>NW_023425593.1:0-600000 GCF_014108245.1 Pipistrellus kuhlii | reverse complement strand
ACGTCAAAAGTTTGGGAAACACTGCTCTAGAACCAGCTTACGAATGAGCTAAGCGAATGAGTGTGTGGGTGGATGGGGAGGGGAGGCGGTACTGGTTATCACGGCCTAACCTGGCCGTCCCCGCTAATCCCACACCTCCCCTCCCGCAGACAGAAACGGGCCTCGGAGCTGAGCGCGCACATTCACCACAGCAGGGGCTCCTCACTCCTCCGCCCGCACAGCTGGCCGCGGAGACAGCCCAGCGTTCTGGACAGTGAGCAGGAGATCAGACGCACTCCCCCGCGTCTGTCACCATAAGCCTGACCCCTCGCTGCGGCTGGGAAGTGCTCAGGGACCAGAGGGGTTTCTACTCAGCAAGGCGATCCCTGCCATCGGAAGCTTACATTCCAATCAAGTTCATCTTCTTAACGAAATGATCACACACACACACACACACACACACACACCACGGCCAGTGTGCTTATTGCTGCTTATTCAGGCCAGGGCAGTCCTTTTCCCAAAGCAGCGGCGGGGTGTGTGTGTGTGTGTGTGTGTGTGTGTGTGTGTGTGTTTTCCTCGGCCAGATCCATCCGCCAGAGATGCCTACGTCACCCAGGAAGTTAAACACTCAGGAACCAGAACCGAGTCCCCCCCGGTCTCCTGTGGGTAGAAGACTCCCGATTCTCATTCTCTTCCCACCAAACAGTGACATACATCTCACCTGCTAGCAAGAGGGGGTGCCTGCTGGGGGAAAGTGTAAGCGAATACTCAGTGTTTTCAAACGAAGGCTTACTTTAGTGCACATCTGTCAAACACAAGGCCCGCGGGCCAAATCCGTCCCGCCAGGCCTTGCAATGTGGCCCGCACCGCGCTGTCATCACTGCACTCCGCTGCGTTTCCATCACAATGACAGTTTATGACTGTTCAGTAAACCATTCGGCCCGCGATTTAGGCTGGATTTTAGATTTTGGCCCCTTCTCTGATTGAGTTCGACACCCCTACTTTAGTGTCTTCTGCCGGCTAAGACACTGCACCCCCAGTTCACAATACCAGTGAGCCCTCCATCAGGACTGTGGCCCTTTCCTAAGCCATTACTGAAAAGGAAGCTGGGAGCCCAGCGGTGTGGCTGACTGGTTGAGTGTCAACCTATGAACCAGGAAGTCAGGGTTCGATTCCCGGGCTGAGGGCTCCATCCCCAGTAGGAAGCATGTAGGAGGCAGCGGTTGATGATTCTCCCTCATCACAGATGCTTCTCTCTCTCTCTCTCCTATCCCTTCCTCTCTAAGATGAATAAAAGTGTATTTTTAAAAGAAGGAAGCAGGGAGAGATGACTCTGTCCGGCACAGTGTTTTCATCCCACTTTCAAACCCGCCACCCCCAAGGCCGACAGAAGCCACCCGCAGGCCGCACCGCCGGTGGGCAGCGTCACGTGACTCGGTCTCAGGTGGCCCTCGAGGACCGGGAGCCCTGCGCAGCCCCCTGCCCTGCAGCCGGCTCCGGGGGCACCGTGTGGACAGCCGGGGCCTCCGAGGGGTGGCAGGGGCCATGCGGCTTCCCCTTCTCTAGACAAACTGCGCGCAGAACAAGCCCCGGAAGAGAAATCAGTCCTGTCACCGTGGAGACGGATTCCAGGCCTTTCCCAGTCTCACTGAAGTTGTGCCTGCTGCATCCTCCTCTCGTGAGTCTAAGCCTGAGCTGAAGAACCGCTCCGTTCCGGCCAGACTGGAAGGAAAAGGGACACCTGACAACTGGCCGTCACTGTGAACTAACACGTGGCTGACAGCTCACCCCGAGGACCCACCGAGCAGGGCAACCGTGCAGGCCCGCCCGTCCGAGCAGAGGAGCCGGCTGCCCAGGAGCACTCAGTGCCGGTCAGCGGTGACGCCGACGCTCGCTCCCTCCCCCCTTCCCCCACCCCCTCACACACAGACCCTCCACCTTCCTCTCGCCTGCGGGCCTGCCTGCTTGTGTGAGAACGACGTTACGTCTTCACAGAAGCACACTCTTCCCGCACAGTTTCCCGCAGGCCTGCCGGCTGTGAGGGCGCTGCACACCCCGCAGAGGAGGACGGACGAGGACCCGGGGCCCACAGGCATGTCACCGCCCTCTGCCAGGTCCTTGTGCTGGAGAGCCGGCCCACAGGCCCGGGACCTCCTGGTGTTGGGGTCCTGAACGCTGCAGGGCTAGGGAAACCGCCTCATCACACACATGCACAGCCATCCGCCCGCAGCAGCTCAGGAGGCGACCTGTTATCATCCTTAAGTTACTTAAAAAGTTACTTGGCTTCCAAACTTCAGGGCCCCACAGCCCTGCTGGCGGGGCCCTCCCTCCCTGTCTGCGCCTGCCGCCCACACCTCCGTCACTGCCTCCGAAGAGCCGAGGGCCCCACCCTCACCAGGGAGGCTGGATGGGGGAGGGGTTCTACCTCACCATCCAGCCGCTTGTCAGTCACAGGCACTCTTCTTGCTCAACTTCATCCCAAAGCTTCCCGTACGTACGGCAATGCCCTGATTCCCCGCAGCGTGTCCAGCCTGCACCTCTCGGAGCCAGGCACCCCCGCAGCCGCTCTGCGCCCGGCTGAGATGGTTCTCGCCGCCTCGGAATTCCTCGAGTGCCTGGGCTTTGCATGTGTCCGTCTCCAAGCAGTTACTGACTCGGTCTACAGGCTCCGTGTGAGTGTGAGGAGAGATGGGTCTCATTCTGTCCCTGAGTCCCTAACGTCAGAGGCAATGTCCTTCTGCCTTCAGTCCCCTCAGTGCCAGGCACAGGGCTGGGAAGATGCCCACTTCTGCAGAATGAAGGCCAACCTTAGGTCGCTACGCACCAGGACGGAGCCTGCAGAAGAGCATCCAACGCTCAGGGGGCAGTGCCCGCCGAGCCACAGCCCGCCCCGCCCGCTGCCTCTAACAGCCCCGACCGCTGTCCCGCTCCCCTTGCTCCGTAAACGGGGCTTAACCTTAATGCGCAGGCACCACGGGACTAGCAGGTAAGGCGCACACGCTGAGCACGCCACACACGTCAGCTGCCATCACCACTGGGACCGGCGTTGGCATTTGTTGTTGACATTGTCATCTCTCATACCCCTGACACAGGGCAGGCCTTCCAGAAAAGTTTCCAGAAGTAATCGGACACGAGAAAGTTGCCAAGGCGGACAGTGCTGCTGTCCAGAACAAAGTGGCCAGTACTTGTGGTCGCCTCGTCCCTGCCAGCTCTCGTGCTGGGACAGCTCGGTGGCCGGACACAGGAGTCCACGCCGGACGCCCACCACACAAGACGGACCTCAGACCAGCAGCGTCCAGGGGACAGAACCTTCCTGACTTGTAATGTTTTATTTGGCTGAAAGAGTGAGGCTCACAGCTTAGCACTGCTTTCCAGCTGAAATGCCGAAGGTAAGACAGACTGTTAAAGCGAATGTCTGCATAACGGAGGTGCCAGCTGGGCTGAGCACACACGTCTGTGTCAAAGCGACGACTCACCCTGAGCGCAGCCCCCGAGTACCCAGTGCCGGCTGGGCTGTGCCCGGAGCAGCCCGCAATCACCCAGTGCCGGCCAGGCTGTGCCCGGAGCAGCCCCGGAGCACCCAGTGCCGGCTGGGCTGTGCCCGGAGCAGCCCGCAATCACCCAGTGCCGGCCAGGCTGTACCCGGAGCAGCCCCGGAGCACCCAGTGCCGGTGGGGCTGTGCCCGGAGCAGCCCGCAAACACCCAGCACCAGCCGGGCTGTGCCCGGAGCAGCCCCCGAGTGCCCAGCGCCGGCTGGGATGTGCCCAGAGCAGCCCCCGAGTGCCCAGCGCCGGCCGGGCTGTGCCCAGAGCAGCCTGCAAACACCCAGTGCCGGCTGGGCTGTGCCCGGAGCAGCCCGCAAACACCCAGCGCCAGCCGGGCTGTGCCCGGAGCAGGCAGTGGAGGGGCGCTGCCTGCCTTCCTCTGCGGGCCCAGCCTTTCTCCCAGCAGCACCTGCCCCCAAGCCCCAGGTGGCCCAGCCAAGTCACAGCCTGCTCTGCTCTGCTCTGCTGAGGAGTGCAGTCAGTTTGCACACTCACTGGCCCGGAATCCAGGGCCAACGGACCCCGAGAAGGGTTCCCAGGTCCGGAGCAGGGAAGCTGCCCGCGAAAGCGAGGGCAGGGATGGCATGAAGTGCTCTGCCCCTTCTCCAACCTGGAACAGGCCGTTTAGCACGGCAGCTGCACTCCGAGGACAGAGGTCAAATCTAAGGAACCGCAAGCCGGGGTCACCGGTGCTCACCACGACTCAGGCCCTCACCGTTGTTTTGTGTGTTTCTAAACATTTTTAAATCCTCACCTGTGGATGAGCCTTTACAGACTTTAGAGAAACATCATCTTTCATATGCGCCCCAACGGGGGATCAAACCTGCAACCTTAGAGTGTACGGGACTACGGACAACCCACCGAGTCTCGGTCAGGGCAGCGCCTCCCGGTGTTTAGAGCAAGAGCCGAGCTTGCAGGCACTCAGCTCCTCCGTTCCCTCTGGGCGCTCTGGCCTGGGGAGGGGGCGGCTCCGGTGCCCTGGGGTCTGACCTCGAGGCGCAGAGCCGGACGCAGGGAGAGCCGGGCTGGGCCTCCAGGCGCTGAGGGGCTCAGTACCTGCCCGGCTGTGCCAGCTAAGCGCCCGTTCAGAGGTGACCGCCCCCCGCCTTGGACTGTCTGGGCTTCAGGAAGGCAGGACGCACCCTGCAGGGAGCTCCCTGCGCAGCAAGCCCAGCGCACACCCAGGTTCAGCTGGGAGGAGGTACCCGCACAGCCCGCAGGGCAGAGGGTGTGTGTGGGGGGGCTCGCTCTCCTCCGGACACCAGGCGAGCTAGAGAGAAGCCCGATGGCCCGAGACTGCCCGCTGCCCACCGGGGAGGTGCCCGGGGAGCAGGGGGAGAGACCCCTGGAGGGGGGGAGTGGGCCCTGCGCCTCCAGCCGGCGGACACAGGACTCCTGACAGCGAGCGATCGTCACCGTCCCCTCCGTGGCACCAGCCCGGCCCCAACGTCAGACCCCTCTGAGCTGCGGCTGGTGCTCTCCCCTGCCCCACGTCCCAGGCCCCGGGAGAGGCTGGCCGGCGCTGGCTGAGCTGGAGGGGAACCAACTTTGTGGAGTGTGTGCCCCACCTGGACCCCCGGGGCCAGCCGGGGGCGCCGGAGGGTGTCTGGGTGCTGCGAGGACCAGGCGCAGAGGCGGGCCCCCTCCACTCACCAGGACAGCTTGAACCCTTTCATTGGCCCCGTCAGGCCAGCCCGCCGGCCCGGGCCTCAGCATCCCTGGTGCGGGCCCGGGCGGGGGTCCCAGGACATGTCTGAGCAGACGACGACGAAGCGCCGAGTAGCATTCCAGGTGGCGAGGCAGAAAGACGAGCAGCGCGCGCGGCAGCCAGGACCGCTGCCTCTCCCTTCCTCCGCTTCCCGGGCCGGCTCCTCGGCCAAGGGCAGGGCGGCTGCCTAAGTCCGCGGGGCTGCGGCTGCCCGTCCTCCGTCCTCGTCCGCCGGCTGCCGCCTCTGAGGAGGATGGGAGGCTGCGGGCTGCGATCTGATCTGCGGGGCGTTGCTGTCCCCGGGCGGCCGGCCCACCCGCCCTCGCCTCACGCCAGCTCACCCTGCGGGCAGAGCCGGAGGTGAGCCCTGGGCGCGGGCAGCAGCCTGGGCCAGGCGGCACCTCGCTCCGCCCTGGGCTCCCGCAGCTCCATGTAATCTCCTAATCAATGCAGCGCCCAGGCGGCACTGCCAGCCACTTCCGCCCACTTAAAGACACAGCGCACGCTTTGTCTCCCGCCGGACCGAGTCCGGGAGAGGGTGGGCGGGCACTGCGGGGACCCGAGGAAAGAGAGGGGCAGCACTCTCTGAAGAGGGGCACCTCCATGGGCATCACGGAGGCAGGAGGGGGCAGGAGGGGCCTCAGCCAGGCCCTCAGCAAACCCGGGGACCCCCGGGCTGAGCCCACCAGAAGGCTGGTGCTGTGTGTCTGGGGTCAGAGGCAGGCGAGCAGCACAGACCACCTAAAGCAGAACCGGCACCCTTTCCCAGCGAGGCGGGCCGCCACTGCGGCTGAGCTGTCACAGCTCTCCTCCCCTCCCACCCCTCCCACCCAGATCACCTCCCCACCTCAGAGGTGTGCGGTGAGGCAGCAGCTTATGGGGCAGAGCAGGGCCCCTCCCAGTCGCCTGAGGCCAGAGGTCCTGTTAAGGTGGCCGCCCAGCCTGGGGGGTGGGGGGCCTTAACAGCTCATCACCCTGCCGGCTCCCGAAGACCCCGGCCAGGCGGCATCAGGGAGGACAGAGGGGTGAGGAGGGACTGGATCTGCACAGTCAACTCAAACCACAGCGTGGGAAAGGGAAAGGATCCCCGAGTGAACGTGCCCCCGGCTGGGCCCAGGGCGGGTGCCAGCCCCGCTCGCTCTCCACTGGCTGCTTTTGTCTCCCTCCCCAGATGACTGCCCATCTGGGGCAGCAATGCGGATGGGCGAGGAGGAACAAAGAGCAGATTAGCGGTGAAATAGCGACCTTCCACTGAACCACATGAGCCTTCACCCTGCAGCTCGCCCCGAAGCAGCCCACAGAGGGCACATGCTGCTGTGGACACGGGACCCTCCACAGGAACACGCGCTAGAAAACCTGGAGCAAGTCCCAGCTGGTAGCACTCACTGCGCCGGCCCCTCCTCGCTCATCCCCCGCCTCCCCTCTCAGATGGCCGGACTGCGGTCTCTCTGCGCGGTCTCCCTGCTTGCACACAGCAGGGGCACGACAGCGAGCGCTAAGCGAGTGACCTTATTCAAACCTAATTAAAACCCCGCAGTCCCTCTCCCCTGTTCAGACGGTCTGGTCCGGCAGAAATACCCTTTAAGGCAGGCGTCCTCAAACTTTTTAAAGTGGGGGCCAGATCACGGTCCCTCAGAGAGCTGGAGGGCCGGACTATATGAACTACTAATTCCTACTGTAACACCTCGGCTGCGCTCACTGCCCAAAAAACCTGGCGGGCCGGATCAGACTCCTCTGCAGGCCGCATGTGGCCCGCGGGCAGTAGTTTGAAGACCCCTGCAAGGCGTCCGGAGCTTCCAAAGATGCAGCCCCAGCAGTGGTGTCCCCCCATCCACAGCCCCCGCATCAGAAAACGGTGAAATTCTTTTCAGACTCTAACGCACCGGCGGTTCTGTGTGTGACACTCAGGCCCCACTTCCAGCTCAGGCCTCCTAAAGATGCAACAGATACCAGAAGTGCACGGAGTTCTCCTTTATGACCTAGATAAGCCACTCGCCCGCGCCCGGGTCACGTGACCCAGCCCCTAGAGCAGGGATGGGGATTGTCCGACCTATGGGGGCCATATAAGGCCATGAAACCATTTGGTCTGGCCCTGCCAAGGCATTGGGATGTGTTAAATGTTTGACCAACGTAGCCGGAACAAGCTACATTTAAAAAATATATATATATTTGTATTGATTTCAGAGAGGAAGGAGGAGGGCGAGAGAGATAGAAACACCAATGATGAGGGAGAATCATCCATGGGCTGTCTCCTGCCCTCCCCACACTGGCCTGTGCCTGAACCAGGACTCGAACAGGGGCCTCCTGGTTCACCGGCTGACACTCAACCCCTGGGCAGCAGCTGCCCGGGCAGCAGGCCCGTGTTTAAGTGGGGCATTTTGCATGGCCCACAAACGATGTTATAAATTTCCCAACAGTCCTGGGCGGGAAAAGGCTCCCTCTGCCCCCGAGGAATGTCCCCTGGGGTATGCCCAGCGGGTGAGGACGTTCTCATCCCGCCCCCAGCTGCGCCGGCACAGGCGACGCCCAGACCCTGGACCCGCGCTCCCGCGCGGCACCTTAGAAACACAGGCCTGCAGGGGTCCAGCGCTTACGTCCCGCCTGTTCCAGTGAAAGGGCGTCTCCTTCAGGAGGGCTTTGTTGGGAGGTATCCTGTCAGGCATCGTACTGAGTGTTTTACCTGCATCACCTCATTCCAGAGCCTCCAAAGCAGGACGTGGTGCCTGTCCTTCCTCACCAGCGGATGCAGCTGAAAACTGAAGAGTGTGGGTCTTCCTTACAAATACATTTTTCACTGACTTTTTTTTTCTCTTTTGAGAGCGAGAGAAACAAACGTCAGTGAGTGGAACCCACACCCTGCGCAGAGCCCTGACGGGAAGCTAATCTGATCTGATCTGATCTAGTCTTTGGTGCAAGGGACGTCGCTCAACCAATTGAGCCACAAGAGCGTGGTGTCCTGATTTGCCTAACACCCAATGCCAGCGGGCTGCAAGCTCGGGCCTGGAGCGTGTCATCGTATGTGTGCCGACGAAGACACTTCTCTACCGGACAAGCCGCGTGGTGAGGGCTCATGCTCGGGACAAAAGGCCCCAGGCAACAGGTAGGACAGAGACTATGGCAAGCCAGCTGCCTCCTCCGTTCCTGAGGAGCGCGTGTGAGGTGTGATGTGAGAAACACGGAAGGGAGAGAGGAAGAAGAGCTGAGCAGGTGGAGAGACACTCATCCACCTTGCACCCCATTTGCTCTTGATTCCGAATCCAGGGCTTTCATGGAACCCTAGGACCTGGCTCCATCTCCGTGGTCCATAACGAAACACTCAACACAGCCCTGGCTGGTTCGGCTCAGTGGACAGAGCGTCGGTCTAGGGACTGGAGGGTCCCGGATTTGATTCCGGTCAAGGGTACATGCCCTGGTTGTGGGCTCGATCCCCAGTAGGGGACGTGCAGGAGGCAGCTGATCAATGATTCTCATTACTGATGTTTCTATCTCTCTCTCCTTTTCCCTTCTTCTCTGAAATCAATAAAAACAATTTTTTTTAAAGAAAGAAAAACTCAATACAGCCTCAACGTGGCGTTAAGGGGCACAGGACACGGTCCTTCCCTGGGGGATAGGAGTGAGACCACAGAAATGAAGACACCGTCCTCATCTGATGTCTCCTCCCTCCTGCCTTTTTCCACGGAGCAGTCTGGCGGCTGTGGTTTACGGGCTCCGAGGCAGGTAAGCCTGGGTCCGGACTAAGTCCAGGCTGCCCAGGGCGGGTGCACTCAGCCCTGCTCCTGCCGGGCTCTGCAAGCCACTGCTGCTGGATATTCGCCCGTTAGGAAGAGGGAGCTAAATTCCGAAGTCTTCCATTTTCTGGCAACATGGCAGGTTAGACACCCTGATGGACCTTCTTGCTATAAACAACTAGAAATGCTGGATCAGATGAGCCATTTAGGAAGAAAAATAATCTTTTAAAATTCGCGATGAGCTATCCAAACATTACCTCCCTAAGAAATAGCTGGAGGCCGCAGACTGCTTGAGGACGGAAACCCGGGAAGTCCAGGAGCGGCCTGTGGGGGGCCTCCCAGAGGCGTCTGCAGAAGGCGGGACCCTGTGCTTTGCTTCTCACGCCTCAGGGACAACAGTGGGACCCCCACCACCCAGAGCCCGGGTGACGGTGCGAGAGGTGCTCTCCACCGCAGCCCCTGCTGGCCAGCCCCGCCCGGACAAACACGGAGAGACGCACCCCGCGCCGCCCAGGGCCTCGGAGGAACCCGCCATCTCGGCCTTGGCGGTGGGTGACGGACCACAGAGGACAGACCACCTCCCCCGGCAGGCTGTGATCACAGTGACCCTCACCCCGCTCTCCCTGCCTGACTGTCCACCCAACGATCCTCAGAGAGCAATGGCGGGAGGAGAGGCTGACCAGGAAGGCCATCTAATCATCGCGACTGATCGAGAAGAGAGAGAAAAGATGAGGCTTTTCTGGGAGAAAATACTTGTAACATACAAGGTGTCGCCCCAGTGCGTACACACACTGAGTAATGAGAAAGGCAGCATTTATGAAGACACATTTCCGTTTGCAAGGCTGAGCCCTCAGCCGTTAGAGTGTGTATACATTTTGGGGGACAGACTGTATGTAACCGAAAGAGGAACTGTTCCCAAAATGTATTTTAAAATTCTGGAAATCAAGAAAAAAGGAAACAGTTGGAGAAACAGAGACATGGTCAGTAAGCGCTTTCAGGAGAGAAGATGGTCAGTACGGCGTAAAAAGGCGCCTGGCCTCACTAGCACTCAGAACTCCGATGAGAAGCCACCGCACGCCCGGCTGCCGGGGGGAAATCCGCCTTACAGAACCAAGGCGGGGAGGGAGGAGAGGGAGAGTTTACTGGTCCCACCGCCTGGGAGAACTACTGCTGTGTCATGCAGGAATGTCTGAACACTGCACCCCGAACACCTAGCGGTGTGTGTGTCCTACCCCCCTCCCCCCCCCACGGAAAAGTAGTGACGAATGAGTGTGATGTGACCCACGGGCAGCACGCACACCTGGTGGTGGTGAGACAGACAGGTGTTAGGTCCCTATCAGCGCAGCAGCCCCTGACGCACAGTTTCACTTTCTGCGGTTTCAGTTACCCTTGGTCCACTGGGGTCGGAGAATAGTAAATGGAACATTCCAGAACCAAACAATTCATATGTTTACACGGCTCTCATCCTCCCAGGACATGACTCGTGCTTTGCCCGGCAGGTCCACACCGCGGGGCCACCCACCCGTGGGCCGCGCGGTGTCACACGCCTGCCACAGCGGCACAGTCTGTGTTCAGGTCGCCCTTATTTGACTTAATAATGTCCCACCCGCAAGAGGAACGATGCTGTCACCTGGATGTACCAGGGAAGCTGTAAAATGGAAATACGTATTCCAAGGAAAGAGGTGGTATCTGTAGAGGTCAGCTCTGACCACGGCCTGGGCATCTCTCCCCGCTCCCCGCCCCCCAATGGAGAAGGGAGACTACTGCATCCTGGACCCATAAAATGCAAAACCAAGGGCGACGAAGTCAACAGGCAGAAGGTGGCCACCTCTGGAGGGGGGCCGGGGGTCGGCAGCACAGGTAGGATGTCCAGGCCGCAGTGCAGGCTGCATCACACTCCCCCGTCAGTGGGGGGCAGGGAGGACCAGGATGGCCACCTTCTGCATGTTGTTTGTCGCCCCTTGGTTTTGCAGCGTGCCTGACGCGCGTTTGGCGTTTTGTAAATGATCGCGCATCGATGCCGCATGCAGCAGAAACCATTTAAAAGTAAGTGCGGGCACTGGGACCCCTGCCTCACCCTCCGTGGTGTGTGAGCAGCCCACGGAGGCGGTGGAGGTGTGGAAAGATCAGCTGTGACCACGCTCTGTATTATCTGCATTCTCAGAAGTCTGAGCTCACAGGACTGGCCTCCCCCGCTCACGGACACTCCAACACGGTCTGGCTGACACCAGTTCGGTCTGCAGGCTCCAGCTTCCAGGGACAATGGTTTCTCCCGAACGTCACCGGGTTTGGATGAAAGTCGGAGAAAGTTCCTTTTCAATTTCAGCTGCTTTGACCTTCTCCTGGCCTCCCATCCCCCACCCGGTGCGATTCCTCCCCTCATCCAGCAAAAGCGTGCCTTCACCTCCCCGAGGCAGGGGCTGGGCAGCCTGGGTCCTGGGCATCACCTGCCCACGTGCTCTCCCACCACCACGTGACCTTGGGGAGTCACAGGGAACACACGTGGCGCAGGCACAGAAATCAGGCGGATCCCGCAGGCCGGCTTCTGTCTCCAGCCCCGGGCCCGGCCGCTCCCCTGCGCCCGGCTCCTGGCCGAGAGGCAGGGCCGGCAGCGCTCAAACTGGGCCAGAGCCGCCGCAGTCACGCTGGGAGCCGGAGCCCAGGCTCGGGCGGAGCGCAGAGCGGCAGGCAGGCGCTGAGTGTTATATTTAAGGAGCGTTTTGGAGGTCAGGAAGCGAGGAGCGTGGGGGAGGGAGCGCCTCCTCTCTGTCCTCCAGCCAGAGCCCTCTTCCAAACTCCGCAGCGAGGGTGGCAGATGGCCACGGCCACGGCCATGGCCACGGCCGGCCAGCGCTCCCGGTCAGGGCTCCTCCGCCTCCCTGCCCCCCCTCCCCCGCGGCATCTCGCCACCCTCTGCCACCATTAGTCACTGGCTCTGGGGCGATCATGTGAGCTGCAGGCATCGGCCTTGCCTTCTGGTCTGTGCGTCTGTGTCAGCTCCCCAGCTGGGAGCCCTCCTCGCCCCCCCACTCCCTTAGGGACCCCTGCACACCCTGTCCTCCCCCCTCCCAGGGTCTGCTCCTGGGAGGGGGAGAGGGCGGGGGGGGGGGAGGGCGGGGAGGGGCAGGCGGAGAGCACGAGCAGAGAGGCTGACAGACTGTGTGGGAAGCAGGTGGGTCTGTTCTTCCCAAGAATGCTCCTCCGCCTGAGCCGGGCTCACTGAGGGCGCCGAGTTACAGACAAGGACAGGCCGCCCCCGCCTTCTCGGCCCCCCCCCCCCCCCACAAGCTGCTAATCCAGAATGTTCTTCAGCAACAACAGCAGAGGAAGGTCACAGCCAAGCTCCCGGAGGCTCCGTCCCTCCCCCGGCTGCTTCACCACAGGAACGAGGCGGCGGGCTCCCCAGCCTGGCTCTGCCCGGCCCTGGGCTTCTCAGCACGGGAGGCGGCACGGCCCCCCGGAACAGGAAGCAGCGCCCACCGCCAGGAGCGGGCCCGGGGGTGGGGTGGAGGCTGGGGGAGGCCAGCCGAAGGTCCAGCCTTGCCTGGGCCATGAGCCCCCCTCGCTCCGCCGCCTCCGGTCAGCTGGGCCCGAGCACTGCCTCCCCTTCCCTCCCCTCCCGCGAGCCCACGGAGCTCTCTCTGGCTCCTTCTCCACGGAGACTTCTTGGCGTGAAAGAGGACTGGTTCCCTGGCCCTGCTGTTGGCAATGGGCACCTCAGAGAGACACCCTGCCTCCACCCTCCCTTCCCTTCACCCCCAAACAGCTCCGGGCTGCTCCCCGTCTCCTCCGCCAGCTGTCGGGGTCACAGTGCGCCGGCTGCTAGACGGAGGGTGGCCCTAGGACAGTGGTCGGCCAGTTGCGGCTCTTGAGCCACATGCGGCCTTGGGCCCCTTGCGTGTGGCTCAGCGTTAGAACCACTTCTTCAAAATAGACTCGCCCAGGCCGAAAACCGGCTTCTGAGCATGGGCCGCGGAGTTCCGATCGCAGTGTGTGTGTGTGTGTGCCCCCACGTGGAATTTTGTGGAAGAGCCGCATGTGGCTTGCGAGCCACAGTTTGCCGACCACGGGACAGCCCCTCGGAGAACCCGCCAGCAGGAGTGTGGACACGCCGAGGCCCCGCATGCTAAGGACGTGCAGAGGGGAGGGGGCGGGTTTCCACGGCCCCGCCGCTCCTCCTGCTATCCCGGAGGAAATCGGGGTGCTGGGGACCCAGGCTCTCTCGAGGGGAGCCCCGCACCACAGCCAGCTGCTGTGCCTCACTCCCCTCCACGGGCGCCCTGTCTCTCAGCTCAGTCACACGGAACAACGGCCGCGGACACGTCTCCTGGCCAAGGCCGCGCAGGAGTCCGTATGGCAGAGGAACCGCCTGCGGACACGACGGCTGGGAACACCGCGCTCCTGGCTGACCAGGCGGACCCGGTCCCGGGGCCTGTGCGGCTCAGCCGGCATTGACGTCAGCCTGGAGTCCAGACCCACGGAGCAGCTGTGTGCCCCTGAGCACGTCCCTCCTCCCCCAGGCTCAGCTCCATCTGGGAAAGGGGATGAGGGCAGCAGCCCTGAGCATGGCCAGGGGTTAAGGGCACAAAACTTGTCTGTGACCATTATTTTTGATTACCGTATTTTCCGGCGTACAAGACGACTTTTGAAACGAAAAAAAGCCTGCTCAGATTGGCCAGAGTCAGAGAGGCGGTCTATTAAAAAAAGAACTGGTGTTGCCTCAGAAGTGGGGGGTAGTCTTGTACAGCGTATATAGGCCTAAACCTATGTTTTAACTGTAAAATTAGGGGGGTCGTCTCATACGCCGGAAAGTACGGTACTCTGGTCTCAACACAGAAAAGTTAGCCAGAACAAGGATCCAGTATTTATTTACCGTCCTTCATGGAGGCAAGAACGTCCTCTCTGCAGGACAGGTGTCAGCGCAGCTGCTCCTGTCGCTGCCGACGGTCGGAGCGCGGAGGGAGCCGTCTGACGGCTCACGGCCCACCCTCCGGGCCGCTTCTCGGCAGCGCCTTAAGGCTGAAAAAGGCTCAAAAGTATCCTCAGCACCAGGCCCACAGCACAGCCGGGCCGGGCCTGCTTGCGCCGAGCTCAGGCGGGTGTCTGCGGCTGGGGTGCCCGGTAGGTGCCCTCCGTACGAAGTCCCCGCCACCGGGCCGATTCGGGCATGGTGCTGTGTGCCCCGAGGTGAAGCCCTGCCTGCATCTGTGAGCAGCTAGGAACAGCAAGGCCACCTGACACGTTTCAAACTCTAAATAGACTGAATTAAAAAAAAATATATATATATATATATATGTATTTTTATTGACTTCAGAGAGGAAGAGAGAGGGAGAGAGAGAGAAACCTCAGTGATGAGGTGCCTCCTCACACCTCCAACTGGGGATGGAGCTCGCAACCTGGGCATGTGCCCTTGACTGGAATCGAACCCGGGACCCTTCAGTCCACAGGCCAGCATCCTACCAACTGAGCCAAACCGGCGAGGGCCTGAATTTTTAATTTTTAATAACATGTCCTTTTACATTTTGTGTTAAAATATTATTTAAATATGAATAATGGTGGTGATAACTTCATATTTTAGTTTTGCTATCTTTTATAGGTAAAATAAATATCTGGCAATTATGCTTCAGTCTACCAACTTCTTCCAATTTGTCTACATAATCCACACATGTGCAGACTCCACTATGAGGCAGGCCTCTGAGCTGGTGACCACAGCTGATCTCCTACCGCCAGTGACCTCCCACAGCCGCTGACCTCTCACAGCCGGTGACCCCCCACAGCCCGTGACACCCCACAGCCGGTGACCTCCCACAGCCTGTGACCCCCCCACAGCCCGTGACCCCCCACAGCCGGTGACCTCCCACAGCCGGTGACCTCCCACAGCCCATGACCTCCCACAGCCGGTGACCTCCCACAGCCCATGACCCCCCACAGCCGGTGACCTCCCACAGCCCATGACCTCCCACAGCCGGTGACCTCCCACAGCCGCTGACCTCTCACAGCCGGTGACCTCCCACAGCCCGTGACCCCCCACAGCCAGTGACCCCCCACAGCCGGTGACCCCCCACAGCCGGTGACCTCCCACAGCCCGTGACCCCCCACAGCCGGTGACCTCCCACAGCCCATGACCTCCCACAGCCGGTGACCTCCCACAGCCGCTGACCTCCCACAGCCTGTGACCTCTCACAGCCGCTGACCCCCCACAGCCGGTGACCTCCCACAGCCTGTGACCCCCCACAGCCCGTGACCCCCCACAGCCGGTGACCTCCCACAGCCGGTGACCTCCCACAGCCGGTGACCCCCCACAGCCGGTGACCTCCCACAGCCGCTGACCTCCCACAGCCCGTGACCCCCCACAGCCGGTGACCTCCCACAGCCCGTGACCCCCAACAGCCTGTGACCCCCCACAGCCTGTGACCCCCCACAGCCACTGACCTCCCTCAGCCGGTGACCTCCCTCAGCCGGTGACCTCCCACAGCCGGTGCCTCCCACTCCACTGGGAGGCAGCCTGCCTCGGAATGGGGCTCCCGCAGCTCAGGGCCTGCTCCTGAGTGCTCCCTCGGTCGCAGGGTCCTGACTGAGTCTCTTTTTAACATGACATTAATGTTATATATGACATATATCACATTATGTTAGTTTAAGTGCACAGCATGGTGATTCGGTATGAACACACACACACACACACACACATACACACACACACTATGGGCTTAAACTGCGCAATCCACTTATACGTGAATTTTTAAAGATAAATACATACACTACTGTAAATGTATTTTCTCTTTCTTAGGATTTTCTTAATACTGTACCAATTTCCTGTCTCTTACAGTATATGACACCGTATGTAACACATGTAACATACACCGAATGTGTTAACTGGCGGTCTATGTTGTCAGCATTAGGCTTTTTAGAAGTCAGGCCCTGGGGGAGTGAGGTTACATGCAGATGCCAGCTGTGGGGGCGGGATGCGTGTGCCTCGCTGATCCCCACATGGTTAAGGGTCACCTGTGTATTGCAAAATGGCCCCCACAGCGCAGCCAGCTAACATCCACCCCGTGTGCAGTTATAAGGTGAGGAACCTAGCCTGGAGTGCTTTAACAACGCCTTCAACACGCCTGTGCTCCCCAAACAAGCATGTACCATCACCGAGACCCCCGGCCTCAGACCCCGATTCCCACCGTCCCCGGACACCTTCCTTCCCTGGAGCCTCAATGAGGAACCCCGCTGCCCTGCACACCTCCTCTGCCCGACCCCGGGCCCCTCGCAAACAGCCCCACCAGCGACCCTGCGCCCCCGTCACCCTGTGCCCGTCACAAATATCACCCCCAGCGACCCTGCGACCCCGTGCCCCTCACAAACAGCCCCACCAGTGACCCTGCGACCCCATGCCCCTCACAAATATCACCCCCAGCGACCCTGCGACCCCGTGCCCCTCACAAATATCACCCCCAGCGACCCTGCGCCCCCATCACCCTGTGCCCGGCACAAATATCACCCCCAGCGACCCTGCGCCCCCATCACCCTGTGCCCGGCACAAATATCACCCCCAGCGACCCTGAGACCCCGTGCCCCTCACAAATATCACCCCCAGCGACCCTGCGACCCCGGGCCCCTCACAAACAGCCCCACCAGCGACCCTGCGACCCCGCGCCCCTCACAAACAGCCCCACCAGCAGCCCTGTCACCGGGCCAGACACTGGAGCCCCGCCTACAAGCTTCCACCTCCGATGTGATTGGGCAGAAAGTCATGTCCATTCCAGCTCCCCAAATATAACTCCAGGTGGCTTCCTGCTATCGACCTTTAGCTGCCTTTCAATTCTAATCTTTAGGCGGGCAGGTATAGTTACCTCTCCTATTTGTTTATTCACTAAACATTAACTGAGCATCCATCACATACCAGCTAATATGCTAGATGCTAAGGGTTTTGTGGCTAAAAAAGCAAAAAGACACAACCCCTGTCCTTAAAAAGCTTATAGTCTATAGGAAAGATAGACAAAACATGTAAAAAAAAAACACAAAAAAACAGTGTCAAAGATGGCACAAGATGATAAAATTATCAGTTATCTGCCTACTCTGCAGCCAGGGGTACTCTTCCAGGAGCATGCCAACCAGTGTGCCCAGGCCTCCCTGCCTTTCCTCTTGGACAAGCACTTTTCGGACGTGCCAGCACCCCTCTGCGCAGCCGGGCGCGGTGCAAGGCTGCACGGCGTGCCCGCTCCTGCTGGCCACTCAGTTTCAGCTCCTCCTGTCCCCACGTGCCTCCACCGCCTGGGCCCAGCAGCCTGCTGGGCCTGGGCTCTGCGAGGTCCGCCGTGCCCTCCCGCCGTGCCCTCCCGCCCGCTGCTCAGCGAACACCTGTGTCTCATTCCGTCCTCACAGCAGCCCCACGGGGTCCGCAGCATCCCCCTCCCGCCGGCTCACAGCACCGCAAGGGGCAGCGCCTCTCCCCTTGGTCCACCCGACAAGCCCACCCAGGCTGCAGTTCTCCTAGGGAACCCCACTTCCTGTGGAGAGCCCGCAGCCGTCCGGGCGCCGTCCGCCCCGATGGCCGGGCTTCCGGGGCGCCCTGCCGTGTCCCCAGCCCACGAGCGCCCGCTCAGTGACCGTGCGCACCCACGGGACCTCTCTGCGCCCTGTCGCTGGCCGGGAGTGGGTGAGTGAAGGCCATCCCCCTCTCTCAAGGCTGAAACGAAACTCTCAGGCCCAGCTCGCCATCCACGCGTCCGCACAGGCACAGCAGCCATCAGACGCCGGTCTGACTGCAGCCTCAGGACAGGCGGGGCCCAGAGATGCAGTGGCCGCTCAGCTCAGCCTCCGAGTCCCAGGCACAGCCTCGCCCACAGCCCGGCGGGGGCTGGCACCGCCTCCGCGGGTGGCGCCTCCTCCAGGGCCACCCTGCCAACGGCGCTTCACTCCGGGGAACTGACTCGGCTCCCCGGGACGAAGGGAAACGGCGCCCCGGGAATGAAGGGGAAGGCCGCGGTGCGGGGGCACGGACATGCGTGTCGGCATTAACGAGTGATGCCCAGGTCACACGCGAGGGGCTTACGGAGTCGCCATGAGGCTTTGGCTCAGCGTCCACTGCCTTTGCACGTTATCAGCGATCCAGCCTGTCGGCCGTCACACACAGGCTCTCCCTGTGCCTGGCCTCAAAAGGCAAACAGGTCCTTCTTTAAGAAATACGTTTTTCTTGATTTTTGCAGCGAGCAGAAGGGAGAGGGAGAACAGAGAAACATCGGAGTGAGAGTGGGACATTGAGAGGCTGCCTCTTGCACACCGGCTACACTTCGGTGCTCGGGACACCCAGCCCACCGAGCCGCCTGGCCAGGGCGCGGGCAGCATCCTCAGGGGAGCGTCCAGTCACGTCACGGAGATGGCGTGGGAGCCCCGTTGGGACAAGCTGCCCGAAAAAACCCAGAGGCACAGCACGGCTCTCGGACCCTCCCCTGACGTCCACCCCAGGGCCTCCAGGGGTCCGGGCCCAGGGAAGACACCCGGACTGCACGCCCTCCAAGGGCTGGGGCCGGAGAAGGCGAGGAAAAGCGTTCCAGGCTGAGGGTCCCTGGCGTCGGATCTGACCAATCAGATTCCCTCAGTGGTCCAGCTCCCAGGTGGGAGTCCCCACTGATTAGGCCACCCTGTACCACTCTGACATCGATGCTTCTCTGTTCTCCCTCTCCCTTCCTCTCGCTGCAAAAATCAAGAGGGGTGCAAAGGCCAAGAAGAAACGCCGCCTCCCTGTCCACCCTCATGCAGACGCAGGCAGAGCACCCGTGTCCGAACCAACCGGATGACTCCCACCCCTCTGTTCCCGGGACAGCCCTGGCCGGTCCCAGACCGCCCAGAACATGGGTGCCGCCGGGCGCAGGCGTGCAGGGGCAGTGTGCCTGCAGAGATGGCACTAGGCTCAGAGGGCAGCACTGCAGCCGCAGCTCGAAGCAAGCTCAGCTCCAGGTGTCTGCCCTGGCTGCCTCGGCGCCCTGCCCAGGGGCACAGCGCCTGGCACTGCCAATGCGCAGAAAAACAGACCCAGAGAGGGCACTCAACTGTGTGCTGAAGCGAGGGGAGCTGGGACCCAGGCAGGAGGGAGAGAGTGAATCAGGGGAGTGAGCTGTTCTCGTTTGTGTTTTTCCTTCCGGCTCCTGGCACATGTGACAGAGCGAAGCTCGTTAGAACAGCAGATGCATGTGGTTGTCACCATGTGCGGAGCAGGAGACGGAAGCCCAGAGGGGCAAAGTGACCCGGATGGGGTCACACAGCATGTGGGGGCAGGAGAAAGGAGCCAGGCTAGGTCCGTGACCCTCGACCTGCCCTAACCACTGTGACTCCTGCCTGCCGCCCTCAGCACAGCTGCCCCTCTGTCGCCTGGATGCCCGACCGGCTCCAGGAGTCTGAGCCCTGGAGTCCCATCTCCCATCCTGAGAGAAGGGAGACCCACCACCTGGCCGAAAAGGAAGGCCCAAAGCCAGGGCCGAGGCATTCTGGAAGGACAACCTGCCTCTTCTGTACGGGGCCTGAGGCTGGGGTGGGGCTTACACGCGCGCGCGCGCGCGCACACACACACGCACACGCACACGCACTCGGCTCCTTAGATCCCCTGTCCATTCCCAGCTTGGAAAAATGCACAGAAAAACAGATTGCAAATTGCAATCAGGATTCAGGCGAGATTAGAAATCCATCTGGGGAACGCCCTCTAGCACGCCTGTAGGGTCCACGCAACACAGCACCTAGTCCCATCCCAGGAGGTGCCCGGGCCAGACTCCCATTGGGGCCTCGGAGGAGCCGAGGGCGGGAAGGACAGGGCACCCACCGCTCAGAGACAGACGCCTCACAAGCCTCCTGCTGCGGCAGGAGGACCAGGCACAGCGACCCGCCCGGCCTCCTCCCAGTCAGAGGGGAGAGAGGACACAGGGTGAAAGGCTGTGGAGACTCCACAGGAAGCACTGGAGTGTGTGTGTGTGTGTGTGTGGGGGGGGGGGCAGAGGAAGAAGAAGGAGGTAAAGGAGAGGGGCAGCTAAAGGAGGGGCAGAGGGGAATGAACAAAGGCGGAGCTCAAGGGGAAGAAGGCACGGAGCCTGCCCAGGCCACGCTGCGGCGGCCACACCCGCCCATTCGGTCCTCCCGCCCCATCGCTCCCCTCGCGCGGACTCCCCATGCCGGAGGGGGCGGGGAGGAGGGAGGAGTGAGCCAAAGACAGAGGTGCAGCGAAGCCACTTACGCACAGTGCGGCCGGCAGCACTTCCATCCTACCTTTGCTGACGCCACGTCGGCCGGCTCCATGGTCTCCGCTTGGCTACGGAGCGGCCCCTCCAGGAGAAAAGGCAGAGTCACAAACGCCCCCAGGGAGCACCCCCCGGGGCTCCCTGTCAGGGAGAGGACTGAGCGGGGGTCCCCAGGCAGTTGGGGGTCTGCGGGTGCCCCCACGGATGCCCATGGGAGGCGGGGCCGGGGGCAGCTCCCCTGCCTGGGACCTCCTCCCAGGAGCAGTGTGTGGGGCTCCACAGGCGCCCCCTGCTGGGCGAGGGCAGCGATGCAGACCTGCCCTCCCGTCAGCAGCCTGCGGCCCCGGAGAGGGAGCTTGTGCAGGAGGTGCTGGGCGCAGCAGGAGGGAGGCGGGCCGCGGGGGGCGGGCGTGAGAACCCCGAGAAGAAGGCGCGGCACTCGGACTTCGGACGAGCAGGAGCGGCTGCGGGCGGAGCTGAGCGGCAGAGCGGGCGGCGCGGAGTGAGGGGCAGGGGCGGCACTCACCTGCCGGGAACTGTCACACTGACCGGGGCCTCCCGGGGAGCCGGAGCGGGCGGCTGGCACCCCCACTGCGCTCCGCTCCCCAAGCCCTGCCGGGGCCTCTGCCCGAGGACACATGCTGCGGCGGCGGCGGGTCTGCGGCCGCTCTCCGCGCCGCCGATTGGAGGAGCGGGATGTGCGGCCCGCTCTCCGCACCGCCGATTGGGGGAGCGGGATGTGCGGCCCGCTCTCCGCGCCGCTGATTGGAGGAGCGGGATGACTTCATACGCCCATTCATCCCCCGGGCCCGGCCCAGCAGGACGCGCCGTGCAAGCTGCGCCTCCGCTCCCCTCGGCCCATGGACCGACCCCGGGGCAGGTGGCGTGGGCACAGCCGCCGGGGGCGGGGGCAGAGCACCCAGCCCTCAGGGAAGAGGGAGCAAGCTGTTCTTGTTTCTCCCTGAAACACGGAGGGTTCGCTGCTCTGAGCCCTGCCTGCCCGAGCTGCCACCGCGAAAATCAGGAGAGCAGCGCCCCCCTTAGCCCCGAAACCTGCCAACAGGTGCGCCCTTCCCCCTTCGGGCCGGAGCACGGAACTATTCCTCCCACTCGGTCAGAGAGGACAGACCGACAGACCGGGGAGAAGCAGACCGGCCTTCTGGGCGCCCGAGCCCAGCCCCCTGCCTGGCACCACCCCCTGCCGGGCACCACCCTGGGCTGGGCTCGCGGTGCGCCTCCCGCCCTTGCTGCCCCTCCAGCGCCCTCCCGCCCCAGGCCCAGCCCAGGCCCCTGGAGCCTCAGGCGCCGGCAAATGGCTGAACTGAGGAAAGTGGAGTAAAAGCAGCAGCAATGAGGGTGTGCTCCTCACTGGCCGCCTCCACTTCCCTAGCTGTTCCCGCTCCCCCGGTTCTCACCTGCTCCCCCAGGAAGCGCCCTCAGGGGACCATAAGCCAGGAGAGTGCTCCCTGAGACTGACAGGCAGGCCGTGCCCCCCCCCCCCCCTTACTTCCCCAGCCTCTGTGTCCAGCTGAGTCACAGGGACCACAGCAGCAGGACTCCCGTTTGCAGGCGCTCCTCATTACAATGCATTTCAGACTCACTGCCTCACTGAAAACCAAGGGGCCCTGTGGGGGCCGTTCTGCTTCCCATTCAGAGGTGATTGTCTGAGGTGGAAGGGGCGGGCAGTGACCAGCCCGAGGTCGCACAGTAGAGCCCTATGACGCTCAGGCTTCAGTCCCACCCAGTGACTATCACTCCCTCTGACATCCCACACTCCCCTCCCCACAGCCGTCCCAGCCCTGCGCCCATCACCACAGAGAGGATAACATCTCGTTAATCTGGTGTTTCCCTTTGGTAGCCCCTTTTTAAAGATGGCAAAGTTATAGTTAAAATAAGAAAATACACGATCAAATATAGGGAAATGCCTAGGGCCTATCTATCCACAGGTCAGTGCATACATTTAGCAGACCTGAGTCCAATGGAAACTGCTTTTAAAAAGAATCATGAGCCCTGGTTTGACTCAGTGGACAGAGTGTCAGCCTAAGGACTAAAGGGTCCCGGGTTCAATTCCTGCCAAGGGTACATGCCCGGGTTGGAGGCTCTATCCATCCCCCCAGTAGGGGGTGTGCAGGAGGCAGCCAATCAATGATTCTGTCATCATTGATGTTTTTCTCTCTCTATTGCGCCCCCTTCCTCTCTGAAATCAACAAAAATACTTAAAAATAAATACATAAATAAGTAAATAAATGAAAAGAATCATGAGCCCTGGCTGAATGTGACTCAGTTGATGGAGTGTCAGACTGCGGACCGAAGGGTCCGGGTTCGATTCCCATCAAGGGCACGTACCTCGACTGCAGGCTTCTTCCCTGGCCCGGGCCCTGGTTGGGGCGTGTGCAGGAGGCAACCGATCGATGTGCTTCTCTCACGTGGATGTTTCCCTGTCTTTCCCTCTCTCTTCCACGCTCCCTAAAAATCGATGGAATAAGTGTCCTCGAGTGAGGATTAAAAACAATAATAAAGAATCATGAAAGACTCCCTCACGTTGACTTTATGTAGGCAGAGAAGTAGGACAGGACTAGCAGGACTAGCAAGGCTGTGCGGCCTGGCTGCTGACGCACGTTCTTTTCAGACACGTGGACACGCACACCTCCCGCGTGTCCCGGTGCGCTGGCCACGGCGCCCGGTCCCACAAGCCCACGCGGAAAGGGCAGGATGCGGGCAGCAGGGCAGCAGCAGGCCAGTGGCTGGCTTCTTGCCCCTGCGCCGGGTAAGAGGCGTTGCTGGTACTAAACAGGCATTCCCCCGACACACACACACACACACACCCCAACGGGGTGAGGCGCCCCCACCTGGGCCTGTGCTGGGGCCTCTAATCGTGCCTCCGGCCGCTGCTCGGCCTGCTGTCCTCTGGGCTCCGGGCTGACAGTCACGCGCACCGACAGATGGAGACCAGAAGGCTGGCCCCAGGAGCAAGGATGTTCTGTTTCGTCAGAACCACACAGAACTCGGCCTCCCGTTCCTGAGCCTCCTCCCGCCTCCCGGGACCGAGCACAGGACGCGGATGGAGTCCCAGCCCCACACGAGCAGCGGGAACAGCTCCCCCAGCGGGAGCGGCTCGGCCAGACGCACACGTCCATTCACCACGTCCGCTCACCGGGAGCCACGTCCGCTCGCCGGGCGCCACGTCCGCTCGCCGGGCGCCACGTCCATTCACCGAGCGCCACGTCCACTCGCCGGGTGCCACGACCGAGTGCCACGTCCGCTCGCCGGGCGCCACGTCCATTCATCGACCGCCCACGTCCGCTCACCGGGCGCCACGTCCATTCACCGGGCGCCACGTCCATTCACTGAGCGCCACGTCCGCTCGCCGGGCGCCACGTCCATTCACCGAGCGCCACGTCCGCTCGCCGGGTGCCACGACCGAGTGCCACGTCCGCTCACCGGGCGCCACGTCCATTCACCGAGCGCCACGTCCATTCACCGAGCGCCACGTCCACTCGCCGGGTGCCACGACCGAGTGCCACGTCCGCTCACCGGGCGCCACGTCCATTCACCGACTGCCCACGTCCACTCGCCGGGCACCCACGTCCATTCACCGGGCGCCATGTCCACTCGCCGGGCGCCCACGTCCGCTCGCTGGGCGCCACGTCCGCTCGCCGGGCGCCACGTCCGCTCACTGAGCTTCTGGAACACAGCCTGAGCGCTGCCGCTCGGAGCAGACCACCTGGAAGGGCAGGGGGGCGGCCGGGACACGCTGGGCGTTAATGAGCGAGGAGGGAAGAGGACACCCAGGGTCCAAGATGATTCCAGAAGACAGAACAGAGGTGCTGCCGAGGGCGAGGGCAGACGGACGGCGCGGGGTGCCCACGGAGAGGCTCGGAGTGGCCCTCAGCTCCTCAGCGAGCCGCCTCTGCCCACTGGCTCCCGGCACAGGTGCCTCCTCCTCCCCCGCACTCCCTCTCCTCGTCCATCTGGGCCCACGCTCAGTGCAGACAGTCATCCGACAGAGCAGCTGTAACACCGTGTCCTCCACGGGCACCGCTCGGCGCGAGGCTTCCCCTCAGTGCTACCTTCTAGCCCTCACCGCTGTGCGAGGACCAGGCTAGGGAGGGGAGCCCGCTGCCTGCGGAGGGACCCCGTGTGGGGGGAGCAGAGGCGGTCCCTGAGGACGGTGCAGGCGGGACCCTGCAGCTGCTGCCTCACATTGCGGCGGCAAACCGGCAATGCCGATTCAAACCCGGGTCCGAGAGCCTCCGGTCTGCTCTGCGGGAGACGGCGTCCCGGTGAAGGGCAGGTCACGCTGAATGGGTGACCCCCGCAGAATGGCGGCTGGCCTGCTTGGCCTGTCCGGAGACTGCGGCTCTGGGTCAGGGCCTCTGCCCAGTGTCTGCGCGCCGCCTGTGAGCTACGGACTGCAGCGGGACGGCCAGGGCTCACAGAGACCCGGGAGCCGTCACCTGTGGCCTCGCACCCGGGAGACTGAACTGGCAGCTCCTCCTGAGAGGAGAGAGGGAAAGGAAGAAGAAGGAAGAGAGAGTGGGCGAGGAGAAAAAGGGCAGAGTGTGCGTGTGTGCAGGTGTGTGTGTGTATGTGTGTTCCGTTGTTGTGTGTGTGAAAGAGTGTTTGGAAGGTGATTCTCATGTGCTCAGCAGCCGCCAGCTCTTTGGGGACGTGAGCATGAAGAACGTGCTGCTCAGGCCCCGTGCTTTCGGGGCTGGACATGGCTCCCCTCACATCCCCCGCTTTGCCTGGGGGACACAGACCGGAGAGCGAGGCAAGGCGGTCCTCGGAGTGAGAAAAGGCGGAGAGGAATGGGGAAGAGCACCACAGCGGGTCTGCCTTCGGACATGGTGGGACGGTGTGGATACCGGGGTCTGTGTGTGTGTGTGTGTGTGTGTGTGTGTATGTAGGGAAACGTGGGGGAAGGGAACCAAAGAACAGGAAAGGAGTCCACAACGAGAGGAAGAAGGAAGAGACACAGAGAGAATCAGGGAAGCGATCCAGCTGCAGTGGAAGGAGAAGGGAGACTGAGTCGTCAACTCCACGCGGACATGCCCCTGGGATGCGACGGACAGGTCCGACGGGAGCCGCGCACAGCAGAGGCAGGAGCAGGAGGGCACCCAGTCCGAGGCCGATGCCTTGCAGACTGAGCCGCCCTGAGTGACAGGTCCACCTAGCAAAGGGGGCGGAGTAACTTCCCTCCGGGGCTGCTGTTGTGACGAAATAAGGTAGGACAGCGCTGAGCGTGTCAAAGCCCTCAAAATAGCAGTTATTATGCCTAACTAGAGGCCTGGTGCATGAAATGTGTGCCTGATATGGTCCCAGGCCTGGCCCACCGCTGGCCCCACCCCTCACTGCCACCCATCCCTGGCTCCCCATTCACCATCGGGTGATTGGAGCATGATGGCTGGGGGAAGGGACCGAGATGTCGGCAGTTCACCGGCCCTGCCCCCGCTGCGGGTCGCCCTCTGCGGGGGCGACCGGTGGGGTGGGGGCTTTGGCCTGCCACCCACTCCTGGTTTCCCGCTGGTCATCGGCCAATCGGAGTCTGCCGGCTGAGGAAATGGACCAAGAGGTGGTCAGTGCGCCTCATAGTGACTGGTGGAGTGGTTGTTCTGGTCATCCCGCCATTAGGGTCAATTTGTATGTCACCCTTCCGTTATATATATAATAAAAGCCCAGTGGTCGTATCGCCACAACGACCAAAGATCGGTCACCAGGGGGCTGTGTGCCCGGCAGCACGGCGAGGCACACGCGGGTGGGCAGGCTATGTGTGTGGTGAGGCGTGCGTCGGTGGGCGGGGACTGGACTCTGGGTCTTGTGCTGCCCCGGGGCTCGGGGGCCCCGGGTCTCGCATGATTTCCACAGTTCTGGGTCTCACGTGATCTCAGGCGCGGGGCCACTAGCACAGGACAATAAGAAATAATACCTCGGCGCTGAAGTTGTGCCACAGACTAAGTACACTGCGCTGTGTCTGGGCTGGCTCTTCTCATTTGTAGATGTGCAGCAGTTTCCTGTAGTAACAGGATTCTTACTGAAATATACCCCAGTTAACGTCCCAAGCAAGTTTCCCACCCAGCAGTGTCCGCGGGAAGGCGGGCGGCCACGGTGGGTGCTGAGGAAGGAAGCGTGCAGTGGGAAGAAAGGGCGAGCCCTCCAGCCCTTCCCGAGGTGCCTGCTCCGTGATCAGACCTACCTCGCCTCCGCCTCGGCTGCAGGGAGAGGACAGACTCTCTTGGCAGGTGCTAAGGGCCAGACCAGGAAGCAGGCGACAGCGCCGTGTCACTTCGAGGGGGAGGAAGGGGGGCAGGTGAAACTGTTCACTTGTGGATCCCAAAGCAGCTAAATTAATAACTAAGAGTTTCAGAAGTCCAGCCCTGCCCAGCTTGGCTCTGTGGCTGAGCATCGATCTATGCACCCAGAGGTCGCTGGTTCGATTCCCAATATGCCTAGGTTGTGGGCTCACTCCCCAGTAGGGGGCACGCAGGAGGCAGTCAAGCAATACTTCTATCTCTCTCTAAAAATCAATAAAAATAGCCCTAGCCCAGTGGTCAGCAAACTGCGGCTCGAGAGCCACATGCGGCTCTTTGGCCCCTTGTTTTTAGCAAAGGCCAGCTTAGGAGTACTCTAATTAAGTTAATAACAATGTACCTACCTATATAGTTTAAGTTTAAAAAATTTGGCTCTCAAAAGAAATTTCAATCTGTACTATTGATATTTGGCTCTGTTGACTAATGAGTTTGCCGACCTCTGCCCTAGCCCATCGTTTTTCAACCGCTGTTCCGCGGCACATGTTGCCTGGTGTGCCGTAGGTGCAGACAAGACAAGAATTTTATAATTTTTCACTATTTTGTTTACTTAATATTTCATAATGAAGTAATTATAAAATACTTTCTTTGTGTTTATTTGATTCCTATTCAAGAGAATTACTTTATATATAGTCAATATAGGCACAGAGTTAAATTTTTTAACATTTTCTAATGGTGGTGTGCCTCGTGATTTTTTTCATGAAACAAGTGTGCCTTTGCCCAAAAAAGGTTGAAAAACACTGCCCTAGCCTATTTGGCTCAGTGGATAGAGTGTCAGCTTGTGGACTGAAGGGTCCCAGGTTCAATTCCAGTCAAGGACACATGCCTGGGTTGTGGGCTTGATCCCCAGTAGGGGGCATGTAAGAGGCAGCCAATCAATGATTCTCTCTCATCACTGATATTCCTATCTCTTTGTCCCTCTCCCTTTCTCTCTGAAATCAATAAAAATCAATAAGAACATATAAAAATTTGTGCATGGGGGGAGGGGGGGTCCGTTCAGCTCAGTCTGCACCATCTCCAATCCGGGACCCCTTGGGGAATGTCCGACTGCCTGCCAGGCTAGTCGCCTCCAACTGCCCCCCCCCCCTGCAGGCCTGGTTGCCCCTAACTGCCCCCCCTTCCCGCTGGGCTGGTTGCCCTTTACTGCCCCCCTCTGCCAACCTGGTTGCCCCTAATTGCCCCCTCCGCTGGCCTGGTCACCCCTGTCTTTCCTGCAGGCCTGGCTGCCCCCTACTGCCCCCCACCCCCAGTCGGCCTGGTTGCCCCACGCAGCCTGCAATTCAGTATTTGGTCATCCCTCACTAACCCCCTGCCGGCCTGGTCACCCCACACAGCCTGCTGGTTGTTACTGTTACTGTCACTGCGATGGCGTCGTGGACAATCTGCATATTCCTCTATTATTCGTGTAGATTTTTAAAGTCCAACCTAAATTGGACGAACGAGCTCACTCCTCAGGCTCACACCCTCCCAGCGGCTCTTGCCTCGCCCAGAACCCTCTGCTCCGGGTCCAGCGGTTTCTCTCTATCGGCTGGAGGAGTTCCCCTCACACAGAGAGAAATGAAGGCGGGAAGGAGCCCGCCGCTCCCTGCCGGGCGCCGAGGACAGGAAGACGGAAGCACCGAGCAGCCGCAGTGCTGGCTCCGCTGAGCTGACGTGATTCACCTCGTCACACCTCCCAGCTCCCCCTGCTCCCGCTGCGGCGAACCTCGGCTCCCAGAGACAGTGGAGGGAAGCAGATGCTGCACTCACACCAGCGTCCCTGGAGGGTCCGGCAGAGGCCCCGACGTGGGGTCCCAGGTCAGGCCCAGCTTCCTCCTGGGGTGCAGCCTCCTCCCAGGACCCGGCCTCCACCCGGGGCCCGGCCTCACCCGGGGCCCAGCCTCCTCACAGAGCTTTATCTGGGCAGGAGCAGGAAGAGGATGTTAGAACGTGTGTTCCTTTCACCTCATCCTCTAAGTGTCTGCCTGCACAGGGACCAGACGCTCAGTGCCCCATAAACACACACCGAGTCTCGCTGCCGGGCCGGCTCCGCATTCCCGGAGGCTGGCCGCCCAGACGGAGCGGAGAGCCCGTCTGTGAGCTGTGGGGTCGGTGCGTGCGGAGAAGAGAACCCGCGGGCCTGGGCCTCCGGCTGCAAGGACGAGGGTGCGGGGTTCAGCCCAGAGCGGACGCCCGGCTGCGGTGCCCCCCACCCCCCACCCCTGTGCCTCTGCGATGCCTCCCTCACTCCCACGCCTCTGCAATGCCCCCCATGCCGCCCTCACCCAGCAGGCAGGACGCTGCTCCCGCAGGAGCAGAGCAGAGCAGCTGGGAGACGAGATGTGCCCCGCCTGCCAGTTGTCCTGCTCGCTGTGCCTGGCAGGGGCAGCGCCTTTGCCGGGCTAGAATTAGCCTCTTTCCCAGCAAGAAGTGCAGTGACAGGAGAAATGGGCAGGTGACGCCACACCTGCAGGCGTTCTGCTGAGGCAGGGAGGCCGCCTGCCCAGCGGGAAGGGAGCTGCCTGGGCAGCGGAGGGGGAGGCGGGTGCAGGGAGCTGCCCACCCGGCAGGGAAGGGGGAGGCGGGTGCAGGGATCTGCCCACCCAGCAGGGGGGGGGGAGAGGGGTGCCCATGTGTCCTCTGCCTGCCTCAAGCCAGAGCCTCGCCCGCCTGACGTGAGGCTCCCTCCTCTGAACCCACACCCACGCGCTGTCTCCCCCAAGGCCCAGTTAGCCCCGCCAGCGATTCCCCAGCTTCCTCATCGCTTGGCACGTTACTCGGATTCACCAAAAATACATTTTTGCCAAGCAGACAACAAACAGAATAGGTCAACGTGGACTCATTCACACCAGATGGCTATTGTGTGGCTGTTGTAACAGCTCTATCAGACGACCTAGGGGAAGAGAGGGCAGTACTCTGACTGCAGAGGCAGGTCCTGCGGGTTTAAGGCTGTGTTCAGCCCGCCCTGAGCCAATGACATGTGCGTCGGAGGAAGGAGGACCCGGCGGGCGCCCGCTCACACCGCCCAGGGCCAGGGCGCGGTCGGAGCCCGCAGGGGCGGAGGGCTGGCGAGGGCCCTCGGCGTGGGCAGCCACAGGCGCCCCCCCCCCCCACACACACAGTGCCAGAGCCACGGCAGAGGCGCAGCCATTCCTGTGCCCACTGCTCACTCAGCGAACACTCCCTGGGCGCCCGCTGTGCGCCGGGCCCCGTGCTCAGTGCTGCTGCACAGGAGTGACCAAAGCAGAGACGGCTCTTTGGAGTTTAGGGACTGGTGGGGACATAGACAACAACCCGTCAGCAAGCACACACGACTGACACGGATGGTGCTGAGATGGAGGAGCTGGGAGTGGGGGCGGACCAGGAGTCACCGACGGCGCCTCACGGGCTCCCTCCCGCCAATCCACACCGCGGTCTGCAGCCCACGGTGCCTGTGGCCTAGAGCCCAGGTCCGTCCACGGCCCCGTCAGACCCTGTGCGGCCCTTCCCATTCCATCGCATCTGACCCCACAAGCTCCACTCCGGAAGCACTGTCACCTCCGCTGTGCCGAGAGGATGCCGGGATTCCGTGAAAGCGGCACAGCCCGGAGCGGGTGCGAGACCAGGCCTTTGGGGCGTGCCCCGTCCCTCATGTCCCTCCCCACCACAGCGGACAGAGCCCAGAGCCGCCAGCGCCACCGGGCCGGAGAAGCCCGCTGCGTCACCGCCTGCCCGCTGCCCGCTGCCCGCTGCCACTAGCCCGCTGCTGCTGCCCGCTGCCCCCGCTGCTGCTTGCCCGCTGCTGCTGCTGCTGCCCGCCTTGCTTCGGTTCTGCCCCCCGCTGCCCGCTGCTGCTGCCCGCTGCCCGCTGCCACTGCCCGCTGACCGCTGCTTGCTGCCTGCCCGCTGCCGCTGCCCGCTGCCAATCCACTGCCAGCTGCTGCTGCCCGCTGCCCGGCTGCCGCTGGCCCGCTGCTGCTGCCCGCTTGCCCGCTGCCGCTTGCCCGCTGGCCCGCTGGCCGCTGCCTGCCGCTGCCGCTGCCCGCTGCTGCACGCTGCCGCTTCTGCTGCCGCGGCGCTGCCCGCTGCCCGCTGCCGCTGCCCGCTGCTGCTGCCCGCTGCCCGCTGCTGCTGCCCGCTGCTGCTGCTGCTGCCCGCTGCCCGCTGCCCGCTGCCGCTGCCCGCTGCTGCTGCCCGCTGCCACTGCCCGCTGCTTGCTGCCTGCCCGCTGCCCACTGCCCGCTGCCCAACTGCCCGCTGCCCGCTGCCCACTGCCCGGCGTGCTGCCCGTCTGCCCGCTGCTGCTGCCCGCTGCCTGCGCTGCTGCTGCCCGCTGCCCGTGCTGCTGCCCGCTGCTGCCTGCCCGCTGCCCGCTGCCGCTGCCCGCTGCCGCTGCCACTGCCCGCTGCTGCTGCCCGCTGCTGCTGCCCGCTGCCCTGCCACTGCCCGCTGCTGCTGCCCGCTGCCCGCTGCGCTGCCCGCTGCCCGCTGCCGCTGCCCTGCCCGCTCTGCTGCCCCGCTTCTGCTGCTGCTGCCCGCTGCCCGCTGCCCGCTGCCCGCTGCTGCTGCCCGCTGCTGCTGCCCGCTGCCCGCTGCCCGCTGCCCGCTGCCCACTGCCGCTGCGCTGCCCGCTGCCCGCTGCCCGCTGCCGCTGCCCGCTGCCGCTGCCCGCTGCCCGCTGCCGCTGCCCGCTGCCCGCTGCCGCTGCCCACTGCCCGCTGCCCGCTGCCCGCTGCCCGCTGCCCGCTGCCCGCTGCTGCTGCCCGCTGCCCAACTGCCCGCTGCCCGCTGCCCGCTGCCCGCTGCCCGCTGCCCGCTGCTGCTGCCCGCTGCCCACTGCCCGCTGCCCGCTGCCCGCTGCCCGCTGCTGCTGCCCGCTGCCCGCTGCTGCTGCCCGCTGCCCGCTGCCCGCTGCCTGCTGCTGCTGCTGCTGCTGCTGCCCGCTGCTGCTGCCCGCTGCTGCTGCCCGCTGCTGCTGCCCACTGCCCACTGCTGCTGCCCGCTGCCCGCTGCTGCTGCCCGCTGCTGCTGCCCGCTGCCCGCTGCTGCTGCCCGCTGCTGCTGCCCGCTGCCCTCTGCTGCTGCCCGCTGCTACTGCCCGCTGCCCGCTGGGTGCTGCCCACTGCCCGCTGCCCGCTGCCCGCTGCCCGCTGCCCACTGCTGCTGCCCGCTGCCTGCTGCCACTGCCCGCTGCCCGCTGCTGCTGCCCGCTGCCCGCTGGGTGCTGCCCACTGGGTGCAGGCTCAGCCTGGGAGTCACGCCCAGAGAAGTCACCTCCTCAGATAAGGACTCTGTCTCTGTCCCACCCCAAACTCCTGCCACGAGGACACCCCTGGGGGCTAAACACACATGGCATCTCTGCCTTTGTGCACACACGTGTGTGTGTTAGACCAGAGAGACAAAGAGAGAGGGAGGGGAGGGGCGGGGAGAATCAAGGCCAGCCACCACCCACCTGCAGCCCCTCCCTCCCTCTGAAGCCCTTAGCCTCTCGCTGCCTCTTCCTTCCTCTCCTCACTCCGTCTGCCCACCTCTCCTTCTGTCCCTGTGTGTCGCTCTCACCCAACAACGAACACAGCCTGCCCCTCCCCGGTGTCCTCTCCCCAGCGCCCTCTAGTCAACGCTGACCCTGGGGCTGGACCCTCTTTCTGCTCCAGCCCCGGCCCCCGCCGCCCCCGTCCACCTCACTGGGCACAGAGTCCAGGTGTCGGCACGGCCAGCAGGAGCCACGGCACCAGCCCTGCCAGCCGGCCACGTGAGGGCCAGCTCGCCACGTCTGGGCGCCCAGCCTCCCGCCACCTCTCCAGCTCCTGTTTAGAGCGAGCCCGAGGAGTGGGCACAGAGCTGCCAGCTCGCAGGCCTCACCGACAGGCCTGCTGCGAGAGGGGAAGTACCCCCTCCTGCACCCCCCCCCCCAAGTCCGGGGAGCACCGTCCTCTCCAGCACCGCCCTCTGCAGCCTCCACGCTCCTCACCATGGCGGTGAGCTGCACTCAGAGGAGGGACCAGACAGCCACACCACCCCCTGGGGGCCACGTGGGGCCCAGCACCCCCACACCCGCCCCACACCTGCCTGTCCCCCCCCTCGCCTGCAGCAATCACCCCTCTCCCCCGGGAGCTGGCCCTCGGCCAGGCCTACAGCCCCCGACTCAGAGCCGACTCCAGAAGCTCTCCCGTCTGCGTCAGAGTCCCAGGAACCCACCAGCCCACCGCTCCCGCCCCGTGGGCGGCCCCACTACCTGGCCCGGAGGAAGAACAGGCGCCTCCGCAGGGAGGAGACAGGGCAGAGGCAGGCGCTGCAGGACACGGGCCCAGGGCGCAGGCCGCGCACCATGCTGGCTCAGCGCCGGGCCGCATGGCCCCCGGGGCCTCGATGGAGGGCCGCGCCTTCAGCGTCCGCTGCTTTCAGCACCAACCGCTGGCGGGGCCGGCCCGGCGGGCGCCCGGGGTCTGTGGTCCCCACCCCTCTGCTCAGCCGGAGCCCCGGCCGTGCCCACATCTGGCAGCGCTCGGCGCTTGGTGAGTGCCCTCTCCTTTGTCCTCGGACGGATGGAGAGAGGACCAGCTGCACCTGCGGTGATGTCAGCTGCCGGGGGGGAGCTGCCTCGAGGGGAGGGAGCTGGCGGGGCGATCACCTGGTGTCCGGGGACCGTGGGGACTTCAGGGGCCGAGCAGGTGGAAGGAGCCCGAGCGCCCTGGAAATGTGCTATTTTGGGACTCGTTCTGGGCAGAATCAGCGGAAACGGAGAGCCCTCTCCCTCTGCCTCCTCCGGAAGAGGCGCCTGATCTGCCCTCCTCAGCTCCAGAGCGTTAACGTGCCTCCTCCATTAGTTCCCCCGAGTCCCACTCCTGGAGGGGCGCTCCCCGATGCCACAAAGCACACACCGTGCCTGTCCTCCGGGCTCGGGCCAGCGGGAGGCCGAGCAGGAAACCAGAGCGAGCACCCACCGCAGAGTGGCTGAGCAGGTCACCACAGAGGGCGCCACGCCTGTCGCTGGCCTGCAGCTCGCCTCCCCGTCCCAGCACAGCCCCCAGCTCAGCCCCAGCACACCTGTCACCAGGCTCAGCACAGCACCCAGCACACCTGTCACCGGCCCGGCACAGCCCCTCCCACACCTGTCACCGGCCCGGCACAGCCCCTCCCACACCTGTCACCAGCCCGGCACAGCCCCTCCCACACCTGTCACCAGCCCGGCACAGCCCCTCCCACACCTGTCACCGGCCCGGCACAGCCCCTCCCACACCTGTCACCAGCCCGGCACAGCCCCTCCCACACCTGTCACCGGCCCGGCACAGCCCCTCCCACACCTGTCACCCGGCCCGGCACAGCCCCTCCCACACCTGTCACCGGCCCGGCACAGCCCCTCCCACACCTGTCACCAGCCTGGCACAGCCCCTCCCACACCTGTCACCCGGCCCGGCACAGCCCCTCCCACACCTGTCACCGGCCCGGCACAGCCCCTCCCACACCTGTCAGCAGGCTCAGCACAGCCCCTCCCACACCTGTCACCCGGCCCCGCACAGCCCCTCCCACACCTGTCACCTGGCCAGGCACAGCCCCTCCCACACCTGTCACCCGGCCCTACACAGCCCCTCCCACACCTGTCACCAGGCTCAGGACAGCCCCCAGCACACCTGTCACCCAGCCCGGCACAGCCCCTCCCATACCTGTCACCTGGCCCACACAGCCCCTCCCACACCTGTCAGCAGGCTCAGCACAGCCCCTCCCACACCTGTCACCCAGCCCGGCACAGCCCCTCCCATACCTGTCACCTGGCCCACACAGCCCCTCCCACACCTGTCAGCAGGCTCAGCACAGCCCCTCCCACACCTGTCACCGGCCCGGCACAGCCCCTCCCATACCTGTCACCCGGCCAGGCACAGCCCCTTCACACCTGTCACCCGGCCCGGCACAGCCCCTCCCACACCTGTCACCCGGCCTCGCACAGCCCCTCCCACACCTGTCACCCAGCCCCGCACAGCCCCTCCCACACCTGTCACCCGGCCAGGCACAGCCCCTCCCACACCTGTCACCCGGCCAGGCACAGCCCCTCCCACACCTGTCACCTGGCCCACACAGCCCCTCCCACACCTGTCACCTGGCCCACACAGCCCCTCCCACACCTGTCACCTGGCCCACACAGCCCCTCCCACACCTGTCACCCGGCCAGGCACAGCCCCTCCCACACCTGTCACCTGGCCCACACAGCCCCTCCCACACCTGTCAGAGGGCTCCATGCAGCTCACCTCCCTGTCCCAATCAGAAGAGGTGAGGGTGCATCCCAGGAAGATGTAGGCAGAGAAAAGGTGGACCCAAACCTCATACTTCTTCCCCCGCCTTCCCCGTCCTAAGGACATGACCTCACTTCCTGCCACAGAGAAAGCAGACCCTCCGCACCTCCGCACACCACCCAGGGACGCCCCGCAGCCGCCCGGCCCGCCCACTCAGCGGTCCTCCCCTGTGATCACATCGGCCTCCTTCCAACAGGGGCCACCCAGCAGAGCCTGCTGGAACCTCAGGACTAACTCTGATGACCTCCCTCCTCTCTCACACCCTCTGTCCAAGCCGTCACCGATGGATGGGCGTTTATCCCCTGAGAACAGCTTCCGTTCACCCCCTTTTCTTTCTTTTTTTTTCTTTAAACCTCACCTGAGGATGTTTACTTGTTGCTGTTTTTTGTTTGTTTGTTTCTTTTTTTCTCACTTTTTTTTTTATTAAGGTATTATATGTGTACATACCTTACCAATCCCCACCCCCACTCCCATACATACCCTCCCTCCCCAGAGTTTTTCGTCCATTGGCTATGTTATATTCACCCCCTTTTCTCTTTCCATGGCCACCGCCCGAGGCCAAGCCACAGCCCCCTCCGCGGACCCCTGCCATGGCCTCCGCACTGCCGAGCCGCTGTCAGCTCCAGCCGGGCTGCCCCGGTCCTCTCCACACACCCAGGCTCCTCCGCGAGCAACCTGAGCCGGCCTGGAGGGCGTGGGGGCATCAGACCCGGCAGGACGAGGCACAGGGCAGATCCCGGGTGCCCAGCGCCGGGCAGACTGGGAAAACAGGGACTCAGCCAGCGTGACCCGCCTTCCCACAGGGCGCCCCTCGACTGTGGTCCAGAGCCCGGCCCCGCATACGCTGGCTCTGCGTCCGGACCGCCTTGGCCTTCCTCCCCCGCAGATCACTGTCCTGTGGTTTAGAGCGTCAGAGGCGGAGCCGGGCCGAGACAGCCTCCCCCACAGCCCTTGCAGGACCCTGCCCTAAGCACTGGCCCTGGGGCCAGCGAGGTCCTGATCCGAATCAAACCCTCTCAGGAACAAAGCCTCGGGTCTGCTGGCCACGGAGGTGGGTTTTAATGAAACCAGAGATGACATTTAGGCCTCAGCTGTGATTTAGCTCCAGGCCCAGAAAAGCAGAAAAACCAGATGAGGTGAGGCCAAGGCTGACATCAGGGCCAGAAGCGATGACCAATGACCCCTCACCTCGCACTGACCCATCAGTGGGAACCACCACCCTGAGGGGACACACGTGGGAAGCTGATGCATATCCTACTGAGACCCTCCGGGGACCTCCCCAAATGCCCCGACTCCAGGAAACAGACAAAGCGCCCCCGGGCTCCCTCCGGAGCACGTCCATGCCTGCCCCCCTCGCTCCCTCCCTGTATCTCTGCTCTCTTCCTCTGCAGCTCCGGGTCCCGCGAGACTTGCACCCAGAGGAGCAGCAGCAGCTCTTCCCAGCACACCCCCTGCCTGTCTCCAAGGCCCCTTTTCTCTGACTCTCCACCGTGGCCCGCCCCTGTCACTGTGACCGTTCCTTCTCGGTGAGCCCATGCAGCTCAGCGTGGCTCATTGCTTTCCCGCCATTTCTAGGGCCAAGCAGCTGGCCTGGGCTCTCCCTGCAGCTTCTACCCTAAGCCCCCCCGCCTTGGTTCCTCTGTCCCCGGCTTTCAGACACACACGGTCTCTGAACCACCGGGACTCGTGCTGTGAAATCTGCATGACGTCACGGACACACACACTCCTGGCCGGCCCCCTCTGGGCCTGCCCCTCTCCAGCCGCACTGCCACCTCCCTCTGAAGACGCCCCGGCTCCCTGATGCTCTGCACTCAGACTCCTGGTCACGGCCCACAGGCTCCTGCCCATCTCAGCTCATCGCACCTCACCGCTTCCTCCTCACCTCAGACTCACCCTTGGGTCTTAGCTCAACCATTACAACCCCGCCCGCCCACTGCCGTCTGGTCCCTGTCTCTGATACGCTCTCAGGGGACACTTCTCCTTTCTTCAGCGCACACGTCGGAGTTCATGTTTCCTCTGTCACGTACTCTGCTGTCCCCTCCACAAACGCAACGCTCCGAGAGCACATGGCGCATGACAGGTAGTTTGTTGAGTGAATAAACGAAGGACATCCTCTACAAACTTCTCACCTTGACCTGCACATTTCTGCTTCTGAGGCTTAGGAAGTGCTGTGTGGATTCTCCCCGATCACTCCAGCCTGCCCCCTGGGTGTCTCTGGTTCTCTCCTCCCCAGCCTCTGCTTTCCCCTCATAAACTTCTTTCTTTCCTTTCCTTTCCTTTCCTTTCCTTTCCTTTCCTTTCCTTTCCTTTCCTTTCCTTTCCTTTCCTTTCCTTTCCTTTCCATTCCTTTCCTTTTCTTCCTTCCTTCCTTCTTCCCTCCTTCCTTCCTTCCTTTCTTTCTCTTTAAAAAAATTATTTTATTGATTTTTTACAGAGAGAAAGAGAGAGGGATAGAGAGTTAGAAACATCAATGAGAGAGAGACATCGACCAGCTGCCTCCTGTACACACTGCACTGGGGATGTGCCCGCAACCAAGATACATGCCCTTGACCGGAATCGAACCCGGGACCTTTCAGTCTGCAGGCCGACGCTCTATCCACTGAGCCAAACCGGTTTTGGCATAAACATTTTTCTACCTCTGCTCTCAGTCACCATGAACGAATCGCCCTGCAGAAGGCCCTTCTTAGTTCTCATCTTACCCATCCCCACCTTCCTGCTGCCTCTTCTTTCTGAGCGTCTCCTCGCTATTTCTGTCTCCCAGCGTCCTTGGCTTCAGGCTAATTTCCTCTCCCTCTCCCTCCGCCTCTGCGTGAACTTTGCTAACCCCAAGCCCATGTATCGCCTGAGCTGCAGACTCATGTCCGAGTGCGTCTTTCAGTCCGATCCCCTGAGCTTCAAAGGGAAGGACTCGTTAGGGAAGCCCAGCCCAGCCGCACAGGGAGCCCGGGAGTCACTGCTCGCTGGGGGTTAGGGAGGAGAAGGCCCACGGGAGCCGAGGGCCCCACCCCTTCCCACTCCGGAGACTAGAATAGAAACACCAGCCTCAGCTCGGAGCCCTCAGGGGTCCCTCGCCGGACCTGAAGGAGGTGCGGCAGCAGGAAGCTTCCGGCAGCTTGTCGGCCGCCTCCCCGGCCCCGTGTCCGTGTCCGAGCTGTCGCCAAGGACGTCCCTGCCTCCTGTGCCTGCTCTTCCTCATCTTCCCTCTCAGTCCCCCCTCCTCCCTTCTGCAATAAATAACACCCTGTCCCCCCTCTCCTGTGTCCAACACGTCACACACCCCGAGTCTTTGGGATTTTCATGCATCTGTGGATCCCCTGTGTTCATATATTAACATTTGATTTTTTTTTCCTCTTAATCTGTCTCCATTAACTTACTAGCCTAGCCAGAAGTTAAAAGATGGGAGAAAATTGTATCGATTTTGTGTTAGCCCCACACTAGTGTTCTCTCCCTACTCCACATGTCTAAAAACTCACCACCACTCCTGTTCTCCAAGTCCTTTTATCCGATATGTTAACAAATGATAAGAAGGAGAAGCAGCAGCAGCAGAACGTAGATAGTAGCCACATGCCAGTGCTGGTGCTGTTCTAACCATCTTACACGCACCCCGTTCTCAACAACTCCATGAGGCATGAGCTACATCTGTGCCCATTTTATAGACGAGGAGAGTGAGGCCCAAGGTGAGGTGACTTGCCCACAATCACAGTCACAGCCGGGCAGGCACTGGCCGTGGGGACGATGCTGCCTTTCCTTTGCGCCCAAACCGGAAACCTGAGGCTCACACTCAGCATCGTCCTCCGCCCAGAGGCATGTCTGTTCCCCCGTCTGATAGCCCTCCCCACTGGTCCCGCCTTCCTGTCCTTCCGCTGTGGTTCTGGAATTCGCCCACCTGGTCCCAACCTAAATGTCACCCCAGCCAGCCGGCCCTTCCCAGCCCGCTCCCGGCCTCTCAAAACGCCCAAGCCCGCGGCGCCGCCATGTCCGTGTTCTCTGCAGCACTTCCTGGCACCGGTGCTCCTCACTGCCGGTTACCGCCCTCCTCTCACCGGGAAGGAGAGGGATGCTGAGAGGGGCTCAGCTGCCCCAGGCCTGCAGGCGCTGCTCACGGAGGACCTGTCACATGGGGAGTGGGGAGCAGGGTGCCTCCTTTCGCGTCCGCCTGTTCCGTGTTCGCCTCTGAGGTTCCCCTTCCACCTCGGACCAACGTGTTTCCCCACCAGAGCCTCGGGGAGCGACCTGCCCTCTCGGGAAGGAAGCCGCTCTGTCATGGCGGCAGGTACACGACGGCACCTGCTTCTGGTCACGTGCCCGCCACCCCCTCCCGGGACACAAGGGGCAGCAATACCCAGCGCTGGTCCTAGCCCGGCTCTCCGCCGCCAGGCTCCCCAAGATGCTCCCCTCCTGGCGATGGGCTCTGGGGAGGCTCTCCCCCACCCACTCCGGCCCCTCCCCAGACCTCCGGCGCCCCTCCTCCCTCCCCACCTCGCCCCAGGCACGGCACCTGAGCAAGTTTCTTTTTATTATTGCAATTAAGTTGTTTATTAATTTTCATTAACAACATAATATACACCCTTCCAACAAATAAGCAGAGTATATAAGAAACAATTTAATGAAACTACAGTTTTCTCCTGATGTGGTTAAATATATCAACCACTTTATTATATCTCTTCTCTGCCTTACGCCTAGGAAGATACTTCCTATCCCAAAGGTTAACTAAAAAACTCTGCTAGCCATGGCCTTGGCCTGCGGACCGAAGGGTTCGATTCCAGTCTAGGGCACAGGCCCAAGTTGTGGGCTCCATCCCCAGTGGGGGCGAGCAGGAGGCAGCCGATCCATGATTCCCTCTCATCACTGATGTTTCTATCTCTCTACCTCTCTGAAATCAATAAAAATATATTTAAAAACAAAACTCTGCTAAATATTCAAGAATCAGGGAATTCCCCATATTATGCAAAGTTCCTGAGCTCGAGCACACACACACACACACACACACACACACACACACACACAAGTTGGGCAACTTTCTTTCTTTTTTTAAAATATATTTTATTGATTTTTTACAGAGAGGAAGGGAGAGAGATAGAGAGCTAGAAACGTCAATGACAGAGACACATCAACCAGCGGCCTCTTGCACACCCACCCACCGGGGATGTGCTCGCAACCAATGTACATGCCCTTGACCGGAATCGAACCCGGGACCTTTCAGTCTGCAGACCGACACTCTACCACTGAGCCAAACCGGCTTTGGCTGGGCAACTTTCTTAACTCTGCTGAGCCTGTTTCCTAAATTCTAATCTGAAGAAAAAACACCAGCATCTATTTGATAAGATGGTTGAGAGGATTACATTTAAAAGGGCCCAGGAAGAATTCCAGATGCTGAAAGCAAGAAGAATTGCTATTTTTAAGAATGGATAAGTCCCCAGGACATTTAACATTAAAAATTACTTCAATATATTCCTTACAGAAAATACAAAGGCTGACGCACACACACACACACACACACACACACACACAAAGAAGAAAAGAAAGAAAGAAAGAAAGAAAGAAAGAAAGAAAGAAAGAAAGAAAGAAAGACAAAAAGAAAGAAGAAGAAAAAAGAAAAGTCCATGCAGGCCCTGGCCCAATGGTTCAGTGGTTAGCGCATCATCCCTTTCACCAAAAGGCAGCAGGTTTGCTGCCCGGTCAGGGCATATACCCTGGCTGTGGGTTCGATCCCTGACAGGGGTCATACGAGCAATCAATCAATGTTTCTCTTTCACAGAGATGCTTCTCTCCCTAAAAAAGGAGAGGGGGGAAAGGCGTATGCAAGGCCCATTGCACAGGGTCAGGCACGTTAGAAACAAATCCCTCAGTTTTATTAATGAAATAAACGAAATAATAAATCCCGTGATAGACGTTGCCCATCACACTGCAGTGTGCTTGCTTCCTCACGGGAAGGCGTGCCTCACCAGGATGCTCTGAGGAGACACGTCGCCCTGACCTCTCCTGTCGGTCCGGCACTGCGCGTGCTCAGTATCCCCTGCCTTCTTCCTGCCTCTGCTTCTTCAGGGACAGAGTGGGGATCGGCTGAGAACTGAGAGCTCAAACCCTGAGGGCCGCAGCCGCCAGGCACTTACACGCGCTCTCATTTATTCTTTGCACGAAAGGCTTTCTATAGATGAGGAACCAACAGGGAGGAAGGCTGAGTGAGTTGCCTTTAAAAATGCACAGTGAGAAAGGAAGCAGGTACAAACACCCAGCTGGTCTGACCTGATGCTTCCTCTCCCTCTTTCCAGCCCACATGGAGCCCCCGAGAGCGAGCCTCTGCCTCCTGCCTCTGCCTCCTGCCTCCTGCCGCCGCAGGCTCCCCGGATGCGCACGCACGCCTGCAGGAGGGAGCTGTGGATCACGCACGAGGCCCTGCTTGCACTTGGCACCCCCCGCCGCCCCCCCCCCCCCCCGGGACTAAACTCTCCGGCACCTAAGGGCCTCCTGGCTCGCTGTGCCTCCTCTGGTGAAGCATACCTCTATAAAGGCTAATATGCAAAGTGTCCCCTCGGGAGTTCAACCAGGAGAATAGTTCGATGGCTCTCTGTGACATGTCTGACCACCGGGGGGCAGTGCAGAACGAAGGAAGGCCCCATCAGCCCGATGGCCAGCCAGGCCTAGGGGCCCTGCCATGAACCAATCTCGTGCACTGGGCCTCTAGCTGTTACAAAAACACCCCAGGAGAGCGCTCCCTTCCTACAGTGCGGCTTTGTCTGCAGGTTCCTACCAGCGGATAGACGCACTAAACAAAGACCTGGCACCTTGAGGACCCTGATAATCGGTCCAGCTTGGGCTGACTCTGGGAACCTATGTTTTTCACGTGTATCCCAGACTCTACTTAGGAGGTTAAAAAGGACCAGTGTCCCATGTTCCATTACACGCGTATACATGCCTTAGGAAGTTAGGTCTATTTTGCTCTCTACTGGAAATCCAGGGGATTATTCCTCCCTCTGAGACAAATCCCACAATCCCATAAGTTGATTCTTTCTCTAAAATCAGCCCTGCTCCCCGATGCCCACCTGCTCAGGAAGCGCCTACCCCCCTGCACAGCTCCCTCTGCTCACCGCACTCCTCAGGCTTTCCCGTCGGCACAGAAGCCGGTGCGGACGAGGAACAGTTCCCAGAAGCCTTCGCTCCGGGCGCCTCGGGAGACGGCCCCTCCGGTGTCTGCGGACATTCTTAGATTTCTGGAGGACAGCGATTCCGGCTCTAAATATCCTATCCGTCTGACCTCTCACAGGAACAAGAACAACCAATGCTACCGTTCATCTCACACCGAAGGATTGAAGTTTTGATTTTTAAAAGAGAAAAAAATCTATGATAATTGTGTTCTGCCTGACCTGTGAAACTGTCCTTCATCTTACGTGATCACAGCGTTCGAGAATCAAGAGCAGCCGCTGAAGGGGGTCCCTGTCACCCACCTTCGACCTGGCCACTTCGCTCCCTCACAGTGTCCCCCAGGGGGGTGGCCAAGGTGAAGGAGACAAAACAGGAAGGCCGCCAGCGGAATGTCTGACCAGCAGCACAGTGCCCGTCAGATAGGCTCAGAGCAAAGAGCCTGAACCACACACACACACACACACACACACACACACAGACATATACACACACAGAGACACACACAGATACACACACACACACACACACACAGACACACAGACACACAGAGAGACACACAGACACACAGAGAGACACACACACACACACACACAGACACACACACACACACACAGACATATACACACACAGAGACACACACAGACACACACGCAGACACACACACAGACACACACAGACACACAGACACACACACAGAGACACACACACACAGACACACACACAGACACACACACAGAGAGAGACACACAGACACAGACACAGACATACACACACACACATACACACACACACAGACATATACACACAGAGACACACACAGATACACACACACATCCACAGACACACACACAGACACACACACACAGACACACACACAGACACACACAGACACACACAGACACACACACACAGACATATACACACACAGACACACACACAGACACACACACACACACACAGACATATACACACACAGAGACACACACAGATACACACACAGCCACACACACACAGACATACACAGACACACAGACACACACACAGAGACACACACACAGAGACACACACACAGACACACACACAGACACACACAGACACAGACACAGACATACACACACACACATACACACACACACAGACATATACACACAGAGACACACACAGATACACACACACATACACAGACACACAGACACACACACACAGAGACACACAGACACACACACAGACACACACAGACACACACACACAGACACACACAGAGAGAGACATACAGACACAGACACAGACATACACACACACACATACACACACACATACACACACACACAGAGAGACACACAGACACAGACATACACATACACACAGAGACACACATACACACGCATACATACACACACAGAGAGACACACACACAGACACACACACACACAGACACACACACACACACACAGAGACGGGGCAGGCCCCTGCGGGCCCCGGACGGATCCTGCGGGGCGGCGCTCCTCGGCTGCCCAGGGTGGCCGCCCAGCCGCAGAGCGCCCGGTGTCCTGGGCGGACCCCTCGCTGCCCCTTCTCCCGCTGGTTCCCTTTCTCAGGCTTCGGGTGCTGAGAAGGTCACCCCAAACGGCCCGTGTCCCGGCCAAACCCTTCCCGCAGCCGATCCTGTAATGGCCTCGCTCCCGCCTCATCCCTTGTCTCTGGCTCTCACTGGTCCATTTCCATTTCCGCGTGGGTCCCCCAGACACCGTCAGACGGGGACCTGCCTCGGCCTCCGGCAGGGACCAGGCTCTCCGTCACCGTCTGGCACTGTGTTCTGTTCGGTAAATAACCCCACAGACTCTTCCCACATGAAATCCTATCAACACTGCTGCCGCCGTGTTGGCTCCCCGTAATAATCTGCCGCTTAATAAGCGAATATAAACTTAAAACGGGCAGTATATAACAGCACATCTACTTCAAACAGGCAAGTCCCCGTTCCTGCCCACATTCTCTCTGAAACAGCACAAAACCTCATTCCGCCGCCGTCTCCCCTCCCTCGAGGCTGCGTGTGCTCTGAGCGGGACAGAAGGAGCGAAGGGCCGTTTCTCCGTCAGGAGGGCAGAGCTGGCCCCAGGCCCTGCAGCCGCAGCCTCCTCGCCGGGCTCAGCTCAGCTCACTGTGCGAACCCAGCCCGTCTGAGGCACAGGCCCACCGCGGCCACCGGCGGGTCCTCACAGCCCAGGACTCGCCGGTCTCACCTCACCTGTCACCGAGCTCTCACTGCACCGTACCGGCCTTGTCCTCCTTACCCTGACTCCGGCCATCACGGTGCCTTCGACACCGGGCACTGACCGCCACCACGGGGCGCCTCCCGTCCCTGCCACCCGGTCTCCTCTCTCCGCTGCACGTGCTGACCTCTCCCCGGGACCCCGGCCGCAGGCTCACCGTCCCAGCGCCTCCTCACTGACCGGCGCCTCTTTCTCAGGCTTTGACCACAGATGCTGGCATCTCCCACTCCTGTTTCCCCGGTTCTGCTCATGGCAGAAGCAGCTTAAACACTTACTGTTTCACCTCGTTCCTCTCGTCTCTCCCTCCATCCTGTCCCTCTCCATCCCTTCCCTCCCTCCCCTCACCCTCCCCTCCCTCCATCCTGTCCCTCTCCATGCCCTTACCTCTCTCCCATCGCCCTTACCTCCCTCCAGCACCCTTACCTCCCTCCCCTCACCCTCCCCTCCCTCCCCTCACCCTTACCTCCCTCCAGCACCCTCCCCTCCCTCCCCTCACTCTTCCCTCCCACCTCTCACCCTTCCCTCCCCTCACCTTCACCTCCCTTCTCTCACCATCACCTCCTTCCATCCTCTCCCTCTCCATCCCTTCCCTCCCTCCCCTTGCCCTTACCTCCCTCCATCCTGTCCCTCGCCATGCCCTTTCCTCTCTCCCCTTGCCCTTATCTCCCTCCAGCGCCCTCTCCTCCCTCCAGCGCCCTCACCTCCCTCCTCTCACCCTCACCTCCCGCCATCCTCTCCCTCTCCATGCCCTTCCCTCCCTCCCCTCACCCTTCCCTCCCTCTCCTCACCCTCCCCTCCCTTCCCTCACCCTCCCTCCCTCCATCTTCTCCCTCTCCATGCCCTTCCCTCCCTCCCCTCACCCTTCCCTCCCTCCCCTCACCCTCCCCTCCCTTCCCCCACCCTCCCTCCCTCCAACCTTCTCCCTCTCCATCCCCTTCCCTCTCTCCCCTCACCCTTGCCTCCCTCCCCTCACCTTTACCTCCCTCCAGCGCCCTCCCCTCCCTCCCCTCCCTCCCCTCACCCTCACCCTCACCTCCCTCCAGCGCCCATACCTCTCTTCCTGCACCTGGGGACTCAGGAACCTGCTGGCATCATCCTCGTGGCTGCTGTGCTGGCTGCTAAGGAAAGACACAGGATGCGAACCGTTAGGGACCAGCTCCTCTCTCCCCCTGTGAGCCATCGGCCTGCAGCTGGACAGAGAAGGAGGTCAACACACTTTAGAAATGCAAATTCCCAGGGGCCGTGTGCACAGAGCGCACTGGCACCGGTGGATAGGAGAGATGACGGATTTGGTAGAAAAACACCCAGCAAGCACTGGACACTCTGGGCGCACTGGGCACACTGGCTGCTCCAGGTACACTGGGCTCACTAGGCTCACTGGGCTCACTGGGGGCACTGGGCTCACTGGGTTCACTGGGCTCACTGGGTTCACTGGGTTCACTGAGCTCACTGGGGGCACTGGGTTCACTGGGCGCACTGGCCTCACTAGGGGCACTGGGCTCACTGGGGGCACTGGGCACACTAGGTTCACTGGGGGCACTGGGGGCACTTGGCTCACTTGGTTCGCTAAGCTCACTAGGGGCACTGGGTTCACTGGGCTCACTGGGGGCACTGGGTTCACTGGGCTCACTGGGCTCATTGGGGGCACTGGGTTCACTGGGCTCACTGGGCTCATTGGGGGCACTGGGCTCACTGGGGGCACTGGGCTCACTGGGTTCACTGGGTTCACTGGGCTCTCTGGGCTCACTGGGGGCACTGAGCTCACTGGGCTCACTGGGGGCACTGGGCTCACTGGGCTCACTGGGTTCACTGGGTTCACTGGGCTCTCTGGGCTCACTGGGGGCACTGAGCTCACTGGGTTCACTGGGCTCATTGGGGGCACTGGGCTCACTGGGGGCACTGGGGGCACTGAGCTCACTGGGCTCACTGGGCGCACTAGGTTCACTGGGCGCACTGGGGGCACTTGGCTCACTTGGTTCGCTAAGCTCACTAGGGGCACTGGGTTCACTGGGCTCACTGGGGGCACTGGGTTCACTGGGCTCACTGGGGGCACTGGGTTCTCTGGGTGCACTGGCCTCACTAGGGGCACTGGGGGCACTGGGCTCACTGGGCTCATTGGGGGCACTGGGCTCACTGGGGGCACTGGGCTCACTGGGTTCACTGGGTTCACTGGGCTCTCTGGGCTCACTGGGGGCACTGGGCTCACTGGGGGCACTGGGCTCACTGGGTTCACTGGGTTCACTGGGCTCTCTGGGCTCACTGGGGGCACTGGGCTCACTGGGGGCACTGGGGGCACTGAGCTCACTGGGCTCACTGGGCGCACTAGGTTCACTGGGCGCACTGGGGGCACTTGGCTCACTTGGTTCGCTAAGCTCACTAGGGGCACTGGGTTCACTGGGCTCACTGGGGGCACTGGGCTCACTGGGTTCACTGGGCTCACTGGGTTCACTGGGCTCACTGGGCGCACTAAGCTCACTGGGCTCACTGGGCTCACTGGGCTCACTGGGTTCACTGGGCTCATTGGGCTTATTGGGCTCACTGAGAACACTGGGCTCACTGGCCGCTCCGGGTACACTGGGCGCACTGGGCTCACTAGGGGCACTGGGCTCATTGGGAACAATGGGCTCATTGGGCTCACTGGGAGCACTGGGCACATGGGGGCACTGGGCTCACTGGGCGCACTGGATGCACTGCGCGCACTGGGAGCACTGGACACATGGGGGCACTGGGCTCACTGGGGGCACTGGGAACACTGGGTTCACTGGGGGCACTGGGCACACTGGGTGCAGTGCGTGCGGGGGGACGGAGCCTGAGCAGGGTGCGGGAGGCCTGCCCAGGCCTTGTCGCTCACAGGGCACACGGCTTTTGTGGGCACAGCTGTCACCATGCACTTCGGTTCTGTCCTCCCAGCGAGCAGCAGTGAACTGAGGAGCAGTTTCTATCACATTCCCAACGCGGACACCAGAACGCGCCATCAGGACGCAGGTGTGGCTGGGCGAGGGCTGAGCACACACCGTTTCCCACCGCCTCCCAAGAAGCTCCTCCTGCCGCTGTTCACTGCGATGCGGCTGCTCCCACTTCCCCCTGGCCCGGCCTCAGGGACAGCAGCTCCTGAGACGCAGTCAGACACAGAGCTGGGGCCCCTGGCTCCTGCACCCGACCGGCCTGCAGCCCGCAGCATGCACCTCCTGCACCGTGTGGGCTGTGCAGGCGTGGGTGTGCACGGCGTGGGTGTGCACGGCGTGGGGTGTGCACGGCGTGGGGTGTGCACGGCGTGGGTGTGCACGGCGTGGGTGTGCTCGGCGTGGGGTGTGCATGGTGTGGGGTGTGCATGGCGTGGGGTGTGCACGGCGTGGGGTGTGCACCCTGTGGGTGTGCACGGCGTGGGGTGTGCACGGTGTGGGGTGTGCACGGCGTGGGTGTGCACGGTGTGGGATGTGCACGCGTGGGTGTGCACGGTGTGGGGTGTGCATGGCATGGGTGTGCACGGCGTGGGGTGTGCACGGCGTGGGTGTGCACGGCATGGGTGTGCACGGCATGGGGTGTGCACGGTGTGGGGTGTGCACGGCATGGGTGTGCACGGCGTGGGTGTGCATGTGTGGGGTGTGCACGGCGTGGGGTGTGCACCCTGTGGGTGTGCACGGCGTGGGTGTGCACCGTGTGGGTGTGCACGGCGTGGGTGTGCACGGCGTGGGTGTGCACGGCGTGGGGTGTGCACGGCGTGGGGTGTGCATGGTGTGGGGTGTGCATGGCGTGGGTTGTGCACGGTGTGGGGTGTGCACCCTGTGGGTGTGCACGGCATGGGTGTGCACGGCATGGGGTGTGCACGGTGTGGGATGTGCACGGCGTGGGTGTGCACGGTGTGGGGTGTGCATGGCATGGGTGTGCACGGTGTGGGGTGTGCACGGCATGGGTGTGCACGGCATGGGTGTGCACGGCATGGGGTGTGCACGGTGTGGGGTGTGCACGGCATGGGTGTGCACGGCGTGGGTGTGCATGTGTGGGTGTGCACGGCGTGGGTGTGCACGGCGTGGGGTGTGTGGGGTGTGCATGGCGTGGGTTGTGCACGGTGTGGGGTGTGCACCCTGTGGGTGTGCATGGCGTGGGGTGTGCACGGTGTGGGTGTGCACGGTGTGGGATGTGCACGGCGTGGGTGTGCACGGTGTGGGTGTGCACGGTGTGGGATGTGCACGGCGTGGGTGTGCACTGTGTGGGTGTGCACGGCGTGGGTGTGCACGGCGTGGGTGTGCACGGCGTGGGTGTGCACGGCGTGGGGTGTGCACGGCGTGGGGTGTGCACGGCGTGGGGTGTGCATGGCGTGGGGTGTGCACGGTGTGGGGTGTGCACCCTGTGGGTGTGCACGCGTGGGGTGTGCACGGCGTGGGATGTGCACTGTGTGGAGTGTGCATGCGTGGGGTGTACACAGCATGGGGTGTGCATGTGTGGGGTGTGCATGGCGTGGGGTGTGCACTGTGTGGGGTGTGTACCATGTGGTTGTGTACTACATGGGTGTGCACCACGTGGGTGTGAGTGGTGTAGGGTGTGCACTGTGGGGTGTGCACTGTGTGGGTGTGCACGGCGTTTGGTGTACACCGTGTGGGGTGTGCACCACGTGGTTATGCACTATGTGGGTGTGCTGTGCCACAGCAGGCGGCCCAGAGGACACGGTCACCTTCAAAACAGACATGGCCCCAGAGTGAGCCTCAGGGAGGAACAGCCATCAGCCTGCCCAGCAGGTGCGAGAGGCGGGGGAGGGGGTTGGGGGGAGGGGGGTTCCTGGAGCCAGCGGCAGGGTTCCCCCACCCATAGGGCAGGAGCAGCATGTGGCCTCCTCTAGGGGTCAAACCGGACTTCACCAGCCACTCTCTGGCCGTGGATCTGAAGCTCAGCGGACACAGGGGATCCCAGAACTCAAAGGTCAAGTACCAGGGCTTCAGAAACAGACCCTGACTGACATGCCTACAGTGTCCCACTAGATGGCACTGTCGCCATCCAACCCAAACCTCCAGGAGGCCAACCACCCAGCTCTTCTGGAAGCAGAGAACCCAGCCCCAGCCCCTGCCCTGCCTCCTGGCTTCCCTCTGCTTAGAACGGAGCCCAGAGGGCAGAGACACCGCAACAAGCATCACCTCCAAGGCTCCAGGAGGAAGTTCAGAGTAACGCAGAACGTCACCAGCCCCCCGCCTGCCTGCAGCAAGGGCAGCGCCAGTGCAGCGGTGAGCCTGGGCCTGGAGCACGCAATCCAGATTCAGGGCGTGCAGGCTGTACCTGCACTTCCAGGTCTAAGGGGGCCGTACCCTCCTCCGTATGGAGGCTGAGCAGGCCTGGGTGCAATCCAGCCCGCCCCCCCTGCTGTACGCCCGGAGCAGACTACTTGGTGTCAGTTTCCCCATCTGCACAATGGAGACAGCTCCTGGCAGCTCCCACCGGGAAGCGACGGTGAGGATCAGAGAGGACGGTGTGAAACGTGAGCGGCGCCCGCACACGCTGCCGCACAGACACGCTCGGACCCCTGAGGCCCAGACTGTGGTCCCAGAAAGAGCACTCGGATCCGAGAAGGACCTGCTCTCGAGGAGTGATAATGAGACGATAGTGATAATGACGATAGTGATAATGACGATAGTGATAATGACGATAGTGATAATGACCGCTACAGAGACGCAGCCAGAGCAGGAGCCCCCCTCACCCCCGGGCCGGTGACCGTCCCCAAGGTGTGGTGCTGACACTGGGACCGGACAAGCAGAGTGAGAACGGCAGGCCGTTCCCAGAGCGCTGCCACGGCCTGAGGGGCGCTGAGCTGAGGGGCGCAGAGCTCCCTGGAGGCCCAACGCGCACGGGGGCTGTCAGGGCCCGGGGGAGGCGAACACAGCAGTGGGGGCTGCAGGTGAACCCGGATGAGCACGGGTCCTCCCCCTCCACACCGGGAGGGCCGCCAACCATGCTCCATGCCGCCCCACGGACCACGTTGCTCAGCAGAATGTCCGCTCAGCCGCTGCCCTGCCCCCACATCGATGCCCGCAGGCGGACAGTCCTGTCCGAGCGGACACCACGTCGGTTCCCTGAGTCACAGGGCATTTACGGTGACGGCCGGGCACAGGCGGCTCCCGGCTCCCTCAGTGACCACACCCCGCCCCCGCCCAGGGCCTGCGGGGAGGACGGTGTGGAGGACGGCGGGGAGGACGGCGGGGAGGACGGTGTGGAGGACGGCGGGGAGGACGGCGTGGAGGCGGGGCAGGCGGCACTGCGGCGGCCATGGCCTTCGGAAACCTGAAACCGCTCTAACAAGGACCTGGACTTCAGCCCGGGCGCCAGGGGCGGACACGGCTTCACACCGCCAGGAGGGGCTGTGCGGGCACCGCAGCGCCCCAGACGGCAGAGGACGTCGGTGACCCGCCCCATCCTGCTTCGGGCTCAGCTTCAAATCGCCGCTGCAATACGTGCGGGAACACTGGGCTGTGCTCCAGAGGGGGGACGCGCTTCCTCTGATTCCAGAGCATTCCTGGGGGAAAGGAGCTGGGAAAGGAGCTGAGGGAAAGCGGGTGGGGACCTGGTTTTGGTCCTCACCGGCCGCCGGGGCTTGGCGCTTGGCCCAGGAGGTCAGAGTAACTGCCCACCGGGAGGAAGGGCAGAGCCAGGCGCCCGGACGCTGGCGGTCAGGCTGGGGAGCCTCGGTTCTCGGGCCCCTCCTCCTCCCCCACCCCAGGACCCCGCGGAGGCTGGGAAGGGGTCCGGGTGCCTCGGAGGCAGCCTCTGCTCCAGAGAGAACGTGGCACCTGTTCAGGGCTGTGCAGGCTGCACCCGCACTTCCAGGGTCTGACGGGCTGTGCCCTCTTCCGCACGGAGGCTGTGCAGGTCGAGGGCACGCCTCTCTGCTCTCGGCGCAGTCAGAGCAACCTAGCGTGGGCACCATTCTCTCGCTAACGGGAAGCTTCAGGCCTCTGACGGGTACTAAGGAGGAAACGAAGTGCTTTAGGCAGTGATGTCACAGACCAGATGGAGACAGGCCGCCCGGCCCCCGCACCTCCCACGCGGCTCTCCGGGCTGGCACCTGGGCGGGTCTCGCACCCGCTGAGCCTGCTCCCCGAGGGGCGGCACAACCTGCGCGGACCCCGTGGAGGGCACAGTGTCCGAGCTCAGAACCTGGAGTCAGACAGACACACGCTCTAGTCCTCACTATGAGCTCACTGAGGGCGACCACGGGCAGAGCAGGCAGCGTGGCCACGTGTCGGGTGTGGGCGCATCCCCGGCCCTAAGTGGTCCCCCTGGAAGTGGCAGAAACCACCACAGAAGGTGCCGGGCCTGGGGCCACACGCACACCATGCCCCCGCTACACGGAGATGCAGTCAGAGGAGGAGTGCCCCCACCCCCGGGCAGTTAGACACACGAGGATCTAATGCACCGAGTGCTCCGGAGGAAGGTCCTCCGTCCGTCCTTCCTCCCTCCCTCCGTCCTTCCTCCCTCCCTCCGTCCTTCCTCCCTCCGTCCGTCCTTCCTCCCTCCCTCCGTCCTTCCTTCCTCCCTCCTTTCTTCCATCCTTCCATCCTTCAGTGACCCTGTAGTGACAGGCTGAGATCATGTGACTGGAAACGTAGCGCCGGTCACCCTGTCACCCCAGAGGGAGGCTGTCACCCTGTCACCCCAGAGGGAGGCTGTCACCCTGTCACCCTAGAGGGAGGCCGGTCATCCTGTCACCTCAGAGGGAGGCTGTCACCCTGTCACCCCAGAGGGAGGCCGGTCATCCTGTCACCTCAGAGGGAGGCTGTCACCCTGTCACCCCAGAGGGAGGCTGTCACCCTGTCACCCTAGAGGGAGGCCGGTCATCCTGTCACCTCAGAGGGAGGCTGTCACCCTGTCACCCCAGAGGGAGGCTGTCACCCTGTCACCCCAGAGGGAGGCCGGTCACCCCAGAGGGAGGCTGGTCACCCTGTCACCCCAGAGGGAGGCCGGTCACCCTGTCACCCCAGAGGGAGGCCGGTCACCCTGTCACCCCAGAGGGAGGCCGGTCACCCTGTCACCCCAGAGGGAGGCGGGTCACCCTGTCACCCCAGAGGGAGGCGGGTCACCCGTCACCCCAGAGGGAGGCTGGTCACCCTGTCACCCAGAGGGAGGCTGGTCACCCTGTCACCCCAGAGGGAGGCCGGTCACCCTGTCACCCAGAGGGAGGCTGGTCACCCTGTCACCCCAGAGGGAGGCCGGTCACCCTGTCACCCAGAGGGAGGCTGGTCACCCTGTCACCCAGAGGGAGGCTGGTCACCCTGTCACCCCAGAGGGAGGCCGGTCACCCTGTCACCCAGAGGGAGGCCGGTCACCCTGTCACCCCAGAGGGAGGCCTGTCACCCCAGAGGGAGGCCGGTCACCCTGTCACCTCAGAGGGAGGCCGGTCATCCTGTCACCCCAGAGGGAGGCCGGTCACCCTGTCACCCCAGAGGGAGGCTGGTCACCCTGTCACCTCAGAGGGAGGCCGGTCAACCTGTCACCCCAGAGGGAGGCCGGTCACCCTGTCACCCCAGAGGGAGGCGGGTCACCCCAGAGGGAGGCCGTCACCCTGTAACCCAGAGGGAGGCTGGTCACCCTGTCACCTCAGAGGGAGGCCGGTCAACCTGTCACCCAGAGGGAGACTGGTCACCCTGTCACCCCAGAGGGAGGCGGGTCACCCCAGAGGGAGGCTGGTCACCCTGTCACCCCAGAGGGAGGCCGGTCACCCCAGATGGAGGCGGGTCACCCTGTCACCCCAGAGGGAGGCCGGTCACCCTGTCACCCAGAGGGAGACTGGTCACCCTGTCACCCCAGAGGGAGGCGGGTCACCCCAGAGGGAGGCCGGTCACCCTGTCACCCAGAGGGAGACTGGTCACCCTGTCACCCCAGAGGGAGGCGGGTCACCCCAGAGGGAGGCCGGTCACCCTGTCACCCCAGAGGGAGGGCCGGTCACCCTGTCACCCCAGAGGGAGGCCGGTCACCCTGTCACCCCAGAGGGAGGCGGGTCACCCCAGAGGGAGGCTGGTCACCCTGTCACCCAGAGGGAGGCTGGTCACCCTGTCACCCCAGAGGGAGGCCGGTCACCGTGTCACCCCAGAGGGAGGCTGGTCACCCTGTCACCCCAGAGGGAGGCGGGTCACCCCAGAGGGAGGCTGGTCACCCTGTCACCCAGAGGGAGGCTGGTCACCCTGTCACCCCAGAGGGAGGCAGGTCCGCGGGCGGAACCACATGCCCCGGGAGGGACTGGCCTGCCGTCAGGGCCGGCAGGGAAGGTGTCTGCGGAGAAGGTGGCTCGGAGAAGCAGAGAACAGAGAACCGTTTGTTTGCTGTCTGGCAAGCCCGGGAAGGCCCACTAACAGAAGGCAAGTGCACAGACGTGATTGGGGCGCTGCCCGTGACTGCCAGCTCCTCACACACACCTGTTTCCAACGGCCGCTCAGAAAGGAGCGCTCCGGTGAGCCTGACCGTCTGTCAGAGCCAGCAGGGCTTCCTGCTTCCTGCTCCCGAGGGAACCTGCAAGGTGCACAGCTGGCCAAAGACCGAAGGTACAGATTCCAGTTAAACACCTTTCAACTCATCGCCATTTCTCTGCTGAATAGTTCTACCTGCGGACAGCATGTCCCTGTCAGGGAGGGAGGGAGGGAGGACGGACGGAAGGAAGGAAGGAGGGAGGGAGGGAGGGGAAAGAGTGGAGGAGTGAGGGAGCCTGGCCGTGGCTCAGCTGGCTGAGCATCATCCGTGCACAGAAAGGTCGCCAGTCGATTCCTGGTCAGGGCCCAGGACCTGGCCAGGTGCTTACCCGGAAGCAGCCAATGGATGTTTCTCTCTCTAAAAAAATCAATGAAAGCTTATTTTAAAAAAAAGAAAGAAAAGAAAAAGAAAAAAGAAAGAAAGAAAGAGAAAAAAGGAAAAAAAGGGAAAGCTCTCTCCCTCAAATCCTTTATTTCTCCACCCCTCAGGGCATTTTATTGAAAGAACTAGAGGCCTGGGGCATGAAATTTGTCATGTACCCTTTCCAACCCAGGACTCCTCAGGAGATGTCTGACTGCCAACCCCTGCGGGATCGGGCCTAAACTGGCAGTCGGACATCCCTCTCGCAATCCGGGACCACTGGCTCCTAACCGCTCACCTGCCTGCCTGCTTGATCACCCTGAACCCACTCTGCCTGCCTGCCTTATGCCCTAACTGCTCCCCTGCCTGCCTGATCACCCCTAACCACCTCTGTCTGCTGGCCTGGTCACCCCTAACTGCCCTCCCCTGCCAGCCTGGTCACCCTTAACCACGTCTGCCTCAGCACCAGCCACCGTGGCTTTGTCTGGAAGGACATCCAGATGGCTATCTGGTCTAATTAGCATACTACCCTTTTATTAGTATCAATATCCTCCTGCCCCACGCCCATCAAGGCCGCCTCGGAGATGGTGCCGTTCCTGGGCCTAGCCCGATCTGAACCTGCCCAGACGTGCATTCCTCAGAGGCCTCTCAGCGAGCTGGGGCACCCGGGACAAACACCACACTCGCTGCCTCTGCTCCTCGCCGCCAAGTCACGCACCAGCCGCCGCACACGGCGCACCCACCAGCCGGGACCCTGCCGGTGCCAAGCAGCGGGCACGGGGCACCTGCGCCTACCGGCCCTGGCAGGTGTGACCTGCCGCGCCCTCCCCTTCCCTAGCCGCACGCCACCGCTCCAGGCACCGCCCCTCCGCTCGCTCGCAGGGGCCGAGCTGCCACGGGACTTCCTCTCCCCGCTTTGTGCCCGGGAGCTTCAGTCGGAAGGAAACTGCAATGATGCTCACACAGTGAGCCCTCAGCTCCCGCTCGGTTCAACGGGCTTCGGACACAACGGACAGAATTCCTGCCCGTGTGTCATCTGTGAAACGTAACACCTGTTAATGGTAAAACGCTTTCAACCAAGGTTTGCTTATAATTAAATTAATGGGTTATTTTTTGTTATTATTAATTCACTGTTATTTTATTTTTATACTCTTACCTAAGCATATTTTTTCCATTGATTTTTTTTTTAGAAGGAGTGAAAGAAGGGAGGGAGAAAGAGGGAGAGGGAGGGAGGGAGGGAGGGAGAGAGAGAGAGAGAGAGAGAGAGAGAGAGAGAGAGAGAGAGAAACATCAATGAGAGAAACACATCCACTGGCTGCCTCCCACTCGTACCCTGAACCAGGGCCAGGGATCGAACCTGCCACTGAGGTACGTGTCCTGGACCAGAATCAAACCGAGGCCTTCGATGCGTGGGCCGAAGTTCACACCCGCAGGGCAGGGCAGGGCAGGGCACTGTCATTTTCAGGAAATTTTATAAAATAGGCCATACACGGGGGGGAAACACTGCAGTAACGTCACCGACATAACACGTTACACAGCCACACGTCCAGTCTACAGGTTAAATCCTGAGCCACCGCCCGCAGGCAGTGTCCGGGATGGTTAGCACGTGATCACACCGCAGCCTCGGCGGCTGCCGTGTGGGTGACTCTGCAGCAGCCCGATCGCCGGTGCCCACGTTCCGCCCACCGAGCCCCGCCCAGCCTGCGCCCGTCCGTCTGCGGGGCGGGGAGTGCGCGCTCACAGGCCTGACCGGAATCCGTGCAGAAGACTTCTGTGTGAAATTAAATGTTCCCGCACGCTTAATTCTAACCCACACACGAGTCTTCGTAAGTATGACTAATTTCCCCGTTCTCCAACACACGCGTTTGGAAACCTCTACCACATAACGAGCTTTCGGCTCTAACGGACTCCCCGCCGCCCGCATCAGTCTGCCATGCGGGGTGTCACTGCACGGTCCCGGGGAGGCTGTGGCTCTGGCGGGGCCCTCCGGTGAGCCGGCCACAGGGCCCGAAGCCGTGGGGGCCCCCGTGGCCCCCGATCAGCCTAGCCGCGCGGCGCGCGGAGGCGGCTCCAGCCAGACGTGGCCACCTAGCGCAGCTCCGCGCACTCAGGCCCCAGGTACACGTCACGCACCGGAACCACAGGCAGCACCGCGTCCACGCTGGACGGCGGACACGCTGTCCGCGCAGAGCGCTCGGCAGCGCGGCTCCCGGACGGAGCCCGGACTGAGCCCTGGCCTTGGCCCTCCCTGCGCCCACCTCCGCTTCGGAAACACCACAAACGCACGCTGGCAGGGCCCCTGGCCTGCGCCGCGTGTGTGACGTGCTCGCCGGCGTGTAAGTCACCTCCCAGCCTGTTCACCCGTGAACAAGCAGGCGTCACAGGAGGCTGGAGAGAAACAGGCCCCGCAAACGCAGTGACCCCAAGAGGAGCCCCGATGGCACCTGCTGGCGCGGACCCCCCTCCTCCCCCACCCTCCACAGGGGGCGCAGGAACTGGAGCTGCCCCCACGCCAGTGTCACGCCAAGTCCTGCAGATCAAATTCTACTTCCTTCCTCTCCTCAACGCCACCACCCACTCACCCCGCACCACGTCCCAGCCCGGGCTCCGGCACGCCTCAGAGGGACTGCGGCCGCGGCTCTGGCCCACTCCCGTCTCGACGCTGACACTGACACTGACCTTCCTGAAGCAGGTCTGACCGTCTCTTCCCCTCTGACAGCCATCAGGCCTCCCCTGAGCTCCTGTGACCTTCTCGGACCCCACTCCACTCATACCCCCCCCCCCCAGAGGGCCGCCCCCCAACCCCCCGTCTGAACACGCCTTCCCAGGCCTGGCACCCCCTCCTCCCCGCCCTCGCGGCTGTACTCCTTCTGTGCTGGGGCCCGGCCCCGCCTGCACACAACCTTCACTGCCCCCCTCCCAGCCCCTCCACCGGGGGGTAAAGAGCCGCCTCCACTGGGGCTGGAAAGGAAATAAGTGAGACCCTCTGCATGCTCAGGGAGGCCTGGTGTTGAGCAGGCTCTCACAACATGCCTGCCATTGCCCTGGAACACAGCTCTTCCGGGGCAGCCGCCCTGAGCGCCACCCGCTCCGCTCCACGGCCAGACCTCCCCAATCAGACCTCCAGTGCTTCCACCGGAACGCTGGTGCTCCGCCCGCCCACCATCACCCCCGCCAGCAGCCCCGCCATCAGCCCCGCCATCACCCCCGCCATCAGCCCCGCCATCAGAACCGCCATCACCCCCGCCGTCACCCCCGCCGTCAGCCCCGCCATCACCCCCGCCATCAGCCCCGCCGTCACCCCCGCCATCACCCCGCCATCACCCCCGCCATCAGCCCCGCCATCACCTCACCCCGCCATCACCCCCGCCATCAGCCCCGCCATCACCCCCGCCATCACCCCCGCCATCAGCCCCGCCATCACCCCCGCCATCAGCCCCGCCATCACCCCCGCCATCAGCCCCGCCATCAGCCCCGCCATCACCCCCGCCATCAGCCCCGCCATCAGCCCCGCCATCACCCCCGCCATCACCCCGCCATCAACCCCCCGCATCACACCCCGCCATCACCCCAGCCATCACCCCCGCCATCACCCCGGCCATCACCCCCGCCATCACCCCCGCCATCACCCCCGCCATCACCCCCGCCATCATCCCAGCCATCACCCCCGCCATCACCCCATCACCCCCGCCATCACCCCCGCCATCACCCCATCACCCCCGCCATCACCCCCGCCATCACCCCTGCCATCACCCCCGCCATCACCCCCGCCATCAGCCTGAGCCCCGGGCCTGGTGAGCAGAACTCAGCCCTCAGGTTCCGTGAGGGCAGACTCCGCCGGTCACTCCTGCGTCCGGCATCCTGCCGGCACCCGGCCCAGCAGCGTTGGGGTTCTGGGAGCCCTAAGGACCCCCTTCCGAGAAGCTCACACTGAGAGGCACAAACTGCCACCTGCCGTGTCTCTTCTCGCGCTTCTTCTTACCGACCCCTGACCCCGGGAAGGACTGCCCAGAGCTCGGACCACAGTGCCCTTCTCTCCTCAGCACCAGCCCCACAGTGTCACCCTGGCCAGGGCTCGCCGACCCCAACCTCCCCCCCCTCCAAACCTCCCCCTCCTTCCCAGTCTCCACCCCCTAACCTCCACCCCCTCCCAACCTCCCCCCTCCTTCCCAGTCTCCACCCTCCAACCTCCACCCCGCCCACTCCCCCCGACGTCCAATCTCCACCCCCCAACCTCACCACCGCCCCAACCTCCCCCCCTCCTTCCCAATCTCCGCCCCCAACCGGCTAACCCCCCAACCTCAACCTCCCCCCTCCTTCCCAATCTCGCACCCCCCAAACTTCAGCACCCTCCCAACCCTCCCCCCCCCTCCTTCCCAGGCTCCACCCCCAACATCTACCGACCCGACCCCCCCCAACCTCCACCGCCTCCCAAACCTCCCGCCCTCCTTCCGCAGTCTCCAACCCCCCAACCTCTACCCCCCAACCTCCCCCCTCTCCCAACCTCCCCCCTCCTTCCCAGTCTCCACCCCCCAACCTTCACCCCCTCCCAACCTCCCCCTCCTTCCCAATCTCCACCCCCAACCGCCCACCCTCTCCCAACCCCCCCCCCCCTTCCCAGTCTCCACCCCCCAACCTCCACCCCCTCCCAACCTCCCCCCTCCTTCCCAGTCTCCACCCCCAACCTTCACCCCCTCCCAACCTCCCCCCCTCCTTCCCAATCTCCACCCCAACCTCTAGACCCCCCCCAAACTCCACCCTCTCTTCCCCAACCGCCCCCCTCCCCCCTCTTCCCACCTTCCCTCTCGCACCCCCCAACCTCCACCCCTCCCAAAACCTCCTCCCAACCCTCCCCACCCCAAAACCTCCAACCTCCCCCCCCCTCCCCCAGTCCCCCCCAACCCCAAAACCTCCAAACCCCCTCCCAAAACCCCCCCCCACCCCCCCCACCCCCCAACCTCTACCCCCCAACCTCCACCCCCTCCCAACCTCCCCCCTCCTTCCCAGTCTCCACCCCCCAACCTCCACCCCCTCCCAAACCGCCCACCTCCTCCCAACCCACCCCCCCTCCGTCCCAGTCTCCAACCCCCAACCTCACCCCCCCCAACCTCCAACCCCTCCCAACCTCCCCCCCCACCCCCAACCTCCACCCCCAACCTCCACCCCTCCCAACCCCCCACCCCGCCTACGCCCAATCTCCCACCCACCGCCAACCCCCCAACCGACAAACCCACCAAACGCAACCCCCCAACTCCCCCCCCCCTCCTTCCCAGGATCCACCCCCAAACTCTACCCCCCAACCTCCACCCCCCCAAACCCCCACCCCTACCCACTCCCAACCCAACCCCCAACCCCTCCCAACCTCACCCCCCAACCTAACCCCCCAACCTCCACCACCTCCCAACCTCCCCCCTCCTTCCCAGTCGCCAACCACAACCCTCCACCCCATCCCACCCCCCCCCTCCCTCCCAGTCTCCACCCCCCAACCTTCACCCCCTCCCAACCTCACCCCCTCCTTCCCCAATCTCCCACCCCCAAACCTCTACAACCCCCCAAACACCACCCACCTCCAACCCCCCCCCAACCGCCCACCCCCCACCCCCCCAACCCCCCACCCCCCAAACAACCCCCCAACCACCCTCCCCCCTCCAACCCCCAACCCTGCCCCCCCCATCCCCAACGCAACCCCCAACCTCTACCCCCAAACCGCAACCTCCCTCCCACCCTCCCCCCTCCTTCCCAGTCTCCACCCCCCAACCTTCACCCCCTCCCAACCTCCCCCCTCCTTCCCAGTCTCCACCCCCCAACCTCTACCCCCCAACCTCCACCCTCTCCCAACCTCCCCCCTCCTTCCCAGTCTCCACCCCCCAACCTCCACTCCCTCCCAACCTCCCCCCTCCGTCCAAGTGCCCCCCAACCACACAAACCAGCTACCCCCCCAAGCCGTCCACTCCCTGCCCAAACCGCCCCCCGCCGTCCCAGTCGCCAACCCCCAACCCAACGCTACCCCCAACCCACACTCCCTCCCAAACCCCCCCCTCCTGACCCCAGTCCGCCACCCCCAACCTCGACCCCCCAACCCTCCCACCCTCTCCAACCTCCCCCCCCTCCTTCCCAAGTCTCCACTTCCCCAACCTCTACCCCCCCACTCCACGCCCTCCCAACCCTCCACCCCCTCCAACCTCCCTCCCCCCTCATGCCCAATCGAGCCACCCCCCAGCCTTCACCCCCTCCCAACCTCCCCCCTCCTTCCCAGTCTCCACCCCCCAACCTCCACCCTCTCCCAACCTCCCCCCTCCTTCCCAATCTCCACCCCCCAACCTCTACCCCCCCAACCTCCACTCCCTCCCAACCTCCCCCTTCCTTCCCAGTCTCCACCCCCCAACCTTCACCCCACTCCCAACCTCCCCCCCTCCTTCCCAATCCCCCCCCCCAAACCTCTAACCAACCCCCCCAACCTCCACCCTCTCCCACCCTCCCCCCTCCTTCCCAGTCTCCACCCCCCAACCTCCACCCCCTCCCAACCTCCCCCCTCCTTCCCAGTCTCCACCCCCCCAACCTCTACCCCCCCAACCTCCACTCCCTCCCAACCTCCCCCCTCCTCCCAGTCTCCACCCCCCAACCTCTACCCCACAACCTCCCCCCTCTCCCAACCTCCCCCCTCCTTCCCAGTCTCCACCCCCCAACCTCTACCCCCCCCCAACCTCCACTCCCTCCCAACCTCCCCCCTCCTTTCCAGTCTCCACCCCCCAACCTCTACCCCCCCACCTCCCCCCCCTCCCAACCTCCCCCCTCCTCCCAATCTCCACCCCCCAACCTCTACCCCCCCAACCTCCACTCCCTCCCAACCTCCCCCCTCCTTCCCAATCTCCACCCCCCAATCTCCACCCCCTCCCAACCTCCCCCCTCCTTCCCAATCTCCATCCCCCAACCTTCACCCCCTCCCAACCTCCCCCCTCCTTCCCAATCTCCATCCCCCATCCTCTACCCCCTCCCAACCTCCCCCTCCTTCCCAATCTCCATCCCCCAACCTCCACCCTCTCCCAACCTCCCCCCTCCTTCCCAATCTCCACCCCCCAACCTCCACTCCCTCCCAACCTCCCCCCTCCTTCCCAGTCTCCACCCCTAACCTCCACCCCTTCCCAACCTCCACCCTCTCCCAACATCCCCCCTCCTTCCCAGTCTCCACCCCCCAACCTCCACCCCCCAAACCTCCACCACAGCTCCAACTGCTGCAGCAGTACCAGGTCCTGAACCCGCTGCTCCCGGCCCACCAACGCCGGGCCTCCCCGGCTCCTCTCGTAGAACCCGCCCCCTCCCATCTCTTCCATCAAACAGCCTGCCTGCCAGTCCGCTACCTGCCCCCAGCCATCTGCTCAGCTGTCCAACAGGAAAACTCGGAAAGAGTGGTGGGCGCCCTTCCCAGCAGCCCCCCTCCACCCCCTACCCCACGGCCTCTGCCCGGACCCGAGGCCGGCCAGCCTGGCTGCCTAGGAACTGCCCGGAAACGTGCTTATGAACAGGCTCCTGCCCCTCACTTGCCCTGATCCTGCCCCGGGGGTGTCTGTGGGGGGCGTCTGAGGGTTTGTAACAGCCCCGCTGGCTGACTACGGAAGCCTAGCCTACTGCGACCCCCTCCTGCTGGCACGTCCTCAGCCGGCGCTGGATGAGGGCCGCCTCCTGCCCCCGCCGGATTCGGGGTGCGCTCCCGCCAGCACAGGAGCCTGAGCTCACACTGGGCAGCCGAGCACGGGGGCGAGGCCGCCGGCCACACACGGAAGGGCCTCCCGCCTCCATCTTCCGGAACAACACGCTCTCCCTGGGCGAAGTCCTCGGGTGGCTTTCCCAGAAGTGACAGGCCAGGGACCTTTCCTCACACACCAGCCTCACCACATGCCGCCAGCTTCCCCTCCCACTTCCCCTCAGCGTGGGCAGAGCCCGGGTGCCCGAAGCCGCTGGCCCCTCTGCCCCAAAGCCTCTCTCTGACCCCACAGCCCCACCCAACAACGGCACCCTCTCCCCTGGCCACCGCGCCCGCGCCCCCAGGGCCTGGCCGGCTCCCTCTGACGCCCTCACACCCTGATCTGGGGGCTCTCACCGATTCTTCGTGGCCCGCAGCTCGGCGCCTGGGGAGCCCCGCAGACCCGGGCCTGAGCGCCCACGCCTTCCCCAACATAGGCATCAGAGAACCCTCCTCTAGTGCAAACAGCGCTGCTTTCCCGTGTACAGGATGCTGCACGCTGATACGTCCTGTCTAACCCCAAGAGGGACCCTTCCCAGCTATGAAGTGCTCCCCACACTCCCTTCCACCGTCAGAAAGCAGATTGTACACACACTAGTGTCCTGGTGCACGAAAAGCAAATTAATTAGAAGAAATATTTCAATATTGCTACTCGCCCTTTCTCTATAAGAGAAGTGCCAACTAAATTCACGATCGACAGTGAGGGATTGAAACACACAAGTGCCACTGGCACCAGCGAGAGCTTTATATGTATGGTGCATGCACAAGTCAACTTAGCCTTTTATATTAATATATAGACTAGTGGCCCAGTGTGTGAGATTGTGCACGGGGTTGGGGAGTGGAGGGGGGGGGTGTCCCTCAGCCAGGTCTGCACTCTCCCCAATCTGGGATCCCTCTGACTGCCAGTGTAAGCCCAATCCCGCTACACCGGCAGTTGGACATCCCTCTCACACCAGGACCGCTGGCTCCTAACTGATCCCCTGCCAGCCTGACTGACACCTAACTGATCCCCTGCCAGCCTGATTGCCCCCAACTGTCCTTCCCTGCTGGCCTGATCACCCCAAGGCTTTTATTAGTATAGATATGAACCTTCACAGAAAATTTCACTAACCCTGCTTTACAGTAAGGGCTTGATGATTAAATCATTGGGGTCAGACACCAAGATTCCCTTTCTTTGAACAGTGGATGGAATAATTATCTTGTCTTTAAGTTGCCCTGAAATTAGCATGAGATAATGACTTAGAAAAGTTTAAAAGCTCCATACAAAGACAACTGTCTTTTTCATGTTCTGAAAAGATAATGAAGTGGTAAAATGAAAAAGACTATTTTTATTCTACCCCTTTTTTCCTTTACAGTCTTTATTTAAACTTTGAAATTTATAAAAAATATCACTCCCATTTTCATTTCTTTACATTCAATATTATTTTGTATTGGTTTCAGGTTTTATATTAGTTATTGAATAGTGGTTAGACAATCATATACTTTACAAAGTGCTCCCCAGTATTTCCAGTATCCACCTGGCATCATACCATCATTATACTATTGACTATTAAACCCATTCCCTAGTTAAGTGACAATGGGTTTACAGGTTCCTTCCAGTCTTTCTTTTGTGTTGTTTGCCTTTCCTTTTCTTTCTCACTTCTTCCCTCATTTTCCTTATATGGTATCTCAACTGGCCCTCCAAGCTCCGTGAAGGCACTGGGACACGCTTAACCCCTTTCACAGACCAGGCACTGCGCCCACTCCAGTCGGCTGTGGAACTGGACTCGGTGCACAGGGAGCCCTCACAGCCGTGCTCTCTGCCCTTCCTCAGGGGCAGCCGCCGCAAACAGAGCAAACCTTCCTGTCAGGCTTCCGAGCCTCGTTCTCAAGCACCTCTTCATGGCGACGCTCCGCATTCTTTCCTCTCCCCTGCCCCCGCCCCCATTCCTCACTGCCCCCCTCTCCGGAGCGGGTGGGAGGCTTCGCACTCACCGCCTAGGCACGCTCTGTCATGCCAGGGTGGCGCGGGCTTGCGTTTGGGCCAAGGCGGGAGCAGGAGTCCCGCCTCTGTAGTGTGAAGGCCGCTTGGGCGAGGCTGGTTAGCGCTGGGAGCTTCTCTGAATCACGTCAGCCAGTCCGTACCCTGCAGTGCGGCACCCCTCCATGAGGTGGCGCTGCCCCTCAAACCCCGCCTCAGAGCTGCGGGTCCTTCCATGCCCCTTGATCCGCACCAGGCCCACCCGCGTCTTGGGGCCACTGCAGAACCTCTCTCTCTGCAGGTGAGGCAGATCCCTGCCGCCGGCCCCTGCCCCGGCCTGGGCCCCCTCCTGTGCACCCGGCAGCGCCAGGTTTTTGCCTTTGATTTGTGGCATTGGTGACAGCACACTCCTAGCAAGCTGGGTGCCCCGAGGGCACAGGTCAGTTCTTTGCCCAGAATGTTGGAAGCTGCAGTCGCATTTGCACATGTCGCCCAGCGTCTGTGGCGAAGGCAGCGCCTGTGGGGCGTCCTCACAGAGGGATGGCGAGGCGCTGCCTCCTGGCCGGCCCCCTGTGCTCCCGGGGAGCCACCCCTCAGGCGGCCCCGCAGTCCACCGGCCTCCTGCCTCTGCCAGGGCTCCACCCTCCCCTGGTCACCTCCTTTCTTCCACACCCGCCCTTCACCCGCCCCCCTCTCCTGCAGTGCTTACACTCCGGCCTGAACCCAGGCCAAGGACAAAGCCCAAAGGCAGTGAGTCTTGAACCCCCGCATCCCATTCTCTGGATTTCCTCCTGCACCTCCTCTCTGTCACATCCTGGACGGGCTCCAGGTTCAGGCACCCTGCGGCCCAGCCACATGGCCTCCGGCGGCCTGGGAGAGTCCGTCTCCGTGAAGCTGTGGATGTGTGGCCGGAGGCCCAGCCTGGGTCTCAGCAACCCCAGGCCTGGAGGAAAGGGCTGCTGGAGGAGGACCCGAGCTCTTCAGTCATTAGCTGCCAACTCCAGAGGAGGCGCCATAGGCTCAGGTCCCACCCCACCTCCCCCGCGCTGTGCCCCGCCTCCACCCCCCCTCGATTATTATATAGGATAGAATAAACTTGCTTGATTAGACCTGCTTTCTGATGTAGCTAAACATTTTCCAGCCCAGTGAAGCACCCCACCTTCTCTTTCAGGTGATTGTCAGCAACAGCAGTACATATTAACACGAATCAGATTACTGTGGGTCACGCAGGGAGAACGAAGGGTGAAATATGTAACTGCAGTGGTGTTTGACTATATTCTGTGCAGTGAGAAAACCTGGAGTCATTTTCAAGTTCCACCGTTTCTTACTCCTTTTCAATCAGTCAAGTTTCTAGGCTTCCTAAATCTCCGTTTTCTTGCTAATGAGAAGAAAATAATATACTTTACAAAGTGTTCCCTGATATTTCCAGAACCCACCTGGCATCTTACCATCATTACAACACTATTGACTGTATTCCCTATTTAAGTGACAATGGGTTTACAAGTTCCTTCAATCTTTCATTTGTGTTGCTCATCCTTCCTTTTCTTTCTAACTTTCCCCCTCATTTTCTTTATATAGTACCTCAATTGGCCCTCAAAGCCCAGCAAACACTTAATCCATTTTACAGACCAGGAAACTGAGGCCAATTGCAGCTGGATGTGGAACTTGACTCATCTATAGACAGGCTCGAGTCTCCTGTCTACCTATTCCAGGACTTCTGTGAGGATCAAATGAGATGAGGCATGGGAAAATGCTTCACAGACATTTGGTTAAAGTGTAAAATGTTTGCACCTGGCTATAAAGCAAGTCATGTTCCTGGGTTGAAGAAACTGCAAGGAGGCTAGTGGCTAGGGAAAGGAAACCGGGCATTGCTGTCTGACATCATTACCTGGCGCCCACAGCCACCATTTCCGGGCTGGGCTGGGCAGCGTTGGCTGAGATTGGTGGGCTGTTGCTCCGGAGTGGAGACGGGCCTTGTGTCTCACTTGGGGGAAGCTGAGTGATGGTTTGTCGGTGCCACTTCTTTGTAAATGGCCAGTGTGGGTCATGGCAGCTCCTGTGTTGAGCATCTGCCCCCTGGTGGTCAGTGCACATCATAGCTACCGATCGGACGGACACTTAGTCTTTATTATATACACTGAGAGCAGGCATCAGTGTGGACCCAGATGGAGGCAGCGCTGTTCTCTGACGCTTAATCATCTGGCCACTCAGTGTATATCCTATATGATAAAAGGCTAATATGCAAATTGTCCCCTCGATCAGGAGTTTGACCAGCAGGCAGGCCAGCCAACCGCACATGTCCCTTCTCCCTAGCCAGGCTGTCCGGACCCCTCCCATGCACAAATTCATGCACCGGGCTTCGTGTGTGTGTGTGTGTGTGTGTGTGTGTGTGTGTGTGTATGTGTGTGTGTGTGTGTGTGTGTATTATTACCAGAGATCATAATAATCTGGCCACTCAGTGTATGTAGATACACACACACATTTATGCACACACATATGCATATATTCTGACCCCCAATGCAAAGATGACAAAAATAAAGGCTCGAAGGGACAGGTGACATGTCTAAGAGCGACTTGTTGGTGAGCCAGAGGATGAGACTTCAGCCCCGGTTTCCTTTCCTGATGCTGCCGCAGCACTTGCTGGGAGCTGGAAGGGGCGGTGGTGGGAAGGACCTCGGTGATAAGACAGGGAGGCTGAGGCGGGGGCCGGGGACTGAGTAGACCTGAGCGGCTCTGCTGAGTCACCTCTCCTCTCCGCGCTGCAGGGGCGGCCTGGGCCGGGAAGGCAGCACACCTGGAAGCCAGTGCAGCTGGACCTCGGGACAGAAGGGACAGGGTTTGCCCTGACAGTCAGCAGGCGCTGATCTGAGATGGGGCCGTTTGCAAAGATCGGCTGCAAGGCCAGGCGTGAAACCTGTGAAATAAGCACGTCTCCGGCCACCATCTGAAAAGCAGCCTACGCCTCCGAGCCCAGCTGCCCCGCACCGGCTGGGGAGGGCCACTGGCAGCCCACGGAGACAGAGCAGTGGGCCGGCAGAGGCAGGGCACCCGCAGCTGGAGCCCGGCCGAGGGAGACTCCAGGCGGCCAGGGAGGCTGGCCTGACGCCGAGGGGAGCTCCGGTGACCCGACAGGCCGGCCACCCCCTCAGGCGGGCGGGGCTGGGGGCAGGCCGGCGCAGATCAGCAACTCGGGTGCCGAGGGCCTGCTCGCAGAAACGGTTTACGAAACCACCACGCGGGCACCACCTCCCTGCCAGCTCTGGCGGAAGTCACTGGGTCAGGAGCCAAGCTGGAGGAGACTGAGTCAGCCGGTTCCTAGAAGCACCCGTGAGTTCCTGTAAGCACGCTTCAGAAACCCAAGAAAAGGCGGCAAGCATCGGCGGCAAGCATCTGTCTTACATCCGACTGAAGACCCAGCTCAAGAATAAGTACAGATGCTCTGTGACTGTTTCCCAGCTGATAATGTGTCACCACCTGCATGTTCCCCTCCCGTGAACACAAACCAAACCCCTAAGCTGGACGTGCAGGCGTGCTGAGCGGAAGGAGGACCCGGAGAGCCTGGCATGTGCCCCCGGGGTACCGAACCACGCGTGGCCACGGGTTGAGTGTGAGGATGTCCCCCTGGCACGGCGCCGGCCGAGTCTTGGCCTCCCTGAGGCAGGTGGATCTAACCCACTGCTGCCATCAGGTCAACATCATACTCAGGAGGCAAAGTGAAATTTCTCGCTAACAATAGTTGCATCACCGTCCCATAGCCAACGAGCACCTCAGCTGCCCTAGGGTTAAACACACACACACACACACACACACACACACACACACACACATGCACGCGCACACATGTACACACGTGTAATATCTATATATATATATTAAATATACATTAAATATACAGCATTTGTTTTAAATGACCCATTCGCTCATTCTCAGGCATCTACCCACTTACCCAGGTGAGTTACCTGCATGGCGCCAGCTGCTTCCTGACCCCCTCCCAGCGCCCTGCCGAGCTCATCACGCCAGCGACAGCGGTTCTTTCCCAGCAGCGCCGGCCCCACAGGCCTGAGCCTCACAGGCACCGGGCAGGAGCTCCATGGCCCTCGGTGCTCGGGGCCATGAGAAACAAGCTCGGAAGTACAGATGATAAACCAAAAGCGCCTCCATTTTGAATGCTTAGCATGAAGAGTGCTAGTGAAAAACAAAACTGTTGTTTCCACTGGAAAAACCATGTGGGAAGCCGCCCACTGTCTCGCCAGCAGAGAGGTGTGGACAAGGAGGCCGGGAGGCTGCTGGCCCTTGAGCTCTGGCGGAGGTCAGAGCTCTGCACACCACTGTTCAGTCCAGACAATGGAGCTGAAGCAGCTTCCCCCCCAGACAGTCATGAAATCCTTACGATAGGAGAGTCTGCCTGTTTCTGAAGAGTGCCTGCCTGGGGGCTGTAGGTGTACCCCGAACTGAATAAAAAGATGGTGAGGCCGGAGCCCTAGCAGAGTCCTTCCTCTTGAGCTGGGCTCCCGCCTGGTCCCCCAATCTCCAAATTTCTGTTTGTCTCCTCTCTCTCATTTGCGGGCGGCCCCTCTTCCAGAGCCTGAACCCTGAACCACGTGGGACGTGGGTCACTTCACAAACCAGAGGGAAGCTCAGCGGTCCTTCCTCGGACAGAATGGAGAGAAGCAGATGCCAGAGGAGCAGGCCGAGCGCGGCCCGCCGCCGCCTGCTCTGGGAAACGGGAGGACGAGCCGCACGCCGAGGGGAAACGGCTCTGCGCCCCGTCCCCTCCCCACCCGGACGGACTCCACCCCGAGCCGAGGGGGCCTTCCCGGGGGCCGCCCCGCCACACCGCGCTCCCGCCTCACTCGGCACTGTTAGGGCACGCGCACTCGCACGGGCTGCCTGGCAGACGCCGGGGCAATACGCACAGCCGTGCTGCGGGCAAATGAAAGGGCAGTAAGTGAATGACAGGAAAGCCCTCAGAGCAGAGGCCTGTCAAGCTCAGCACGTGCGCAGGAACCTCGGTGGGTGTCAGACGTCCCACGGTCTGTGGGTGCGGAGAGGGGTCTGTCCTCCAGGGACACAGCCCAGCGTCCTTCCCGAGGGCGCGACTGGGGGCGCGTTTCAGATTTCCGTTTCCGTCAGCGCCGTGGGCAGGCTCACGGTCCCTGCCCGCAGGCTGAGGCCTGGCTTGTGGTGCCACCGGCACGGCCGGGAAGGCCCGGTGCCAGGCACGTGGTAAGTGCTGGGCAAATACCAGGAACGATTGCACTCGGTGCCCAGGCCTGTAGGTCTCTTTCGAAAGGGCCGAGTGCTCCTGGGTGAGGAGACCACGACTGCTGCTTCCGTCCGTGTCCCGCGGACGCCCGCTCTGCCTCCTGCCAGTCCCCGCGGCCACGTCAGTGCCCCCCCTTTCCTCCGCCCCTCCCCGGGCTCCAGCCACGGGGCTCCGTGAGGAGCGAGGGGCACGGTGGCCCGGCTTCCGGCTGTCCTCACACGGCACACGCAGGCCTTCCTGCTGGCGCCCTCGGCCTTGGCTCCCCCTGGCAGAGGAGACGGAGCCAAACCCAGAACAGCTGCTCGCGCCGACAGCTGCGCCGGGATCGGCGGGCGCCGCGGCTCCGGGTCCTGGGCCAGGGCAGAGCAGCGAGCACGTCTGCGCCCGAAAGCCCACCCTGAGGACACGAGACCCCCCCTCCGGGAGGACTCAGCGGCCCGCCCGCCCAGCACCTCCTCCACCCACTGCTTCTGCACCTCGGGGGCAAGACCTCAGTGCACAGCTCCGGATTCCCAGTGTCGAAAGCAAACCCAGTCCCTTTCCGCAGCACGATGTGCCCAGTAACACGTTCCTCAAAGGTGGGGAAGGGCTGAGCACCATGTGCAGGCTGTACCCCCCGCCCCCCCTCCACCCAGACCCCGGTCCGCCAGCAGCCACAGAGCTGCCCCCAATGAGGCCCGTCAGCCGGAGGCCTGTTTGGGGACAGATGATCCCTCTTCACCTAACACGCCAGTCCGCTCTCCATGGAGACCACCCTCAGGAGACGAGGTTCTAGGGTCGCTGGGTGTTTTTAACCTCATGGAAGCCACGAGATTAAATAAAGAAAAAAGCACGAAGGAAGCCGAGGACAGACAAACAGTCCAATACCGACGATCCAGACGCACAGAAGCGGCACAGGCGGAAGTGCCCTCACTCAGCCTCAGCAGGGCGTCTTGCTTTGCAAAATGGTTTCTAATAGAATTTCATGGAAATCAAATTTCCGTACAGCCCTTTATTCGTTGGAATATTTGCTCATTCCCTAAACGCATATTTGCTGAGCTCCTGCTGCGTCCATGCCGAGAGCTTGGCAGGCGCCAAACAAAAACACTGAGCAGAGCGCCTGCCCTCCCACCTGCCCACCAGTGGGGGGGCAGCGTCCCCCAGCAATCCCAGGTCAGGAACACAGATGCAGTGGCCGCCGGAGCCCTGGCGGAAGGTGTGGACGCTCAGGTCCGAGGAGGAGGAGGGCTGAGGGTGCACAGCGGGTCGTCACTGGTCACCAGAGGGGCGCTCCCTCTCTGCGGAGGAGCATGTCTGCAAACACCCGGGGAGGGCCGGCGCTGGAAGGCCGCTTTGGCGGGAGGCGGAGTCCTGGGCGCGGCAGGTGAACGGGGTGGGGGGCGGGGGGCAGCAGGGGGCCCCGAAGAGCACTGCCGGGCTGCAGAACCCAGGGCCAGGGCTGCCAGGCCGTCAGACAGACCGGACGGTGTTGGAGCCACACCCGGCTGCTGGCGGCCTGAGATGGGACAGCCGTGAAGGACACGCCCTCCTAGGCAGGGGAGCCTTGTGACACGGATGGGCCCCTATTCCAATGCAGGGAACGGAGTGAGAGGGGCTGGCCCGGAGGGGAGCTGCTGGGTTCAGTCGGGATGGGCAGTGGAGGGAACGAGTGAGAGGGGCTGGCCCGGAGGGGAGCTGCTGGGTTCAGTCGGGATGGGCAGAGGGTTCGGGAGCACTTTCCTGTGGAAATGTCCGTTCGCCGGTTGGATGGATGGGCCTCAGGCCCAAAAGAGGAGAGTCTGAGGCCCAGGTGAGAGTCAGCATCACCCAGGAAGGAGCCCAGCCAGGGGAGCGGACAGAATGGCCTTTAAGGACAGCGTGTGGGTTTAGGAGGAGAGAGAGGGAGTGGGAAGGAGGGGGAGGAGGAGCAGGAGAATCAAAGGCCTGGGGTTGAGAAACTGAGCACCAAACATCGAAAAGACGGGCAGGAGCAGCCCACAGTGATCTGCCCTCGTCGCCGGCACCCACCATTGGATCGGAAAGTGGCGTCACAGATGATCACAGGCAGCACCCAGAGGCCGCACCGACCCCCCAAGTCTCACTTAATCGCTTATTAACCCAATTCTCCGAGTCCGTGTACTTAGTTCTGCCTCACAAGACAAAGAAGTGTGCACTCCCCTTAGGAAATGAGGAGGGGCCCAGGCCCAGAGGCTCGGTGAGCTGCCAGGTCACAGGGACAGCAAGGGAGCAGAGCCAGCCTCGCCCGGGCTGCCTCAGGCCCCGGGGACGGTTCGAGGACCCGGCCAGGGAAAGCAGGGCAGGGCGCCGCCTGCGCTTTCTGCTCCGCTGATGAAGGCAGGGCTCCATCCTGGGCAGAGGTGGGCCCAGGACGTGGGCTGGGTGGGGCTGGTGGGGCTGTGGGAGGGAGGCCTGTGTTCCAGAGCCCTTTCTGCTACTGGCCAGCGTCAGGCTCTGGGCTCCTCGGTTTGCTCAGAGTTGAAGTGACCACACGGATCCCACCACCGTGCAGAGCAGGTTCCCGAGGTGCAGAGCTGGGCCGTAAGGACTGACAGGGCAGCTGACTGGGAGACACGTGGGCGGCGTGGCGGGAGACCAGCAGACCTCCCTCCCAGCAGACCTTTTCCTCAGACCACTTGTTCTGCTTTAGCCTGAATTCCACAATCTACTGCGATTACCTTCTCCACGATGACCTGCCACTCCTCAGCCTGCGGGTCCCAGCACCCGGCACCCAGCACCTGGCCAGCCCCTGGCCCGCCCCTGGCCGGAGGACCAGCCAGTGCTGCGCTGTGAGAATGCCTGCTCCCGAGTGAGCACGCCGGCCACTCTCCCTGCGGCTAAGGACCAGGCTTGTTGGGATACAGGCGTCCTGGGCAGCAATTGGAGCGCGAAGAAGCGCCGAGAGGGAGAGGACTCCAGAGAGCTTTGTGAGTGGGCAGCCAGTCCCTGGGCTCACCTCTAAGATTCGCTCTGCCTTCCACGTGTGCGGCTGCCCACTCCTCCAGGGAGCCCGCAGGCCGCACACACCCCTGGGAAAGCAGGAAGCCCATGTTGGCGGAACGAAGCCAGGGTTTCCCTCAGAGTCTGGAGGGAACAGCCGAGGTACCGATTCCGAGGCCGCTGAGGGACATTCCCCGGGCACACAGAGCAGCCATCCTCCCAGCCACGCTGAGCACGAGGCAGGAAAGGAGTCTGGATGCACTGTGGGCACTCAGGCCTCAGCGCACCCAGGCAGGGCTTTTTCATCAGCGCGGCTTGAAGACAAGGGAGTAATCAAGGCAGGGGCGCGGAGAATCCAAGATGGCTGCATAGGTAAACACCTAGCCGCAGCCGCACACAACAATTTCAATAAAATACAACTAAAATATAAAATGGACATTACCCAGAACTACAGGAAAGTCGACTGACTGGAAATTCTACAACGAGAAGCAAGGAGAAAACCAGACGGAAGAGCAGAGGAGCTGTAAAAGCCTGAGGTACGGAGACACACGGCGCACGCGGAGAGGACGGAGCCAGAGAGGAGGGAGGCCGAGTGCCTGGCTGGCGTTCCCTAGCGGGAAGGAGATAAAAGCTCTGGACTGTGCTGAACCCCAGACCCGAAAGCGCTGAACCCCAGTTCTAGGCCAAACCCTGGGGACCCAGGCTCGTACAGAGGGAGCTGGGGCTGTGAGGCGGAATCCCGGGGGAGCGGCGAAAGGAGGTCCCGGAAGCGCGCACATTGTGCTCAGAGAAGGGACGGTTGGCTGTGCCACGGGATTGCCCTGGCAGGAAGGAGACAAAAGCTCCGGATGGCTCTGAACACCACCTCCAACTCCACTTTCAACTGAACTGAACTCCAGTTCCGGGCTCACTGGGGGAGAGCCTAGACTGTTTGGTAGCAGGCGAAAATCGAGGGCACCTTTCTCTCAGAGGTGCTTACAAGGAGTTCCGAAGGACCCTAAGGAATTCTGAGACTCAGGAGCTGCATAGGGCGGGGCTGATGGAAGCCAAGGCTGTAGCTCCACCCTGAAACTACATTCAAGCAGAACACAGAGACTTTTAAGGCTACCAACTCAGGGAAGCTGCGAAAATGCACAGAGACAAGGAAAAAGATCACAAACGAAAGAAATGGAGGACAAAAAGCAACTGGATATAGAGTTCAAATCTATGCTTATAAGGTTTTTCAAGAATTTCCTAGAAAAGGTCGATCAGACCTATGAGGATATGAAAAGGGATCAACTAGAATTAATAAGGAATCAACAAGAAATAATAAGGGATCAACAAGAAATAATAAGGGGTCAACAAGAAATAAAGAATACATTGTCTGAAATAAAAAATATTATACAGAGTCCTAAAAACAGAATGGAAGATCACAAGAATCAAGTCAAAGATTTGGAACATAAAGAGCCAGAAGACACTCCTCCGCAGAAGCAAGAAGGCAAGAGAATCCAGAAAGCTGAAGATAATGTAAGAAACCTCTGGGACAACTTCAAGTGAACCAACATCAAAATTAGGGGGGTCCCATAAGATGACAGAGAGCAAGATATCAAAAACATACTGAAGGAAATAGTGACAGAAAACTTGTAAGAATTAGACTTACAAGTCCAGGAAACGCACAGAACTCCAAACAAAAGGAATCCAAAGAAGACCACACCAAGACAAATCATAATTAAAATTCCAAGAGCAAAAGACAAAGAGAGAATATTAAAAGCAGCAAGAGCAAAGCAGTTACCTATAAAGGAGCACCTATACGATTGTCAGCTGATTTCTCAACAGAAACCATGCAGGCCAGATGGGAATGGCAAGAAATATTCAAGGTGATGAATAGTAAGAACCTACAGCCAAAAATAATCTATCCAGCAAAGCTATCACTCAGAATCGAAGGCCAGATAAAGAGCTTCACCAATAAAAAAAAAGCTAAAAGAGTTCATCACTGCCAAACCAGAATTATATGAATTGCTGAAGGGGGTTCTTTCGGAAGAGAAAGTAAATAAAGAAAAAATTATGAACAACAAATACATAACTACCAACAAGTGAATCTAAAAACCAAGGAAATTAAAAAAAAAATCTAATGAACAATATTAACTGTTGAATGTAATAGAATCAGAGGTATGGAAGGGGAGTGAACTGATGATTCTTGGGGAAAAGGGGAGTGGGGGTATGGGAAGAGACTGAACATAAACTGTGCACCTACGGATGAGGACAATAGAGGGTGGGGAAAGGGCAGAGGCGGGGGGGTGGGAACCTGGTGGAGGAGAGCAATGAGGGTGGGGGGAGAGGAACATTTGTAATAATATGAACAATAAAGATTTATTAAAAAAGAAAGGAAAAAAAAAAAGGCAGGGGCGCGATCTTCTCCCGAGAGTTTGTGGGTCTTTTGCTTGTTTTTTAACTGAGATGTTCACGTGCCGGACCATGTGGCTCATCACAGACGGAGAGGCAGCACGTGCTGTCCACGCCCAGGCCAGCTGCACGCTGGGCAGGCCCGTTCAGACGAGCTTTCCCAGGCCACGCCGTCCGCCTGAGAACCAGCGGAGGCAGGAGCGCGGAGCGTCCTGCCCTAGCGGGAGCGAGGGCCCGTCGGACGGAGCAGTGCCGGGGTCAGACAGACCTGGGTTACGGAGAATGCGAGGCCCAGGCTGAGAGGCATCGGCTGTGAGGGGGGGCTCCCCACGTTTGAGAAGCATCTCGATCTGATGGCACCTCCACAAGCAGAGTTTCAGAAACTCCTTTGCTCCTTGCTCCAGGCCTTCCACGTGTCACCCGCGGGCCTGTGCTCCCCTGACCTTCTGCAGGTGCCAGTGGATGGAAAAGGAAGGCAGTCCTTCAGTTAAAAGAAAACCTGAGTCCTAGCCGTTTGGCTCAGTGGATAGTGTCAGCCTACGGATCAAAGGGTCCCGGGTTTGATACCAGTGAAGGGCACATGCCTGGGGTGCAGGCCCCTCCTCGGCGAAGGCCCTGGTCAGCACTTATGCTGGACGTGACCAATCATGTGTTTCTCGCACATCAGTATTTCTCTCTGTCTTTCCCTCTCTCTTCCACTCTCTAAAAATCAATGGAAAAATATCCTCAGTTGAGGAATAACCCAGGAAAGAAGGAAGAAAGGAAAGAAGGAAGGAAGGAAGGAAGGAAGGAAGGAAGGAAGGAAGGAAGGAAGGAAGGAAGGAAGGGAGGAAGAAAGGAAGGAAATCTGAGTGAGAACAAATAACAGGGAGAGAGTAACACCGAACAGGCTAATTGGGCTAGCCTGATAAAATGGCCAACTCTTTTCCTCCTTCCTACTATCCAAAAATTGTGTATTATCTTGCTATTTTATGACATACACAATATTCACTCTTTTATAACATAAAAATTTACGTTAATCCAGGAGCTGGCAGACCCTGGAAGAGACTGGAAAGGGCACCACTCATCTAATCATCCCGCTGGCCAGTGTTTTCCTAATTGCTAGGGCACATTTCCCAAGGTTACCACCCCCGGAGCCCACCAGGCCCAGGCCCAGGCCGTCTCCGTGGTTCCACAAAAGGGGAAACCAGGTGGTGTTCACTGATTTCGGTGGGGATCTGTGCTGTGTTTTGTTTTGTTTTGTTTGTCCCTTTACTCAGCCCCCTCATTTCCTGCCAGAACTTGCTCACCAGAAGCAGCGAGAGGAAACCTCTGTGGTCAGACTGGGGCGAGAGGCACCGGCTGGGAGCAGCCGGTGGCTGTGTGGACGTGGGACCCTCAGAGGAACTGCAGCGCTCCAGGGATGTGCTGGTAGAAACCGGCCCAGACGGGGCGAGAGGCCGCAGCTCCAGGCCGCGACCAGCTGCGCCTCCACGATGGAGCTAATGGTTTCCACTCTCTCTCTCGTCCAATCGGAACCCGGACAAAGGTCGCCTCGTCTGCCCAAAGCACCGCGCAGGCCCGGTGCAGGCTGTGGCCCCGCCTCCTGCCTCCTCAGTGGGCCTGGCTGCCTGCAGGGACCGCTCTGCCCTGTGCCATCTGAATCGCAATCCAGACACGGGGTCTGCCAACAGGGAATGTCTGAGAGAGGACCACCTCGGGGTGGCACACGGCGCCCGCGGTGGCCGATGGGGCGGCAGGCAACAGCTCGTGTCTCCTTTGCCAGCTCGAAGCAGCTCCCTCGGCCTCCCCCTCCCACCTGGAGGCACGTGTGGTTTCCGCTGGGGCACCCAATGGCAGCTGCCCCGGCTCTGAGCCGGACGCTGCCCGGGCTGCACAGGCAGGCGCACACAGGCTCACAGGCGTTTAAAGCTGTCTCTGCCCTCACAGCAGGCCCAGCAGCCCCTCGGAGAGTCACAGGGTGGGGCTCCGGCTCAGAAAAGCCCCTGCCCGCAGCCACCAGCAGCCACGGGCTCCGGCTCCTCTCTGAGATGGGCGTGGTGGGCTCTGGGGTCAGGAAGGAACCCCCCAGCGGCCTAGCCGTTCAGACGCCGAAGGGGAATGTCAGAGCCACCCTGAGGCAATCACCTGTGACCGTCACAGCAGCTGGCGCCCAGACAGCACCGGGAGAGAGTGCCCGAGAGGCGGGACTGCCGCTGGTCACACCCCTAGGACCGCCCGTCTGGCCTCCTGCCTGACGTGTAATTGGCACCCGAGTGCACAGCCACCATGGAAACGCTCCAAACCAACGCCAGCGAGGAACCGTGCGGCGGGAAGGAGCCGCAGGGCCCATCTCTGCTTGCCCGTGTCCACCCCACAGCCGGAGGACCAGTGCCCCCTGGCCAGACCAGTCCCCCCACCTCCAGCGCGGTGCGTGGCCACCACCCTCCTCCACGCTTCCCCTCAGGGGCCACCCTGCCCTCTGACCTCACCCCACCTTCCTGCAGAAGCTCCCCTCCACCGGCAGGTGAGCAAACACCGGCCAGTGCCAGGCCCTGGGAATGGCACAGCGTCTGGCTCAAATCTCACTCCTGCTGCCCTTCGTTCAGCCAGGAGCAGGTTACCCCTGAACTTCAGGATTCTCGGCCCTGAAACCCGCCTTGGGGGCGGGGTGGGTGGTGAGGATTAAACGTGACTGTGCATTTAGGGCGCTCAGCAGAAAACTTGGCACAAAGGAAGGCCCAGGCCCGGCCTCAAGGAGCCTGGGCTGGTGGGGACTTCGCTGGTTGGACCTTACCCGGCACCGATTGCTCAATGTGCTCGCACATCACTGGCTCGCCGGCCTTTGTTTGATGCTCTGTCTCAGGTTTCCTCTCTCACACTCCCTGTGCTTCTCAAGCCCACAGGCAGGCACGCGGCTGAGGGCAGAGCACAGGGTCCCCCCTCCCCTGGACACGGAGCTGAAACCGGAAGCACACGAGCTCTATAGGTAAGAAGAGGGGAGGAGAACCGAGACGAATATACCAACCACACGAATTCATTTCCTGCAAGCCCACCTCCAGCGAGGCCGCACCAGGCAGGGAGCCGGGCCTGCTGGGCCGGGCAGAATCACAAAGAGGCACCCCCTGAGGTCGGAGGTGTAGCTAAGCCTGAGCCCAGGCTCCAGGGAGACAACTCTCCAGCTGCTGGCCTGCTGGCCTGTGCGCAGGCGTGGCAGCTACACGGCAGTGGAGACAGGCCACCAAGGGGAGATGGAGCCAACGGCATCCTACAGAGGCTGCTGGAGAGAGGGAAGAGAGCAGCACCCCTGGGTGCCTGCATCAGCACCCACTCCCACGTCCTCCCCCTCCTCCCCGAGGAGGACATGCAGATGCCATCCTGTGATGTGGCTCCGTCTCACTTCTGACCCTGCCACCGTCCGGCAGTCAGAGGAGCTCTGATCCTCAGGCCAGTCCTCCCAGCCCGCCGGCCACGGGCCTCAGAGACACAGCACGGTCCTCCTGCCTGCCGGCCACGGGCCTCAGAGACACAGCACGGTCCTCCTGCCTGCCGGCCACGGGCCTCAGAGACACAGCACGGTCCTCCCAGCCCGCCGGCCACGGGCCTCAGAGACACAGCACGGTCCTCCCAGCCTGCCGGCCACGGGCCTCAGAGACACAGCACGGTTCTCCCAGCCCGCCGGCCACGGGCCTCAGAGACACAGCACGGTCCTCCCAGCCTGTGGGCCACGGGCCTCAGAGACACAGCACGGTCCTCCCAGCCCCCCGGCCACGGGCCTCAGAGACACAGCACGGTCCTCCCAGCCCCCCGGCCACGGGCCTCAGACACAGCACGGTCCTCCCAGCCCGCCGGCCACGGGCCTCAGACACAGCACGGTCCTCCCAGCCTGCCGGCCACGGGCCTCAGAGACACAGCACGGTCCTCCCAGCCCCCGGCCACGGGCCTCAGACACAGCACGGTCCTCCCAGCCCGCCGGCCACGGGCCTCGGACACAGCACGGTCCTCCCAGCCCGCTGGCCACGGGCCTCGGACACAGCACGGTCCTCCCAGCCCGCCGGCCACGGGCCTCGGACACAGCACGGTCCTCCCAGCCTGCCGGCCACGGGCCTCAGACACAGCACGGTCCTCCCAGCCCCCCGGCCACGGGCCTCGGACACAGCACGGTCCTCCCTGCCCGCCGGCCACGGGCCTCAGAGACAGCACGGTCCTCCCAGCCCCCCGGCCACGGGCCTCAGAGACAGCACGGTCCTCCCAGCCCCCCGGCCACGGGCCTCGGACACAGGTCAGTCCTCCCAGCCCACCGGCCACGGGCCTCAGAGACACAGCACGGTCCTCCCAGCCCGCCGGCCACGGGCCTCAGAGACACAGCACGGTCCTCCTGCCCGCCGGCCACGGGCCTCAGAGACAGCACGGTCCTCCCAGCCCCCCGGCCACGGGCCTCGGACACAGGTCAGTCCTCCCAGCCCACCGGCCACGGGCCTCAGAGACACAGCACGGTCCTCCTGCCCGCCGGCCACGGGCCTCGGAGATACAGCACGGTCCTCCCAGCCCGCCAGCCACGGGCCTCAGAGACACAGCACGGTCCTCCCAGCCCGCCAGCCACGGGCCTCAGAGACACAGCACGGTCCTCCCAGCCCGCCGGCCACGGGCCTCAGAGACACAGCACGGTCCTCCCAGCCCGCCGGCCACGGGCCTCAGAGACACAGCACGGTCCTCCCAGCCCCCCGGCCACAGGCCTCAGAGACAGCACGGTCCTCCCAGCCTGTGGGCCACGGGCCTCGGACACAGGACAGTCCTCCCAGCCCGCCGGCCACGGGCCTCAGAGACAGCACGGTCCTCCCAGTCTGCTGGCCTCACTGCCTCAGTGGCACCTGCAGGGCTCAGAGGCCCGGCCAGCAGACACAGGAGCCCCTGAGTGCCAGGGTGGCAGCACAGTCCAGGGCACAGCTGTGGCCCCCACTCGCCGCCCAGTTCCCACAGAACAGCTTCAAGTTCCACTCAGGTTATGTCTCTCCGGGGCCCGGAGCCTCAGGGTCCCAGGGAGCGGACCTGGGTGTAGAAGCTGGGGCGCCTTTGTTGGCTGGCTGACGGATGAAATTCAAACTCCGCATAATCCCCGGCCTGTCAGCCCTCACCTCCCCACCCTCACTTGCCACATCCCTGAGTAAGATCACACCTGTCATCCATCCCCATCTTGAAGCCAAAACACCCAAACTGCTTCCAGGTTGCTTAGGGACTGGGGAATGAGGAATCTGGAGATATGGGTAACAAAGGGTACGAGTTGTTGGTAAGGTAAGGAGACGTTCTAAGGTTCACTGTGCTGATAGCTGCACTTGTCTGTGCATATATTAAAAACCACTGAGTTGTATACTGTAAAAGGGAATGGATTTGCGCGGTATGTAAATTCTCCTATATAATGCAGAGGGAATATGCAAATTGATTGTCACTCTGCCACAAAGATGGCGGCGCCCACAGTAGAGGCTGAGTTCCCCTAACGAGCTTTAATGAGCAATTATCAGGGACCTGACGCTTTGGACCCCTCTCCCTCCATGGGGCTTGACAGGGACCTCAGGCTGCACCCCCCACCCTGGCGCCAGGCTGGGGGAACTCAGGCCAAGCCCCCCACCCGGTGGGGCTTGACACAGGTGGGGCCAGCCAGGTCTGGATCTTGCCCAATGGGGATGGGGCCGGCTGGGTCTGGGTCTTGCACCATTTTGAGGTGCCACAGGTGAGTAGGGACTTGACTCCCAGACTCTGACAAGAGGAAGATTTTCATATACATTTTACTAATTTTCTTTTATCTCTGAAACTTTTTTTTATAGAGAAAGGGCAAATAGCTATGTTAAAATATTTCCTCTAATGAATCCCCTTTTAATGTGCACAAATTTCGTGCACCGGGCCACTAGTGTCCCAATAAAGGGGGAAAAACACCTCAGCTCTGGACTCATCTCCTCCAGGAAATTTCCCGACTCATGACGGAGAGCATTCCATTCCTGACACACCGAGCAGGGAACGGCTCACTCACTCGTCACTGTCTGTCCATCAGCAAATTCCGGGCACAAGCGGGGCCAAGTGCAGTGCCCGGCAGTGCAGGCGCGGAGAGGAGCCAGACCGGGTGGGACGGGGAGCGTTTCGGCGCTGAGCTCCTGGACTTTTGGGTCCCCAAACCGCGCTAACACTTCACCATTTTCTCCCTCCTTTCTCCTCAGGGCTCAGGGGAGGAGTGGGGGTCTCCTGATCCTCTTACGCTCAGTTTAGCAGTTAAACCCACATGGATCAGAGGGAACGTCACGGCAGGCCTGGCGGGGCTCCTCGGTGTGTGTGGAGGGGGGACCTGGGGTGGGGACGTGAAGAGGGAAGATGCTGGGCTGGGCTAGGTATGTTAATCCCCCTCATCCTGTGAGGATGCCAGGCTGGCTCCAGACATGGAGACCACATAGGCGCCTGCTCTCAGGCACACGCCACTCCATGTGACACACTCACGGACAGGACAGCCCTCCGGCACCCTGCACAGCAGGGCCAAGTTTACACAGCATTTCACGTGTTTTACTCCTAAGACCTGCCCTGAACCGACAGATGGCCCTCCCACAGACGGAGAGGGTGATGCGCACCTTCCAGTGAGGTGCCCACGCCTCCCCGCTAAGAAATGACAGAACTCAAGAGGAGCCCTACACTCCTGACCCCGAGACCAGTGTTCCCTGTGTTCTACTGCTTCTCGGCACCGGCTCCTTCTCCGGACTCATGCTGGGCATGGGCACTCGATTGCTTCTTTGCTTTCTGAGACGCATTCCATTTCCAAGGACTAAAAGCTACGGGGTTTGCCTTGGCCGCTGGCTCGGGTGTTTGGAGCATCTTCCGGTACAGCCCAAAGGCTGCAGGTTCATCCCCCATCAGGCCGTGAGGATGGATCAGAGCTCCTCACTGGGAGGCAACCAACCAATGTGTCTCAAATGAGTAAAAAATAATTAAAAAAAAAAAAAGATAGGGTTTCGTTTTAACCACAATCCAGGTAGATTCCAACAGGAGGCCGGGTAATAGTGGTTAAGAGTAGAGATTTACGTTGGACAAATTTGGTTTGAATCCAGAGTCTGCCTTTTTATACAAACTGCATACACACATTCTCCGACTACCACAAGCCACCATTTAAAAGGACTGTCCTAAACCCTCCCCTGCTCCAGCAAAACGAAGATTACACTGAATCCTCAGACAGTTCTCAAAGGCAGGGAGCCTTCCCCAAATCTAACCAGATTCACCCGCCCCCAGCCCGGCCAGCGTGGCCAAATCTCAAGGCCAAAGCAGGCTCTCTGTCAGGGTCTCTCCCATCGGAGGAGAGAGCTGGCCAACCACATGCACTATTTCAGCGCAGGATGAGTTCCCACCAGGAGCGCCCCGCTCCCCTCCACGCTGTGGGGAGACAGCGGGTGTGTGGTTCCGGACAGAGAGGGCCGGAGTCCCAGGTCCACAGGGAGCCCGAACGGAGCTCTCCATCTGTACCTGCGGGGGACCCCCCCGGGGGACCCGCCCCCCCGCCCCCCCGCCCCCCCCCCCCCCCCGCCCCCCCCGGCACAGCGCCAGGGAAGAGAATCCTGGGCGGCTCAGCATGCTCATGCGTGTGACCCGCTGGAACCACAATGTCCCCTCCATGACACGTGGCTCCTCCTCCTCTTCTTCTTCTTTTTTTGTATTAAGTTTTTATTTAAAACACTTTTCATTTTTCAGTTACAGTTCACAGACAATATTGTATTAGTGTCAGGCGTATGCCCAGTGAGGAAGCAGAATGTGACTTACTAAGTGACCATCTCAATAACCCCATTCCCATGGACACCATTCACAGCCATTAGAACATGGACTCTGTTCCCTGTGCTGCCCTCACCTCTCCGGGACCAGCTCCTAGCAACCCCTTGTTCTTCTTGTCCCGTCACCTCTCCCCCGTCCTCCACCCCCTACAGCTGCCGCCCAGAACGTTCTCTGCACGGAGGAGCCTGTGGCTGCTCTGCTTGTGGTTTATTTCAGCTCGCGGAGTCACTGGTGGACGGACAGCACTTGCTGCCATTTTCTTGCTCATTCTTCCCACCTTTTTCTTGGCTCACCTGCTCTCAGCCCTCTGTCCTGAAGGCCTCCTGTTCCTGCTGGCAGGCCCCACCTCGTCCTCTCCTGCGCCTCCCGCGGCCCGCCTGTACTGTGGTCTGAGTTCCCTCCTTTTGTTCTCCTGCCTCTTCTGGTACCGTCAGCACCACACGGCACACATGCTTCCATCTCTCCACCGCAGGGAAACTCACATGTCTTAATTTCTTACCCCAGGCTCCTCCCAGGTCCCAGCCCCCCTTCTCCCTCCCGGAGCACACCTCCACGGGACACTCAGGAAGTGCTGGCCGAGCTGAGGTGAAGGAAATGGATCTGGCCGGGAGGAGGAGTCCCAGGAAGGTGGCCCGTTGTCAGTAACTCGCACCCTGTCTGAGAGTGAATGGAGGCGGTCCTCCACTGGGCAGGAGGTGGGCTGGCTGAACACAGCTCCGGCACCGCTGGGTAGAGCCGTCCTGTGCTTTCCATAGGATTCCCTGTGCAGGGAAAGCGAACTCCCCCCTCCTCAGATGCCGCCCTGACCCGGCACACGCACCGTGGCGGGGAGCCTCACTGACCGGGCACACGCACTGTGGGAGGGAGGCACACTGACCCGGCACACGCACCGTGGGAGGGAGCCGCACTGACTGGGCACACGCACCGTGGCGGGGAGCCACACTGACCCAGCACACGCACCGTGGGAGGGAGCCGCACTGACCGGGCACACGCTCCGTGTCCTGGAGCCGCACTGACCGGGCACACGCTCCGTGGGAGGGAGCCGCACTGACCGGGCACACGCTCCGTGTCCTGGAGCCGCACTGACCCGGCACACGCTCCGTGGGAGGGAGGCACACTGACCGGGCACACGCTCCGTGGGAGGGAGCCGCACTGACCCGGCACACGCTCCGTGGGAGGGAGCCACACTGACCCGGCACACGCACCGTGGGAGGGAGGCACACTGACCGGGCACACGCTCCGTGGGAGGGAGCCGCACTGACCCGGCACACGCACCGTGGGAGGGAGCCGCACTGACCGGGCACACGCACCGTGGGAGGGAGGCACACTGACCGGGCACACGCACCGTGGGAGGGAGGCACACTGACCGGGCACACGCACCGTGGGAGGGAGCCGCACTGACCCGGCACACGCTTCGTGGCGTGGAGCTACACTGACCCGGCACACGCACCGTGGGAGGGAGGCACACTGACCGGGCACACGCACCGTGGGAGGGAGGCACACTGACCGGGCACACGCACCGTGGGAGGGAGCCACACTGACCCGGCACACGCACCGTGGGAGGGAGGCACACTGACCGGGCACACGCACCGTGGGAGGGAGGCACACTGACCCGGCACACGCACCGTGGGAGGGAGGTACACTGACCCGGCACACGCTCCGTGTGAGAGAGGCACACTGACCGGGCACACGCACCGTGGCGGGGAGCCACACTGACCCAGCACACGCACCGTGGGAGGGAGGCACACTGACCCAGCACACGCACCGTGGCGGGGAGCCACACTGACCCGGCACACACACCGTGGGAGGGAGCCTCACTGACCCAGCACACGCACCGTGGCGGGGAGCCACACTGACCGGGCACACGCTCCGTGGGAGGGAGCCGCACTGACCGGGCACACGCACCGTGGGAGGGAGGCACACTGACCGGGCACACGCACCGTGGGAGGGAGGCACACTGACCGGGCACACGCACCGTGGCGGGGAGCCTCACTGACCGGGCACACGCTCCGTGGGAGGGAGCCGCACTGACCCAGCACACGCACCGTGGGAGGGAGCCGCACTGACCGGGCACACGCTCCGTGGGAGGGAGCCGCACTGACCCAGCACACGCACCGTGGGAGGGAGCCGCACTGACCCGGCACACGCACCGTGGGAGGGAGCCTCACTGACCGGGCACACGCTCCGTGGGAGGGAGCCGCACTGACCCGGCACACGCACCGTGGGAGGGAGGCACACTGACCCGGCACACGCTCCGTGGGAGGGAGGCACACTGACCGGGCACACGCACCGTGGGAGGGAGCCTCACTGACCCGGCACACGCTCCGTGGCCTGGAGCCACACTGACCGGGCACACGCTCCGTGGGAGGGAGCCACATTGACCCGACACACGCTCCGTGGCGGGGAGCCACACTGACCCGGCACACGCACCGTGGCCTGGAGCCACACTGACCGGGCACACGCTCCGTGGGAGGGAGCCGCACTGACCCAGCACACGCACCGTGGCGGGGAGCCACACTGACCGGGCACACGCTCCGTGGCGGGGAGCCGCACTGACCGGGCACACGCTCCGTGGCGGGGAGCCTCACTGACCCGGCACACGCACCGTGGCGTGGAGCAGGCCTGGGGGTCCAAAGACCCAAGAAGGCGCCTGCCGCTGCCCACAGGGAACAACAGTAAAGCTGAAGTGGAGCTGACAGGAGAGTACAAGTCCCAGGGCCTCTCCCCTCCGCTGCCTCCGTCTGCGGAATGGGTCACCGAGGCCTGACTCAGAGCGGTGAGGATGAAAGTGAGGCTCAGCGGCGGGCTCCACAGTGACCGCGCGTGCAGGAAGCAGCATCACCTGCTGTGGTTTGTGTGACTCGCTCTGCTGTGAGGCTCGGGAGAGGATGGGCGGGGAGCCCTCGCGAATGTGTCAGGGAGACAGGCAGACAGGCAGACGGACAGAGGCACTAAAGCCATCGCCGCCTGGGCCCGGGGAGACTTGGCAAGAAAGGGAGCTCAAGTGCAGCCAGCGCGGTGCCAGCGCCTGGGTGCCCGGAGCTCCGCGGGGTGCGGGCTCCTGGTTCCCCCTAAGTTCCCGGGGGTGGGGGGTGGGGATCCGGGTGGAGGGAGGCGGGGAAGGAAGGGGGCCGGGCTTACCTGCTGTCCCCGCACTCCGGCCGCTCCCGCAGCCGCAGCCACTTGCGGAGGAGGCAGCGCTGGCGGCGCGGGGACGCGCTGGGCGTGGAGCAGCTGGACCACGGCGTGTCCTCGTCGCTGGAGGGCGTGATCTCGATGGCCGGCAGCCGCAGCAGCTCCTTGCCGGGCGCCTCGCCGCCGGGGGCCTCGCCGCCGGGCAGGGGCAGCGCCCGCGCCGGCCGGGCCTCCAGGCTGCGCTCCTGCACGTTCCCCGCGCGGCGCAGCCTGAAGCGCCGGCGGCGGAGCGAGGGGGTGGACGCGCTGGACCCGCCGCCGCCCCCGGGCGCGCCCCGCGGCCCCGGCACCTGCAGCGCGGGCGGCCGGCCCTCCATCAGGGTGGCCGCCGGCATGGGCCGCGCCGCTCCCTCTCGGCGCTCCCGGGCCGCGGGCTGAGCTGCGGGGGGACCGTTCCTCCGGAGCCGCGGCGCTGGCGCTGGGCGGCGCCGAGCGGAGTTGCCGCGTCCTCGCCGCCCTCGGGGCTCCGCGCCGCCCTCGGGGCTCCGCGCGGCGGCTCCTCCGCGGCTCCCGCGGGCGGGCGTCGTGCCTCCGGGACTGGGCAGCCGGCGGGGGCGGTCAGCAAACTCTGAGCGAGCTCTGGGCTGGCGCTGCAAACTCTGAGCGGCGGAGGCTGGCGCTGCGGGCGGCAGGCGGGAGGAGGAGGGGAGGGAGGAGAGAGGAAGCGGAGGCTGTAAAAATACGGGAGGAGGAGGGGGCGGGAGGAGGTCACCGCTGCCCGCGAGGCCAGGCTGCTCTGACGCTGTGGCTGCGCAGGGCTCCCGTGAAGGCCGGCCAGCCGCCAAGGCGACAGCCTCCCAGCGAACTTTCCAAAGGACAGACAGGGCCGCGCTCACAGCCCCACTGCGTTCCTGGGGGGGGGGGGGGGGGGGGGGCGGGCAAGCAGAAGGGACAACTCATGGAGGAATTGAGCCCTCCCGCGCCAAGGCCGCCGTGGCACAGGGTGGGGGGCAGCTCAGGGCTCTTCTAAGCAAGGTGCTCATTTGAACTGCCTGGGTGCAGGGGGCGCAGGGTGCCTGGGTGGGCGCAGGGTGCCTGGGTACAGGGGGGGCGGGGTGCCTGGGCGCAGGGGGGGCGGGGTGCCTGCGGAGTCAGAGGGCACAGTCACTGCGGCTGCTTCCCGAGGACAGCTCTGCGGGACAGACAGACAGCAGACAGACATGCCAAGGAAGGACAGACAGAGTCTGAAAAACACGGACACACAGGACGGGGAGGAAAAGGGGCTGATTCCTGCCCTTCCTGAGCCTCCCTGCCAATAGCCCATCCCAAGCCAAGAACCATATTAGGGGCGAGCAAACGGAGCTGAGGGGCGCCCTTGGCATTCCTGGGGGACGAGTCAATCCTGAATGAGCCTGCCAGGGGGTGGGCTGGCCACAGGAAGTCTAGTGTGCCCCCATCATGTGCCCTAGAAAGTGTGGGTTAGTCCTGCTGTGCCCCACGCTGTGCTGCCCGCTCACTCCCTGGGCCTTAGAGGTTGGTCCTAGATGTGGTCCACCCTATTGGCGCTGTCCAGACTGAGTCCAAAACGGACCACTTGTTAAAAATGTGTTTTCATTGGTTTTTAGAGGGAAAGGGAGAGAGAAACACCGGCTGCCTCCTGCAGGCCCCCTACTGGGGATCAAGTCCACAACCCACGCAGGCGCCCTGCCGGGGAACGGAGCAGGGCCCGCTTGGTGGGGGGTGAGGGGTGACGCTCAACCAACTGCGCCACCCGCCAGGGCAGTGGCCCCGGCCCTTTCTCCTGCCTCCCCTCCCCCCGCACCTGCCTCTCCACAAAGCCCTCCGAGGAGAACCTACTCGGAAGTAGAGACAGGAACGTTCAGACAGACTGGGAGGCACCGCAGAATCACCATTACCCACACTCCTCTGTGCCCGGAGGCCAGCTTCTGGCTGGGAGGCGGTGCCAGCCTCTGTGCCAGGATGAAGTTCAGGGGATCCGCTCACAGGGCCCCAAAGCCGAGGGGAATCACCCCCGAAGGTCACAGAACTCCCCGCGAGAAGGCAGGTCCCGCAGTGCGGCAGGACATGGAGGTGGCGCTGACCAGCCCGCGTGCCTGCAGTGACTCGGGAGAGAAGGCACCGGACACCGCACCTCCTCCGGGGCGGCCCAAACGGAGTCCTTTCTGCCCGGAGAGACGCTGTGGCAAAGCCAAAGGCCAGGCCCCGCCGTGAGCATCAGCTCCATCTCATTTCTGTCCCCATATCCGGCCGCGGCATGCAGGTTGTTTAGTGTTGCTCTATTTTAGCTCCCGGAGGTGGCGGAGAGGAGAAACCCTTCCGCTCAGGTGCCAGGCCCGCCTTCCGGCTCCGGGAGTGACAAGGAAGGAGGCCGAGCTGTAACCGCAAACGTCAGGATCCCGGGATCCCGAGTGACACGGAGGCACCAGGCCCCGTGGGGGCTCAGCGCCTGGCTGTCCTCCAGGCGGTGCTGTGCCGGCCTGGCTGTCCTCCAGGCGGTGCTGTGCCGCCCTGGCTGTCCTCCAGGCGGTGCTGTGCCGCCCTGGTGGCCTCCAGGCAGTGCTGTGCCTCCCTGGCTGTCCTCCAGGCGGTGCTGTGCCGCCCTGGTGGCCTCCAGGCAGTGCTGTGCCGGCCTGGCTGTCCTCCGGGCAGTGCTGTGCCGCCCTGGCTGTCCTCCGGGCAGTTCTGTGCCGCCCTGGCTGTCCTCCGGGCAGTGCTGTGCCGCCCTGGCTGTCCTCCGGGCAGTGCTGTGCCGCCCTGGCTGTCCTCCGGGCAGTGCTGTGCCGCCCTGGTCGCCTCCAGGCGGTGCTGTGCCGCCCTGGTGGCCTCCAGGCGGTGCTGTGCCGGCCTGGCTGGCCTCCAGGCGGTGCTGTGCCGGCCTGGCTGTCCTCCAGGCGGTGCTGTGCAGCCCTGGCTGTCCTCCGGGCAGTGCTGTGCCGCCCTGGCTGTCCTCCAGGCAGTGCTGTGCCGCCCTGGCTGTCCTCCAGGCAGTGCTGTGCAGCCCTGGTGGCCTCCAGGCGGTGCTGTGCCGGCCTGGCTGTCCTCCAGGCGGTGCTGTGCAGCCCTGGCTGTCCTCCAGGCAGTGCTGTGCTGCCCTGTGGCCTCCCAGGCCAGGGCGGCCGCCTGGGGAGGAGACGGGGCTCGCGTAAGGAGAGCAGGAAGCTGGGACACCACCATTCCACGGGAGCCCCCACAAACCACGAAAGAGGAGGGGCCACAGCAGAGGGGCCAAAGGTTCCCCGGGTCTTTGGGGGGCGGGGGGCTCACGGGGAGCAGTTCACGGTGAGCACTCCAATCTTATTTATTTTTTTAAATATATTTTATTGATTTCAGAGAGGAAGGGAGAGGAAGAGATAGAAACATTGATGAGAGAGAATCACTGATGGGCTGCCTCCTGCACTGGGGATCAAGCCCACAACCTGGGCCTGTGTCCTGACCGGGAATCGAACCGTGACCTCCTGGTTCATAGGCGGACGCTCAGCCCCTGAGCCAGGCCAGCTGTGTGAGTGAAATGCACGCCTGTGGACAGGAAGACCTGCCGCCAGCTCCCTCCCACCCGCCTCAGCCACTGTCCCCTCACTATGGACTCTGCACCTAAAAGCTAAAATCCTGTGAGATTTAGCCGAAACTGGTTTGGCTCAATGGATAGAGCATCGGCTTGGGGACTGAGAGGTCCCGGGTTCGATTCTGGTCAAGGGCATGTACCTTGGTTGCGGGCATATCCTCGGTAGGGGGTGTGCAAGAGGCAGCTGATCGATGACTCTCTCTCATCGATGTTTCTAGTTCTCTATCCCTCTCCCTTCCTCTCTGTACAAAATCAATAAAAATATAAAAAAATAAAATAAAATCCTGTGAGATTTAAGGTCAGCCTCGGCAGCAGCAGCCAAGAACTGTCACTGACGTTTCACGGGGCCCAAAGGAGCCGCCGCCCAGCTGAAGCTGACAGGCTTCCCATGGCCGAGAGCGATGCCCAGACCTCCCCCCGACACCCTCCCTGCTCCCCTCCACCTGCACGCCCTCTGCTTCAGCCACACCTTCCCATCCCTTAAGTCCCGTTCAGACACACCTCCGCGCCTGCCCCGCTGTGTCTGCGCACTTGTTACCGTTGCCAGCCAGTCAGCGCTGACGGGACCCTCAGGGCAGAGCTGCCCGCAGCCGGAGCCATTGCTGCTCGACGGCAGGCACCCGGCTGTCCGCCCCTGGACTCCAGGTCCCAGGTCTGTCTGAGCAGCACCTCACGCTCTGCAAAGGCTTCCGTGCAGGGTGTGACCGTCCCAGGAGGAGGGCAGGACTTCCCCGGGGATGTACACAGCAACCCTCCACGCAGCGCGGACCGGGGCCTCTGAGGCCCAAACCCCAACCAGGCGGCTCTGGAAAGCAGGCCCCGTGGCCCGGAGCCCAGTGGGCGCATCACACGTAACATCCGTTACCTGGTGGCAAACACGAACGTGCGAAGTTTGGAAAAACTATTTCCCAAAGCAGCTGGTGTGAGGGGATCAGGACCAAAGAGCTTCTGTAATTGTTTCAGAATCTCAGCCCTGCCTTCCTCTCCTCCTCCCCCTCCCCCCTCCCCCACCCTGGGCTCTCGGCCTCTCCCGGTTTCCTGGGAAACGGGCCTCACCCTGGCTCCCACACAGGTGCTGGCCGGCACAGCCTGGCTCCCCGCCCCCACGCCGCTTTACGCGCCGGGAGTTCGGATTACCAGGCTACTGCTGCTTGCGCTCAGCTGCGGAGGCTCCCTTTCCGCAGGCAGACACCGGCACCTGTCTACCCCGGCGAGGCCGAGGCTGCACAGCCGTCATCCAGCTGGACCGTCCGGCGGACGGAAGTGAAAGTAACAGCTGTGGCGCTTCATTTGTCCTGGGTGCGCATCCAAGGGAGAGGGAGAGACAAGGGCAGCCCCCCGCTCCCACCCCCGCCCCATCCCGCCGGCCTGGGGAGCCAAGGGCAGGCGATCAGGAGCAGCAGACAGGACTGCCCCCCTCACTGTGTGTACGCACCCTCCCAGCGCAGTCTGTGTCCCACCGCATCTGAGTGCCAGTCCCGAGGTCCGGACCCCGGGCACGGGAAAGAAGCTGAGCAGGCAGCTGTGGGGCAGGGAGGGGGAGGGGAGGGGGAGGGGGAGGGGGAGGGGGAAGTAGAGGGTTTGGGGGAGGGATGCAGGAGACATGGTGGGAGTGCCAAAGGCGCTGCGGAGCGTGTTTACTAACTGTCTTCTGCCGGGATGACGGAGGGCCAGGGCGGCCTCTGGCTCTCCTGTCCGGAGAGAGGAGGTGAGTGTGTGTGCGACAGAAGCCTTTGGGAGAGGAAGGCGTGAGGACGGGACGGGTGCCCCGCAGGGCCGGAGTGGCTTCCTCTCACCCTGCAAAGGTGCCTGCAGCCTAGTTAGAGGCCCTGACAGGAGGCCTTCCTCTTAAAGGCCCAGGCCCCTCCCTATCACTGTGAGGCTGTAAGACCAGATTTTCTCCCTTAAAAAGAAAAAAAAAAAAAAAAAAGCAGTTCATTTATGCCTGAAACAAAGTTCATTTCAACGGACGTGTTTGTGGCCCCAGGCACTTTGATGACTGGATCCTAGGCACCTCCCTGACCCGAGGCAGCGTTCACATCTTGCATATGGGAGAGAGAAATGCCGGGACTGATGGCCAAGGAACGGGCAGGGCCTATGGAGAGTGGACGCCTCAACCCCCCCCCCCCCACAGCTCCCTCCCTTCGGAGGGGGACTCAGAATCCATTCCGGTGGCTGAGGAGGTGGAGGGTGCGGTGTTCCACAAAACACAGCGGACACAGCGGCCCGGCCCCTCCTGAGGGCGGGGAGACGCAGCGCCCGAGGACAGAGGCGCGGGAGCTGCCGCAGGGGGTGCACAAGGTCGGCTGAGCTTCCCAGGCCTTCTGCCCCAGCATGACTGTCACCGATAGCTGCCCTGGCTTGAAGCTCATCCAAAGGCGTAGGCGTCAGAGAACAACGTTTGCCCCTGAGCTTGACACCAGAGGCACAGGCTGACATCACGGGTGTCCTCTAGCCGTGCGCGGACAGTCTGTGCCAAGCAGGCGGGCACCGGCGGGTCCCGGCCCTCCCTGGAAGCAGGCGGCGCTCCGGTACCTGCTGCTCTCCCCGGAAGAGGCCCCAGTGCACGTCCACTGCGATGCAGTGCCCAGCCGCCGAGTGCACGCCTGGGAGATCTAGCCGTCCTGCATCGCTAGTGTTTGGCGTGGGGATGAGTTATTGAACTCGGCGGTTGCCAGCCGGGGGTCCGCGGCCACGGGTGGTCCGCCAGGTCTGAAAGGCTGGCGGCCGCGGGTTTCCCTGCTCTGTCTCCCTCCGTTCCTCCCCGGGTTGCTGGGAGCGGTAGAACGGCATCCGGCCCTAGGAAGCATGGGCACAGAGGAAGGGCTGTACGTGTCTGTCCTGGTTACACCTAATTAAGGCTCCTTTCCAAGACCCTTGCTGGGAAGCCGGGCTGCGCGTGTGGAATTTCAATGCGGCCGAACGCTCCCAGGAGCTGCGGAGCGGGAGCGTGGTGCGAGCTCCTGCGTGCGGGCGCAGAGAGCGAGGGAGGCCCGCCGTGCGGAGCGCAGCCTGGCAGCAGGTAATTAGGTGCCAAGGGCAGTGCTCCCGGGGCGAGGAGGAAGAGATACCCAGCCGGAGGGAGAGCTGGTCCGGCCGGCGTGCGAGGAACCGGCCTGAGCCCTGCAGGCTGGGTTCAGTGGAAATGAAGAAGGGCGCAGTCTGAGTGAAGGCGCTGAGGGGTGGAACTCACGGAGAGGCTGTGAAAGTAGGGAGGGAAGTCGGGGCACCTGGGGGGTCCCAGGAGGGCAGGAGGGCAGAAGGCACCGAGTGTGACAGCTTAGATTCTATTCTTTAGACAACAGGCTGCTATTTAGGTTTCATTTTTTGCTTTGTTTTGTTTTTTTGGCAGGGGAGGGACTGACATTACTGACCCGCAATGAAGAACATCGGTCCTGGTGACAGAGTGAGACATGTATGGGAGAAGCCGAAAGCAAGGCCTTCAGGGCCATCAGTAAGGCCATACTTTTGGAATATCGACACTATGCACGCAGCTCAGGTCAGGGGAAATCTGAAAGGGGGCAGGGGAGAAATGTGGGCTGAGGGAGGCGGAAAGGCACAGAACGCCGGTGATTTCTTCAGAGGTGTCAGCGGGAGAAAACAAGGAGCGAGGATGGCAATGGAGGGAGGGCTCCGTGCTTCCCTCACAGAATCCCGCCTGGCCACCCAACCTCCCAAACTGACATGGAACGTGCCGTCGGAGGATGGCGACCGGCTGAAAGGTGACTGGCCCCACGTTCACACAGGCACTCTCATTTAAACGCTCGTTAGAACGTTGAAACTCGTGCTTTTCCATTCTAGCACGTTTCAGACAGATACATGGTGCCAGCGCCGTGACGAAGCCAGGCAGGAAGACGCCAGCTGAATCCACTCGGTTTTGTAACGAAGCCTCTGAGCTTCTGAGAACCGCTCCCGGAGGGCAGCATGGCTGTGCGGTGAGGGTAAGTGTGAGCGAATAAATGGAGGCCGCACAATTGCACTGCTCTTCCCAGAATCCAGGCAGTAAAGTGAGTGAGAGACATCCATCTTCTCTCTAACAGCGCGTCACCCTCTGTTCCAGGACCGGCAGTGAGAATGTGAAGAGTGTGTGTGTGTGTGTGCGTGTGTCTTTTATCGTTGGTAGATGTATGTTTCGAATGAACAAAATGCACCTGTGTGATTATGACACTCACGGTGAAGTTCTGCCTGTATCTGCTAAGGGAATTGAAGTGTGGTAGCACCCGGTAATCTAGCAAATCATTCAAAACATTTAATAAGCCCAAGTGCCACACGCACCGGAATAATGGGTACCGGAAAGGGGTTTTGAAAGTTTGGGTAAAGCTGTTGGTTTATTTCACAAAATAATTCTCAAATGCCTGTCAAAGGTGACCATGGCCTTGGTTGCTTCAAATCGGGGGGAGGGAGACACAGAAAGCCGGTGGAGAGCTGCCTGGGTCAGCGAGCCCACGTCAGGGGAAGCGGAGCAGGTGCCATGGCGCCCGGAGGACCTCCCGGAGCAGAGCTCCGGGGAGGGCTCCGGACCTGTGTCCTGGCAGCGGGACCACGCGTGCATGTGGCACGTGGTAATTAGCGAATTATTCATAAGCGGAAGGAGCACGGAGGCCAGACACCATAGGCCTGGCCGCTGGGCAGCGTCCCCAGGAAGCTGCAACCTCCCGCCCCAGAGAGCCACCGCCGGCCCTGCACATCCCCTGGGGCGGGGGCCCAACCAAGGGGAGATGGGTGCATGCGCAGCGAAGCTGGTGTGATCGGGAAGGTGCCTGTCCGTCAAAGCTGGGAGCAGAGGTCATGGACTCGAGGGGGCGGGGCCCCTGCAAGCCCGTGGAAATTGGGGGGTGGGTACATAATCCACCAACACAGGAGCTGGCCCTCCTGGCTCCTGGCTTTTGGCTCCGGTTCCTTTGGTTTGCTCCTGCCGTGTCCCCTCCATAGCCACATGGTCTGCAGCTCAAGCTAAGCCCGCTGGTGCCGGGCTGGACACGGCTCTAGGGGGGGACGAGACTCGGCCGTGGCTGTAACCCTCGCCCTGCGGACGGCACAGACCAGCGCTCTCCTGGTGGGACGGAGGGAAAAGGGACCTCGAGCTCAGGGGTTAATGCCACAGAAATAAAGCTTCCCACAATGCACTCTCCTCCCGCGCGAGCCTCAGAAAGGCCTTTTCCTGACATCGCACAAAGCCCACTCCCGCCGGACACGGGGGCAGGGAGCGGTCACACTGACAGACAGCAGGAGGCACTGACTGGCGCGTCAGAGCGCGGTGTTCCTGGCATTACAGGAAGAACAGATCTCGGCCATGGTGCTCCGCGGGTGAGAAATGAGAGTAAACGATCACATCGACCATCAGCCTTCTTCCACGCGCCCCTCCGCACGCACTCACCGCAGGCTCCACTCCAGGCCTGGGGAGGGCACACCGGGCCCGCTGTGCCGGGCGGGGGGCGGGCATCCTGGCGAGCCCAGAGCCCCAGGACCAGGGCAGGGCTCTCAGAGCTGGGCTGGCCATCACCTTGTCTGCTGTGCGTCCTGGCTTCGGAATCAGGAAGCGGAGATACAGGGCTGCTTTAACAGACGTTTCCTGAGCTCCCAGTGAGCAGAGGCTTCTCGGTCTGCGGAGGCTCAGACAGAGCGGGACTGAAGCTGAACTCGCCACGGAGAAAGGCCAGAACCGTAGGAAAGGATTCCTTTCGGGCCCAGAGCCACGGGGAGCCTTTTTTCTGACCAGACCCTCCCTCCCGCCAGCAGTCGCCGCCTTTCACACAGGCCGGCAGAGCAGACCCGGGCCGATGGGAGCTGCCCCACAGCAGCGCTGCCCATGGCTCAGGGCCGGGCCGGAGGCCGCCCTCGTCGCCCGAGGGCAAACCTGCGCAGTTTGTGCTGATGACGTACAACAGCAAGTGCGCCCAGCACCAGGGCAGATTCGCTTTTACATTAAAAAAAAAGAGAGAAGTGTTTTCTTATGACACAGGAAGGAGCTCAGGAGGGCTGGCTCAGCGGGGTTTCCTGTGGTGGCCCCTGGAGCCGGCGCTGGCGGCCGGAGCACCTGGCAATAGGTCATCCCGGCACAAGCCTGCCTCTGGGGGCCGGGGCGGTGGCAGTCACACTGCCGATGCTCCGGTTTCCCCTGAAGAGCCCGAGCCCGCTCCTCCCCCGGCCCCCTCCCCCCCCCCCCCCGCCCTCCCCCGTGTGCTCTGAGCTGTCCTGTTTGCAAGCCCAGCGCCTGCCCTCCGTCCTCTAGAAGCTGAGGCTGGCCTCACGGGCCCCCATCCACGGCGGAGGGCACTGTAATACCGGAAGCGGGGATTTGGGGGTGGTTATGCTGAGTGAGCCCTGGAGTCTCCCTTACAGCTCTGAGCCTATCAACTGGAGAGGTTTAAGCGATGTGCTTTAAGCGATCCTTGTGTATGAAAATGCAGATTATCTTTTAAGTGCATGGGTTGGAATGGTCATAGAATAAAAATCCCTGTTTTACGAACACGGTTCATTAGCATAGATTGTTCCTTTCCAGGTAGGAACACTTTCAGTCACGTAATCGAGTTTAGTAGGTGACGCTGTATGAGGAAAATGTCTGTTGAGTAACTTCATGGCCCCATAAACACCACACGTCACTCACCATTGAGTGACCTTGTTGCTCTGATTGTCAGGAAAGAGAGCGCTCCATGGTTCACACCTCCAACCGCTCCCTGGAAGTGAGCGGAAGACGTGTTAACTGTCGGAGCCGTAGACCGGCCTGGGGACTGCAGGCTGGGAGGAACTCTGGGTGTGCAGTCCAAGGCCGGCCCCTCCCATGTTCACAGAGGAGACACTGAGGCACCGGCGGGATAAATCTCGCACCGAGGTCATACGGCTGGAACTGAAACTGCTTTTTGTGAATGAGACACCTCGTGGAAGTCGTGTTTCTGTTCCTGGGCACTTCCACACCCGGGCTGGCCCTGCTCCTCAGGGGTCAGGGCTCCAGGTCCTTGACTCGCCCAGGAAAGAAGCAAGGACGAATGGGAGTGAGAACAAAGCAGCTTTCATTCAGGTGGAGAGAAAAGGCGGGGGCTCAGGCGTAGCTGTGGAAGAAGCGAAAGCACCCACAGCGGGCCTGGGCCTCCGGAGGGCGTGGCTCACCAAATTAATTACTTCTTGGGATTTTACTGTTCCCACGGTGGGGAGAGGGTGGGGGTGGGGTAGGGTGGGGCTGGGGGTGGGGGTGAGGGTGGGGGTGGGGGCGGGGGTGGGAGCGTGGGGGGTGTTGTCGCCCAGCTTTGTGGTTCCAAGTTCTGTCTCGGCCTCTGGTTGGGAGGGAGCCTTGTTGTGGCTTCTAAGACCATGGACCCCCAGGGGTTCCTGCCGTTAACCGTTTCCCTTGATCACTCGGAAGGGGGTGCGGTGCTGGAGAGAGGAGGTGGGATCCGGATTTTCCCCTGGCTATCCTGCTCATTTCCACCCCCAGGAATAATTAAAAGTCAAATGGCACCAGGAGTCCAAACACTCCTCCTGCTTTTGTAGGAATGCATTCTTCCTGCACCGAATTCCCTCGTAACCCCACACAGAGCAAGCAGCTAATCAGACACGAACACCTCCCTGGAATAAATTCCAACACGTGACCCTGGAGGTTGGCACAAAAGATACAACTGGATGGTTCCTTGCTCTGAAAAGGCCTTTTTGCTTTCCCCAAGTAGAATTCCTTTCTGTGGGGACCTGCCCTAATGCATTTCAGTGTTATATGACGTGTGCTATCCAGAGCGTGTATCTGTCCATAACCAACCCCCAGCTCTCCGCCTGTCAGTCCAAAGCGGAGAGAGTAGCGAGGACTTGAACCAAATGGAGATTTGCTTCCGTGAAATTTCTTGAGCCACGCACTGCGTTTTCTCATTTAAAATCCTATCTTATCAAAATCCTATCAGGGAAGGGTCATTTCCCCATTTTAGAGGTAAGCAAACTGAGGCCAGGTAGATTAAGAACTTCAGGCATCAAGATGGGGTTCAATCCCCATGGATGGAAGGGACCACACTCTGATCCCGGCAGGCTCCGGGAGGCCTGCAGCTCAGAAAGATAAGTCACCGCGTAGGATGGTCTGAAATGAAAACTTCCTGGCTAAAAGCAGGTTATGGTGGAAGTCACTGCAGGGCTGGACTCTCCCCTGACAAAGGTCAATTTGCACCTTAATTAAGCCTGTCTTTTTGCATCGAGGATAACATATCTTTGAAATGTCAAAGGAATTTTCTTTTAAAGGACCCCTCACAGCACAGGCATCATGGAGACCACAAGTCCCCTTATTGTTTGGATCACGAGGCCCAGTGCCTGAATCCGTGCACCCTGAAAGGCTGCCGTAGGCACAGGGGTGGGTCTTGGCCCAGTCCCCTGTCTGCCAGCAGCCCTGCTCCCACCACCGACAAGCAATTGGGGCCAGCGCCAGCACTGGGTGCAAGTGCTGGCAGTACGTTCGAGTGGTGGCTCTGGCACCAGCACCAGCAGCAGGTGCAAGCACCAGGCGAGACCGTGGTGGGTGGGAGCAAAGAATTTTCAGTAACCACCAGAGGCTCGCCTCGATGGCAGTGGCTGGTGCCCTGCCTTGGTTTGGCATGTCCCCATCCCCCACCTTCTTCACCATCCTGCAGGGGCTGACGCCCGCCATGTTCCGCACTTGCCCCGGTGGTGATTAGTGCATGCCGTAGTGACTGACTGTTCAGTTGTTCCACTGTTTGGTCTATTTGCATATTAGCCTTTTATCATATAGGATTGCTGACTGTTAATTATACTGTATCCACCTAGGTGTTTATCACTTTACTTCTATCCATTCCCAGAGGGCCGCCCCCTTTGCTTTCTCTTGCCTCCTAACCTATCACCAAAGGATTTCATGTAACCCACTTACGTCTTCCAAACCAGCAGTCACCAACCCCTGGACCACTGGTGGCCGGTGAAGTCCGAAAGGTTGGCGACCACTGTTCTAAACTGCCGTTCTCTGGGGTGTTATCCCAATCCCTTGAGATTGTGCTTCCTGGCAATTGTTGGCTCAAATAAACTCACAAAAATTCTCCGCAGGTTTGAATGTTTATGTTGACACCCAGGTATTCTGAGCCCAAAACCAGTGTTTCCTCCACTCCACTGTGTTAGTCTATCTTGATTTCCTGTAAACCACAATTTTCAGTCCCATTCAAACTGATTCTGTCACTTTGGGTGAAGACTTTAATTTGATTTGCAATTTGGTAAATAAACTAATATTTGGGAGTATGATTCTGCAAATGGATCCACTTGGTTTCCCTGTTTAATTCAGTCAGTTTTCATTTGCTCTTTAAGTAAAACATGCCACAGAGTTGATATAAACTTTCTTGGGGGTTCCTAGTGAACTCTAAATATTTTAAAAAGAAATGCTATCCCACTTATTTCGCAGAACTCCCTTGCTAGAAATACTGGCAAGAAGGATTTTTTATGGCAAACTCGGGCCACTGAAGCGGCTTCTCATTTGCAACAAATCAAGGCGGCATGGTTCTGATTCCTGATGTGCACCTCGGTGTTCCCAGTCCCTCTTACCTGCTCAGAAGCCAACCTGTTGATGTGAGGGCATTAGCGGGCTCTGCAGGGGGGGTGCCTGGAGGAGGTGCCTGTCACGCAGGCTGTCCCCACGGTGCTCCAGGTGGCCGCTCATGCGCACAGTGGGGGGACCGCGGGCCTCTTACAAGTGGGTTTGCTTAAAACGAGGCCTGCTACCCCTGCTGCACTGGGGCTTAGCGAGCACTGAAGGCCTTTGAGAGCCACTTCTGCATGGTCTCCGGGTCTCACTCAGCGGCCAGCACAGAGCGGACGGTGCCCAGGATGCTGTGAGGTTGGCTTAGTGCTTTAGGCAGGGCAAAGTCTGCTCACATGATCGCGTTCTGTGCAAGCTGGCTCTGGCGTCCTTGGACCTTGGAGCCGGCATGTTGGGGTCCACCCACCATGACTGCGTCTCCCAGTCTAACTCCGGGAGCGGCCGGTCAGCGCACATAGGCCCCAGCACACAGGCAGAGCCCCCAGCATCGAGTTCACAGGAGGCTTCATGAGGTGAACATGACGAGGCTCTCTCTCCCTCTCCCCGCCTCTTTCCCGCCTTCCTCCTGTTCTCTGCTCTCTCTCTCTCTCCCTCACACACAGCCTTCTTGAGAGAACCACCTCCTCCAGCGACCAGACTGCCAGCCCCAAACCAACCACAGTCAGTCCCCTCCGCAGCGACGCTCCAGCAGAGCCCGAGCTAGGACGATCGCTCCCAGGTGAGAGCGGAGGACTCCGGAGGCACTTCCGGTCCAAGCTCCATGGACCCCACAGGCTCCCAGCTCCCTCACAGGCCCCGCAGGCCCCACTGCTCTCTGTGTCCCCCATGTCGCCCCTCCCTTCCTTTGGGAACATCCTCCATGTTCGCTAGGATGAAGCGCTGGGCACTCGGCCCACACCGCTTTGAGCACTGCCCTTGGCACCTTCCGCCGCATCTCTGGGCACTGTCCTCCTCCCAGACCGAGATGCCACCCAGCAGGGTGCCCGTCCCCCCTTCGCTGCCATCTCTCACCAGCCCCCTGGGCCCCGGGCACCAGCTCCGTCCCAGCGGCGACTGAGTGGGTGAGGAATGGGAAGCTGGAGGACAGGCCAGGGGAGGAGAGGCAGCCGGGGCCGTCAGCACCCAGCGCGCACCCTGTGGCCTCCTGCCCACGGTGCCCTGGAGGGGGGGGGGGCAGAGAGCCTGCACCTCCAGGGCCTCAGGCCCAGCTCCCACTCCTCCCTCTGGTGACGGTGACGGTGACCGGCACGCAGCCTGCAGCACAGGAGCCCGGACGGCCTCTGCCCGGAACATGCCCCTGACAGCCACGGTACCGGTCCTCAGGGCGGGCGTTCGGGCTGTGGCTCTCGGGGAGCACCTCACGGAGGAACAGAGTGCATTTGGGAGCAGCGGCTCAGCTCTCCTCCCTAGAGAAGACAGTTCTATCAGCCCCTTCCTCTCACTGGATGGGCCTCAGCTGACCCTTCCCTCCTTCAACGATCTCCAGACAAGCCAATTCCCAGCCCCCGCAGGGCGATCCACCACTTCGGTTCTGGGGCTCCCTGCGCCCCGAGAACAACCGTTCTCCCCCAACCCTCGCCTGTGGCAGGCCGCCTGCCAGGCTGACTGAGCCCCACGCTGAGCCTCCGCTTCATCCCTCGAAGGTCTGCCCCCTCCATGTCAGCTTCAGAGTGGGAAACCCCGAGAGGAAGCCGCCCCATCACAGAGGAGGAACTGGGCCCAGGGTGCCTTGGGCTGTTTGCTGAGCTGCAAAGAGGAAGCTCACGTGAGTTACCGGAGAGCTGGTCTAGAATCACGTTGTCACCCACTCTTGTTGCTTAACTGAGTGTCCCTCACTGCCTGCTCCCAGGACTGGCCTGGCCCGGGGCTGAGGGGGGGGGGGGCAGGGGAGTGGGAGTAGGGGACGAGGGGGGGTGGGGGGGACTCAGGCACCTCATGTCACTGAGCACTGCAGGCTCCATCAGAGGCAGCACAGGGGGCCAGGCCCGGAGTGAAAGGAGAGCGAGAGATGGGGCCTAGGCAGCTGACGCCGGACCCAGCTCTTCATGCACCCTCTTTATTGTTAATCCTCACCCAAGGATGCTCTTCCCTTGGTTTTTAGAGAATGGAAGAGAGAGGGAGAGACAGAGAGAAACATCAATGTGAGAGAAACACACGGTTTGGTTGCCTCCTGCACACATCCCGACCAGGGGAGGAGCCTGTGACCAAGGTGCGTGCCCTTGACTGGAATCAAACCTGGGACCCTTCGGTCTGCAGGCCGACGCTCTATCCACTGAGCCACACCGGCCAGGGCTTATCACATACTCTTTAAAAAAAAAAAACTTTATTTAAAGAACAGTCGTATCAATATATCGCAAACCCCAAACTGATATACACTGTATGTCAAACTGTGATTGAAAATAAATTTAAGGAAGATCAGTGTTAGATTCACAGAGGTCACCACGTACTTCCAAAGGCGAAACCCCTCTCCCGTGACTGCTTCACTGACCGCGCCTCCTGGTTCTGCTCACACGAAGGAGCCTGCCCCGTGTTATTGGCGCCTCATAGGGCGGGTGTTTGACGCAGTGCACAGGTCCCTGCTGCAGGGGGAAGTTTTATGGAAGTCAGGCCCCTGTCCACGGTGACCCTGAAAAAGCAGCGCCCGGCGGCTGCACACTTGCTGTGAGCCGGGCGTGATCTCAGCGGCTCTTCAATCCGATGCGCTCTCCGTTACCCCTGAGGTCCAGTGTGCGGAGAGGCCTGGGAAGGCCAGCGGAGGGCAGGGCACGCAGGTGCGCAGTCACCGCGCGGGAGCAGCCTGAGCCCAGGGCAGCTCCCTCCCTCCCCTGCCTCTCCTCTCGTGCAGAATGATCTTGATCTTCAAGGGCAGCATCTTGGTCCAGATTTGAGGACTCACTCAGACACCCACGCTGCGCACACCACATGATCCCTGGCACCATCACGGGGCCTGTGTGAGATCAATGCAAATATGCACATACATAGCTGGAGCATATGGGCTCCCGAAGCTTGGCAAACATGTGCACATCCGTGACATTTACAGCACATTTTCCAATTATATTAAACGTATGGTATTCATTCACTTCCTCCAGGCTGACAGAGTGACTAGCAACTAAGGGCAAGTGTTGGCGTTAAGATGTCTGGGTTAAACCCTGGGTCCACCGTGTAGTAACCAGCTGATCAGTCTCTCAGTGGATGAGGAGCCCATGAGGAAAATGACCGGGATGACCTCAGTGCCTACCTCAGGGGCTTGTGGGAAGTACACAAGATGCTACACAGAAAGCATGTGGCATAGCCCCTCGTCTACACAGAGTGGCCAGATGATGATGAGCTCTGAACACACAATAATCTGGCTACTCAGTGTGTGTCCCATATAATAAAAGGCTAATATGCAAATTGTCCCCTCCACCAGGAGTTCGACCAGTAGGCAGGCCAGCCAACTGCTCATGTCCCCTCCCCCTGGCCAGGCTGGCCGGACCCCACCCATGCACGAATTCATGTACTGGGCCTCTAATATCTCTATTTTTATCTCTATCTCTATCTCTATCTCTATCTATAGCTGTCTCTATATCTATATATCTGTTTCTATAGCTGTATCTATATCTGTATCTGTATCTGTATCTGTATCTGTATCTATATCTATATCTATATCTATATCTGTATCTGTATCTATATCTATCTATACACACACACTGAGTGACCAGATTAGTATGCGTTCAGAGATCACTCAGTGTGTATCAGTGCTGGGAGATGGCCATGGCGCATTATTTCATGTCTGCAGTGTGTGAGAGCATCGCCATGTGCACCACTGAGGCATCATGGACGTGGGCGTCTGGTTGCACAGACACATGACACCCCCCCACCCAGCGCACTACACAGACCCCTTCCCACAGGCACATGTATGAAGCCCACGGATCGCCCCAGTAGCTCTGCCCTCGCACCAGGAGATGGTGAAGCCGCAGCAGCTTGGAGCGCAGGTTTGTTTATGGTGAGGTCGCGGGGAAGGGTGGGTGGGAAATGGTAACAATTGGTGCGCGTGTGACCGCGTGGTTCTCGTGGTTCTTGCCAGTGCGAGGGGAGCGCTGGCTCTCAGCACCCCGGGCTTCTGTAAGAAACGGCAAGAGGAGGCCTCACGGCTTCCTCCCAGGGAGGGGTCTGCCCGCCATCGCCACCCCTCTCACTGCACAGGAGTCAGAGATGGCCTCGGCTTTCTGTCCTGCCGGGCGGTCCCCTCGCTCCTCGCAGGAGAAGCACCCGAGGAGGCCCCGGCAGGGCACACGCCCTCCTCGGCGGAGACTCACCGCATTTGGACCCGAGGCTTTGGCTGAGCCAGTAACACCAGACAGCGGCAGGGAAAATCCTCTTGGAACCACAGATAAACAGTTCGTTTGTTTCCAAAGGTTACAAGAGCGGGGGCAAGAGGAAACCCAGACAAGCTTCCAACTCCCCCGGCTGGGCGGCCCGGGCGGCCGCCTGGCGGTTGTATGTGAGCCCGTGTGCAGGCCTCAGGGCGTCACAGGCCGGCGAGCGAGGCTGTTCCGCCGACCAGTGGAGCCCAGGGCAGTGGCCGGTGGCTCAAGGGAACCCGTGGAGGGGACCCCGTGCCCTCTCTCTGACCCCTTCCCTGCACTTAACGGCCATGACTCACCCCCGAGTTTCCAAAGGGAAGAGCGGACGGTGGCCGGGTTCTGTGGAAGTCTCCAGTGCCCCCTCTCATGGTTGCACTCCCTGATGTCGGTTGATCGCTTCTTTACTCAAGACACTCGCCCCCCCTCCCCGGCCTGCGGCTGCCGCAGGGAGGGGGCAGGGAGCAGAGCGCCCCTCCCATTCCCACAGAACGTGCTGTGCCACGGTTCCCGGCCGCGAAGGCCGTGAGGAGGTGTGACTCCTCTCCGACGGTGTGGAGGGCAGGAAACCGCAGTGCTCACCTCGAGGAGCGGCTGAGACCCTGGGACAGGAGAGCTCAGGGGAGATGTCATAGAATCAACGCTCTGCTCCAGCAGGTCACACTCAAGTTCAAGATGGGTTCCGGGTAAGAGCAGTGCTGCACGGTAAGAAAAACAGTGGCTTCGGTCTGGACTGTCTCAGCTTAAAAAATGAAGTCAGACAACGCTGTGGGGAAAACCTTCTGCGCGTGGTGTGGGCCTTCAAGTAACAGCACAGGGTGCTCGGAGGGCACCTGCGGACTTGTGGCTGAGCCCGAAGCCAGTAAGTCCTCTGGCCTCGCAGTCCCGCTCCTGCGAGTCAGGCAGAGCTGAGAACAAACCTCTGCGTTCACCTGCTGGGCGCCTTGGCCAAGCTCCCGGCTCCTGGGGTTTCCATTTCTTCCTGTGCGGAGGGGGGTAGCACACCCCTCACGGCTGGGAACCTATAGTGACACGCTGCAAGCACAGTGCCGGCATGGACTGTAATCAGCAATTGCTTCAGATTTTTAAACAGTAAAAATAATTATTCCTTATGCAAGAGAGACTGTTTACCTAACAGTGAAAAGTTGGCAACAACCAGAATATCAAACAGCGGAATGACTAGAAAATTATGGTATTTTCACCCAGATGAGAAATGCAGCTATTTAAAAATATAAGCTTACATCTACTATACATCTAAATTGTTGCTGGCTATTTTGATATCCATTTGCTGCAAGTGGAATGGTGTTGCACATGCACTAACATTACAACAGTGTGTGTGTGTGTGTGTGCGCATGTGTGTGTGTGTGTGGTGTGATTTTCTGCGTTATACTGAGTGGTCTCAAGGAGCAGGACCTTGTCACCCAACATGGCATAAGGATCACCTAAGGCCGCAGCGGCCGGTGGCTCAAGGGGCCTCCCTCATCAGCTGCAGCCTCAAGAAGAAATTTTGACCTGCCCCCTAATTGCCTAAAAGAATTTATTATTATTTTTTAAATGTATTTCTTTCTTTTCCTTTTCTTTTTCTTTTCTTTTCTTTTTTTTTACAGAGAGGAAGAGAGAAGGACAGAGTGTTAGAAACATTGATGAGAAAGAAACATTGGTCAACTGCCCTTGACCGGAATCAAACCTGGAACCCTTCAGTCCACAGGCTGGCACTCTATCCACTGAGCCACACCAGTTAGGGCTGCCTAAAAGCATTTAGATGGGGGACCTATTCCGAGAAGGGACCCTTCACCACAGAGAACAACAGCAGAACGTGAATGAGGTGCAATAGGCAGGACGGGACCTAGCAGGGCCCACTGGACCAAATCCTCTCTCTGTCCCACTGACTCCGCATGGCCCAGCAAACAATTACTTACCAAACATTTGTCTATCTCCATGTGAATTACCTTCTTCCCCTTCGAAGTCCCAGACTCCTACCTCTTCTTAGTCCAGACTAGTTTATGAGCCCCAATTTCCTGACCTTAGTTGGGACCCCATATTCATGTGGAACTCCCATATTTATGAAATTAAATTTTACTTTTCCAGTTAATCTGTCTCAGGTCAATAGAATTCTTGAACCAACCAGAAGGACTCAGAAAGATAGAGGAGAAACTTTTCTTCCCTGACAGTAGGATCATTTATAGACTTCATTTTTTCATTTGTCTTAAGATACTAAAGTATGTTTAATCTAAAAATAGGTTAAAATTGAGTTCATTCCTTAATCGACAATGAAGAAATTAGGGATGTGCAAATGGTCCCCAGGGATTTCTCAGACTCTGGGGAGGTAATGCACTCGCCACATCGAGCCTGGCTGGGAGCAGACCCGCTCCAGGGCCTGATTCTGGTTTCCAGAGAGCGACCCGCACGGCTGAGAGGAAGCCCTCCCTTCCTCTCCCTTCCTCGTTACTGAAGCAGTAGCTCTGGCTTGCAGGTATTTGTTACACCTGCAGTATTCCAGGTGCCATGCCAGGTGTCTGTGTCTTGCCCTCCATGAGCACATAACCTACTATGGGAGATAAGTTATTCTAACGTCTGTGATTATAAAAGCATAATATGCTAATTAGACCAGGCATCCTTCCAGACGTCCTTCTGGATGACCTTCCAGATGAAGCTGGGGCTGCAGGGAAGCCTGGGTCCCAGGTGCCAGAGGGAAGCCTGGGTCCCGAGTCCCAGAGGGAAGTCTGGATCCCGGGTGCCGGAGGGAAGCCTGGGTCCCGGGTGCCAGAGGGAAGTCTGGATCCTGGGTGCCTGAGGGAAGCCTGGGTCCCGGGTGCCGGAGGGAAGCTGGTTCTGGCAGCTGGGGAAGGAAGGCCTACTCTTGCACGAATTTCATGCATCGGCGTCTAGTTTAAAAGAGAGGCAATGGGAAGTGCCATCAAAGACATACCAGACCCATAGGGTGTGCAGCCGTTATCAGTAACCACGGGCGGGCAGGAAGATGGAGTGTGCTTTACAGGTAAGAAAGCTGAGCACGGCCTACAAGCTCCTCAGCCAGTAAGCGACAGACCGAACCTTGCCTTCTACCGCCACGGCCTCCACTCCCACCCCTCCAGCGCAGCCTCTCCCTGCACAGAGGGACCGGAGCCCCCTTCGCCAGCACCGTTCCAGGGCCCCCCTGCCCTTCCCACCCCCAGCAAGCGCGTGATGCTTAGGACAGGTGCACCGCCCTGCTGGCCAGAACAGGGCCAGCAGCTTTGGGTTCTTGTGGGCAGGGGGGGACTACAGAGTCTAGACTTGATGGCATCTTAGAGCAGCGGTTCTCAACCTTCCCAACGCCGTGCCCCGTTAACACAGCTCCTCATGCTGTGGTGACCCCCAACCATAACATTGTTTTCGTTGCTACATCATAACTAACTTTGCTGCTGTTAATGAATCGCAATGTGTTTTCCGATGGTCTTAGGCGACCCTGCTAGCGGTTCTCAACCTGTGGGTCAGAGCGCACAGGTTGAGAGGCACTGCTGTAGAGCAGATATTTACACTACATCGGAAAACACAGATATTTACATTATGATTCGTAGCAGTAGCAAAATTACAGTTATGAAGTAGGACGGAAAATAATTTTGTGGTTGGGGTCACCACAAGGTGAGGCGCTGTATTGAAGGGGCGGCGTTGGGAAGGTTGAGAGCCACTGGGTTAGAGCCACACACGGAGCAACCAAGGACGTGCAGGCACGGCTGCTTTTGCGCTGAAGTGTTTGTTCCTGCTCCGTCTCAGCAGGAGGCTGGAGGAAGGGATCTTCTCCTTTGACCCTTATATTCCCCCTCCTACTCCATCCCGACTCCCTCTCTCCTTTCCCTTCCACTTTCCTCCTTTTCTCAGTACGATGTCCTTCCGCCCTTCCCCCCGTACCTTCTCCTTCTATTAACTCCTTTTCCCTGTCCCCTGAGGCCTGCGGCCGAGGGCCTGGTCCCTCCCACCCTGGCCTGCCTGCTGACCTCCCGAACTTGCACGAATCGGAGAAGTGCGTGGTGGGGTCAGAGAGGGAAGCGTGGAAACAGAGAACCCGTTTCTAAAACCTGAGCTTGTGACTCAGTAATTCTAACTCCCCACAGCTCAGAACAAACGGCACCCCGTCACCCTCCTGTCCTGACAGTGACGGACCGTGAGGGAGCCTGCGTTCGGAGGAAGAAGACACGAACGTTGTGAAGCCTCTTGCTTTGCTGCCGTGTGCCTGGGGCCTTGTTGTTGCTGGTGCTTTGCTCTCCGTGAGCTGGACGCTGCTCAGCACCAGCTCTGAAGGCGGGTCAGGCGGACTCTCCGGGGGCGGCGCTGAGGGAGGCCGGCAGCTGCGGGCAGAGGCCCCGGAGTGTGAAGCCAGCGTGCCTGCTCGCAGAGGACTGAGCTGCCAGGATAAGGCCACACCCAAAAGTCCTGTAAGGGGGCACCGTGTAAAAACCCAAGACAAATAAGCCATTGACAAAAGTGAACTTATTTTCGGAAACGCCTGCCCAGGTGTCAAGGCCGGGAAGGACGGGACGCTGACAGAGCAGCGGAGAAAGGTCGGCGTTCAGCACAAGCGGGGACTCAGAGGTCAGGCGAGACACAGGCCAGCGCCCAAAGCAGCAGCCGCACCTGCACGGCGAGAGTCACGCTTCTACACCGACAGCAGCGTGCCGACCGCGCCTCCGGCGGCGCTGGGACGGGGCGGTGCAAGACAGGACCAGAGAAAGCAGGCTCTCTGAGAGGCAACGGGCCCTCTCCGAACGGATCCTTGTCCACGGGAGGGCCGGCCGCGTGGCCATGTGGTACGTCCAACGACACCCGCCTTCTCATTACCGCACAGCCTCGGTTACCAAATCACCGGGCCAAGCGTCCTTTTCCTCCAGCTCTTGGTAGAGATCATTCCAACCCGTGCTGCCTCTGGCAAACTCCAGAGAGCAGTCAGAAAGAGGCCAGCACCCCAGACCGGTGCGGTCCTCATCACCCTGGCCTCTGAGGCAGCAACGACCGCATGTCAGCGGGTGTTCCAGCAGCAGCATGATGCCCGCTGCAGCGGCTGAGGCTGAGGGCACGCCGGTCCTCAGGGCCGGCCTGGTGCGGCCTCAGTGCCCTCAGCGCCCTCAGGGCCTGGTGCGGCCTCAGTGCCCTCAGTGCCCTCAGGGCCTGGTGCGGCCTCAGTGCCCATGCTGCGGGGAGTGGCTCAGCTGGTGGCCGGCAGACTCTCTGTGTGTCCCAGCGGTCCGGTCCATCACAGATGCTCACGGCCCGTCAGTGCCTTCACAAGCAGGTGGCCCAACCGACTTCTCTGCTTGCTCTGTGGGCAACACCCCCTGGCGCAAAGGTTTGGAACTGGAGAAGCGGGTACCCGCTCCTCCCCCCATCCCCCGCCATTGCGTCCTGTTTCCCTAGGAAGTACTGAGCTGTAACATGGCATCCATTGTGAAAAAATACAATGAAATCTGACCCCTTGGTTGGGCAATTATTGCCTACTGGGTTACAGTACTAGTTTGAACATAACCCAGACCTGTGTCTGCGCAAACTAAGAGAGGAGGTGGGGGGGGGGGGATAGAAAGGGGGGAGGCAGCAAACAGCTAGCTATGCCGACACCAGGGAGGCTGGCAAATGCCAGCTGGGTTTCTGCTCGGGGCAGGTCTATCCACTACTCTCTTCCTGCCCAGGGGCTCTGTCAGGGCCCTGGCCTTTTCCGAGAGCGGCTGAGGAAGCTCGGGCCCGAAGAACTGGTCTCCATGCAGGTTTAACCAGCAAAGTCCTGGCTCAGGATTCACAGTGAGTCTCTACCTTCAGCTCCAGCAGGTGGGCCAGAGTTTAGCATCAAGAATCCACTGTCTTAAATCCCAGTCCCAGAGGTCTCCACGCTCTACTTTAATGGCTGAGATTACGATCCTGACACCTAGAATCGGAGGCTCACGTAGACCCCGGCTCCCTGACCTTGGACTCAGGGGTTGCCCAGGAACGAGCCGTTACCCTCTCGTCTCTGGAACAACCCCGCCCAGGAGCTCCCGGAGAGCAGAGGCTTTGCCTGGACAAAGGTCGGGTTCCCAGAGTGTAGCTCAGAGCTTGGTATGTAAGCAGAGCTCAACAGGCACCTGCTGAATGAGAGACTAGGCCCCATGCTTCATTTTGGGAGATGAGAGAGACAAGTGTCGGCCTACCAATTTGCTCCGAGCCTTGGCATTCGGGGACTCTGCCTTGGCCCAACCGCCTTTGAAAAGGTCATTGAACCTGCCTGCCTGTCAGGCTATTCACTAGCCAGGAATGGCAAATCAATGGGTGGTTCGGAACAAGGTCTTGCGCCCCCTAGTGGCCAGGTGATTTCGGCTCCATGGCCATCCCAGCAAGCACCCCCCAATGCTTTGAATTTAAGCATCAGAGTGTGGCCAAGAGTGTGCTGATTTCCTTTTACCCAACGCTTCCTCAAACACGGGAGCCATTGCCTCTGGGCCAGAAAGTCGCCGTTCCCAGAGTCCTGGCAGGAGGCTCCTCACCTTTCCAGAGCAGATGACTTGTCGGAAAGCTGACAGGGAACCTGGAAAGGGACCTGCCTCCCAGTGCATGGCTGTGCTTCCTTGGTTCCAGCCCGAACGTTCAGCTTTCCATCTATTTGGGGTTATCAGGCCAGCTTTCCCTCTGAGCATAAGAGCCTCCAGAAGCCCTTCAGACCTTCCATGTTCGTCTTCGAATACTGTTTTGTTCAAGTTGTTTCGTCATAAAGTTAATGAGATGCCGCGGAAATTTAACTTGTTCATCTCAGTGGGCCTGTGGTAACACGAGCTTCGTTATACATCGACTCACTGAAGCCACAGAGCCCGCTGCCATGGACGTGGCTTCCTGTGTCGCCAGCGTTCCAGGATGACATCCACCTCAGAGGAGAAACAGGGTCCAGAACCAGTGACCAAAAAACAATAAATCTCCTCTCCAGCCTACAGAAGGCTTTCAGGCTAGCTTTTGTTTTGTGTTGTTTTTTAAAAAATATATATTTTATTGATTTTTTTACAGAGCAGAAGATAGAGGGATAGAGAGTCAGAAACATCAACGAGAGAGTATCATCGATCAGCTGCCTCTTGCACACCCGCTACTGGGGATGTGCCCGTATCCAAAGTACATGCCCTTGACTGAAATCGAACCAGGGACCTTTCAGTCCGCAGGCTGATGCTCTACCCACTGCACCAAACCAGTTTGGGCTAGCTTTTGGTTTTTGTTTTCAATGTGGCGCAAATGAAAAATCAACTGCCTCATAGGTCCCTGAGGGAAGCACCACAGGAGTGGGGTGTTTCCACTGTTCATTCTCTGCACTACAGAGTGTGTGCCATAGAGTGTGTGCCATAGAGTGTATACTATAGAGTGTGTGCCATAGAGTGTGTGCGATAGAGTGTGTGCCATAGAGTGTGTGCGATAGAGTGTATACTATAGAGTGTGTGCCATAGAGTGTGTGCCATAGAGTGTGTGCCATAGAGTGTGTGCGATAGAGTGTATGCTACAGAATGCATGCCATAGAGTGTATGCTATAGAGCACATGTGTCAAACACAAGGCCCGCGGGCCAAATCCGGCCCGCCAGGCCTTGCAATGTGGCCCGCACAGCGCTGTCATCACTGCACTCCGCTGCGTTCCATCACAATGACGCGCGGTGACATAGGAGGCTTGTGATCTCGCCGGCCGCCTCATGGGCCACCGTACTTGCTATCTATTACCCATGCGCATAGATAACAAGTCACTCGAGATTCAGGAGGCGTGACCTATAGTCCAGCATCTGATGTGGTTGTGCGGGTGGCAGAGCAGAGGAGAGAGTGAGTGTGCGGGCATAAAAAATACACAGCAGAAGCTGCCAGTTCCTGGCATAAAGTGCAGGCATAAAAATCGCAACAGAATCTGCTATCTGTACCCAGCCAGGCATTTATTGACTGACTTTTTTTTTCTCCACTCCATCTGCCAAATCAAGCTATCCCTGTGCAGTTTTCAACTTTTTCCTTCTAACACAGATTTCCAATAAACTACATCTTTTACTGCCAATATTGATCCCAAAATGTCCAGGAAAAGAAAAGTTGACGGTGAAGGCAGACAATTTAATGACAAATGGGAAAATGAATACATGTTTGTGCTTAGAGAGGGCAAACCAGTGTGTATATTGTGTTATGAGACAGTGTCGGTGATGAAAGAGTACAATATACGTCGTCATTTTGACACCAAACATAATGTTAAGTATGGCAAATATACTTTGGAAGAAAAGCATAAAATTGTTAAAGAACTAAAAGGCAAACTACAATCACAGCAGCAAATGTTTACAAAGGCTACAGCGAAAAATGATGCTGCAGTGAAAGCAAGCTTTATAGTGGCTGAAGAAATTGCCCGTATTTTAAGGTGTTTTTCAGAGGGTGCCTTTTTGAAGCAATGCATGCTAAAAGTGTGTGAGCAAGTATGCCCAGACCAGATACAGTGTTTTCAAAATGTCAGTTTGTCAAGAAACACCATTGCAGATAGAGTTCAAGAACTCTCAGGAAATCTATCATCACAGCTGGCCGAACAGGCATGCAGTTATCTCGCTTTTTCACTTGCTATCGATGAAAGCACAGACAACACTGATACAGCGCAGCTGTCCATCTTTATACGTGCTACGAAGACCGACCTCTCTGTCACTGAGGAACTTTTGGATGTAGCTGCCATGCATGGGACGACGACTGGTAGAGATATATTTGAGGCTGTGGAGAAATCTATAAATAATTTTAAATTACCCTGGGAAAAGTTGGTGGGGCTAACTACTGATGGCGCACCTTCAATGTGCGGAGAAAAGAAAGGCTTGGTTGGACTAATGAAGGAAAGAATGCAAAAAAGTCACTGCCACACACCCTTGATTACTTATCATTGCATTATCCACCAAGAGGCTATGTGTGGAAAAGTTCTGGACATGAATGACATAATGACCACAGTCATTAAAACTATTAACTTTATACGGGCACGTGGCCTGAATCATCGCCAGTTCCAGCAGTTTTTACAGGAGATGGGTGCAGAGCATGGAGACGTGCCATACCACACAGAAGTAAGATGGCTGAGCAAGAGCGCAGTCCTCAAAAGATTTTTTGAGCTCAGAGAACAAATTGCTCTTTTCATGGAAAGTAAAGGAAAGCCCTTTCCTGAACTATCGGATCCCGCCTGGCTATGTGATTTTGCTATGATGTGTGACATATGCGAGCATCTTGTCCAACTGAATCTGAAGCTGCAGGGACGCAAACAAGTCATCACGAAGATGTCTGACATGATCACAGCATTCCAGTGTAAACTTCAACTATGGAAGTCCCAACTGGAACAGGACAATCTTGCCCACTTTCCCGTTTGTTTGAGTATCTCAACCACTATTTCTGGTACTTTTCCTTGCAGTCGGCTGGCTACCAAAGTTAGCCGTTTACTAAGTGAATTTGAGCGGCGCTTCTCTGACTTTAGAACACAGCACTCAGGCTTTGACATCTTTGCCAATCCTTTTACAGTTGATGTCAACAATGTGCCCCATCACCTTCAGATGGAGATAATCGAGCTTCAGTCTGACAGTGGCCTGAAATCAAGGTTTCAGGATGTTGAAATTGAGGACTTCTACCCTCTACTGCCCCCTGACTCAATGCCAGAGCTCCGACTTCATGCTGCCCGTATTCTATCCATGTTCGGGAGCACCTATCTTTGTGAACAGATGTTTTCAATAATGAATATGAACAAAAACAAGCACAGATCACGCATTACCGATGACAACCTCCATGCTGTTTTGCGGGTTGCTACAGCCCAAGAAATAAAACCGAACATTGACTCATTGATCCGGGGAAAACAGTGTCAGACATCTAGCCAGAAAACAAAACAATGAGCATTTTAGGTACATTCCAATATTACTGTTTTGCTTGATACCAATATTACTGTTTTGCTTGATAGCATGTGAGTTGGTTAACAGCACTGTTAAGGAAAAGATTGTTCCACTCATTTTAAATTCACATTTCTGGTTAACATTGTCAGTTTATGACTGTTCAGTAAACCATTCGGCCCGCAATTTAGGCTGGATTTTAGATTTTGGCCCCTTCTCTGATTGAGTTCGACACCCCTACCATAGAGTGTGTGCCATAGAGTGTATGCCATAGAGTGTATGCTATAGAGTGTATGTTATAGAATGTATGCCATAGAGTGTATACTATAGAGTGTATGCCATAGAGTGTGTGCCATAGAGTGTATGCCATAGAGTGTATACTATAGAGTCTATGCTATAGAGAGTATGCCTAGAGTATATATTGATACTATAGAGTGTGTGCCATAGAGTGTATGCTATATAGTCTATAGTATAGAGTGTATAGTGCTGTGAACTGTGTTGGACACAACAACCCGTATTTGGTGAACCGATGAGCGAACCAACCCAAAGAGAAAGGTGGAGAGTATGCATCTCTCTCCTGAGAAACAGGTGGAATTCTCATGTACCTTACAAATGATTGAACCTGATGGCTGGAAGAACTTAGAAATCAGTCTGAGCCCATCCTTTGGTTCCTTTCATTCATCGCTTCACAGATGAGGAAATTGAAGATCAGAGAGCTCAACAACTGGCCACAGGCCACACAGCTATTTCATGGCAGAGCCTTCCCTGAATCCAAGTCTTCACCCCTGCTGCTTCCTAAAATAGCTACGATGATCAAAGTTCTTGGCTGTGACTCACAGCAGAAAATACACCATGACATGTACACACCCACCCGCCCACCCCCACACAGCACACGGAAAGTGTTTCTTGTAATGCACACTGGCCTATTGTCTATTGATCCCATTTTTTAAGTTCACACTTAAAATTTAAAAGCACATTCCACTCCAGCACCTGCCCACTGCACCCCTCCCCTGGGGCAGGCCAAAGTCCCCCCCTCCCCGGATCTTCTGCCAACGGACGCGAGAGTGGCCGCCTCCTCGGCAGCCGTGGCCAAAGATCCCACCGCTCAAGTTTCATTTGCTTCCGAGAGCGCAGTCCACGCGGCTCCCTCCCCACCTGGACACACACAGGCTCCTCAGAGCACACACCAGGCGGCACGGCCTGGCCTGTTGTCCTCGTCCTTGTCCTTGTCCTTGTCCTTGTCCTTGGCTGCCTCTCCCACCCACAGGTTAGCAGACATTACGTAAAAGAGCAGGTTCTTATCTCTCACTAGCCTCTCTCTGCTGCCATCACCCTCCCTCCCTCCCGGAGCCTAGGAGCCAGGATGGGGGAGGGGAGGGGTGGCAGGAAGCAGAGCTGGGAGGGGAGGGAGGGACAGGCTGGCAGGTCTGAGGTCATCAGCTACATAAGTAGGTGTGAACAGGTGGGCTGCTCAGCAGTCCTCAGGAGGCGGCAGCCTCTCTCCCACTCTCTCTCTCTCTCTCTCTCACACACACACACACACACACACACACACACGCGCGCGCGCGCGCATAGGGTTAAAACATACTCTCCCTTCTCCTAACTCTGTTTGATCATTTTTTCCTCCATTTCCCAACCCCCCTTTACTAAATCCCTCCCCCTCCCCATAGTGGGAGCCGGTTCCCGCTTTCTCCTCTAACTGGCAGCTGGAGCTTTCTGTGGGGAAGCAGCAGGGCGTTGGCAGCGGGCGCTGTGTGGCGGCCAGGGCTGAGGCCTCCCATAGCAACCTGGGCTCGTTCCCACGGCTCCCTGAGAGCAGGCGGAATGTCCAGGCTGGCAACTCAGCCTCAGAGCAGCTCACAGACGGCAGGCCGAGGACCTCACCAGTGGGCCTGCCCAGGCTCAGGGCTCGGGAGAAGCCGGCAGAGCTCCCACAGATCCCCAGAGACTGCTTTCGGCCTGGCCTGGGGTTCTGCTCCCGGAGGGGGAGGTTAAAAGGAACTGAGGCAGGACACACACTCTCCGCGGCTCTGACCCCACATGCTGGGCGACGGGAAGTCGGTTACTGAGCCTCTCTGGCTCTCAGTTGCCTCATTTTAAAAAGGAGAGATTAGATTTTAAAAACAACACAATTAATTGGTCACCTTCAAGGTCCCTTCAAATATTCAAGGAATTAACTCATTATTTTGAAAACTGGCAAATAAAGAAAAAGAATCAAGCATTTATCCTCCTCCCCTCTATCAGCTACATCCCTAGATGAACACATAATTGTTAAGAGTGAACACCTCTTTTTAAAAGAATTCCAACAAATAACTGAAAAGGCAGCGATAGAACACTAGCATTTTTTAACACCCAACGAATTGATGAGTCCGGACATTGAGCATCCACAGACACAAAAGGACAGTCGGACACCCGGTGCTTCCCGCGGAGCGAACATTCCACCCGCAGCCGTGCACAAGGTCCGTCCAGACCGGACTCTGGGTCCAAACCGCCTGGCGCTGGCAGAGGAGAGAGCGTGTCAGCCCTGAGCGTGGCAGTCCCTCGGGGACGCTCCGCAGCCCCGCCCGAGCGCTCAGAGCAAAGCCCCCGGCCGGCGTGGCTCCGTGGCTGAGCGTTGACCGATGAACCAAGAGGTCCTGGTTCGATTCCCTGTCAGGGCCCAGGCCTGAGTTTCGGGCTCCATCCCCAGTGTGAGGCGTGTAGGAGGCACATCCATGATTCTCTCTCACCATTGATGTTTCTAACTCCCTCTCCCTCTCCCTTCCTCTCTGGGACCAATAAAAATATATTAAAAACACACACACACACACACACACACACACACACACACACAACAGTGTGCCCGAACCCGCAACCTTTTTGGCCCAGCGACAATACTCTGATCAATTGAGCCCTGGCAGGGTCCATGCATTACACTTGAAAAAAATTTTTTTTTAAATATATTTTATTGATTTTTTTTTACAGAGAGGAAGAGAGAGGGATAGAGAGCTAGAAACATCGATGAGAGAGAAATATCGACCAGCTGCCTCTTGCACACCCCCTACTGGGGATGTGCCCGCAACCAAGGTATATGCCCTTAACCGGAATCGAACCCAGGACCTTTCAGTCTGCAGGCCGACGCTCTATCCACTGAGCCAAACCGGTTTCAGTGAAAAAAATTTTTTTGAATTATATATATATATATATGTATATATATATATATATATATATATATATATATATATATATATAAAATTTATTTCAGAGAGGAAGGAAGAGGGAGAGAGAGATAGAAACATCCACGATGAAAGAGGATCATCGATCGGCTGCCTCCTGCACGCCCCACAACCTGGGCCTGGGCCCTGACTGGGAATCGGACTGTGACCTCCTGGTTCATTGATTGGCGCTCAGGCCCTGAGCCAGCGGCCCAGACATTGGCTTTTTAAAGCCCCTCGGAGTCCCAGTGAGAGCCGGGCGAGAGCCCATGCTCAGCCCCGCGGCCTGGCAGGGGGTGAGGACAGGACGCCAGGTGTTCCCGACCTTAGGCAGTGTCTTTGTCTCTCCCGACTCTAGTCCGTCCACTCCATTCTTCCTGTGCGCTCCACGTGGGGAGGGTCACACGAAGGAGCAGAGAGCCGAGGCTCCCGGAAACAAAGCCCGGGTTCTGTCCCCTGGCGGCCCTCTCAGCGGCAGGGCTGGCCACGTGGAAGGGCGAGGCGGGTGGGGGCTGTCCCTCATTACGGTGGAGATAAAAGCTCCTCTCCTCGTCTCACTCCTGTCCCCCCACCCGCGGACGCACCCTCTCCCGTGGGGAAGTCTGTCCCCTGATTTGTCTCCGTTTTCCGGGGCCCCGAAGGCTATGCCAGGCGTCCTGCTCCCCGGCTGCCCCAGCAGGGACGGTGCAGAGGATGCCGGCCTGGGCCCAGGCTCCCTTCGTGCCTGCAGGTCTCCTCACCTCGAGGGTGTGTGCCCAGCGCCCTCCGGGGGCACCGTGTGGGCTTGCTCTCCTCCTGACAGAGGCAGAACAGCACTGCCCCTGCTCTGGCAGTAATCGCTGCTGTTTGCTAAAAGCGATGTGTGAGCCGGGCTCTCACCCGCACAGTCCTGTTTCACAGTCACACCACCCCGCACGGGGCCCTGTTACTGCCCGTTTCACAGGAACGCAGGGCTGCAGGGGGCAGAGCGCTGAGCGGTCCGGGAGGAGCGGGAGCCCAGGAGCCTGAACACAGAGCTTCTGTGCAGAGGCCGCCAGGCGTGGGAAACCATTGTCCTCGTAGCTCCTTAACCTCTGTCTGCGCTGTGAGCAGACTCTCTTATCTCCACTTTATAGACAAAGAAACAGGACACCGGGGGCTGAGTGACTTGCCCAGGGTCTCACAGACAAGATGGAGCTGTTGGGGAACAGCCTGAAGGAAGACAGGCCAAGCCGTAGCTCCACAGGGGTCCTTCCCTCTGCGCTCCCAGGGAGTCACAGTGAGCAAAGCAGACACAGCGGCCGCTCTGCGGAGGCACGGCCATGCTTCCCTGTGCACACACACCTCCCGAAGCCAGCCCCGCAGCCAGCCCCGCAGCCAGCCCTGCAGCCAGCCCCGCAGCCAGCCCCGCAGCCTGCCCCGCAGCCTGCCCCTCAGCCAGCCCCACAGCCAGCCCCGCAGCCAGCCCCGCAGCCTGCCCCACAGCCAGCTCCACAGCCAGCCCCACAGCCTGCCCCGCAGCCAGCCCCGCAGCCTGCCCCACAGCCAGCCCCACAGCCAGCCCTGCAGGCCAGCCCCACAGCCAGCCCCGCAGCCTGCCCCGCAGCCTGCCCCGCAGCCAGCCCCGCAGCCTGCCCCGCAGCCAGCTCCACAGCCAGCCCCACAGCCAGCCCTGCAGGCCAGCTCCACAGCCAGCCCCGCAGCCAGCCCCACAGGCCCTGGGCCGGGGTCTGGACAGACTCGTGCTCTGAGCCCCTGGGCTCTCCTGCGTCCCACAGGCTTACTCATCCCAGTGCTCCTCACCCAACGCTGCCCAGTGACCAGTGACAAGCTAGTGGTGCTGAGGTTCCTCCACCGGAGAGCAGAGAGCCCAGGACAGAAGACACCAGGCCCTCTGCTGAGCATAGAATTCATGAGAATGGCTGAGGGAGGAGGAGGAGGAGGGGGGAGGGGGAGGAGAGGGGCTCAGGGAGGAGGAGGAGGAGGGGGGAGGGGGAGGAGAGGGGCTCAGGGAGGAGGAGGAGGAGGGAGGAGGGGGAGGAGAGGGGCTCAGGGAGGAGGAGGAGGAGGGAGGAGGGGGAGGAGAGGGGCTCAGGGAGGAGGAGGAGGAGGGGGGAGGGGGAGGAGAGGGGCTCAGGGAGGAGGAGAGGAGGAGGGAGGAGGGGGAGGAGAGGGGCTCAGGGAGGAGGAGGAGGAGGGGGGAAGGGGAGGAGAGGGGCTCAGGGAGGAGGAGGAGGAGGGGGAGGAGGGGAGGAGAGGGGCTCAGAGAGGAGGAGGGGGAGGAGAGGGGAGGGGAGGGGCTCAGGGAGGAGGAGGAGGAGGGGTGAGGGGGAGGAGAGGGGCTCAGAGAGGAGGAGGGGGAGGAGAGGGGAGGGGAGGGGCTCAGGGAGGAGGAGGAGGAGGGGTGAGGGAGAGGAGAGGGGCTCAGGGAGGAGGAGGAGGAGGAGGAGGGGAGGAGAGGGGCTCAGAGAGGAGGAGGGGGAGGAGAGGGGAGGGGAGGGGCTCAGGGAGGAGGAGGAGGAGGAGGGGGGAGGGGGAGGAGAGGGGCTCAGGGAGGAGGAAGAGGAGGAGAGGGGCTCAGGGAGGAGGAGGGGAGGAGAGGGGCTCAGGGAGGAGGAGGAGGGGAGGAGAGGGGCTCAGGGAGGAGGAGGAGGGGAGGAGAGGGGCTCAGGGAGGAAGGGGGAGGAGGGGAGGAGAGGGGCTCAGGGAGGAGGAGGAGGGGAGGAGAGGGGCTCAGGGAGGAGGAGGAGGGGAGGAGAGGGGCTCAAGGAAGAGGAGGGGAGGAGTAGCTGAGGGAGGAGGGGGGGAAGAGGAGCTGAGGGAGGAGGGGCCGGGCAGAGGGGCCTTGGGTGAAGTCTGGTTCAGTGCTTATTGGGGAGCAGGAAGGGTGAATGCACAAGGTGACAAGGCCATGGATGTCCCCTGGGGAGAGCTGAAGGAAGGCCTGGGAAGCCACCTGGTTTCCAGTTTTGAAGGAGAATCTGTCTCCGGTTCACCTCTAGGCACACGAGGAGCATCCTAACAGCCAGACAGATGATAACAATTATTATTATTTAACCCACTGGCACTGAGGACTTCCTGTGTGCCGATACCACACTGAGCACTCTGGTGAGTCACTAACTGTCACGGGACCCGGAGGAGAGGACAATGGAGGCGAAATGCCAGCTGAGCGCCCAGTGTCCCAGCCAGGAGGCTGAGGTCAGGACTCCAAGTGGCTCCCCTGCCTCCTGCCTACTGCTGAGGAGTGAGTGTTCTTAGGCCACCACCCCCCCCTCCCCCTACACACACACACCCTGCACCTCCCTGCAGGCTCCAGGATGGGCATCCGGCACCCGGACACAATGCTGGTACTGGTGCCTGGGGCATGAAAGCTGGTTTGTCTACCGTCTCAATGAAAAACAGGCACCTTCTCAGAAACACAATGCAGACAGGCAGCCACATGTGAGCTATGACCGCTGGCCATTCCAGAAGGCGTCCACCCGCCCACTGTTATCCGACTGCCCCTCCCCAAGAGATCGCCCTCCCCACGCCCCTGCCTCGCAGTGCCTTACCCTGCAGACTCTCCAATGAGTGTGGTCCTTTCCACTGGAGAAAGTCAACGGGTCTCACAAGACTGTTATTCTCCAGGTTCTCCTTACGGGGGAGGGGGGCAGCTGGTGATCTCTCCATCTCTCCCTCCCTCTCTCTCTCCCTCTCTCTCTCCCCCCCCCCCCTCTCGCTTTCATCAATAAACGTATCCTTGGGTGAGGATTTTAAAGGACCTATTCTTTAAATAATAATAATAACAGATCCTGATCTCCTCAGTCAGGTGCAGCTGGGACATCCGATTGCTAACCAGTCCTCAGTTGACTCTGATGTGCAGCCAAGGCTGACGATCACTGAGTGAACACATTTGACTGCCTGGGTCATAAGTAAACCGCACATTTCACGCAGGAAGTTCTAATGTTTCCTTTGTTGTTTGGGGAAGGCAGCAAATAGGGGAAGCGATGTAAAAATGGCCTCTTTCCTTGAGCCATGAGTCCAGACATCATTTCACTGTATCTGAAGACTTCACAGGAAATGAGGCCCACTGATCCCCACCACACATCTCCAGAAGTTTAATTTTATCTGGGTTGCAGCCGAGAAAGAAAACCACTTTGAATGGAAAAGCCCTTTCTTAGGCTGAAGATCAAGATCTTCTTCCAGAAGATTTCTCCCCCAGAACTGTGTAATTTTATTAAACTAAAAATGCATTAAGGCTCTACAATGTTTTTAAAAATATATATTTTATTGATTATAGAGAGGAAGGGAGAGGGAGAGAGAGATAGAAACATCAATGATGAGAGAGAATCATGGATCGGTTGCCTCCAGCACACCCCCTACTGGGGATGGAACCTGCAACCCAAACATGTGCCTGTAGCCGGAATCGAACCTGGGAACCTTCAGTTCTCAGGCCGATGCTCTATGCATTGAGCCAACTACAATGTTTAATGGTTTTTTCAACATTTACTGAGAGTTTGCTGAGTACGTATGGTAGAGTTCTATGCTCACGGGATTATAAACGTGTCGGGCACAGGATGGGGTGTAGCTCAGTGCTGTGCTTGCCTCCTCCCACAACCACATAACAACTGCAACGAAGCACAGGACAGCGCCCCTGAGAGCATCCTGAAATCTGCTGGAACAGACGCCGAGAGCTAAGGCTACAGACCAAGACAAGGTGAGGCTGGTAGGAGGGGCGGCAACACCGCACAGGCAGGTCCCACAGGCACCGTGTGGAGGCTGAAAATCAGGAGGGAGGTCTTGGCTGTGAAGGTCAGCCCTGAGGGGTGATGGGTCCCCGCCCCACCATCCCCATAGCCCTGGGCTCCTGAGCCAAGAAGAGAAGTCGCCATAATTTCTGACCATAAAAACCAGCAGACAGTGTTTCAGGGAGAGGGAGGACTGCTAGGGTCCCAGGTGTTCTTCTTAAAGGGCCCACCTCAAATTGACCTGCACTCCCTCCCTCTGAGCCCCGGCGCTGGGGCGGCTGCTCAGAGGGCACCAGGGACAGACAGAGAGGAGCTGAGCTGTGCAGCGAAAGCTGGAGGGACAGCTTCTCCCAGACAGAGTGCCGGCCGGGGCCATTGTTCCTTTGATGCGCTCTCCCCACAGAGCCAGCAGACTGTGCCAAATCTGTGTCCATCAATTTGGTTAATACTGTCCCACCAGCGTGGTGATTCCCTGAGGCCCTGCCCCACCCAGCTGTGGGCCCACCCAAGCTGTTTCCAATGGCTTTCTCGTACAAACAGCCTGTCCGGGCTCATGCTGGTAACTTTCCCCAAACCTCCCAAAGGCTCACACACCCCAGAGAAGCAGCATCTCACTTCGGTGTGGCCGCACCTCCTGCTAAGCGGACTCAGTCCAGCACGAGTGCAGATGCCTCGGTTCACGGGCTGGCCTTTCCGGCCTCCTCCACGCCCAGCACAAGCCACAACCATCTGCAGATCACGTTGTGGCTCATGCTGGTTGGCCCCTGGGAGGCCCCAGCACCATTGCGCTCAGTGGTCAGCTTCAGATTATGCTAGAGCATCACCAAACCACCTCCATGCGCAACACTCTCAAGGGCAGATGTGGCAGGCACCAGAGCCCCACTGAAGCTCCTCCTGCTCCCACTGCAGTAAGTTCCTGCACAGCTGATCCTTGACTGTGGTCTCACCAGTCCTCACAGCTAATCACCTGGGGTAAATCCCTCCCATTGACATGCCAAAGGCCATCAAGACTCAGCGGCAACAGGAGAGTGCACATAGAACACAGGGGGGTGGACCTGGAGCACCCAGCTCAGGAGAAGGGGAGGCTGAGCCACTGGCCTTTACAGGACACCTACTACACAAGGCCACTCTACCAAGCCTGGAAGACATAGCAGCTCTACCTAATGCACAGAAACAAGCACAGGGAGGCAGCCAAAATGAGTCCACAAAGAAAATGTCCCACATGAAAGAACAGAACAAAACTCCAGAAAAAACACTAAACAAAATGAAGACAAGCAATCTACCAGATTCAGAGTTCAAAGCACTGGTTATAAGGATGCTCAAGGAACTTACAGGAAGAGTAGGTGAATTTAGTGAGAACCAAGATTGGTAGCATAAAATGGAGATAGAACACATAAAAAAGAGCCAGTCAGAAATGAAGATTACACTAACTGAAATGAAGAATACATTACATGGAAGCAACAGTAGAGTAGATGAAGCAGAGGATCAGATCAGAGATTTAGAAGATAAGGAAGCAGAAAACACCCAATCCAAACAGCAACAAGAAAAAGAAGCCAAAACAATGAGGATAGTATAAGGAGCCTCATGGGGAAATTGCTCTCTCTCTCTTCTCCAGAAGGAAGGAGAAGAGAGAGAGCAAGGAATTGAAAACAAGACCCTTACATATGCTATCTACGCAGACTCACTTCAGATAGAAAAACACACACAGACTGAAGGTAAAGGAATGGAAAAAGCTATTTCATGGACATAGAAACAAACAAAAAGCTGGGTTAGCAAAACTTATACCAGACAAAATGAATTTTAAAATAAAGGGTATAACAAGAGACAGAGCAGAACTCAGCAATTTCTCTTCTGAGTATTTATCCAGAGAAACACAAAATGATAATTCAGAAAGACATATGCATCCATATGTTCATTGCAGTGTTATTTACAATAGCTAAGTACCCCTCAATAGATGAATGAATATGGAAGACGTGGTGCATATACACAATGAAATATGACTCAGCCATTAAGAAGTTATATCTTGCCATCTGCAACAACATGGGTGGATCTAGAAAGAATTGTGTTGAGTGAAATAAAACAGACAGAGGAAGGCAAATTCCATGTAGTTTTACTTATGTGTAAAATCTAAAAACCAAAGTAAATGATCAAGCAGAATAGAAACAGTGATAGATACACAAAACATTTTGACAGGTGCCAGATGGGAGGGAGGTTGGGGGATCGGTGGAAAAGGTGAGGGGATTAAGAGGTAATAATTCATAGTTACAGAATAGCCACGGGGATGTAAAGTACAGCAGAGGGAATATAGTCAATATTACTGTGATAATTACATGTGAGGTTAAATGGGTTTAGATTTATGGGAGTGATTACCTCGTAAGTTATATGATATCTTAGGGGTGTCGAACTCAATCAGAGAAGGGGCCAAAATCTAAAATCCAGCCTAAATCGCGGGCCGAATGGTTTACTGAACAGTCATAAACTGTCATTGTGATGGAAACGCAGCGGAGTGCAGTGATGACAGCGCGGTGCGGGCCACATTGCAAGGCCTGGCGGGACGGATTTGGCCCGCGGGCCTTGTGTTTGACACATGTGTGATATCTAATTGCTGGGTTGTACTCATGAAACTAATATAATATTGTATGTCCACTATAATTGAAAAATAGAAAAATATCTTAAAACTTGTAGGGCAGACAGAATAGACACACAAATAACTACAAGAAAAAATGATGCTAAGTGCCTAGATACGTAGTGCTTGGTACACCAAAGACACTCAACAATTTTATGGGGAAAGGAGAAAAGGAGAAGTAAGGAGAGGTAGAAAGAAAGAAGGGAAGGATGGAGAAGTAAAGCAAATGGGGCAGAGGTTTTGAGATAAAAGGTCACAGTGCGCTGGGGAGGGTGTGAGTGCAGCCTTTGGAAGGCTGAGTCCTGAGACCCTGAGACGTGGGGCTGGAGGCTGGGGGTGGGGGGGCAGTGCCATTGGGAGGTGGCAGCACAGGTAGGAGCAGGAAGCTCGAGCTGAAGTCTGACTGTATGTGGGAACACGAAGTAGTGTCATTGGAGAGAAGAAGAAACACCACCACTGCAGTCAGAGAGAAGACTGACGAGAGAGAGAACTATTAAAGCAGCAATGAGAGCAATGTTCTCATTTGTAATGTGTGGGCAACGGCAGGCCGCATGTCCTGGTTCCCTCAGGCTGTGTTAGCGCGCCCCTCTGGTTCCTGCATCTCCGCTAAGGGCACCTCCTTTCACTCTCAAAAGTCCTGTGGTTTGGGTAACAGATTATACGGTCACCTTAGCAACAGTAAGACTTCCAACGCTTTAAAGAAGGAGAGAGGGCAAAGGAGTAGAGCAGGAATGATATCGTCAGAGTTACATTTTACCAAGACTCACCAGGCAGTGCCATGGGATCTGTACTCAGAAGAGAAGGGAATTAGACAGAGCAGGAGAACCACTCAGAGGGTACCGTTTTAGTCTGAGCAAAAGCGAAGAGCCTCAGCTCAGGTGCTGGCCACGTGATCGGCGGCCCAGGAGCTACACCCGTGCTCCCCGCCTCGAGGCATTCACCGTGTGGTCCTCCCCCACACGCAGTGTGTTGACGTGTAACCAATAGATGGCACAGAAATGCCGAAGAGTGGCTACGGAGGCGGTGGGCTTCCTCCATGCTCGCTCTTTCTTGGATCACTTGGTCTGTGCGATGCCAGCTGCTGTGCTGTAAGGACCCTCACTCTGCCCACAGGAAGGTGCGTGGTGAGTAACGCTGTTGTCTTGGGCAGATCCATGAGCCCTGTGAGTGAGCCACCTGGCGTACCCAGCCCTGCAGATGCCCGCAGTGGCCCGCCAGCCACAACCTCGTGGGAGATCCTATGCCAGAACCATCAAGCCAAGCTTCTGAGTTCCTAACCCACGGAAATGGAGAGCTAAGAATCATATATATATGATATATATATTTGATTTTTTTACAGAGAGGAAGAGAAAGGGATAGAGAGTTAGAAACATCAATGAGAGAGAAACATTGACCAGCTGCCTCCTGCACACCCCCTACTGGGGATGTGCCCGCAACCAAGGTACGTGCCCTTGACTGAAATTGAACCTGGGGCCTTTCAGTCCGCAGACTGACACTATCCACTGAGCCAAACCGGTTTTGGCTTAAGAATCTTTTATTATTGTTTTAAGCTGCTATGTTTGGGACAGTTTGTTACAGGGCAGCACATAGCAAACTACCAAAATGAGAAGGAAATAGCGAAAGTGAATTGCACACGGAACTTAGAGTAGCTGGCATTTGCTCCCTCCTCCTGTTCCTCCGCTGATCACCTGAAATGACCTAATATGTGAGAGTCTTGGTTTCCTCATCTGCAGAATACTCAGGCCTGACTGATGATGTTCAATGTTCCTTTTAGCATGCAAACGAAACGACTCCTGTATTGTGACGACACTTGTTAGACATGAGCAGGGTGAGAGGAGGGCTCACTGTGTCCCTGGTCGCCTCTGTTCATCGGTGGCTGAACTGAAGATATAAAACGTAGTCTCGTCTGAATCAGAGGAAAATCGATTGCAGTGGTTGAAGCAAAATGCCTAAAAATCTTAAAATCCTGGAAAATGAGCCAAATATAACAAGATAAAATGTAACACAGACACAGAGAGCACATGATGGCAGAGAGATTTATCTCTGTGAGCATGCGAGTGTGGTAAGAGTAATATTCATCTTTAATCAATACGGTGATCTGGGTGCCAACACGTGACTCCTGTCTTTCTTCACTGGATTCATAAATTCCTTCAACAATCAGCCAAGTGCCATGCTAGGCACTAGGGCTACAGCGATGGCTGAGTCACAGATTTAGATGACACTTTTAGAATTATAGAACCTAAATATAATGAGGAGAGAATCCCATTTTCATCTTTGCTTGGTCAGGTCACATGTGAACGTTGGGTAACAAGTCAATGTTGATCTGTAGACAGGCCAGGGTTTGGTCTGGGAAGAGTTAATGGAACGGAGATGAGACACAAATAGCCAGAATCAAATAACCTTTATGAAGCGGCTGCTCTGTGTCCTGTCCAGGCACAGGATGTCCAGAGAGAGGAGAGGACGCTTAGAATAGAAGCTTGCCAGATGTTAACCCTAAAGGACAGCTAGAGAAGAGGATCTGCGAGAGAGGCTGAGCAGGAATAGCAAGGGAGCAGGAGAAAAGTCTGGAAGCTAAATCAAAAATGTGCTTCAAAGGTCAAAGGTATATGATCTGGCGTCTTTTCTAATCTCACTCTAATCCTAATCCTTTTAACATGCTCCCTCTGACCAAATACACAGGTCTTCCTGTCCCTCCAAGTATAACTCCCCACTCCTAACTCTGGGCCATTGTCTTGGCCGTTCCCACCGATTGTCAAGCTCTTCCTGGGATCCAGAATGGCCCAGGCCTTTGTTCATTAAGATCTCAGTTCAGATGTCACCTCCTCAGAGAGGACTTCTCCGATCACTCCATTAAAATAATAACCTTCCATCTCACCCTGATTCATTTCTCACCTCTGCATTTATCCCTCATCCCTGACATTGTATGTTTACTTGCTGGCTCCTCTATTTACTTCTCCCCAAACCCTCCAGCCCCACACTCCAACACGCATTCCAGCTGCCCTTTCATGGCGATCACACTGCATGGTCCAGTGTCTGGTGCACTGTAGGTGCTTTGTCAATATTGGATAAAATAATGAATTAAGTAAAATCAAGATGCCAAGAAGGACTTTGGTCATCTGGACAAGAGCAGTTTCAGGGAGGAGCAGCTGTCAAAGGACAATGGATTAAATAAGGTCTGAAAAAGCAGGAGGTGATAAGATCTGAAACTCTGATTTAAAATTAGCCTGAGACAGGAGATGGGAACCTTAGGAGGGGAGGGGAAAAGGAAGAGGAAAGCTGCAGCTAAGCTCCTAGGTATAGAGCTAAGAAGTTGGAGGACTCCTTACATCATGACTTCTAATTTGTATTTGTTAAATTAAAAAATATAGTTATTGATTTCAGAGAGGAAGGAAGAGAAAAAGAAAGAAAGAGAAGGAGAGAGAGGGAGAGGGAGAGAGAGAGAGAGAGAGAGAGAGAGAGAGAGAGAGAGAGAGAGAGAGAGACATTGAGAGAGACAGAGAGACAGAGAGACAGAGAGACAGAGAGACAGAGAGACAGAGAGAAATACCAATGATGAGTGAGAATCACTGATAGGCTGTCTTCTGCACACCCCGTCTGGGAATTGAGCCTGCATCTGGGGCATGTGCCCTTGACAGTAATCAAACCTGAGACATTTCAGTCCACAGGCCGACGCTCTATCCACTGAGCCAAACCATCCAGGGCAGTGGTCGGCAAACTGCGATTAGCGAGCCACATGTGGCTCTTTGGCCCTTTGAATGTGGCTCTTGCACAAAATACCAAGTGCGGGCACTCACATACAGTGCGACTAAAACTCCGTGGCCCATGCGCAGAAGTCGGTTTTTGGCTCTCCAGAGAAATTTCAATCGTTGTACTGTTGATATTTGGCTCTGTTGACTAATGAGTTTGCCAACCACTGAGCTAGGGCACTTCTAATTTATTTTTAAAGTAGTCCTAAGGACTTATCAGCTGAGATAAAATGGAGCTAGGGGTGGGATTATGTGTTTGAGGAAAGTGGCGTACAGAAAATTTGAAAAGCCAGAAAATTTGCAAGGCAGGTTCAATAAAAAGGCAGCGGGCATGAAGTTAAGGGGAGAAAAAGACAGAATTAAGTGAGATGGGGACGACAGTGAAGCTAAGACGGAGTTTGCAGATGGCTTCTGCGGAGCAGCCACGGGACTGGCGGTGCAGGGACAGAGACAATGCCATGGCCTGTCCTGGCCCCCAGTGGCAGGGACGGGGATGTCTGTGCTGTCAGACATGAGCCAGGGAGGGGACAGGAGAAAGTGTCCATCTCCCAAAAATAAAAATCACCAAGAATAAAACTCTATTTGACATTTATTCTTTATGAGACAAACGCCAATAGCTACATTGTAAACAGATTTGACTCAATATTAAAAAAAGAAAAATGCAAGGAATTGTAACAGTCATAAAAAGTCATAAAAACATAGACAGCTGATTTCCCAGAGGGGGTGCCGGTGTAGAGTGTCTAGGACAGACTGGGGCCCCAGGGGAGAGCCGGGGTGCCCCCGATGTGCCATGTTCTCCGGAGGCTTAGGAGGCAGCGCAAGGGGAGCCCAGCCTCCTGCCAGAGCAAAGCCACGTTCATGTGCAAACAGCTGGACTTCCGCGCATAGTTTGTTTAAGTCAAGTGAGTTTTTAAAATTAAAAAGTGCTTTTGTGTGAAGAAATATTTAAAAACACCCGGACGAGGTGGTTTTTAAGTTTCCTTCCATGCCAGAGAGGCTCACCTTTTTATTTAATGAATTGATTTGAACGTAACTATTTTAACATAAGTTTTAGAATAGTTTTAGACTTACAGAAAAGTGAAGACAATACGAGGAGTTCATATATACTCCACACCAACTTCCCCCTGTTATCAACATTTCACATTCACAGGCACGTTTGTCAGAATTACTGAGCCAGTATTGATGCATTATTATTGACTAAAGTCCATACTTGATTCAAGGTTCCTTGTGTTTTACCTAAAGTCCATATTTTCACTTCAGGATTCCATTCAGGATCCCTATTCACATTTATTCATTCTATCTCCTTAGGCTCCTCTTGATTGACAGTTTCTTTTTTAAAAATACATTTTTATTGATTTCAGAGAGGAAAGAAGAGGGAGAGAGAGATAGAGACATCACTGGGGATTGAGCCCGCAACCTGGGCATGTGCCCCTGATCAGAATCGAACCCAGGGCACTTCAGTCCATAGGCTGATGCTCTATCCACTGAGCCAAACCAGTTAGGATGACAGTTTCTTAAACTTTTCTTATTTTTGATGACCTCGACAGTTTTGAGGAGTACTGAGCCAGGTACTTACAGAATGTCCTCAATTGGGATCTTTCTCTCATGATGTACCGGGCTTATGGGTTTGGGGGAGGACTGCCACAAAGGTAAAGTGCCATGCTCAACATATCATATCAAGAGTACACACTATCTGCCGAAACCAGTTTGGCTCAGTGGATAGAGCATCGGCCTGCGGACTGAGGGGTTCCTGGTTCGATTCCGGCCAAGGGCATGTGCATTGGTTGTGGGCACATCCCCAGTGGGGAGTGTGCAGGAGGCAGCTGACCGATGATTCTCTCTCATCAATGTTTCTGGCTCTCTATCCCTCTCTCTTCCTCTCTGTAAAAAAGCAATAAAATATATTAAAAAAAAAGATGGGACAGAGGAGCGGGAGACCGGGACCAGGACAGGCTTTCTTGCAGGAGAAGACCCTGCCGGCTACCTCCCGAAGGAAGAGAGCCCATGTGCAGGGTGAACACGCCTTCTGAGGGGAGGAAAGAGAACGGACGGGGCTTAGGGCACTCAGCAAGAGCTGGTTGGTGGTTTCATGTAAGGCACATGATTAGGGACCTAGGGATTTAGGAATAGGGGGCTTAGGGTATTTGGCAGGTGCTGATTGGTGGTTCAATGCACAGTCCATATGAGGTGCCTGATTAGGTGCTCAGGAATGTCCGGCTGCAGGTGCAGGTTACTTCATTCTCCGTCCATCAGCTGGGGGAAGGGAGGATCTATCAACATTGTTGTTCATTTCCCCCTTGATCGCTGGCTGAGGTAGCATTTGTAAGTTTCTCCACTGCAGTCACTGTTTTCCCTCCTGTCCACACACCCACAGTACTTTTTGTCGTCACAAATAATCTGCAGCTGTAGATCTGGTTATTTTAAAGATAAACGTTACACATTTTGCTGGTCAATGTTAATTGATTGGCTAAGCGATGCCCGGGTAGCTGGTCAAACATATTTCTGGGAGTGCTTCTGGGAGAGTGCTCAGCGTTGAGTGAGTCGACCGAACAAGATCACCCTCACCATGGGGGTGGGCGTCACCCGATGGCTGATGTCTTGACTAGACCAAAAGGCAGGGGAAGGGCACCTTTGCTCTCTGCTGAGCTGGGACATCCACCTGGCCTTGGACATCAGGGCTTCTGATTCTCTGGCCTTTTGACTTGAATTACAACTTATACGCCATTGGCTCCCTCAAACCCCCCTCACCCTGGCACTGAATTACACCACCAGCTTTCCTGGTTCTCCAGCTTATAAATAGCAGAACCAACTGTAAAATGGGCCTCAGTCTTGTCTTCCTTTGTCAACTGATGAGGCCGTAGGTGCAGGCTGGGGGAAAGAGGTAGCACAGCAGGAGTGGGGACCATAGCCTTTTAGGCCACTTCCTCATGTCACTTGAGCCGTCAGGGCTTGCTGGGACGGTGGTGTACACCACTTCCCTGTGATGATGGCGGTGCAGCCCAACTTTATGGCTTGTAGGTCAATGACACCCCGTTGATGACGGGTAGCTTCAGGCCACGTGGTAACTTGTAAACATTTCTCTCTTTTCCGTGTCCAGCATAGCTAGAGAGCAGTCCAGTTCCTGAGCAGGGGCGGCTGGGGATTGAGAAAATGAAAGAAAGAAACAGACACAGAGATAGAAGGAAAAAGCTGGGACCTGGTGGGACCGCTGCCCTCTTCTGATGGAGAGGCAGTGATCCAGAGCCAATGCAGCATTTTTATTTTATAACCCAAATACCAGGAAGTTTTACTAAAAATCAAAACAAAGAAGATCATTTGCATTTTGGGGTGGGCGGGTCCTATTCATTCCTGGTGCTTGATTGGATTTACATAATAAAACCCACTCCCCGGGCACCTGGCAGAAATGAAGGTCAAGCTGACAACACTTCTGCCTTTTGGCAGAGTGTGTTTCCAGGGCGTGGCTGTGAGAGGCCTCTGGATTCAGCTGACAATAATTAAAGAAACGCCATGTGCCTTCCCAGGCGCTCTCTACAGTAACTGGGTGTCTGGCGGTCAGTGTTCAGTCTCTACAAAGGCCCAGAGCAGGCCAAGGGGTACTTCTTAAAAGGCGAGCAGCTATCGGCAGGTAATGGCAAGGCCTTCCTCTACAGTCCTAAGGCCTGTGCTGTGATTCGCTGCCAGGGTCTGCCAAAGGCTCCAGAGGACAGTGCCACCTGCCCCTGCCACCTCACAGACACGGGATCTGCTGGCTCACGGGCCCAGGGGCAGAGCAGCTTGCCCAGCAGCCTGAGCTTGGACGAGCCTCTCGAGTCTGAGCCTCACTCTGATTGTTCGGACTTGTCGGGCTGCTCAGTAAATAGGCTGGAGTAACGCATGGTGCCTCCAAAATCCAAGGAGACACCCTCGGCATTCTGCCTCCTTCGTGGGGGGAGGCGGAGTCAGCTGAGACAGCTTACCCTTCACCTGAGGAGTATCTCCACACCCCATTCCCGGCACCAGCTTGTGTCTTAGCCCCTTTGGACTGCTGTGAAACAAACACCACACATGAGGAGGCTTGGAAACAACAGAAATGTATTTACCAGGGTCCTAGGGGCTGGGAAATCTAAGATAAAGGCTCCAGCAGACTCAGTGTTTGGTGAGGTCCTGCTTCCTGGTTCTTAAAGGGCCGTCTTCTCCCTGCGTCCACATGGCAGGGAGATGAGAGAGCTCTTGGAGTCCCTTTGTAAGGACACCAATCCCACCATTAGAACTTCACCTTCATGACCTATTCACCTCCCAGAGGCCCCACCTCCTTATATGTTCACATGGGGGATGAGGTTTCTTAGGTGGGACACAAATATTCAGTCTATGACACCAGGTCAAGCGGGTACTTTGGTGGTATTTGCAGGCTGGTGCTTACCTCTCTATGCACACAGAGGCCAGAAAAAAAACTTTGAGCCTCTGGGGATAATAGAGTCTGTGGACGAGAGGGGCTACATGCTGACCTGACAGCTCAGGGGAGGTCTGCATGGCGGTATTGCAAACTCAGACCTAAAATAACCTCAAAGGATGGTGTGAAATGAAACTTTAACTAAAGCAGTGATGGTGGCCAGTTACATCCTAGGCCGGTATCTTCCCTGACCAGGTCTACTTTTACCTTAACTGAGCCTAGCTGTCTTTTTGCATCTATGATAACACACCCTTGAAATCTGGGTAGCTTGTAACTTCCCTTTTTCTGGAGCCCCTGGGGAACAACCAAATGTGGTGGGCGCCAGGACAGAGACCACAAATTCCTTCATTATCATGTTAATTGTTCCTGCATCCACCTAAGTGTGTGTCCATCATTTTACTTTTTATCCAATCCCAGGGGTTTCCCACCAATTCACTTTATCCCACCTCCTTAATCTATCACCAATGAATTTCATGGTACACACTTATGTCCCTCCTTTGATAGCAATGTATAAATGCAAATGTAATCCACCATTCTCCAGAGGGTTATCTCAATTCATCGAGGTTCTGCTTCCCAGCATAGGTTGACATTTGGCTCAAATAAACTCACAAAAAATCTTTACAGGTTTCAATGGTTTTGTCATGTTAACAAGTCTGGATCGAAGAAGTCTCGGGATGTGTGACCTCCGTGCTTTGTGGAGCTTAGGGAGAGAGCAGAGGCTGGCTGGGCGCTCCATCCTTCCACCGGGCACAGACGCCCACTCCACCCATGGCCCTCTTTTGTCCGCCACTCAAAGATGCTGGCACAGAGACTTCGGAAGCTTTTGTTCTTCCTTTCCTTCTAAACACAGTCTGTCTGTGATGACAAACACTGGGCCTCGTGTACGTCTGTGGGCCTGTGTGTCAGCAAACACGCTGCCTTTCTGAAGTGTGCAGCCATCCACTGTGAGCCGTGACTCGGCCGAGGACTGTGCCAAATTAATCCTCCTTTGAGGAATCTTCCTGGGGGGACTTCACACTCAGAGCCATTACTCATGAAGCCAGATGATGCATCTTAAAATGCCAACGTCTTGGTATTCAATAGCTTTGCACACCCCAACTGAGTTGATTTGTAATTCTTTGGGGAGGCTCAGAGACTGCTTTTGGCCACTTCAACCTTTCTCATCTCACCTGCTTCCTTGAAAGGAACACAAACTCAAAACACTTCTACCAAAGGCCCTCCAAGCAGTTAACAAATGATGGCAATCTTGGTACAACTGGCACGCAGCAAACATGTGGTGCACTGGTCCTGGGCACACAGGATGGGCTTGCATACTTCCTGTCTCCTCTCGAAGACCCAAACAGGAGCTGATGTTGCCACCCTCCCCCACAGATGAGGTGAAGGATGTGCTGAGCATCATCTAAAAGTAAGAGGTATTCATCCAGCTGAAGCCGGTTTGGCTCAGTGGATAGAGCGTCGGCTTGTGGACTGAAAGGTCCCCAGTTCGATTGGTCCCAGGTTCAATTCTGATCAGGGGCATGTACCTTGGTTGCGGGCACATCCCCAATGGGGGGTGTGCAGGAGGCAGCTGATCGATGTTTCTCTCTCATCGATGTTTCTAACTCTCTATCCCTCTCCCTTCCTCTCTGTAAAAAAAATCAATAAAAAATATTTTAAAAAAGAGGTATTCATCCACACGTGTGCTATCCAGCTGCTGTGCTGCTTGCTATTCATGGCAGCGAGGAGAGACCATACAGTTTTCTGTTGCTTAAGACAGACGTACATGGTGAGTCAATTCAAAATGAAATTCTAAGAATCTGAGGTTGAAGATTGAGTGCCTTTACAAAGAGATAGAATGCTGGAAGTCACCCCTACAAACATGTCCAACTTTTTTTAGAAATAAAAGAGAAAATACGACAGAGAGAAGGCATTTTCCTGTAAAGTTGGTATCAAGACCCCATTTTTTAAAAATATATTTTATTGATTTTTTACAGAGAGGAAGGGAGAGAGATAGAGAGCCAGAAACGTCGATGAGAGAGAAACATCGACCAGCCGCCTCCTGCACATACTGGGGATGTGCCCACAGCCTATGTACATGCCCTTGACTGGAATCGAACCCGGGACCCTTCAGTCCGCAGACCGACGCTCTACTGCTGAGCCAAACCGGTCTCGGCTCAAGACCCCATTAACAAGTGGAAAATAGAGAGGTTTTAACAACCTGCTCAAAGTCACCTAAGTCAAAAACTAGAATTCCAAAACTAGGTCAAAAATTGAAAGCCCAACTTAGGTTAGTCAAATTCCAAAGCCTGTATATCTAAGTTTCTGATATTCCAGGATGTCTGCTTGACAGAGATAGATGAAGAAACTGCGATAGTATTCTCTCAGACCTACTTTAGGCATCTTTAAAGCATAAAGGTGAAAACAGGAAGGAAATGATAGATGCCAAGAAGAGTGTAACTGGACATAAATGTACACACACAGCAATATAGTCAAGGGTCTATGACATCAACCAAACAGTAGGACTCCTCCCATGACCCCAGTAAAGAGATATGCTAAACATGTATTTCAGTTCGACAAACAATACCTCAGTGTATAGGCTTTACATTAAATTTGAATCCATGAGGATGACCATGCCAAGGCCCCATTCTCAAGAAGCTTGCAACACTAAGGAGGGGAAGAGTGTAAACAACCAACCGCACTGCAAGGCAGGGTGGGAGGGCAGTAGGACATGAAATGCCCTTCGGGCGGGAGGCTGAGGAGAGCCTCCAGGTGAATAGGTGCTGAAGGGTAAAAATTCTCATGGGAGGTGGAGGCAGGAAGGATATCCCAGGATGAACGGAAAGAAGGAACAAAGGCATGAAAGGATGAGTGGAAGCCAAGAGGGTGAAGAGGCTGAAAGCAATGCTAAAGAGTTTGAGCTGCATTTAGTAGGAACACAAAACTAAGGAAGGCGAGTAGAGGGGCTCAGCAGACCTGCTCAAAAATAGGAATTAGTGATTAGGATGCAAATACAGGCATCAAGATAAACTTCGTGAGAGGTTCCTGCCAAAATGGTGGTATAGGTGCCCTCGGTGGTTTGGGTCAGTGGATAGAGCATTGGTCTATGGACTGAAGGGTCCTGAGTTCAATTCTAGTCAAGGGCACATGCTTAGATTGTGAGCTTGATCCCCAGAAGGGGGTGTGCAGGAGACAGCTGATCAATGATTCTCTCTCATCATTGATGTTTGTATCTCTCCCTCTCCCTTTTTCTCTGAAATAAAAAAAATATATATATTTTTTAAATGGTGGCATAGGTAAACGAAGTATTTACATACTCCCACACCACATCAAAATGACAACTAAACTACAGAACAACCATCATTCAGAACCACCTGAAAGCTAACCGAACAGAAATCTTACAATTAAGGATATAAGAAACAAAGCAAATTGAGACTGGTAGGAGGTGCAGAGACTTGGAACAGGCTTGTCCCACAACTATGTGTGGTGGATAAAAACGGAAAAGATCTCTCAGCTTTAGCGTGACCCCCTGAGGCGCCAGAGGTCCCAGCCCTACACCAGTCCCCCAGCCCAGGGTTCCACTGCCAGGAAGAGAAGCCCCATAGCTTCTGGCTGTGAAAACCAGCAGAATTGTTGAGTGAGAAGGAAGCTCTGGGAGTCCTGGCATTCCTCTTAAAGGGCCCACATGGACTTCCTTGGACTTATTTCCTCTGAGCTCCAGTGCAGGGGCAGCAGCTTGAAATGTACCAGGGACACATGGGGATGGACTGAATCATCTGGAATCAGAGTGAGAGCTGGGGGGTGGGGGGATAGGATGGGGGGTGAGGAGTGGGGGGGAGGGGCAGCTTTCTTACAGACAGAAGTACTGGCAGAGGCCATTGTTACTCTGTTGAGCCCTCCACCCACAGGTCCAGCAGGTGGGCACCATATCTGAGTCTCCACCAACTTGGCTAACACTGTTCAACCAGCCCTGGTGATTCCCTGAGACCTCACCCCCTCTAACTTCTTTGCCTACTAAAGCCGTTTCCAATGGCTGTGCCATACAAATGGCTTATTTTGGCTCATGCTTCAGACTTTCCTAAAATCTCTCAAACAAGCAGCATCTGGCCTTGGTGTGCCTCATACCTCTCACTAAGTAGACCCAGGCCTGGCACTAGCAACCGCAGGCCTTGTTTCTCAGCGAGGCCTCCCTTGGGTAACTCTAACCCCAGCAAAAGTAGCGGCCATCACTTTGTAGCTCATGCTGGGTGGCTATGGGCAGGGCACAGGTGGCGAGTTTGGCCTGCATCTCCTGCACGGCTCCAGAACCAGCACACTCACAGGACAATTTCAGACCATGTTGAAGCAGCACCCAACCACTGGCACAAAAGATACTCTCAAGAGGAGAACTCAGTGGGCACCAGAACCCTGCTGAAGTAAGTCCTGCTCTATGAGGTTGGCCCCTGCACAGCTGGTTCTCCATGTGGTTCCAGCCGGTTCTTGCAGAAGGGCTGCCAGGGGGGTCAAGCCCTCCCACTGAGACACCAACAGCACTCAAGGCTTAACCATAACAGGAGGATGGATGCACACAGCCCGCATGGGAATGCACATGGAGCACCCAGCTCAGGTGACTGGGGAGGCTGAGCCCTGGCCCCTACAGGACACCTATTACACAAGGCCACTGTACCAAGCCTGGAAGACATAGCAGCTCTACCTAATGCACAGAAACAAGCACAGGGAGGCAGCCAAAATGAGTCCACAAAGAAAATGTCCCACATGAAAGAACAGAACAAAACTCCAGAAAAAGCACTAAGCAAAATGGAGATAAGCAATCTACCAGATCCAGAGTTCAAAGTATTGGTTATAAGGATACTTATGCACTTAGAGGAAGAGTAGGTGAACTTAGTGAGAACTTCAACAAAGAGAAGAGCCAGTCATAAATGATGATTACACTAACTGAAATGAACAATGCATTACAGCGGTACAGATGAAGCAGAGAATCAGATCAGAGACTTAGAAGATAAGGACACAGAAAACACTCAATCTGAACAGCACAAAGAAGCCAAAATAAGCAAGATAGTATAAGGAGGAGCCTCTGGGACAACTTCAAGCATTCCATGGGGGCACCAGGAGGAGAAGAGAGAGAGCAAGGAATAGAAAACCGAGGTGAAAAAATAATGATGGAAAACTTCCCTAACCTGGTGAACAAAATAGACTTACAAGTCCAGGAAGTGCAGGGAGTCCCAAACAATATGAACCCAACGAGGGCCACACCAAGACACATCATAATTAAAATGCCAAAGAGTAAAGACAAAGAGAGAATTTTAAAAGCAGGGAGACAAGTAGTCAGTTACCTACAAGGGAAATCCCATAAGACTGACAGCTGATTTCTCAAGAGAAACTCTGTAGTCCAGAATGCTTTGACAAGAAATATTTAAACTGATGAAAAGCAAGAACCCACAATCTACCCAGAAAAGCTATCATGTAAAATTGAAGAAGAGATAAAGAGCCTCTCAAACAAGAAAAGCCAAAAGAGTTCATTGCCACCAAACCAGTATTGCAAAAAAAAAAAAGTTGCGTCTTTTTTAAGAAAAACGAAGAAAAATAAAAACTATGAATAATAAATTGACAATAAATACATCTCTATCAACAACTGCTTTAAATTCTCCAATGAAAAGACATAGGGAGGCTAGATAAATAACAAAACAAGACCCTTACATGAGCTGTCTACACAAGGTTCACTTCAGATGGTAAGACACACAGACTGAAAGTAAAGGTGTGGGGAAAATATATTTCACACAAATGGAAACAAACGAACCAAAAAACCCCCCACAAAAATGTATAGCAATACTTATACCAGACAAAATAAACTTTAAAACTAAGGATATGTAATAAGAGACAAGGAAGTATCCAGCAATTCCACTTCTGGGTATTTATCTGAAGAAACCCGAAACAATAAATTGAAAAGACATATGCATCTATATGTTCATTGCAACATTATTTACAATAGTCAAGATATGGACACAATCTAAGCAACCACTAGATGAATGGATAAAGAGGAAGTGGTGCATAAATGTAATGGAATGGAATGGAATATGACTCAGCCCTAAAAATGGATGAAATCTTGCCATCTGCAAAAACATAAATGGACCCAGAGGGAATTGTGCTGAATGAAATAAGTCAGACAGAGGGAGACAAATGCCTGATGGGTTTACTTGTATGTGAAATCCTAAAAACAAATAAGCAAACAGAAAGAGAAAACATTTTCTTTTTGTTATTTTCTTTCCCCCCCTCTTTTTCATAAAACATGTTAACAGTGGCCAGATGAGAGGAGAGATGTGGGGGGGTGGGGAGGAGTGTGAAAAGGTTGAAGGGATTAAGAAGTACAATTTAGTAGTTATGGTATAGTCTCACCATAGGGAACATAATCATTAGTGCTGTAATAACTATGTGTGGTGTCAGATGGTACTGGAGTTATCAGGGTGGTCACTTAGTAAGTTATATAATGTCCAATCACTATGTTGTACACCTGAAACTAATCATAATACTGTATGTCAAATTAAAAATTATTTAAAGTAGCCAAAGCCAGTTTGGCTCAGTGGTAGAGCTTCGGCCTGCGGACTGAAAGGTCCCAGGTTCGATTCCGGTCAAGGGCATGTACATAGGTTACTGGCACATCCCCGGTAGGGGGTGTGCAGGAGGCAGCTGGTCGATGTTTCTCTCTCATCAACGTTTCTAGCTATCTCTCTCCCTTCATCTCTGTAAAAAATCAATAAAATATATTTAATAAATAAATAAATAAATAAATAAATAAATAAAAATTATTTAAAGTAAGAAATTATAAAGTTCATGAGAGCTTGAGCTATAGCAAGTGATGGTGTGACCAAAACTGCAGGAATGACTTGGTCAGAACTTGTTCATTGACTGGATAGGGAGACAGGAAGGGGAAGATGAGCTAACTCAGGGGCTCCTGGGGAACCAGAAGAACAGGGATAATAGAAATGAGCTGAGTATCACAGCTAATGGGTGGGCGTTTGGAGAATGAAGAAAGAGAAGTTAATTTCAGGTCAGCTAGATTGAATGTGAGGTGGCATTAAGTCCATCAGATGACAATATCCACTGATTGGAAGCATACGCTAGTGAAGAGCTCTGAAAATTATGGACTGGAGGCAGTATGTTTCTGCAAATACAGTTTTCCTGGGACACAGGCACACCGTAAGTTTATTATCTGCAGCTGCTTTTGCTCTGCAGCCCCAGAGCTCAGAGCTGTGACAGGGATAGACACTATGTGGCCTGAAAGCCTGAAATTCTGCAGTTACTACCGTGTAAATAAGACATCCTCCGAAAATAAGACCTACTTACAGGTTTCCTTCTGAGTGAAATATAAGGCATCCCCCTGAAAATAAGGCCCCCCTAGGCTCTGTCTCAGAATGCTATTGCTAAACATGAGAGATTTGGTCCACTGATTCTGAAAGAAATGGAGTCACAAGAAATTCACCAGGAAATTCAGAAATTGGATTGTTATGATGATGTTCCAGAAGATGATGACATGATTGTCATTGAATAAATGAGTAAATTCTTGATACTGTAGGATTCACAGTTTGTCTGGTTTGTGTTGACAACTACTGTACTACCGTACAGTATACAGGTAATAAATTTCCTTTATTTTCATTTAACAATCAATGTGTACCGTATTCTTCTTCATGGAAAAATAAGACATCCCCTGAAAATAAGACCTAGCGCATCTTTGGGAACAAAAATTAATATAAAACACTGTCTTATTTTCGGGGAAACAGGGTATTAAGCCCTTTTTGAAAAAGTTTGCTGACTCCTGACCTAGAGTCCAAAAGGAGGTGAGAGCTGTTCATCTGGAGAGCAAATGGTGGAGAAGGCCAGGAAACATTGGGGGTATTAGAGTCTGTTCCCCGGTCAACCAGGATATGTTGGACACTTACTCATCGGGCACTGGGATAAGGTCCCATAGTGGGAACAGCACAATCAACAAGGCAGACAAGGTCCCCGCCCTCCTGAGCTTTACAGTAGAGCCAACAGGAGGAAACAATCAGATAATAACCCAGTGCTAACAACATTTATACACTGTGGGTGAGAAAGAAAAGAGAAGTGAAGCGGGGGAGGGAGTCTGGACAGGAATACTGAGATAGGCCAACCGGAAACCGAGGAAACCCCCAGCACAGACACCGAAGATGAAGAAGGACCAGATGTCACGGCTGCAGGGCAGGGCGAGGCCTAGAAGAGGCATTTGGGAGAGGGAGACCTCTGAGATGATTTTTGAGGGAGCAAACCGGATCTGAGGAAGTTACAAAGTCAAGGGGCAGTGAAGAATTTGGGGAGATAGTTGTATGCTGATTATGCTGATTTTTACAGAAAATCAGAACAATAGAAGAGAATAATAGCCAAGCTCTGGCAGATTTGATGGGTATTAAGGTGTTTTTTGCTTTTGTTGTTGATAGTCAGCCACCTGGGGATATTTTTTCTTCCCACTGATTTTTATTTTTAGAAAGAGTGGAAGGAGCCGAAACCGGTTTGGCTCAGTGGTGGAGCGTCGGTCTGGGGACTGAAGGGTCCCGGGTTCGATTCCGGTCAAGGGCATGTTCATTGGCTGTGCAGTGAGGGTTGTGCAGGAGGCGGCTGGTCGATGTTTCTCTCTCATCAACGTTTCTGGCTCTCTATCTCTCTCCCTTCCTCTCTGTAAAAAATCAATAAAATATATATTAAAAAAAAATAAAAAAAAAAGAGTGGAAGGAAGGGAAGGACAAAGAGAAAGAGAGGGAGAGAGAGAGAAAGATATGAGAGAGATACAATTGGTTGCCTCCCATATGCACACCAACCGGGGCCTAGAATTGAACCTGCCACCCAAGTATGTGCTCTTGACCAGGAATCAAACCGATGACCCTTTGGTCTGCAGGCTGCTGCTCTAACCCCTGAGCACGCTGGCCAGGGTAAGAGGTTCCGTTTTTATCATCAGGAGGATGTGAGTGTGTTTGTAAAGAGGAAAGAGCCTCTAGATATGGACGACTTAGGAAAGAGGAAAGAATTCATTTCCCGGAGCACAGGAAGAGGACTTATGAGAATAGCCGGCATTTAGTACGCTTAGCGGGAGCCAACCACTCTGCTGGGAGCAATAGGTGCTAGAGAGACAGGGATTCTCAGACCAGCCCTGAAGTCCAATGTTCGCTACCCTTTACCGACGAGGACAGGAGCCCAGCAGGTCAGGGAGCAATGGAGCTGGAGTTTTAAGCAAATGTTGTCTAGCTCCAGAGTCCACGCACTCTCACTGAACCGAAATGCCACCCTTGTAAGTAAATCCTTCCTGCCGCGGGAGGGAAGGAACCGAAGGGTGAAAAGGGAAGACCCTGAACTAGAAGCACGCAGTGCAAGGCCGGCGAGCCCGGGTGTCCTCACCACACTGTCTGCCAGGGCACACAGCTCCCACTGGCCCTCCAGCCTCTCCTCTCCATCTCGTCATCCTGCTCCGTGACCCGGAGGCTGGCCCTGGCCCTCGGGCTTCTGTTCGGTCAGGAGCCAGGAGCCAGGGCCAGGTCCTCCTCGCGTTGGACCTCAGGTCCATCCAACGCGGAGCTGTGAGCTCCCGCGGCGCCGGGACGTTGGGGGAAGCAGTGTAGCGGCCGCTGAGCCAAGGGTATCGGGTCCCGAGGCGGAGGCCGCACAGGGGCAGCGCGCACAGCCACCGCCGGCCGTGCCTGGACCCCGGGAGTGAGTGGCACACGGGTCTCCCTAAATCACATGTGTCAAACACAAGGCCCGCGGGCCAAATCCGTCCCGCCAGGCCTTGCAATGTGGCCCGCACCGCGCTGTCATCACTGCGCTCCGCTGCGTTTCCATCACAATGACAGTTTATGTCTGTTCAGTAAACCATTCGGCCCACGATTTAGGCTGGATTTTAGATTTTGGCCCCTTCTCTGATTGAGTTCGACACCCCTAGCCTAAATATTTCCCGCTCAAAATGCCACATTAAAAAAAGTCCTGTGTGTGGGACTAGATTTTTTTAATCCTCGCCCAAGGATACTTTTCCACTGATTTTTAGAGAGTGGAAGAGAGGGCAAGACAGAGAGAAACGAGATGTGAGAGAAACACATCGATGGGTCGCCTCCTGCAGGAGCCCTGACCAGGGCCCCGGCCGGGGAGGAGCCTGCCACCGAAGTTCGTGCCCTTGACTGGAATCAAACCTGGGACCCTTCGGTCCACAGGCCAATGATCTACCCACTGAGCAACACCAGCCGGGGTTGGACTAGATTAGGGGTGTCGAACTCAATCAGAGAAGGGGCCAAAATCTAAAATCCAGCCTAAATCGCGGGCCGAATGGTTTACTGAACAGTCATAAACTGTCATTGTGATGGAAACGCAGCGAAGTGTAGTGATTACAGCGTGGTGCGGGCCACATTGCAAGGCCTGGCGGGACGGATTTGGCCTGCGGGCCTTGTGTTTGACACATGTGGACTAGATATTTAAGGTCTGATTGACCCAGGTGTGATCAACCCAGGTGTCAAGCCCCAAACCCCAAACCTCTCTGAGGACGTTGAGACAGCGCTGCCCAGCGTAGAGGAAGGCCCCTGAGTAGTGAGCTTACGAGTGGGGGTCAGTGCCATGCGATCCGGAGGCCCAGACATGGCCTCCGCCTCTGTGCGGTAACATGGACACAAGGGTAAGACCTGAGCCCACCTCCTCTGGCCGGGACCTGCCTCCTGACTCCCGGGGGCACCCGAGCCGCCACGGAGAGCTGGCCAGTCAGCCGCCCGCAGGCCTCTCCCGGGCCTGTGCCCACCACGTACGGGTCAGGGCTGAGGCTGCACAGGCGCTGGGGCTCCCAGAGGATCAGACAGAAGTGGATGCCAGAGCTGCCCAGGAGGGGGCTGGGGTGGGAAGAGGAGCGAGGGAGACACTCCCGGAGCCCCCCGAAATGAGCAAAGCCGGAGCCTCTCACCCTGTTCAGAAGTTCCCTGCCTCTGGCCGGGAGTTTCCATGGAAACCTCCTAAGTTCTATCTATAGCAAGAGAAGATTCGAAAAGGGAGCACCTGAGATACAAAGGAGTGAGCTCCAGGGGGGGCGGCCGGGGGGAGGACGGGAGAAACAGCCGATCATTATCCTGGAACATCGTGAACGGCCACCACAGGGCAGGAGAGGCGGACGGACAGGGTGGGAGACGGGGGGCGGGCACAGGGGGGTGAGGGGGGTGCAGCAGGCGGTCGGGGGCTACGGGGCACCAGGCCTGAGGTGGAGGCGCACCAGCATGTGCAGGTAGCTTCCAGATCAGAGGGGACCAAGAGGCAACTCCGGAGAGGGCCTCAGGCCCCAGGCTGCTGCAGAGCGGGCAGGACGGGGCCCAGGCAGAGGGCACATCCGGTGCTGGTGTCCGGCTGGGGCCGCAGCAGCCTCTGTGCCTCCATCGCCCGGGCCACGGCAGAGCCAGTCCGTCTGTCACCCCATTTCCGCAGGGAACCCCTCAAAAGCAAACCTTACCGTAATCAGAAGCTCTGCCGAGCCTAGTAAATCTTTGTCTCGTGAACGGCGACACTCGGGGACCCTGTGAGAAAGGCTCCACAAGCTCTTCCTCCCCATCCTGCCGGCAGCCGAGGGCGGCGTGAGGAAGGCGTATCCGAGTCTTAAACGTCATGCAGTGTGCCTTCTAAAACCCTCGATGCAAGAGCAACTCTAGAGCTCTCAGGAGGAAGCAAGCAGGAGTCTTTGTGATGTTGGGTTAGCCAGTTTGCTTACACATGACATCAAAAGCACAAGCAATAAGAGACAACCAAATTGGACATAATCAAGATTTTAAAACATTTTTGCTTCCAAGGACACAATGAAGACACTAAAAAGATAACTCCAAGAATCAGAGAAATCATGCATCTGATGAGGGACTTGCTTCTAGAATACAGTAAGTCCTCATTTAGCAAAGCCAATAGGTTCTGTGACTTTAAGTAAAACAGCAAAGAACAAGACCAATTTTACCATAGGTTATTTTACAAAAACAATAGTTAAGTTCCTATGGTATCGCATCAACATTGTAACAAAACAACATTGAATGAAATGTCATTCGAAGACCTGCTAGATATAAAGAACTCCTACAACTCAACAATAAGAAGACAAAAAAGAAACAAGTTTTAAATGGGCAAAGGATCTGAATAGACATTTCTCCAAAGAAGAGACACAAGTGGCCAATAAGTACATTAAAATTTTTCAACATCACCTGCCATCAGGGAAATACAAATCGAAATCGCACTTCACACCCACGAGGGCGGTTATGATAAAGGTGGATGGTGAGTACTGGTAAGGATGTGGAGAAACGGGAGCCCTCACCCATCGCTGGTGGGAATGTAAAATGGTGCAGCCACTTTGGAAAACGGGCAATTCTTCAGGAGATTTTACATCGTTGACATGTGATCCAGCCCCTCCCTCCCTTGTCACCATCTTCCCTGGTCTCTGTTGAGGCTGACACAGTTCAGTGCTTCATGCTCTTCCCGTGGAAACGGGGTCACGTGAGACAAAAGAGTCACAGGACCAAAGGGAAGGAGAGGAGAATAGGAGGGAAGAGGGACCGAGGGGCCCTTGGTGCCGGATACGCTCTGATGTCGGACCCCTGTGGCATGCCTGTTCTGGGCCACACGCAGACGTTCACAGGCCGGACTGATCCGGTTCCTGTGAATTAGCCGCAGAAACGTCGACACCCACTGTTCTCTCTGTGCAGAACGCGCAGTGCGCGCAGCACACTCAGTGCCGCTGCCCTGCTCTCCCGCTGAGCCCGGAGGCCAGGCCGGGAGGACCTGTCCCTGCGGTACCCAGGGGCACTCACTCCACCGTAATGAAGTGAACTCAGAGTTTCTCTCAGCCTTTGCCCATGTATTCCAAACGGATTAAGATTGTGCTGAGGGGAATTCTGTTTAAAGATAAGCATCAGGCAACGCACAGAACTGGAGAGCCAGTGGGCATGTCAGACCACACCCGGCGTGTCCCCTCCATCTGACAGGTGAGTACGCTGAGCGGTAAGTGTGAGTGTGGAGCTGGAATCAGAACCGCCCTCTGCTCCTGGGGAAGCAGTGTCCCAGGAGTGGATGTCCTGGTGTAACACAGACAGGCATTACAAGCAGCGGAAACCGGGTTCCAGTGCCAAGTCTCCCTCTAAGGAATCGCAGGGTCTTGGGCAAATCAACTGTCTCCCAAAGAAGTGGGAAAGATGATGCCTTCCACCATGTCGCTGGCCCAGAGGGCTGCTCCGTCGGTGGTGGCTTTGGTAACTATTACGGAGTCCAGTGCTCCGCCCGTCACCACAGGCGGCCCTGGCTTTGTGCCCACTGAAAAGAAACTTCCATGCTATGCAAGGAGTGGCGGCCCGGCACCCAGGGCCTGCGCCTGCTCACATCCTCCATCCTGGGTCTGGGCACACAGCAGCGCAGCCAAAGAGGAGAGCACTGCTCACACAGGCGCCCTCTCCAGCCGTGAGCATGTGGCCATGGCCGTGGCCGTAGCTGGGAAAGACAGTCCATCCAATCAAGCCCAACATCTCTCGTGAGTCTTCTCTTTGGCTCCTTACCTTTCTTGTCAAGGTCCTACTTCAGAGCCCTCCATATACAGAATAACAGGAGGCCACTGGGGCTGCCAAGTGTACAGACCATCCAGCGTTCTGGAGGGCAGAGGGCAGAGGGCAGGGAGCATTCCAGTTCAGAGACTGGTCACCTCAGGAGCTTCATTAAAGGAAGCTGGGGCAGATAAAAGGGGCACAGGACGATGTCCCCTGTCAATCCGGCCGCTTCCGGTCTTCCTCATCTGCTCACCGGACCCAGCTCCCCTCCTGGGTGACTGTCACCTGCTCCCCATTTTTGAGGCGATAGAGGGGGAGCTTACACCCTAAGACTCCTGGCCTCTGGAGGCAGGGAGCCGCCTTCCCCCGCGCCCAGCACAACGAACATCAGTGCTTTGTCATCCAGAACGTCTCGGCCAGCTGGAGGCTCACCGCTTAGTTTGCATGAGCGAGAGACATTCTGGGATTAATCTGGCTGCTGACGTTCTGAAGCATTTATCTGTAATTTTTATAATAGCTCTCATCATGGTGCTCGGGGAACCAACAAGACAGAAGAGGTGCTTCCCAGGATAAATGAGTCTAGAGGAAATTGACGCAATAATGTTGTCTTATTGGATCTATTTATTAGACTGTCAGAGAAAGTCAGGAGCTGAGAGGAAAAATGGTGGAAGGCACATGTGGTTTGTTTGTCAAAGGAGACACTGGTGTTCTTTTAGAGCAGTTCTTGGGAATGATTCAGAATGGATGGAAGGGAAAAAAGGATAATGCTGACTAATACAGGTGGAACTCCGTGTAAATTTTGTGGGTTAAAAACTTGCAAAACTGAACTACAAGGATTGTGAGCCCTGGCCAGTTTTGCTCAATGGATAGACCATTGGCCTGAGGACTGAAGGGTTCCAGGTTCGGTTACAGTCAAGGGTACATGTCCAGGTTGTGGGCTTGATCCTCAGTCAGGGGCATGCAGGAGGCAGCCAATCAATGATTCTCATCATTGATGTTTCATCTCTTCATCTCCCTTCCTCTCTGAAATCAATAAAATATCTATACTAATAAAAGGGTAATATGCTAATTAGACGGGGTCAACTGGCCATCTTCCAGAAGTCCAACTTCCTTCCAGACAAAGCCATGGTGGTGGGGGCTGAGGCAGAGGCAGTTAGGGGTGAGATCAGGCTCGCAAGGGGTTAGGGGCGTCCAAGCCAGCAGGGGAGGGCAGTTGGGAGCATTAGGTAGGCAGGCAGGTGAGTAGTTAGGAGCCAGTGGTCCTAGGAGCCCGGGGTCCCAGATTGGAGAGGGTGCAGGCCAGGCTGAGGGAAACTACCCACCTACCCCCTTATCCCCGTGCATGAATTTTGTGCACTGGGCTTCTAGAGTGTGTGTGTGTGTGTGTGTGTGTGACTTTTGAATTATAATTTTGTGTGTGTTACTTTAGTTAACCAGCACTTACTAAGTTTCCAAAATCCCATGGCAGTTCTAAAACATAGCAATACTTGAATCACGGAGTGAGCAGGAATAGCAACCCAGATACACTCCCTGTGGGAAGAGAGAATTCAGGGTCCACAGACTTGGTCCAAGTCGCCCGACTTCCCTTAAAGAAGGTTCCTGCTCCTTGAATAGCTGCCAGACAAAACAGCAAGATTTGGGCAAATAAAAACAAAAAACAGAGCCACACCCAAGGCCACAAACGGGAGACACTGCCTTTGCACTCAAATGGTTTCTCTCAGGGATGAAGGGTGTGACTGTGATCTGACCTCACTCCTGCCATCGGCTTTCCAGCCCTCCTCACGGCGCCCCTTTCAGACTCAACTCCCAGCAAGGGGTTTCCTCCGGTCTGTAGGGGACTCTACAGCTGTGCCTCGAAGGCAGCGTGTCTGAGCCTGGCCAGGGGGCTCAGTGGTTGTCCCCCAAAAGGCTGTGTGTTTGATTCCAGTCAGGGCACATCCCTAGGTTACAGGTTCTGTCACTGGTCAGGGCACACAGGAGAGGCAACCAACCAATGTTTCTCTCATGTCTCTCTCTTTCTCCCACAGTCCCTCTCTCTCTTTACTCACCCCCCCCCCCTTCTTCACTCTCCAAAATCAATTTTAAAAGAACACACATCCTCGGGGGAGGATAAAAAGTGGTGTGCCCCGTAACCTTCACTGCCCCACTCCTGCCCAACAGGGAAAACGCACAGCAGTTTACAGCAGCAGCAACGGGAAGCGGCAGTGCCTCGTGTTCCTGTGAAGGCTGCGCATCAACACCCCGTCACTCAACACCTCCATGAGCTCTGACTCTAACTAGAGCGGATGCAAAACTGTGCACCATCTGGTGGCAGGCAGGCAGAAGCATTGTTCCGGGGGTAAAAACTGTAGAATGCTGGAAACCAAATCAGTTCCACTGAAAAAGAGATGTTGACAGGAAGCCAGGAAGGCTGGTCAACAACCTTAACTGCTCTAACCTTTGGTTGAGATATTGTTAGCTGAAGCAGAATCTATCTTGTTCGTCCTGTGTAAGTTTCTGTTATTTCCTGCCCAGGGGCTACATGTAAATTTCTGTTTATGTTGCCTAAGATGTTTTCCCCAAAGCCTCAATAAAGGGATGCCAGGGCCAGAGCAGGAGTAGTTCTCCCACTAGAGTTGGACTACCGCCCGGCCCCCCAAATCGCCAAATTGAATTTCTTCAAGTCTCTTCATTTGTGTGCGGCCCTTCTCCAGAAGCTGAACCCTGAATTGGAACTCTTTCTACGCGGGCCGTGAAAGAGAGTCCAATATCTGGCGCCTTCAACGCGGGGCTTCTGGAGAAGGTATTTTTCGCCTAAGAGCGAAGGAGGAAAAATACACCGAGAAAAGGTGTGGAAGATTCACCAGAAAAAAGGTGAGGGAATTTCACCGCACTCAAAGCCCACGGCCAGCTGCAGAGTCCCGAACTGTAAGTAGGGTGGGAACGTCTATTTTCAGCCAGGCTAATGGGGAAGAATTAGGTTATAAATATAAAGTAAACTTTATTATAGAATTTTGGTTTGTATAATTAAAGAATGTGGTTTATTGTGCAAATTAAAGTCTTAGTTTGTATTTGGAATTTAAAGTCTGTAATAAAAAATGAGACTCCACTGCTGAAACTGCCTCTGGTGCGGAGAAATTCAAAGGTGGCAGGAGAGGGCAAAGCTATCTGCTCTCCTGCAATGAGATTACTTAAAGTTTTTTTAAAAAATTATAAAAGAATTCGCAGGGAAATGCTGATCTTGGCCAAATTGGGTGATAGTTATTACTTCAGAAAGCAAAAAAGAAAGAAAAAATTTTTGAGATCTGTCTTTATCTATTAAGCATAAAAAAATGTGTGGCCAGATTTGTTGAAACTTCTCCCAAAGTAAGCTTGATGTGGGGAAGGAAAGAGACACAAGGCAATCCTATAAGGAAGACCACTCTCCCAGTAAGCTAAGGAATGTGGTAACTTGCATTTGAATGGCTACAAACTTCCTCCAAATTCCAGTGGCAAAAATTTTTGTGGAAGTTTGTTTAATTATAAAAATGAAAAATAAAGTTTAAATTTGCCTCATAAAAAATCTAGAGGACAGAATTGAAGCTCTTAATTGATTATGTCTTGTATTTTTCTTAGAAATGTAAAGTGTTATTAATCTAGGACATGCAATATATATTTGATTTGCCAGCTTTAAAGGTTCAAAGTGCAAATTAAATTGGAAGAAATTATATAATTGTGGTAATTAAAATACCTAAAGTATAACTTGTTTTTGAGAAAATAAAAAGTGTGTTTTCTTTAATAATTAGGAATTCAAAATAAGTTGCTTATTATTGGTTTAATTAAAAAAAAGGATTAATTCTATAATCTCAACCAAATATTTTCTATGCAAAAACTAGTCTAAATTTAATTGATATCTTAAGATAATAATAAAAGGTATTATAATATTTAAATCATATATGGATATAGATATTTGTTTGATGTTTTTTTCCATGTTAAAATTTCAAGGCCTTAACAGAGATGATTCTTGGAAAGCCCCAAGGGCCCGGAGAAATACAAGAAATTTATTCTCTTCTTAAATGATTTAAAACAGATTTAATAAACTTGAAATTGCATGGAAAGCCTTATCAAATAAAAATTAATAAATATAAATATTTTAGAAGGTTTATAGGCATGTATTGTTAATGGCAAAGGAAAGCAGTTAACTTATTTGGCGCATAGTAAAGAAGACGGTACAGACGCCTGACACCTGAGAATGTCTTTCTTGCCATGTTAGCAGTAATCATCTGTACGGTAATATTACCTGGGACAAATGTGGAAGTGTTTAGGACTTAGGTTCCTGACCCTTCATGGGTAAAAGCCCTTATGTGGGCTGATCCCTTGCCTAATGTAGTCACCAATAATACTAAGCACCTTGGTCATCCAGGAGGAAAATGGGTGGGACAAGGAAGTATAATTACACAGGTGTTGCCACCAAGCTTCCCTTTTTGTATGACACAAAATCAAACCAATGCTCCTTTGTGTATAAAATTAAAGAGAAGTTTCTGGCTTGCACCAAAGTAGAGGAATATCACTACTTGCTCCTGGGAGAGGTGCAGAGAATGTAACTAAGACCTTGTCTATACAAAAAGAAATTGACAGCCAGTTTGAATTTGAATTGCTATTGGCTTAGAACAAAGAATATCCTTGCATGGTATTATTCTACAATGTCATTATAATTTTTGATATTTTACAACAGCATATTGTACAATTATTCCAAACAAAATTAAAAATCTAATTTTTGAATGTTTGGCAGCAATTTAAAAGGACATGAAAAGATTTAATCCCTTCCACTGTGTGGAAAGCCTCACTGGGAAGGCACTTGAGCATTCTATATTGGCCTTTCTTGCCTTATTTGCAAAGAGGGCCTCTCTTGTCACAATCCAATTGCCCACAGCTGTTGCTTGAGTTTTCAGTTCATGCTGAGGTTAAAGCCTCGTGGTGGCTGGTACCATGGATCTGTCTCTCGCACAGTGGCGTGAGCTGGGACCAGAAGAAACCTGGGTTCCCCAAGATATGTGATCAATGCCGGGGCCCCGCCAGCAGGTGAGGGGGTCCTGAGGCAGGTACTGGGCATGGAGGCCATAGGGGCATAGGCTACCAAGGAGACAGAACTGAACCTCACATCGCCCTGCTTGGCCCCGGAGGATGGCTGGTTAGCCAATGATGGGTAAGATTCCTCCAAGGAGGGACGACCTAAGACAGGCACAGCCGCAGAGGGCCATCAGGAGAGGACTTGGGGGCCAACAGAGGCGGGGCACAGATCCTCACCCCCCCAACGCTGCAGGGGCTTGAACACTCGCCCTTTTGAGGAATGTCTCCTGCCCCATGGCTGCTTCACGCTTCCCAAACCCAGCTCAGATTGGGACCCAGGCAACAAACAGATTTGGTCCAGCTCAGATTGAGACCCAGCTACAAACAAGAGACTTGGCACGGCTCTTATTGAGACCCAAGCTACAGAGAAGTGGCTGATGGCGACTGTCCTACATCTAAGTCCAGCCTAAATCTACGAGTGCTCAGGGCTTTCTCAAGGATGCATATAATCTTTTCCATTAATATTTACAGAGTAAACTAAAATTGTTGTTAAAGTATTAAATTTGACAGTAAAATAGTCAAGTTTTCAGATTAATTTAAATTGGCTAAATGAAATGAGTTAATATTCAAGAAAATTTAATTGTACAGCAGGCTGTTCCTAAAGTATTAACCAAAATTTCTATTGGTAGTCCATTTCATGGTAAAATTGTTTAACATACAATAAACCCTAAAGCAGTCATAGTTTATGTACAAAAAATTAAAATTTAAAAGTTATCAAAACAGCATTATAAAAATTTTTTTTCAAAAGCCTCCTAATAATTAAATAGAAAAAAGGGGGATAGTGGAAAATACCATGTAAGAAAAAATGTCCTGTAAGTAAATTACATCTAGAAAAATTTTTCTTCTTTTGAAAACCAATTATCATTTGTAATGATAACAGTAAGATAGCCATGAAAAACACACATAGTACCAAAATAAGTCAAAGAAAAATTGTTTGGGCAAAGAATTAAAAGTATCCCAAGTAAAATTTATAGAAAAGATTCCTTTATTAATTTTGGTCGAGATATGTTTGTATATTTTCAGAAAACAATTCCAAGACCATGTGGATTCCTGCAACAGAGAAGAATTGACAGGAATACTCCAGCCATAAAGACAAGAGGAAAAACAGACCAGAGATGGAAGATGCTGACGACGCCTTGCCATACTAGCAGTCAGCAGATGTGCGTCGCTGCAGGTTGTCCAGGACCAAACCAGAGGTCGGACCTGCATTGCCACCATTTTTCCACCATCCGGATACCATTGCTCACATGGACTCAGAACTGTTGGACATTAAAATTTGGACTTGAAACTTTTGGAAATTGAAATTTGGACTCAAAAAACTGTTTGACATTGAATCTGGGATTCAAAAACTGTTGGCCCAGAAAGAAACTTACTGCAGACTAATTTCATTTGACTCTCAGCATTGCTTGTTTTATTTTTTGTTTATTTCTAGTCTACAAATGCAAAAATTTTTAAGGAAAGAAAACGGGGGAGATGCTGGAAACCAAATCAGTTTCACTGAAAAAGAGATGTTGACAGGAAGCAGGAAGGCTGGTCAACAACCTTAATTGCTCTAACCTTTAGTTGAGATTGTTAGCTGAAGCAGAATCTACCTTATTTGTCCTGTGTAAGTTTCTGTTATTTCCTGCCCAGGGGCTACATGTAAATTTCTGTTTATGTTGCTTAAGATGTTTTCCCCAAAGCCTCAATAAAAGGGGATGGCAGGGCCAGAGCAAGGGTAGTTCTCCCACTAGAGTTGGACTACCGCCTGGCCCCCCAAATCGCCAAATTGAATTTCTTCAAGTCTCTTCATTTGTGTGCGGCCCTTCTCCAGAAGCTGAACCCTGAATTGGAACTCTTTCTACGCGGGCCGTGAAAGAGAGTCCTATGGTAGAAGATTACACCCGGTTTATCAGAGAGGTAGTATTATGGATGATTGCCTATTTTTTAAAAAAACATTTTTATAACAATACTATATTGCTTTGTTATTTTTCAAATTTAGGAATAAGTCAATAAGATGGAGGTGCCAAAGTGGTTCCCTTTCCTGCTGACACATGGGACAGGAGGAGGGCTCAGAGATGGCAAAGTCCAGCCAGTCTGTGCCCCTGTGAAGGTAAGGAGGGCGGGGTTTCTGGCCAAAGGCTGACTTCCCTATGTCTGCAGGAGGCAGACCAGCCAGACAACTCCTCAGAGTGGTGGTGAGCAAGGTGCAGTGCTGACATCTGACCTTGAGTCACCAACACCCACTGTGTAGGAGACGTGTGGCCAGGGCCTGGCACGGACACTGGTCTCTGTACGAAGCCAGGGCCTTGGCTCCTACCTTCTCTCCCACGGTTTTTAGTTGTTCCACACAGAGAACACGAGCTACTTGAAGGACAAATGGCCCTCCTTGCTGTGCCACCTCCTTGACTCTGCCCTGCATAGCCTCCAGCAATGTCGACCGTATTCCAGCCGTGGAATGAGCAGTTATGAAAGCCTGGCGAGCCATTCATGAAGTGGAAGAGGTCAGGTCCGTGGCAGAAAGCTGAATTTGTCAGTTTTCAAGGACCAAGCTGGGGATGAACCAAAGAAGCGTCTGAGAGAAGTTGCGCTTCCCCAGAGAGAGACGGACGGTGCTGGCACCACACCATTCCCCTTCTTTGCTCTTACCCATGAACATGGTACCTGAGCAGTAACAGCCTTCCTATAACCACGGAGTAATCGCATGAGGATCAAAAGCAAAAGTGGTGAGGACGGCCTTGTGGACGTGGACCTGGTCCTCTAATGCCTTGTCAAGTGGCTACACTGATACCAGAAACTACCTTTCTCTGCGCTTCTCATCCCATGGAAAATATTGTCACGTATTAGTTGAAGCTGCTATTAGCTGGGTTTTTGGTCAATGAAAGCCAAAGACCTTCCTAATGGGATCATTCTCTCAAATCAATCATTTTCTAATGGACCTGATCTGCACATAAATATGATCTGACCTTACCCTGCTTAAATTCTTCCATAGCTCCCCACTGTTTATGGAACAAATTTTAAGGATGTTAGCATGGTACATCAGATTCCTGATAACCTAACCTGGTGCACCTACCCAAACATACCTCAGATCCTTCAGGCATCCCTCTTACTTTACATATAGTAATTCCAAATAACAATCTATATAAAAGCCCAATATGCAAATTGTTCCCTCGGGAGTTCAACAGGGATACCGGGAGTTTGATCGCTTGCCATTATGTGCACTGACCACCAGGGGGAGGCAAAGAATGAAGGCCCCAGCTGGCAGCCAGCAGCCAGGAAAAGGAGGCCCTAGCCAGCAGCCAGAATACCCCTATCAGCCCTGATCACCAGGGAACCCTACCTGTGCATGAATTTTGTACACCAGCCTCTAGTGAACCAGTGAGGAGGGAGCTCCATTCTGGGGTGCATCACCTGAGAACTGCCCTCCTGCAATCCGCTTTCTTTGGCCTCTGTGACTTTGTTTATGTTTTCTCTTCCTAGGATGCTCTTCTCTTACCCTTCAAAATATAGATGCTAAAACATCACTGTATCCAGGCAAGTGGACTTAATACTGGACATACTTCTGTCTCTGCCCTCCTCATCTTAAAATGTCTGTTTGCATATCTGATGTGTTTCCTGAAGCAGCGGTCGCCAACCTTTCAGACCTCATGGACCTCCAGTGGTCTGTGGACCATTGGTTGCCACCCGCTGTCCTAAAGAGGGCATTTCTCTGACAGCAGGGCCTGCATCTTTACTCTGTGTAGCTTAGCACTTAACGCAATCTCTGGGCAAAGGAGCTGTTCAGTAGGTACGCACTGGGTTTCCAATGAGTGTACACTCACACACACACACATGCACGTATGTTCCTGGATCTTTGTGTCAAATATTCACTCTTCATTTATTCATTCATTCATTTTTACACAAGGACAAAGCTTCAATAATTTAACAGTGCTGTCACAAAGACAGGAAACTGAAAAAAAGCAACCAAATAAAAATTCCCCTAAAGCTCACCTGCCTGAGGAGAAAAGGATGGTTCTAACAATACACTGGCAATCACTGCCGCCAGGCATCACCCAGGGGCAGGTGGTTTAAGGACAATATGAACGCATAGTGGAGCACAGAGCTGAGTCTGGAGGCAGGTGGTATGGAAGGTAGTAATCACTGCACCAGTGAATCCAGTTTTTAAAAGTGCGACTCACCTAGGTGTTAGCATGTGAAGCTATGAAGTCCCGGCGGGCAGGAAGAGTTCCCTCTGTCACATCTTTTGTTTCTTATTTCTTCAATTTCTTCTTCTGTCTGTGTCCTCCAGCTCAAATATGTACTGGTTTTTCCCATTTTGAGGGAAAAAATCTTCTATAAATTCTGTGCCCCAGTTACCATCTTCATTTTCTTCTCCTTCGGCCACTGAACTTCTAAAGCCATCCATCTGTGCTACTGTGACCACCATCTCTTCCTTTATTATTAACCCCCTGCCTCAAAGCCACTGTCCCCACTGCCCCACTGACCAACCATCAAATTCAGCATCATTAAATTTCTCCTGGTCTATAATCTTACCTTTGTTGCAAATAGCACCTATGACCCCCTTCCTCCCATACTTTCTTCAGACTCCTTCTGAGCTTTCGTGACTTGACAGTAGCCATACACCCCAGTCTGTCCTTCTTCGATTCTTTAGTAAGCATTCCTTCCTCCCCCATTGCCTAAACCTGGGTGTACTCCCTATAAATTAATGGATATTCTTGTCAGAGGAATGAACGCCCACCCCACAATATGAAGTCCAGAAAAACCCAGGGGAGGGGGACCTGACAGAGGCAACCAGCTTGGAAATTTGTCAGAGAACGTTCCAGACTCCATCTGTGGCTCCTATGCTACTCATTGTAAACTTTGGGCCCACAAGATAAAGTCCCACTCCTGCACTTGATATCAATGAGGCTCTAGCTACATTTTTTAGAGGAGATGACCCATATGTATTGTCCATCGTTATGTTATACAAAAATCTGGAAATAGCAGGTTTGTAAAGAAGAAATAAATCTATATATATAAATAGGGATATATATCTCTATCTCTATCTCTCTCTATCTCTATCTCTATCTCTATCTCTATCTCTATCTCTATCTCTATCTCTATCTCTATAGTTACCACCCAACTGGTAGTTATCATGTGCAATGACCACCATGGGACAGATGCCCAACTCAGGAGCTGCCAAGTTGCAGTGACTTGGCAGCTCGGTTCTCTGGTGACACAACCAGAAGCAGAGAGGAGGGAGCCCAATTATGGGAGGTGTCACCTGAGAACCGCCCTCTCACAATCTGGGATCCCTCAGGGGATGTTGGAGAGCCGGTTTCAGCCCGATTCCCGCAGGCCAGGCTGAGGGACCCCACTGGTGTATGATTCCGTGCACTGGGCCTCTAGTAGTAAATAAGAGGACAGCAGAAGTAATTTAAATTTGAATTATTTTCCTTAATATTGGGATGAAAACCACTTCAAAGCACATGTCTGACTTCAGAGCAGGTTTTGCTCACTGGCCAAGCCTGTCATAAAATGAAGGTGTTCAGCTCAGTGCTTAGAGCATTGACCTGCAGACTGAGGGATCTGGGGTTCAAATCTGGTTGTGGACTCGATCCCCAATGAGGGACACGTAAGAGGCAGCTGATCAATGATTCTCATCATTGATGTTTCTATCTCTCTCTCCCTCCCCTTCCTCTCTGAAATCAATAAAAACATATTTAAAAAACAAAATAGAAATTGTTACATTGAATAGAGATTATAACTTATATTTTTGAAAAATTAAGATGTTTAGCGTCTTGTCTGCCCTTCTGGCTCTTACAAGACCTCTGAGGTCGTCCGGAAAAGTGGGCACTGGGGTGCTCCCGGCTGTGCTGAGCCCCACCCACCCACCCGCAAAGGTGCTGTCCACCCTCCATCTGCAAGGAAGCCACGAGGTGGTCACCCAGGCCAGTCCCGGGTATCTGTGCTGAGTGTGTAATGTGTCCTCCCACCCGGCTCGCAGGTGGCGGGAAAGCTCCCTCCCTCATGGAGGAGTGGTCCTTCTTGTCCTGCTCTGGTCCAGCTTCTTCTTCTGGGGGTGACAGTCCAACGCAGGGCCTTCTGCCACCATCCTCCCTAACTTCCCTCCGAAAAGGGAGTGGATGTCCGTTCTGGCTCCTGCTCTCAGCCTCTGCCCTGGGAGGGCTCTTCCTCCCACACGTTACTGCTGTGGATACTGACAGCGACAGTGACGTTTTCTCTGCACTAATTAGGCTTCTGTCCCATGCACTTCCGCTCCCAACCTCCAGACATCTTGGGAGAGACTTATGCGTCTGCACCTTCTTTTCCTCCTTCAAGTCATCACTCAGGAATTCAACAAAAGCTTTGATCCCGTGGGGCCTTCACACAGACCCCACCAATGCTGGGAGGCCCAGAGGGCCAGGACCACACCAGGCCCAGTCTACAGCAGCGGGAGGGCGGGCCCAGCGAGAGGGCGGGGCCAGCAAGAGGGCGGGGCCCAGCAGAGGGCGGGGCCGAGCGAGGGGGCGGGCTGAGCGAGAGGGCGGGGCCAAGCAAGAGGGTTGGACCAGAGACACAGGAGAGGCAACTAGGCTGATGGGAGCACTGCACATGCAGATGAAGATGACCCAGGCCACAGCTACCGCTACATTTTCAGCTCTCATTCGCTCCCTACAGAACACCGCCACACAGTAGGCATTCAGCAAATATATGCTGAGCAAACAGATAAATCCAAAAATACTCCTTCTTGGATAACGCGTCATCAACCCCGCCCTGCCCCGACAGTGCAGCATGCCCTGGCCTTACCTGCCCATCCGCAAGGTCTGTTCACACCCTGACTTGTGCGAGGCGCTTTTCCTATTGATTCTCCACTATGTGGGCTTCCCACTGCACATGTCCCAGTGTGAATCCCACCTTCCCCAGACTTCCTCCTCACCACATCATCATCCACCATGCCCCCCCCACTGGGCATTTAGTGTATGTTTAATGATTCTGGAAAGACTTCTTGCCCAGCACATTCGGAGCCATGTGAGCGTGCAGGCACTTGTGTGTCCCCCAACCCAATCAATACGGTGAGTGCTCACCATGGCCTGAGAGCAGTTCCTAGGGGCGTGGGGGCGTGACACTGTGTTGGAAGCTGGGGCTCTGAAGGGAGGCCTCCATGTGGGTCCCAGCCTGGGACACCAGTGAGCCAGCCCTGAGGGCATCACTCCGTCTCTCAGGCCTCGGTGTCCCCTTGGCCAGACTGGGAACCAAACAAACTGCCTCCCTGCGGAGATGTAAGCTGAGTGAGATCAGGAATGTGCTTAGCAAAGCGTTCGGCACATGGTGAAAGTTTTGGTAAAAAGTGTTGATGACCGCCAAAACCGGTTTGGCTCAGCGGATAGAGCATCGGCCTGCAGACTGAAAGGTCTCAGGTTTGATTCCGGTCAAGGACATGCACCTTGGTTGAGGGCACATCCCCATTTGGGGGTGTGCAGGAGGCAGCTGGTCGATGTTTCTCTCTCATCGATGTTTTTAACTCTATCTCTCTCCTTTCCTCTCTGTAAAAAAAATCAATAAAGTATATTTTTTTTAAAAAGTGCTGATGGCCATGATGAAAATGATGGTCCTTAGATTAGAGTAGATTAGATTAGTGCAGGATCAATGCCAAGGTCAAATAAGCATCTTTGATGGAAAGCCTGTAGCTCTGTGAGGGAAGCTCACTCACTGAAGAGTCCTTTCTTGCTCTATGCAGGCTGGGGGCGGGGGGATGGCAGGGGGGAGGCAGGCAGCATCCCCCCACCTAGGCTGTGGCCACTGAACCAGAGCTCTAGGTTCGAGTGTGGCTCACCCTGCTGTTTCTTCCCCCACATCTGCCGTCTCAGGACCCGAGCGAGCGCTCAGCGGTGAGCCATTACCAGTGACCTAGGAATGGAAGTGGGGGCCTCTGTCTGTTGCTTCGCAATAATTTAAACCGACGGCAGCTGTGCAGGAAGCTGCTACGGAAGGAAGGCTGGAAGGTCGTGCTGCCTGCAGGCCAGGGACCTGAAGGCTGTCAGGACTGCGTCTCACTCGCCCTTCCGGCATCAGCTGTGTGTGAGGCTGCTCCGGCTTTTATTCCAAAGATAGTCTGTGGTCAGAACCGCTGGGCCTAATGAGACCCGCGTTTGAGAGGCGGCTCCTTGGGCCGCCAGGCTGTGGTTTCAGCTAAAAGTTCAGCAGAGACAGCGGTTCGTGAGGAGAGGCTGTAAGCAGTGATGTCCCTTTTCTTACCGTTTTCTGTCTCACAGTGGGCTGCCTTGGGAAACTAGACTCAACTGCTCTGGGGGCGGGGGAACTGGACACACACACAGAATTATTGGCGAGTAATTTAGTAACAGACGAAACAATGACACCGACAACACAGGGGAACCCAGACAGCAAACACGTAATTGATAACATTTCCCAAAGCAGTGAGCAGCATTGTCAGACCAGGAGAACAGCGAAGCACAGACACCATCCCCCTACTGACCCCCCTCCACACCGCACCCCGGCGAGCATGTCTGAGCACAGACTCAGGAAAGCTATTGACATGGGCGACCACATGGCTGTTAACGGATTCTCAGTCCCCATGGGGTTCTCCCCGGGGAAGGCAAAAGCAGAGAGCAGAACAGTTAGCAAACGGGAACTAATTCTCCAAAATGGCCGTGAGCTCTGCACACCTCCAGCTCCGGCTAAAAGCCGGTGTGCTTTCTGTGAGGGTTTCACAATGTCATGTACTAATATTCTCCAGGAAGACAGAGATGGAGATCAGGAATCGTGCTCAGAAGATTTCCTTCATTTCCTTCTGAGCGGTTTAATTGGTTCCCATGTGACCTTCTCCCACCGACGTGTGTAAGAGGAGGAACTTGGAGTGGCGTCTCTGGAAGCAGGTTTCACCCTGTCCCAGTGTGCCTTGCCTGGGGGGTGGCACAGGTCTCAGCGTTAGGGACACATGCTCAGAGTACTTCTCATGCTCAGTGTTAGGGACACATGCTTCTGCAGCCCTAAGCAGCTGGTCCAGCTAACTGAAGGCGGTAACTTGGGGGAATTTTCCATTCTGCTAGGAGAAGCGCCGGCTCAGAGTCCCTGGCCATCAGGGGCACCCGTACTGAAATGTCACCCAGACCCACACCTTCCGCTCTGAGGCCTGGAGCTGGGCTGCTGTCCGTGGTCCCGCCTCTGCGGTGGGAGGAGACCAGCCATGCAGAAAGGGATTTCACATTATCAGCATCGCTGCTCGGTCACAGGGCGGCGTTAGAATAACCAGAAGGTTCCTTTTTAGCCGAAACTGGTTTGGCTCAGTGGATAGAGCGTTGGCCTGAGGACTGAAAGGTCCTGGGTTCGATTCCGGTCAAGGGCATGTACCTTGGTTGCGGGCACATCCCTGTGGGGGGTGTGCAGGAGGCAGCTGGTTGATGTTTCTAACTCTCTATCCCTCTCCTTTCCTCTCTGTAAAAAATCAATAAACTATATATATATATATATATATATATATATATATATATATATATATATATTAAAGAAGGTTCCTTTTTGCCTGCTGACTGTCAGGTGATGTTTAAGTGTGTGGTGGTGTCCACACAGCGTTACCTGCTCAAACTGGCCTCCATAAGCACCGCCCACAGCAAGGAGAGGAGAAGGGTTTCCAGCGGGGGCAGCATGAGAACCTCCCGGACAACCGGCTGGAGGGCAGACAGGGTGAGACACGTTGCCCCACGAACAGCCACGTAAGCGAGAGTGTCACTGTGACCCCCGCACCACATCCTCCCGGCCGCAGGGTCGGTGCGGGCACAGACTGTGTAGGAGGCAGGGGTGCTGGTCCCAGATCTGTCGCCGACTAGATTTATGAACCTGATGACTGACTGCTCTTCTCTGGGCCTCAGTTTCCTCACCGTCGAAGGATTTTAAATGGGCTTCTGAAGGGACAGGGATCTATAAAATGAGGGCATGGAAGGCAACTGGGATCCCAGTTTTTAATATTTCTTCTCCAGAACTTACAAAGCTGAGCCATGACTGAGCCACTGGGAGGGGCCCTGACAGGCTGTGTCCTGGGGAACGGGGCCGGACACCGATCCCGAGCCTCACTGTCTCCTCCTGCTGCTGCCGCCTGGGCGGGAGCAGAGCTGCTGGCAGAGAGGATGACTGACTGACGGGCAGAAAGGACCCCGCAGACCCTGCTGCCCTGCTCTGCACCGAGGGAGCAGCAAGCAGGAGGCTAAGCACAGCTGAGCTCTGACGCTTCTGAAAGCCAAAGCTCTTCACCACGGGTGACACCACTTGTCGCCAGCTGCCCGGACACCTGTGTTCGCTTGGTGTTTGTATGAGGACAAGACGAGCAAGTGCCAGACTGCAGCTGCTGTGACGATGCCGCACACGACACCTAGAAGCAGCGGGCGCCTGAGGCTGGGGTGGGTGTGAGGGGGACAGAGCCGGGCAGACAAAGGTAGAGAACTCGGAAAGAACAGCCAGAAAGGGCAGTCAGGAGGGGCCCTGCTGGTGCCGGTCCCTGAGGGACAGAAGCTCTTTGTCCGCCTCAGCAGGCCCCACATTGGCTTGGCTTCTCGCGATGACACTTGTGAAAGCATGTGGCTCAGCGTGGGCCACCGCCACAGATCAGGCTGGATCAAATGGAAATGGAGCCATGGTGTGAGGTGGCTGAAGCCGAGGTGTGGGCATAGCCTAGAAAATTCACTCCATGAACCTTTAATTTCATGAAGCGAGGGATAAGAACTGCTCTCTGGAAGAGAGAAATTTCTTTTAAGGCATTGATGATGGGAAGTAAAAGAATAAAGCCCATTAAAAACAGAATTCTGGGGCTTGAACTTTCGCAAGCCCCAGAAAGGAAGATCTGATGATGGCAAACACCTGTTCCTGGCTCTGCCCTGCGCACAATCAGGCCCGGAGGCAGAGGGAGGGGGAGGTCAGCAGGACTGCCTTCTGTCCCCAGAGAGGCCCACACTGAACTGTCCCCGTGAGTGGGGCCACCTGTGCTGGCGGTCACAGCCTTTCCTGCCACCCATTCAACAATAAACACCTCTGGGGCTGAGTGTCAACCTATGAACCAGGAGGTCACGGTCCGAGTCCTGGTCAGGGCACATGCCCGGGTTGTGGGTTCAATCCCCAGAGGGAGGGCGTGCAGAAGGCAGCTGATCAATGATTCTCTCTCACCATTGATATTTCTATCTTTCTCCCTCTCCCTTCCTCTTTGAAATCAATAAGAATATATTTTTTTAAAAAGCAATAAAGAGGTCCATCTTTGATAATACAAATATGACAATGCTAACTTAAGGCAGGTGGTCCCTGACATCCATCCTGTGGAAACCAGCTTTTGTCTAGATGCCAACCCTAGAATCTCATGGCACCTCTGAAACCTGTCAGCATCTCAGCCTCCAATCCTCTGAAATTTCTCATTCTATCCCTCCCGTCTCTTCTAACCTCATCCTGCTGGCAGGTTACCAGTCCCCTTCTGGCTTCACTCCCCTCCGCGACAGTCTCCCCAGCACCTCCATGCCTCCTGTGGTGCTGCCAAGCCCTCCTAACTCATCGCCTGCTCAGGAGACATGGCGCCAGCTGCCTGCTCACGGTGGGCGTGTGAAGGCCGAGGCAGGCCACGGCAGCCAGCTCTCCGCCTGCACAGCGCCCCGCACAGCGGGCAAAGCTTCCCCCTGCCCGCGGTCCTTCATTTTGACTCTTTAAAACTTTCCCTTCCTCTCGAACTCCCTACTCACTTCCTTTTGACTCCCAGAAGATGACTTCCCCCTTTCTTCATGGAGGAAATAGGAATTTCTGATGAACGTGCCCTTTTAAAGGTATCTCTTGAAGTGACTTCAAATGGTTCTTCACGTTTACACTTCAGACAGTAGCACTCATCTTCTTCTATTTCCCTGCATTCTCCGAGAAAGGGCTTTAATGAGAATTCAATCAATGAATGTTAGGTATCAGCACAATGCTTGGCAGGCCAAAAATATCGGTTCCCATTCGTTCTTTCCTCTACAAATTTAATTACATATAATTATATGTTAGATAAACACTAGAGGCCCGATGCACAAAATTCATGCAAGAGGCTTGGCTCTCACACCCGTCGTAGCTGCCTGGACCTTGCAGCCCCAGCTTCACCTTGGAAGGTCATCTGGAAGGTCATTTGGCTGTCAAGTCTAATGGTCTTATTATGCTTTTATTACTATCCTATCTACTAAAGAGGGAATATGCTAATTGACCATCACACCCTCACAAAGATGGTGGCCCCAAGCCAATAAGGAGGGAATATGCTAATTGCTGTCACACCCTCAAAGATGGCAGGCCCAGTCCCCTCATTTCCATCGGGGTGGCAAATGTGGCACATTTGGGCCTGCCCCCAGGCAGGTCCAGCCACTCCACACGCCTGCCTTTGGAGTCCCCCAATCCTATCAGTCCTCTAGCTCCCCATGGCTGGCCTGAGAAGCAGGCAAGACCCAGATGGTGGCTGCCCAACTGCCCAGGATCACCTGAGGCTCAGGTAACCAGGGCCAGCTGAGGCTTGCACTACTGGCAGTGGCAGCAGCAAAGGTCTGATGAGGGAGTCACCTTTCCCTGATCACCAGGTTGCCTCCCGCCCCTGAGGGCTCCTAGACTGTGAGGGGAGGCAGGCCGGGCTGAGGGATCCCCCTCCAGTGCATGAACTTTTGTGCACCAGGCCTCTAATAGTAACATCTATATACTACTAGAGGCCCAGTGCACATAATTTGTGCACAGAGGGGTGTTCCTTAGCCCTGCCTGTACCCTCTCCAATCTGGGACCCCTCATGGGGTGTCCAACTGTCAGTTTAGGCATAAGGATTGGGCCTAAACTGGCAGTCAGACATCTGTCTCACAATCTGGGATGACTAGTTCCTAACCACTCTCCTGCCTGCCTGCTGATCGACCCTAACCCCTCTGCCTGCCAGCCTAATCGCCCCTACTTTGCCCTCCTGCCAGCCTGATCACCCCTACCTTGCCCTTCCCCTCCCCCCCCTACACCCCCCCCCCCCGCCTGCCTGATTATCCCTAACCTCTCTGCCTACCTGCCTGATCATCTTTAACTGCCCTCCCCCACTGACCTGATCTCACCCCCAACTGCCCTCACCTGCCAGCCTGATCATCCCTAACTGCCTCTGCCTCAGCACCCACTACCATGGCTTTGTCCAGAAGGAAGTCAGACATCTAAAAGATGGCCGGTTGACCCAGTCTAATTAGCATATTACCCTTTTATTAGTATAGATAGATTATATAAGATAGGATTGCTTAAATGGGGGGGGGGGCTTTTTCAGCAGGAGGAGATGTTCTTGGCAGACAAAAACACACGATCCCTATATCTAAATTGATAGCCAGCCATATGTACTATACTGCCAAACCAGTCATTAAAAGCTTGAACCACTTTCTTACACTTTACACCAAGCAGCTATTTCCCTTAAAACCCTTCCTTAGCCCCCACCTTAGGTTCTGCCTTCACAGTTCACCCAGATTTGGTACTGATTGGTCAATTTCTATGCCAGTCAACATCAAAAGCTCCGCCTCGTAGGCAGCCATTGGCTCCTCACAATTAACCCAGATTTGATCGGTTTCTATGCCAGTCATTATCTCTGGGCCTGATGATAGAGGTGGGCTGATCAGCAGGCCCCACTCCCCAGTTTGCTAGAAAGTGGCTGAACTGCTAACCCCTGGGAGAGAGAGTGAGTCTTGGCTGCTGGTGAGGCCGGGAGAGAGAAGCAAAATCTGATTACCCTGCTTCTCTATCTGGGCCTCACCAGCAGCCATTGCCACTGCTGATCAGTCCCTCCTCTCTCCAAGAGGTCAGCAGTTCTGCCAGATTGCCTGCTGTGCGTGCAGCCTGGTGATCGGTCGAGCCTCCAGTCATTGTGGATGTTACAACCCTGGCTCTTTATATATAGAGATATAGCCATTTGTTTAATACTATATATATATATATATATATATATATATATATATATATATATATATATCTACATTTGAGTTCTTTTTTAATTTTGTTTTGCAGTTCAACTTTTTATTTTATTGAAATCAGAATATGCACAGCACATCCAGTGCATACAATAAACAATTACTAAACCTACAGTAACTGAAGTTTCAGTATTCACATTCAGCAAGTTTAAATCCATTGTTACATGATTTACTTTTTATTGAGTTAACAGTAATACAGATGTCTCCCATTTTCTTCTCTTTGCCCCCTCCACCCAACCTCTGCCCACCCCAGGCCTTTCTCATACTATTGTCTGTATCCATGGGTTATGCATACATGATATATATTCTTTGGTTAATCTTCCCATCCCCTCGCCTGTCCCCCACTGAGATCTGTTATTCTGTTCCATGCATTCATACCTCTGGACCTATCTTGTTCATCAGTTTATTTTGTTCATTAGATCCCGCAAATAGGTGAGATCTTGTGATGCTTGTCTTTCTCATATTGGTTTATTTCACTTAGCATAATAGTCTCCAGGTCCCTCCATGCTGTCTTAAAGGGTAAGAGATCCTTCATTTTTACTGCTGCATAGTGTTCCAGAGTGTAAATGTACTACCACTTTTTTTTATCCACTCATTTACTAATGAGCACTTAGCTGTTTCTAGATCTTAGTTATTGTAAATAACTCTGCTTTTTTTTTTTTTTTTTTTTTTTCTGATGGGGTTCTTAAGATATATGCCAAGAACTAGGCTTGCTGGGTCAAACTACAGTTCCATTTTTGGTTTTTTGAGGAAACTCCATACTGTTTTCCATAGTGGCTGCACCACTCTGCATTCCCACCAGCAAAATATTAGGGTCCTCTTTTATTCACATCCTCGTCAGCACTTATTGTTTGTTGATTTACTGAAGATAGGCATCTAGCAGTAGTGAGGTGATATCTTATTATAGTTTTTAATTTGCATCTTTCTGATGATTACTAACATTGAGCATTTTTTCAATGTCTATTGGCCAGCTGTATGTCCTCTTTGAAGAAGTGTCTGTTCAGGTTCCCCCCCTATTTTTTAATTGCATTGTATGTCTTCCTGGTGTTGAGTTGTATGAGTTCTTTGTATAGTTTGGAAATTAACCCCTTAACAGATGAATATGTTCTCCCATACAGTGGGCTCCCATTTCATTTTGTTGATGGTTTCTTTTGCTGTGCAGAAGCTTTTTAGTTTGATGTAAGTCCCACTTGTTTATTTTTGTCTTTGTTTCCTTTGCCCTAGGTGATGTATCAGTGAAGATAGTGCTATGTGAGATGTCTGAGATTTTACTACCTATGTTTTCTTCCAGGATTTCTATGGTCTCACAACTTACATTTAAGTCTTTTATCCATATTGAGTTTACTCTTTTATGGTGTAAGTTGGTGGTCTAATTTCATTATTTTGCATGTACCTGTTGAATTTTCCCAACAACATTTATTGAAGAGACTTTTTTCACTCTATTGTATGCTCTTACTTCCTTTGTCAAATATTAATTGATTAGAGGCCCGGTGCATGAAAATTCATGCACTGGAGGGGGGTCCCTCAGCCCGGCCTGCCCTCCTCACAGTCCGGGAGCCCTCAGGGGCGAGAGGCAACCCAGTGATCAGGGGAAGGTGATGCCTCCATCACACCTCTGCTGCTGCCACTGCCGGCAGCACAAGCCTCAGCTGGCCCCGGTTGAGTCTTCGGTGGCCTTGGGTGGCTGGGCAGCTGACATCCAAGGCTTGCCTGAGAGCGGGTCCAGCTGCACTGGGTGCCTGCCTCACCCCTCTCCTGGCTGGGCTGGAAGGACTGTGGGACTCCGGCGGGGGGTGAGGGGACTGGGTGCCGCCACCTTGTGGCTATGGATACCACCATCTTTGTGACAGCGTGACAGTCAATTTGCATATTCCCTTCCCTCTTTATTAGATAGAACCATATTGGTGTAGGTTGATTTCTGGGGTATCTGTTCTGTTCTATTGATCTATATGTCTGTTCTTGTGCCAGTACTAGATCGTTTTGATTACAATGGCTTTGTAGTATAGATTGATATCTGGTGTGTGATTCCTCCAACTTTGTTCTTCTTTCTCAAGATTGCTGTGGCTATTCAGCATCCTTTTTGGTTCCATATACATTTTTAGATTATTTATTCTAAATCTGTGAAATATGTAAGCAGTATTTTAATGGGGACTGCAAATGTATAGATTATTTTGGGTAGTATGGACATTTTAATTATGTTAATTCTTCCAATCCATGATCACGGTATATGCTTCCACTTGTTTGTACCTTCCTCTATCTTCTTTTCCAATGTCCTGTAGTTTTTAAGTATGGTTCTTTTACCTCCTTGGTTAAGTTTACTCCCAGGTATCTTTTTGTGGTTGGTAAATGAGATTGTTTTTTAACTTTTTTTCTGAGAACTCATTATCTATACTAATAAAAGGGTAATATGCTAATTAGAGTGATTGTCTTCCAGACATCCTTCTAGACAAAACTGCAGCGGCTAGAAGGGGTGAGGCTCAGGCCAGAAGTGGCAGCAGCAGTGGGATAATAGGGGTGGTGCCCCCAGCAGGAGGCCAGACTGGGGGCCAAGGTACAGGCAGTTTGGGGTGATCAGGCCAATAGGGGAGGACAGTTGGGAGTGATCAGGACTGCAGGGGAGAGCAAGGTAGGGGCATTCAGGCCACAGGCAGAGGGGTTAGGGGCGACCAGGCAAGCAGGCAGTGGGATTAGGAGCAAATAGGCAGGCAGGTGAATGGTTAGGAACCAGCAGTTCTGGATTGTGAGAGGGATGTACGACTGCAGGAAGTTGGACATCCCCCGAGGGGTCCCAGATCAGAAAGGGTGCAGACTGGGCTGAAGGGGGTGCTCCCTCTTGAGTGCACAAACTTTATGCACCAGGCCTCTAGTAAGTATATAAAAATGCCATCAATTTCTGGTTGTTAATTTTGTATCCTTCTACTTTGCTTAGTTTACTAAACAGGTGTGTTGTTTTTTTTTATGGAGTCTTTAGGGTTTTCTATGTACAGTATCATGGCATCTGTGAATAATGCCAGCTTCACTTCCCCTTTCCAATTTGTTTCCCTTTTATGTTTTCTTCTTGTCTGATCACCGTGGCTAGGACTTCTTGTATTATGTTGAATAAGAATGGTGAAAGTAGATATCCCTGTCGTGTTCTTGATCTTAAAGGAAATGCTTTATGGTTTTGCCCATTGAGCATGATGTTGGCTATAGGTTTGTCATATTATATTTATGTATGATCCCTCTATTTTCACTTGCTGACAGATTTATCAAAAATGGTGCTGGATTTTATTGAATGCTTTTTCTCCATCTGTTGATATGATCATGTGATAATTATCCTTCATTTTGCTTATTGATTTGTGAATATTGAACCAGGCTTGCATCCCTGGAATAAATCCTTAGTCACATTGTATGATCTTTCTTTCCTCTGTCCACACAGGAATAAAATTCATACACTGTTCAAATGTCTGTGTTCTTCTCACTCTTATTTTGGCTTGTTCATACAACTTTTTATCCTCTTGCAAGATTAGTGTTCAAACTTGATCACAGTATCATCAATGCAGGTGTAAGACAGCCCGAAGGCTCAATGTCTAAATTAAGTTTGGCTGTTGCTAGCATATGTCCTGGATTGGTTGCCTTCTACACGTGTGTTGACTCGGTCCAGGGATCGAGCCTGCAGCCGAGGTACATGCCCTTGTTGAATTGAACCCAGGACCAAGGGCTGATGCTTTATCTCTTAAACCAGATTGGCTAGGGCTATTATTGTTTTTAGAGAGAGAGAGAGGGAGGGAAAGAAACACAAAATAGGCACATCATAGTTATAAAGAGGAGGTATAATGCCAACCTTCATTCAGCATTTTCTTTCACTTGAATGTCAATGGTTGAAATACCAAAACCTAAAAGAAAGGTCCCAGTGAAAATAATACGGCTCCAGTCTAAAGACCTTTCCTGGGGTTTGCGTGGGTATCCTGGCTTCTAGGAGCCCCTTGGAGAATCACCTGGAAGGATGCCAATTCCTACCTGCAGGGGCGGCGGACCAATGGCAGGTGTGAGAAAGGCCGTGAGAAAAGAAGGGCGTGAACGTGGAGGGTGGAGTCCGGCCGGGAGGAACGGCATACGCTGTGTAAGACCGGACACGGGCCTCAGCCCTGCCTCCATCACTTACTGCCTGTGCGATCTTGGGCTTCAGGTCTCTATGCTCCAGTTTCTAAAGATATGGCTAATCCTGCTTCATTTTGCATAAGGCACTCACGACAACGAAATAAAATAACGAAAGAGATCTCTGTGCCAGGACTCACGCTGTGAATGACAGTTTGGTAAAATAACCTCCTGATGAGGGAGAGTCCACGGGGCTGTCTGCGATCCACTTGTGGGAGCCGCTCACCGGTCCTCCTCACTGGGAACGGGGTCTTGCAATGAAGACTCTGCATAGTCTCCCTCCCGAGAAGATGCGGATCCTGTTCTGGGGATTCGCTCCAGTAGAGACTTGAGCATGAGGAGGCCCAGTCCAAGGAGAGAAGCCTGGGACAGCGTATGACGAGGCAGTGACGGGCACAGTCAGGTTCACTCTGCTGCTGGGGACCACGCTCCACTCAGCACTGCGGCTGCCAGGCCCGGGTGAGGTGGAGGCTTCCCCCGAGGAGCCATCCTTTGAACTCGATGGAGGTAAAGTAGTCCTGACTGGCTTCTCTTGTTTCCCTTTTTCTCTAAGATGCATGAGAAGTCAACTTGGATCAGCCAATGAACCTGTATGCGAACGTGCATAACCTGTGGGTGAGTGAGGGCCTGGGGGGAAGGGGTGCAGGGGGGGGGGATGGAAGAGAGTAGTGGGGGGAAGGAAGGGCCTATGCAATACTTTCCACAATAAAGCTTAGAAAAAGAAAACAAGGAAGAAATCTCCTTGTGCCCGATGGTCCCCTGAGCCAGAGCCCAGGAGAGCCCTGCGGAGAGGACACAGGCGTGGAGGCCGGCTGAGGGCGGGAAGGCCCTGCTCCTGCCTTCCCTGGGGGACGTCAGTCTTTCCTCCTCTGAGCACACCCGCCCAGGTCAGCGCTCCCCGTGCCCTGCGTCAGAGATGAAGGCAGCTGCTGGCGTGGCCGCGGGGAGATCTCCTCGTTAGCCTGCTCGTTCCGGACGGAAGGCAGCCCCAAGCTCCCCAAGGCCCCGTCCCTGTCCGCCCGGCTGCAGGAACGGGCCCAGCAGCATCTGTCCAGTCAAACCGCACCTGAGCGGCCAGGAGCGGGGACGGCCTGGGGCTGGGGGTGCGGGCGGCGGGAGGGTCCGCAAGCCCCTGTGAAACACACACACACACACACACTCACACACACACACACACTCACACACACACACACACTCACACACACACACACTCACACACACACTCACACACACACACTCACACACTCACACACACACACACTCACACACACACACACACTCACACACACACTCACACACACACTCACACACACACACTCACACACATACTCACACACACACACTCACACACACACTCACACACACACACTCACACACACACACACACACACTCACACACACACACTCACACACACACACACTCACACACACACACTCACACACATACTCACACACACACACACTCACACACACAACTCACACTCACACACATTCACACACACACACACACAATCACACACACTCACACACACACACATACTCACACACACTCACACACACACACTCACACACATTCACACACACACTCATACACACACTCACACACACACTCACACACATTCACACACACACTCACACACACACTCACACACACACTCACACACACTCACACACACTCAGACACACACACACACTCACACGCACACACACGCGCACACACACACACGTGTGTGGGAGCAACAGGCCTCCCGAATATCCTTCCATGCTTACATCTGCCCAGTCTCCTATCATTGGTCCCCTCAGCCCGCACTGCGAGTGCTGTTTTCTCCGTAGGAACGGCCCTGGGCACAGGCATGCCTGCCGCTCCCGGGCCTCTCGGGGCCTGAGGCAGCAGCCTGTGGTCTGCCGGGTCCCAGGTGTGAACCACGCCCGCCTGCCGCCTGCAGCCAGCAGATGCTCGGCTGCCTCGCCCCCAGGGGCGCCCACTGCAAGCAGGGCCGTGGCTCAGGTGACTTCCGCCGGAGGGACCTTCTGAGCTTCGTTTTACTTCTTCTGCATCAATGAGCTCTCCAAGGAGAACTGGACCAAGAAGCTCACGAAGGCTGGAATCAAACCCATTTCAGGAAGGGGAGGGGAGGAAAGGGGAATGGGGGGGAGGGGAGGACAGGGCGGAGGAGGGAAGGGGAGGGCAGCGGAGGGGAGGGGAGGGCAGGGGAGAGGAGGGGAGGACAGGGCAGAGAGGGAAGGGGAGGACAGTGGAGGGGAGAGAAGGGGAGGGCAGGGGAGGGCAGGGGAGAGGAGGGCAGGGGAGGGGAGAGGAGGACAGTGGAGGAGAGAAGAGGGCAGGGGAGGGGAGGGCAGGGGAGAGGAGGGCAGGGGAGGGGAGAGGAGGACAGTGGAGGGGAGAGAAGGGGAGGGCAGGGAAGGGCAGGGGAGAGGAGGGCAGGGGAGGGCAGGGGAGAGGAGGGCAGGGGAGGGCAGGGGAGGGCAGGGGAGGGCAGGAGAGGGGAGGGGAGAAGGAGTGCTGAGGCCTCAGCAGGCAGTGAAGGGAGTTCCTCCTGCACAGCCCACTGAGTGAGCACAGGGCCCTCGGCCTCAGAGCAGCCCCTCAGAGCAGCCCCACAGGCCACCCCAGCCGGGATCCTGGCGGGGCCTGCTGTCTGATTAAAGGGAATTTTATGCTAAACACCAGCCACCAGCACCGGCTGTGTGGGTGAGCGGATAAAATTTTCATGGAAATGCCTTCTCGGGTCATTGGTTTAGCTGCACGAGGTAAAAATAGAAGGAGCTGCCACGGAGGGCGAGCTGACAGCTTCGCCGGAGGCTCCAGCGGCACAGAAAGCCGGTCCCTGGCTGGCTTCCCCCTCCTTTGGAGGAAAAGGGACCGGAGTCAGGAAGCCAGGCGCTGCTTTCCCTGATCCCCGCGCCCCTTTCCCTCCTCCTCCTCCACCTGCGTCCTGCCTCCCACGTCACTGCTTCCTCTCTGAGGCCGCCCTCCTCTCCTCCCGCACTTCTGTGTCATTTCCTTTTCTCCTTCCTGGGGATGGATCGCCTCCAGGCTTGGCACCCCCACCCCCGGGGTCACCCCTGCTTTCTCGGCAGCCTGTCTCCAGGCAACCTGGTCTCACAGACTTTTCTAGAAATCGCTCTTTGGCCCGTTCCCCCCGCTGCCCCTCCCTCCCGGAGGCCCACGCAGGCCCACGTTCAGAAGGATGGCGTTTCGCGGTCAGTTAAATGGCTCGGCGTGAGCGTGGGTAGGTGCTGCCTTTTCCAGCCCTCCATGCGGCCAGCCAGCCGCACCAGCCCCGCAGCCCACAACTGCTGAGCGCTGGGAGGGCAGGGAGGCCAGCACGACTCACTGCCCTTGTGTTTTGGACAAATACATTTTTAATTTTGTGGAGTTGTTTTTTTTTGTTTTTTTTTTAATGAACATTGAAGTTGCACTTTTCAATACTGATCCTGAAGCCAACAGCCACCTCCACATCCACCTTCTCACACTTCCGGCTCAGAAGTAGACTTTCTTTCCTGGGCTCCGGAGCCGGGCCAGGAGCCCCGCAGGAGCGGAGACGACCGCCTGCTGCCCGCCCGCAGGGTCTCAGAAGAGTCCGGTCTGACCTCGTGTCCCCCGAACGCTCTGCGTCTCTCACGTCTGTGAGCCCGGCCGACGGAGCCCACGCCCTGGCCCCTTTGCTGCGCTGCGTGGCTGGGCCGGAGCCGGGGCCTCCCGGCCCCTGAGCCGCCAGGAGCGCGCTCTCCGGAGACAGCCTCCGTGGCTGAGGAAAGCCCGGCAGCAAGGCGGGTTCGAGGGCGCTAACTCACTGACTCACCATGTTAGGGGTGTCGAACTCAATCAGAGAAGGGGCCAAAATCTAAAATCCAGCCTAAATCGCGGGCCGAATGGTTTACTGAACAGTCATAAACTGTCATTGTGATGGAAACGCAGCGGAGTGCAGTGATGACAGCGCGGTGCGGGCCACATTGCAAGGCCTGGCGGGACGGATTTGGCCCGCGGGCCTTGTGTTTGACACATGTGCACCATGTCCCTCCCTCTGGAAGAGAACTCCAATTCCTGTTTCCACTGCGACCTGAGAGCTGCGCCGAGTCCCCGGACAGGGGGCCGTCTAAAGAAGCCTGCCTTCGACATCCACCGTGGCAGTGCCACAAAGCGCCCACTCAGGATGCCGCCCTCTCCTTGCTGTCACAGTCCCCACCCTGCTGCCTCTCATTCCCACAGAGAGAGCAACGCACCCCCGCCGGGCACAGCGCAGAGTGGACACGGCACCTCCCTCAGAAGCCAGAGCCCCGTCCGTGTACCCCAAAATAAAGGGGGAGCGGAACCCTGGCATCTAAAGAGACACCAGTGCTGCTGCTTTGTGCGTGACGGGGTTCTGGATCAAAGCCAGGAAATGGCCGTTTGGGTACAATCTGCGCCCAATCATGCCTCGACAAAAAATGAAATGTTCCACGGAGCAGAGGGAGCAGAGGAGAGGGCGAAGGAAAAGATGCCGATGAAGCTGAAACAGCAACGAAAACCAAAACAGGATGTAAATTACAGCAGGCATCCCATGAGGAAGCACCCCATCAGCTGGGAAAATGGGATAGATAGGTGATAAAGCCCAGCAGCATCCTATATAATAAAAGGGTAATATGCAAATCGAACAAATGGTGGAACGACCAGTTGCTGTGATGCACACTGACCACCAGAGGGCAGACGCTCAACACAGGAGCTGCCCCTGGTGGTCAGTGCTCTCCCACAGGGGGAGCGCCGCTCAGCTAATCTGAGCCCAGCAGCTAATCTACAAAGTTATCAACTGACTGGTGGTGGGAGCCTGCCCTGCCTCCACGCCCGCGCTAAGAATGTCCGACTGCTGACAGGCCTGTCCCCATCAGCCAGACGTCCCCTGAGGGCTCCCAGACTGTGTGAGGGCTCAGTCCGGACCTCCGGGGCCTCCCACCCCCACTCCACCCCTCCTGCCAAGTACACGGATCTCGTACACCAGGCCTCTAGTTGTAAATAACAGCCCAAAGCCACACGCCGCCTGTGCAAAAGCAGCAGCCATGGGGGGACAGAGCAAACCTCTGGATGCGGCTGCAGCCCTGGGGCTGGTGACGGGGGACAGACTGGAGATGTGGTGATGGGAGCCCCGATGGGAGTCCACAGCGAGCTAATGTACAAAGGCATCACCTGACGGGGGTGGTCCGGAGGTAAAGGCTAGCAGGGGTGGCAAGAACACCCTTTATAGTGTGGTCTCCTTGTATGGATGTGATTTCATTCGAGGCCTATGAGCCTTACAAACAGCTGAGGAAGAGACCAAGGGAGGCAATCACACTTGGTGGCAACGCCAACCTGGGGTCCTCTGGCAGCCCTCCCGTTGTCTAGGGATTGATAAGTGGCTCAACCCTAACACCAGAGCACCCAAGGGGCCTTTGAGTGTGGGTAGGAAAAAACAGGACCTCCAGTCCCTGTGGAGGCCCGGGTCTCTGCTACCCATGATGCCCAGCAAAGCTCTCGGTCCAAGTTGCAAGTTGAGGGCAAGATCTTCTGAGCAGCTTCCAGAGCAAATGAACGGAGCGGAGGGGCCTCGGATAAACCCGCGGCCTCCCCAGCTGCCCTCCCTGTCCGCCATCAGAGGCAGCCGCTCCAGCCGCCCTGTCTGAGCAGGAGACGTGCTCTGCGGTGAGAACCCAGGCAGAGGCGAGGGCGGGGACACCAGCCCGCCCGGAGCGCAGGCCGATGTGCTTGCAGGAACCACCATCTCTGTTTTGTCCTCTAACCTCTAACAGCTGCCTAACGAGAGCAGAGAGGGTGTGGATGCCGCTCTCTGGGGGTGCCTGTTCCGCGGCGCGCCTCCGATCAGGCTAGGGGGGCGGGGGAAAGAAAGGCAGCAAATTGTTTCTACTGTTCGCTTTCTGAGCCTAAAGAGAAGCCCAGCGGAGCTGTGCGCCTGTCAGACGCTGCCAGGCAGAGGACTCCTGGCCCAGGAAACACCGCTAGTGCCTCTGACAAAGGTGCTGCCGACAGGGTGCTGGCTGAGGACGGCTCTGCTCCATGGCTTGTGGCCCTCGCCGTAGGCTGGGGGTCACACCTGCAGCTGCCTGAGCACTTCCCTCCCCGTCCTCACAAGACTCCTTAGACTAGGGGTGTCGAACTCAATCAGAGAAGGGGCCAAAATCTAAAATCCAGCCTAAATCGCGGGCCAAATGGTTTACTGAACAGTCATAAACTGTCATTGTGACAGAAACGCAGCGGAGTGCAGTGATGACAGCGCGGTGCGGGCCACATTGCAAGGCCTGGCGGGACGGATTTGGCCCGCGGGCCTTGTGTTTGACACATGTGCCTTAGACAGAACGAGGGGTTTCCCAGCGCATGGACAGCACAGTCCTTCCCCGCCCGCTGGTTCCGGCCTGGGACAGAGTCAGTCCTCACACTGCACAGGAGGCAGCCCAGGAGCGCGCTGTCAGCTGCCTGCCGCCTGGCCTGGTAAGAGACTTTTAGAAAATGTCAGAGAGGAAGGGAGAGGGAGAGAGAGAGAAACATCAATGATAGAGGCTCATGGATCGGCTGCCTCCTGCACGCCCCACACCGGGGAGGAGCCCCGCCCAGGGCCTGTGCCCTGCCCGGAATGGCACGGTGACCTCCTGCCCAGGTTGAAGCCCCACCACTGAGCCGGCAGCCGGCCTAAGACACTCTGAGGAATGGCATTGGTCCAGGATGAGGTTGACTGAGGGGTGCAGAGTTTGATCTCTAGCAACACTCTAATGCTCACCTCTCAGCCCTCATCCACCATCAGAGGAAGTCCGCTTCCTCTGGACTGGGCTCCACCAGGAATTCCCACCCCTCCCCGCCCCTGGCAGGTGTCCCACTTTGCCTTCCCTGCTTGCAGAGCAGCAGGCGGAGGGTGGTGAGCGGCCAGACGGGGGCCAGAGAGCCAGAGGAGCCGTCCCCTGCCGGCCTGCCCTCTCTCTGCCTGGGGACCCCCCCCCCCCCCCCATCCCCCAGCTTCAGGGAGAGCGCCAGCCATCCCCGCGGACACACAGCCGGGCCACAGCCCATGTCAATAGCTTTTCCTGCTCTGGGCGCGGCGGTCCCTAAGACACGGGGATGCGGACGGACAGCGGGTCCCCCCTCCTCCCCACGGCCCCGCTCCCCCCGGCCGCCCTGCAGGGCTGGGGGCCAGGGCTCCTACCTGGGTCCGAGGGGAGAGGCGCGCATGGGGCGCCCGGCTCGGGCTCCGCCCGCCGCTCACCGCCCCGCGCAGAGCCCCGCGTGCGGAGGGGGCGGGGGGGAGGTCGCAGCCTGGGGCCGCCGCTCGGGCTGGAGCCCTCTCCGCGGGCTGCGGGCGGATCGCGCTCCCGCGCCGGCCGGTGCGCGCGGGGCGGGGAGAAAGTCCCGGAGCTTCTGCTGCGCGAGGCGGGACCGCCAGGCGGCGGCTTCTGGCCGCTCCCCGGGCTCAGCGGCCCCAGCGCCCCGCACTGAGTTACCTGGGGCCACGCCGCCAGCGGCGCCCTCACACCCTCGCCCCCCTGAGCCGCCCGTCCATCCCCCGCGGAGCAGGCCGGGCCTGGCGGCAGGGGGCGCCCCGGCCCTGGAACCAGGTCCCAGGCGGCCCGCGGGAGGCAGGCGGGAGGCCTGTGGCGGGTCCACAGGTGCTGCGGGCCTTGGGGCGGGGACCCCGGGCGCAGCCCCCTTTGCAGGTGAGCCTCGGCCTGCAGACGGAAGGGCTCCGGGTTGGATTCCGGGTACCTCCGTACTTGGGTTCAGGCTCCTCCCCGGCCAGGACTGGGGTCCCCCGTGGGTATAGGAGGCAATCCATTGATGTGTTTCTGTCTTTTCCTCTCCTTTCCACTCTCTCTAAAAATCGGTGGGAAAATATCCTCGGGTGAAGATATACAAATAAATAAATGATAAAATGCCCCCTCCTCCAGGAAGGCTGTGCAGCATGGCTCGCAGGGAGGGGCAGGGATGCTGAGCGGGGCGGGGACCAGCTCACAGGCTCTGCTTACAAAAGCCCCATTTCCCCCTGTTATTGCCACACTCCGCCCCGGCTTTCCCCCGTCCTTCCCCTCACTCCGAGGGGCCTCTGGCACAGATGTTTCCATAAAACCCAATGATTCCTCCACTTTTCTTAGCTGAGTAAGGCCTGCTCACCAGAGAGCAAGGGGCTACTCACCAGAGGGGCGTGATCACTGGGAAGCTGCTGCGGCCTGCACCCCACCCCTCCCAGCAGATGTGCTTCCCGCAGAGTGTGCACCCGCCCCGCCTAGGCAGCCCCTGCCACCTGCCCGCCCGCCGCCTGCCGGGGGTTGTGACATGCCCCACGCACGCAGGTGTCCGCTTTGGGGAGTGACAGTGCCTGCGTCACTGCTGCGCGCAGGGTGACTCAGAGCAAGGAGGCGTCCTCGGAGGTCCCTGTGAGCCAGAGTGGCCCCTGAGGAGCAGGTGGAGGGGTGAGGACGGCTGGACGCTGGAAGGTGTCCAGCCCCCCTTCCCAGGTTGTCCGCTGGGACCAGCTACTTGCCGCGCTGAGCCTGAGCCGCCCCGAGTGGAAGAAGGAGAACGCAGCGGCGGCCGCAGGAGTGAGGGAGTCTGCCTGCAGGCGCCTGGAGCGTCACTCCCCTCAGCTCTCACTTACATCGCTGCCCATACTGCCATCCCGGGCCAGACGGACCGCACAGAGCCCAGCCTGCTCCGATGTCAATCCCTCCCAGCCTCTCTCTTTATCCAAGCTGGCCTAAAATGGGGATGATAAATGTCCTTTTTAGGACTGAGAGAATTAAATAAAATCGTGAATGTAAAACACCTAACATGATGCCTCTGCATCATAAACATCAAGGTGTGCTAGCTCCAACTTCATCTCCAGTTTCCAGATGTGGGATCCTGAGCAACTTTCCTAAGCCTCAGCGTTGCAAAGATTAATGTTAATACTATAAATTATCTGGTATATAGTGATGGATATATGTTAATTACAACCTTCCCTTTCAAAACTGCTCACATTTTATCAGAAGCATTCCTACCACATCTCATTTATCCTTCTGTTAAGATCCTCTTATGCGAGTTTGTTTCATTTAAATGGATTTACAACTTTTTCACATCCCCTCATTCACATGAAAAATGTATTAAACACTTACTACATAATGTCAGACACTGTTCTGACATACATGTATTTCTTTTATATGATTATAAGTTCCCAGAAGCTAGGGATGTGCTTTCCTTGTGATTTAATCTCCCAACATCATATGGAGTCTCAGTCATAGGTTCATTGAGCCGGGAGGAGCGGAGACGATACGGCCAGCACCCCCACCTCACAGCCCAGCTATAACGGGCTCACGCCCAGCCGTGTGGACCTTCTCACCTTTCGCTCCATCGTGTGTTCATAAGAGGCACTAGGAGAGCTGTGGCCAAGTGCATCTGAGAAAAAATGGGTTAAGCAAAGTAAACCATGTTATTTTTTAACTGCAAGACTTTCCAGGACCTTTCCCATGTTTCTGAGAATCGGGAATTTCCAAGGGAGGGACAATGCGCCCACTTGTAAATGCATCTCCCAGGACCCCTTTCTCCCTCAGAGCCCCTGAGAGCCAGTGCTCTCACATGGGCAGTTAGCGAGCGCGGAGCTGCGCCCCGGGATACACTCAGCCAGAGCCCGCCCGCTGGGCGGCCTGCAGAGCGGGCACAGTGCTCCCTCCTCCTGCCTTCCAGCCAGCCCCTCTCCAGGGCCCGAGCTTTCTCACAGCGGGAACCTCAGGGGAAAGGGAACCTTTCGCCACGGCCCCCTCTTCCTGAGGAAGCTGCTTGGCACAGGGAACAGGAGAGCCCTGGTCAGAGCTGCGGGGTTCAGCTCTTCCTCTCTGCTTTGACTCCCACAGCGCCCCGGAGACTGGAATCTGCACTGTGCTTAAGAACAGGGCTTTATGAGCTACATTCCTACGTGTTAATCTCATCTCTATGTCTCCCCTTTATTAGATATTGGGCAACCTGCTTAACTTCTTAAGCCTCAGTTCTCTCCTTTATAAAATCAGCATAATAATGCTGGATGAAACTACAATATTATTGCAATCAAACCCCTGACACAGTGCCCAGCACAGAGTAAGCACCCAAAGCTCCAGCAGTGCTTCTCTGAGTGAAGGGTGGAGAAGGGGAGTGAGGGGCAGTGGAGGGGAGAGTGAGGGGCGGCTGAGGGGGAGTGAGGGGCGGGAGAGGGGAGTGAGGATTGGTGGATGTGTTCCAGAGCACTGCCCTCAGCTGCCAGTGTTGACCCCAGCGGCTCCTCACCTATCTGGCCAGCTGTTGCTCAGAGCATCTCATTATAGCAGCTGATAATGTCCCGGACAGCCACTCGCTCTTTGCACCCAGACTCTGGCGTCAGAACTGGTGTTTAAATCCTAGTTCTGTGTAGGTGTTCGGCTGAGTAGGTGTGTGGCTGAGTAGGTGTCTGGCTGTGTGGTTATGCAGGCTGTGGAGCTGTGTGGCTGTGTAGGTGTGTAGATGTGGCACTGTGTAGGTGTGTGGCTGTGTAGGTGTGTAGGTGTGGCACTGTGTAGGTGTGTGGCTGTGTAGGTATGTAGATTTGTGGTTGAGTGGCTGTGCAGTTGTGTGGCTGTATGGTTGTGCAGCTATGTAGGTGTTTGGCTGTGTAGGTGTTTGGCTGTGTAGGTGGGGGGTTGTGTAGGTGTGCGGCTGTGTAGGTGTTGGGCTGTGTAGGTGTGTGGCTGTGTAGGTGTGTGGCTGTACAGCTGTATAGCTGTGTAGGTGTGTGGCTGTGTAGGTGTGAGGCTGTATAGGTGTGTGACTGTGTAGGTGTGTGGTTGGCTGTGTAGGTGTGTGGCTGTGTAGGTATGTGGTTATGTATGTGTGTGGTTGTTTGGCTGTGTAGGTGTTGGGCTGTGTAGGTGTTGGGAAGTGTAGGTGTGTGGCTGTGTAGGTGTGTGGCTGTGTAGGTGTGTGGCCGTGCGGTTGTGTGGTTGTGTAGGTGTGAAGGTGTGTTGCTGTATGGATGTGTGGTTGTATGGCTATGTATGTATTTAGGGGCTAGTGTGTAAGGTGGATAAAACACCAACATTTTAAAATAACTACTTCAATGTATCAGATATAGTGTTTCATTACAAGATTTTCTGTAACCCTCACAATAACCTTATGAAGTCCCTCTAGTTATTCCCACTTTTATAGAAGAGGAAGCTGAGTCTTAACAAGGTTAAGTAACTTGTCCAAAGCCACACAATACTGGATGTGGGATCCTACCCCTTTACTGGCAACGCATGATAACATCAACGACCTCACGTGTCCAACACATTCTAACGGGATGGTAAACACACAGCTCACACCGCTCCCGTCTGCGCATGAGGAAGTGAGGCTCGGCGAGGGGGCGTCTGTGAAGGTCACACAGGTCGACAGTGACATGGCTGGTCTTGAACCCAAGGCTGCTCCCACTCAGTCAGATGCGGGCATCAATCCTGACACCAGGACCCAGAAAGCACTTCCCTCCTGGAGGAAGGCCTCTGGTGAATCCCCACGCCGAGCAGCCTCCACAGGGGCAGTGCTGGGGGCGGGGATGGAAGAGGCCCCTGGCTCCCACCCTCTGGCCAGGGTTCCAGGAGCGGGCCCCCTGCCTCTGTCCGTCACGGCACTCAGGCCCAGTGGCCAGTGTGTCCTGTGCGGGAAGATAGGAAGGTTAGTGATAATGACAATGACAGCATGCACTGACTGGTTCTTCGGGATTAGGGCACTGTTAGAAGTGCTTCATGTATTACTTGCTCATTTAATCAGGAGTCATGCTATAAGGTGGGTAATAATATCACGCACTCTCATGGTGATGACGATGAGGATGATGATGCACAATTGCTATCTCCATTTTGTAGATGAGAAAATGGGGCACAGTGAGGTGCAGTGATTCCCCAGGAGGCCAGAGCGAGGGTGTAAGTCCCGGTGTCTGATGTCAGGCCCGGGGCATTGTCGGCTGCTCTGATAAGATGCTCTGATAGGTGAGGAGACGTGGGTCGGCACCTGCCGCTGAGGGCCGTGCTCTGGACCATCACTTCCCTCATTCAAGCTGGCCTTGGCCGTGGCTCTTGGCTAATTCCTCTGCCCATCTTCCTGCAGCTCACCAGCTGCCCCTTGTCAGCCCAGCACAAAGGAATGCCGGTGGGCAAGGGGCAGGTGGCACTGTCTGTTTCCTTCCTTGCCAAGCAGGGTGCCCTCTCCTTCCCTACCCCTCTACCCCGTCTCCTGGCGCGCCCATCTGGCCTGGACGGCAGCTGCGTTGTGCTTTGAAAAGCCGGCTCTCTTGTGAGGCCGATGAGATTCAGGCTCAGGAACCCCGTCCCCCTATTCAATCAGGGGCGTTTTCCCTGATTCTGGCCCCTGCCTGCGCGGTTTGCCTTTGGCTTTGAACAAAGCTCTCGGCGCCTGAAGTCCAGCCGTGGAGAGAACAGGCACCTGCCTTCCTTCAGGAAGGTGGCAGAGGGCAGGGGTGTGAGACGGCTGCCCCGCCCTCTGCCCCCTGCGAGCTGTGAGCCCAGCGGGTGAGGGGGTGTGGAAGCCCCGCTGCCTGGGATGGAGATGTATACCAGCTTGGAGCTCTGATGCCCAAGCTCTAGTCCCAGGTTCCCCGGAAACAAGCTGCCTGAACTTGGGGAAATTATTCTCCTTCTTTAGGCTTCACTTTTTACCTTCAAAACGGGAGTGTTTAATACAACGGACCCTGTGCAGTTCTCTCCGTGTGGCAGGGAATACCCCGGCCAGGGGCTTTTCCCAGGAGGAAATTGGGAGGAGCCGAGGCCGCTCTCACCTTGCCCGCCCGCCCTCCAGGACCCGCCCCTGCTTCTCACTCAGGACTCCCGTTCCCAGGCCCAGCAGCCAGGCCTCTGACCTGGGGGTGACTCGGCGACCCCTTTGTCTCCAAGCAGCAGGTGCTCCCAGCCTGGTATCCGTCCAGGCTCCTCACAGCTGCCGCCACCAGCCATAGGGTTAGGTCTGTGCTCTCCTCTTTGGATTAACATGAAGAACAAAACTAAGGAACCCTGTGGGGTGCCGGGCAACTCGATCAGAAGTGCGGTCAATGTGCTTTGCGGCATGAACTGGCTCCCAGAGGAACTGTGCCTGACAGGCCGCGGCTCCTGGGCCAGCAGCAGGTGGGTGCTGTTCCGGCTCTCATTCCCCCTCCTCTGAGAAACACCGGGCTGAAAAGAAATGGCGATCGGGCACGTGAGGAAGAGCAGGGCTGGGGAGCATCTTGGTTGTTTGAGAGGTGAGGTTGTGTCATATATATATGTGTGTATATATATGTATATATATGTATATATGTATATATATATGTATATATACATGTGTGTGTGTATGTGTGTGTATATATATTGTGTGTATATATATATATAATTGATTTCAGAGAGGAAGGGAGAGGGAGAGAGAGATGGAAACATCAATGATGAGAGAGACTGATTGATCGGCTGCCTCCTGCACATCCCCTACTGGGGATCGAGCCCCAAACCCGGGCATGTGCCCTTGACCGGAATCGAACCCGGCGCCTTTCAGTCCGCAGGGTGACACTCTATCCACTGAGCCAACCGGCTAGGGCAGGGCTGCGTCTTGATCAGACAGCGTCATGGCGCTCAGTGGAGCTCCAGACCAGCAACAGTCACCAAGCTGTCCAGGGGCAAGGCCGGTCATGAAGTCCCACTGCTCTTCCTCCATCACACACACTCACTCACACACTCACACACACACTCACACACACACACTCACACACACACTCACACACACACACTCACACTCACACTCACACACACAAACTCACACACTCACACAAACTCACACACACACACACTCACACACACACTCATACACACACACACACTCACACTCACACACACACTCACACACACACACTCACACACACACTCACACACACACACTCACACTCACACTCACACACACAAACTCACACTCACACAAACTCACACACACACACACACTCACACACACACTCATACACACACACACTCACACTCACACACACACTCACACACACACACTCACACACACACATACACACACTCACACACACTCACAAACACACACCCACTCACACACACACTCACACACACTCATACACACACGCACTCACACACACTCACACACTCACACACACACTCACACTCACACACACACTCACACTCACACACTCACACACTCATACACACACACTCACTCACACACATTCACACACACACTCACACACACACTCACACACTCATACACACACACACTCACTCACACACACTCACACACTCATACACACACACTCACACACTCATACACACACACTCATACACACACTCACACACACACTCACACACTCACACATACACTCACACACACACACACACTCATACACACACTCACTCACACACACACTCACACACACACACACTCATACACACACACACTCACACACTCATACACACACTCACACACTCACTCACACACACACACACTCATACACACACTCACACACTCACTCACACACACACTCACACACACACACTCACACTCATACACACACACACACACTCACACACACACTCATACACACACTCACACACTCACTCACACACACACACTCACACACACACACTCACACTCATACACACACTCACACACATGCACGCAGCGCGATCCAGCCACAGCCAGTGCTTCTGGGAAAGCGCGAGAGCAAGGAGCAGCGCCGGCTCCTTCAGTGTCAGAGAGGCAGAGAGGACCGTCTGACAGGCGCTGGAAGGCTGTTAACATGGAGTCACACTCCAAGAGCCTGGGCACACAAGTTCCCAGTCCTCCTTCCAGTGGGCGTTTGATGGAAATCAAAATACATTTTCCTAGTTTTATCCAGAACACCCTGAGACTTTCCCACGTGGAAAAAGGACTGTACTTGGAAATCTAAAAGACACTGAAAGCAATTTAAGAAGTAAAGTAAATGGGAGTATATAGTGTGTTCATGAATCGGAAGAGTTAACATCATTAAAATGTCAATATCTCCAGAGCAATGTATAGCTTCAGCATGTTCCTATCAAAGTACCAACAGTGTATTTCACGGAACTATATAGAACAAATAACCCAATAATTTGAATGGAACACAAAAGACCCTGAACAGTCACAGCTATCTTCAGAAAAAAACCAAGTTGGAGGTTCTGAGCTACCTGAAGGCAAGCTACTCTACAAGGCCTTGTAATCAAGGCTGGCATGAAACGGTGCTGGCATGGAAGCAGACATGCAGATCTGTGGAGGAGTGGAGAGCCCAGAAATGAGCCCATGCCTGTATCAATACAGACAGGGGCGGAGAGAGCACAATGGGGTGGTGACTGTCTGTTCGATGAATGGGGTTGGAACAACTGGACGGAAACATGCCAAGGAATGGGGCTGGATCACCTTCTTACACCAGACACAGGAACGAACTCCAGATGGAGTGAAGCCCTAACTGTATGGCTCACAACCATGAGACTCCTAGAGGAGGAGACGCCCGTAAAATCTCCGACAATCCTCTTAGCAATATTTTTCTGGAATGTCCCCTCAGGCAAGGGAGACAAGGGAACGAGTCAACATACGGACTACAGCAAGCTGAGAAGTTGGTGCACAGCACAGGAAACCGCCAACAAAGAGCCGGAACAACCTACCGAGTGGGACATGTTCACCAGTGATGCATCTGACCAGGGATTAACATCCAACATGTATACAGAACTAACACAACTCAGCACCGATAATAATAATAATAATAATAATAATAATAATAATAGCCTACCCAATTAAAAAGGGGAGGGGACCTGGATAGACACTTCTGCAAGGAGAACATACAGATGGACGATATACATATGACACTTGCTCATCAGAGAAATAAAACTTATAACCGCGATGAGAAATCACTTCACATCTGCGAGAGTGGCTGTCATTATTAAATCAACAACAATACGTGTTAGTAAAGAATTGGAGAATAAGGAACCTTCGTGCACTGTTAATGGGAATGTACGTTGGTGTCAACACTATGAAAAGCAGTGTGGAGGGTCCTCAAAAATCAGAAATGAAATTGTCTTATGACCGGTGATACCACTTTTGGGTATGTGTTCAAAGCAACCCAAAACACTCACTGGAAATAATGTGCACACCCTGTAGTCACTGCAGCATTATTTGCAGTGGCCAAAACATGGAGCAACCCCGGTGTCCGTCAACACAGGAGTGGATGGAAACATTGCAGTGTGTATAGGCAATGGAATGTTACTTGGCTATTAAAAAAAGAAAGAAAGAAAGAAATCTTACCATTTGTGAAACATGGATGTACCTAGAAGGTATTACAATAAGGAAAATAAGTCAGTCAGAGAAAGACAAGTACCATATGATTTCACTTATATGTGGGATCTAAAGAACAGAATAAACAAAACAAAACTTATAGATACAGACAACAGACTGGTGCTTACCAGGAGGGAGGGGGGACTGGGTGAAAAATGGAAGGGAATAAGAAATACAAATTGGTAGTTACAAAATGGTCATGAGGATGAGAAGTACAGCACAGGGAGTGTAGTTAACAATACTAGGATACCTACGTATGGTGCTGGGTGGGTACTGGAAATACTGGGGGGAACATTTTGTGTAGTATATGATTGTGTAACCACTATGCTGTCCACTTAAAACTAATACAAAATAATATTGAATGAAAACTAATTTAAAAGTAAAACTTTAGCCTGGCCCAGTGGTTGAGCATTGACCAGTGAACCAGGAGATTACGGGTTCAGTTCCTGGTCAGGGCATATGCCCAGGCTGTGGGCTCAGTCCCCAGTAGGGGGTGTGCAAGAGGCAGCCAATGGATAATGTTCCTCATCAATGTTTCTATATCTCCTCCCTTATCCTTTCTCTAAAAATCAATTTAAAAAAAAACATATTAAAAAAGTAATATTTTAAAAACCATAGTTTTACACATAACTAAAAATGTTGGCATTCTGAAAGTAAAATTGTAGAGCATATTTAAAAATATATATATTTGTATTGATTTCAGAGAGAAATGGAGAGGAAGAGAGATAGAAACATCAATGATGAGAGAGAATCATTGATTGGCTGCCTCCTGCATGCCCCCCCACTGGGGATTGAGTCCACAAGCCAGGCATGTGCCCTTGACCGGAATTGAATCCTGGACCCTTCAGTCTGCAGGCTGACACTCTATCCGAGAGCCAGACAAGCCATGGCTGAGCATATTTTATATAACAATTTTGTTAGCTCTATGCATAGTTTTTATTTTTTTAAATATATTTTATTGATTTTTTACAGAGAGGAAGAGAAAGGGATAGAGAGTTAGAAACATCAATGAGAGAGAATCATCGACCAGCTGCCTCTTGCATAACCCCTAATGGGGATGTGCCCGCAACCAATGTACATGCTCTTGACCGGAATCGAACTTGGGACCCTGCAGTCCACAGGCCGACGCTCTATCCACTGAGCCAAACCTGTCTATGTATAGTTTTAAATATTTAGGTAAATGGTAGGGGACTTCCACTTTAGCTCTTGTTTCTCAGCCCTCCAGTGTTAGCATCAGGACTAAGAAAAAGCTGCTGGTTCCCCAAAGAGAACCAAGATGTTGCTGCAAATGGAAGAGGAAGGAGAGGGTGGACTGACTATAAATAACATGTCAATTAAGGCTGACAGTTTGCCGACAGGAGCCATTCTATCAAATGTTACTGTTCTCCGATTCCAGAAACGGGATTAATGGGGGCAGGGGGAAAGCATGAGACCGGTGAATGATAAGCGAGGTTTCTCACGACGTTACTTGTTAGCGATGTGTTTGACCAGCGGCTCACTGTTCATGTCAAGGGCCGTGCAGGAGGGGTCCCTGCATCAGGAAGGAGACTGGAAAGCTTCATTAAGCCAACAAATATTAGTTGGGACCTGTTATGGTTGGACTGAGGCTGGGCCCTAAGTCCCAAGGTTTAGACATTGTTGTGATTTAAATAATTAGCTGAAATTGCTGGGAATAAACTGGCCAGCTCTTGCTTTTGCAAGTGTACACAGTTTAGAAAAATCTTAGCGGGCAGTCTAGCTCTGCTGTTGGGAAAGCTCAGGTCTATTTATAGTTCAGAGACACGCAGGAGGTCACCCCCGAGGACAGTCTGTGGCCTTGGCGCTTTAACTGCAACGAAAGGATTAAGCGATCTTTGCAACGTAGATCCCCCAGATATAATTCTATTCCATCCAATTAGTCCACCAACAGCAGAAGGTGAAACTAACTAATTAAATTAAAGTGCAATGTAGGTCACTCTGACAAGCAGATTTCTCTTATTTCCTCTTTGAAGCTGCGAAGTTCAGAAGTGTGTGGCAGGAAATAGACGTATCCTCTTTGATCAACATTATCAAATCAATTTATTCTGGTTTTCCAGGATTTAGTGAGCAGAGCAGAGTCACCAGTGTTTTGTCTCTCCAGTAAGGAAGAGAACGAGGCTTCCGTTTCCATTCTTCCCCAGATCCCTGGAGCCAGACACACAAACGGCACCAACCAGAGCCATCCGCTGGATTAGAGCCCTCTGGTCCTCTCCTTCCCACCATCTCCTCCTTCCCCTGACATCAAAGCACTGACTTCCGCAGTCCTGGGCTAACGCTGTGGATACTATTGCTGATGGGAACCCCTAAAATACGCTTAGCTCCTCTAAGCTGGTTATATCTCAGCGACTTTCCAATTAAGATTTTTAAAACTAGACGCCGTCGTAGAGTTCATCTTTAAAAGCCCAGGAAGGCTAACTAAACAGCTCCCGATGACCCAAACATTCTGGTCTGTAACCCAGGTGCCCCAGCCTTCACGTCAGTGTTCTTTCACCCACACCACTCGTTCTGAGGTAAAAGGAAGGTGGAGGGAGGGCTTGTTGCTGTTCTGGTTTTGAGGATTCTTACACAAAACCCCCTTTGGACTCTGTTGTCTCAAATTCTGGCCCATCGCCCCCTGCATCCAGAATGCTTTTGGGAAATCTTGGCTCTATGTTCTGACACTGACACTTCTTGTTTGTTGACCTCCATGTAATCCTCTGGAATGCAAGGTCATCACAGAAGCACCCTGTACTTTGTTTACAGAATTTTATGAGAGAAGGGTGCTTCACAAACATATATACTGATGTTTTACTGTTGTTGTTGCTTTTGGTACGTTTCTCCATAATATCTCCTGGATAATTTTTCCAAAATCCATAACCTCTGCTCTCCTATCATTCCATGAACATTTACTGGGATCTGCCACATAGCAGGCACCATTCCATGGGATGCAGCTTCCAACATGAAGGAGAGAAAATGCAGGCCACCAGGAATTCCACAGACTAGTAGCAGGAATATAAATATTTAACAACGTAACATGAATATGTGGGTGCAAAGTATTCTGGAAGCACAAAGGGAGAACTTCCCAACACCGAGGCCTGAGGAAGGCTGGGGAGTGGAGGTGACACTGGTAGCTTTGAATCTAAAGAAGTTCTCAAGGCAGAAAGGTAAGAGGTAGAAGGGGGAACGTTAGGGCATCCCAGGCAGTTGTGATGGATTTGCAAGTTTACACAAAGGCAAATAGCCTAGGAGCAGCTGACATATAAGATGGGGTTACCCGTCCATCCAATGTGGCCCAGTGGTTAAGCATTGACCTATGAACCAGGAGGTCACAGTTCAATTCTTAGTCAGGGCACATGCCTGGGTTTGCGAGCTCGATTCCAGTGGGAGACATGCAGGAGGCAGCCGATCAATGATTCTCATCATTGTTGTTTCTATCTGTCTCTCCCTCCTCCGTCCTCTCTGAAATAAATAAAAAATATATTTTAAAAAAGAATTTTTAAAAAGATGGGGTTTCCCTATTATTTAGACCAGTGGTCAGGAAACTCATTAGTCAAAAGACCCAAGCTTCCTCTAATGCCACTTCTTCAAAATAGACTCGCCCAGGATGTGGTATTTTGTGGAAGAGCCACACTCAAGGGGCCAAAGAGCCACATGTGGCTTGTGAGCCACAGTTTGCCAACCACGGAGTTAGTGCAATGGGACTACATCAAATTAAAAGGTTTTGCACTTCAAAGGAATATATTTTAAAAAGCAACCTACTGAATAAGAACATATAAGGGGTTAATGATCAAAATACCTAAAAAACTCATACAACTCAACCTAAAAAGAACAATCTGATTAAAAAATGGGCAGAGACCATGAGTATAAAGAACATACTGACACAAAAAGATGCTCAGCATCACTCAGCACCAGGAAATGCAAATCAACCGTATTGAGAAGTCACCTCACACCGGCAAGAATGGCTGTCACCAATAAGTCAACAACCAAGTGTTGGCAAGGATGCGGAGTGACAAGGGAGCCCTCAGATAGCCTTGATGGGATTGTAAATTGGTGCAGTCACTGTGGAAAATGGTATGAAGTTCCTCAAAACTTTGAACTACCAGATGACCCAGCAATTCTACTTTTGGGTATTTATCCAAAGAAATTCAAAACACTAATCTGAAAGTAAATATGCATCCCTATGTTCATTGCAGCATTAGTGATTAAAAAGTAACTGACAATATTTGGGAATAAAATTTCAATCCAGCTACAGAGTGTTAAGAACACATGGATGATGGAAAGTGGGAATTGGTGTGTGTTCTCATGCAGAAAGGCATCCTGGTGGCTTTTCTATCCCAAAGAGGTGTTTTTGCTGTGTTGATGTTATGGTTGGTATGAGTGATGGTGTGGAGATATTGCATGTTTGGTAAATTGGGCACCCAAGAATTTAATGTCTTTGAAAATAAGAAGTGATTTGGAAGTTATAGCCATATTGCAGTTACAGACACAGTAATAGTGTGTGTTTTCCTAAGGCAAAGAAGATACTGTCCAGCTTAGATACATTTTTTAATCATTAGTTAAGCAAGTCTTTCTGTGCATGCACCTTCTTATGTGATTAATTAAGCTTTTATCTTTCCCTTAAAACGTTATTGGAATATGTGGTAAAAATCCCTTAGAATCACGTTATATATTTAATATTTCCTTTCTTCCTTCTCTCTCTTTGGTTATAAAATTTGGTAGCTACCCTAAAACAAAACAAAAGAACAAAAAACACCCCACACTTTACTAGCAAGAATGAGGACTCTATTATTATTATGAACCTACTGTGTTTCCCTGAAAATAAGACATCCTCTGAAAATAAGATCTGGCGCATGGAAAGATGAGACATCCTCTGACCTGGAGCAGCCGGGTCGGGTGCAGCCAGGCCCGGAGCAGCAGCTGCCAGGCTGGGAGCAGCCAGGCCCGGAGCGGCCGGGCCCGGAGCAGCAGCAGCCAGGTCCAGAGCAACTAGGTCGGGAGCGGCGGTGACCAGACCCGGAGTAGCTGGTTGTGGAACGAACCAGAGCAACAGAGGCCAGGTCTGGAGCAGCCAGGCCCGGAACAGCTCGCTCCTCGCCTGCCCCTGCCCCACGGCTGCCTCTCAGACATGGCTGGAAACTTTTGTGGGAACTTGAGGGTCTGCTGAATCAAGTGGTGAAGGCTTAGATCTGGATGTGTTGAGTTAGTATAGGACTGGGGTGTTGATCTGTGTTGATCTGTGAGTGCCTTGGGTGGGGCCTGGATGAGGCTGGTTGACCTATTTGGAAATGTCTTTTTTGTGAAATGTATCATTGGGCATGTGGTGGTATTATTGATATGAGAAAATGCTAAGTACAGTGGTGCCTCGCATAAAGAACGCCTCGCACAGCGAACACTGCACACAACGAACTTCCTTTCATGATTCATACAACGAACTTCGTTTCACACAATGAAGTCGCCCGAGCTTCCACTACCGCTTTGCCCAAGCTTCCACGACTGCTTCGCCCGAGCTTCCACAATCGCTGCCGATGTATTGCATCCTTCCGTGCAGGCACTGCAGGCAGTCGTTAGTCACTGCGCTTAACTTAAGCACGTATCGCGGCAATCGTTCTTCATTACGAATTAAATCACGCACGTATCACAGCAGTCATCCTTTTAAGTTAAACTCAATATTTTTTTAATATCATGGCTTCTAAAAAAAGCAGGAAGGTGATTTCTGTTGAAATGAAACAGGAAATAATTAGAAGGAGTGAATGTGGGGTAAAACAGTGTGACCTCGTCAAAGAGTTTGGCCTCAGCAAGACCACCATTTTCACCATTTTGACAAATAAGGATGCAACCAAATCAGCCAAAGTAGCCAAAGGAGTATCAAAACTATTTCATGAAAAACATAGGTCTTCAATCCACGAGGAAATGGAGAGGCTATTAGCGATTTGGATTAAGGACAGGCAGGTGAAAGGTGACGTAACAACCCAAGATATTATCTGTCACAAAGCCAAGAGAATTTATGACGATCTAAAGAAAAACGTTCCTGGAAGTAGCAGCAATCAAGATAATGAAGAAGAATTCAAAGCCAGCAGGGGGTGGTTTTTTAGATTTAAGAAAAGGTGTGGAATCCACAGCGTTACTATGCATGGTGAGGCTGGCAGTGCTGACAAGAAAGAAGCAGAAAAGTTCTCTATTAACTTTCAAAAATGTATTAAGGATGAAGGATACTGCCCACAACAAGTGTTCAATGCCGATGAAACGGGTCTTTTCTGGAAAAGAATGCCGAGCAGAACCTTCATTACAAAAGAGGAGAAGAAATTGCCAGGACACAAAGCCATGAAGGACAGACTTACCCTTATGTTTTCGTCTAATGGCAGCGGAGACCTCAAGATCAAACCTCTATTGGTTTATCACTCTGAAAATCCAAGAATTTTCAAGAAAAATAACGTTATTAAGTCCAAACTGCCCGTCCATTGGAAGTCCAATCAAAAAGCCTGGGTGACCCAAGTTATTTTCAACGAATGGATTCTGGAAACCTTTGCTCCTGCCGTGAAGAAATTCTTGCTGGAAAAAGAACTGCCGCTCAAAGCCCTTCTGATACTTGACAATGCCCCTTCTCACCCAAAAGACCTAGAGGAAATATTGCAGGAAAATTATCCTTTTATCAAGGTGCAGTATTTGCCACCAAACACCACACCCATTCTTCAGCCAATGGATCAGCAAGTTATTGCGAACTTTAAAAAACTCTACACTAGAGCCCTCTTTAATAAGGTGTTTGAAGAATGCGAGTTTGGTGGAGACAATATGACTGTGCGAAAGTTTTGGAAGGAGAAATTTGATGTCCTTATGGCAATACGACTTATACAGAAGGCCTGGGAAGAAGTGTCACAAAGGACCCTCATTTCTGCTTGGAAGATGCTTGTGCCTTCGTGGACCCAGGAAGAAGCAGTAGTTGATGACACAGAAGTGGTCAAGGACATCATCACAGTGGCCCAAAGGTTGGAATTAGAGGTAGAGGAAGAGGATGTAGAGGAGCTTATTGAGGAACACGAAGAAGAGCTGACAACTGAAGAGCTCCAAGCACTTCTGGTCCAGCAACAGGACAATGCTCAAAGGGAAGCGTCATCTGATAACGAGGAGCAACAATCAAACAATCAACCAATCCCAACTGCTGACATCAAGAACATCCTGGTCAAATGGAAAGCAGTTCAGGAGTTTACCAATGCCCACTATCCGGATTCAGCTGAAGCAAACAGGATCAACGATCTTTACTCCGATACTCTTGTCCGTTATTTCCGGCAGATGTTGGAGAAAAGAGAAAAACAAACGACTTTGGACAGGTTTTTCATGAAACCATCGGCCAAAAAGCAGAAAATGGATGAAGATGTGCAAGATTCGGTAGACTCTACTTAGTCTGTCTTAAAATTAAAAAAATGTGTGTTTTTTTTTTTAAAAAATTATGTTTTTAGATGTATCTAAATAAAAATAATAACAAAAAATTTATTTTTTTATGTCATCTTAGCATATTTTATGCTACAGAACGAATTACAGTGGTGCCTCGCATAAAGAACGCCTCGCACAGCGAACGCTGCACACAACGAACTTCATTTCATGATTCATACAACGAACTTCGTTTCACACAACGAAGTCGCCCGAGCTTCCACGACCGCTTTGCCCGAGCTTCCACGATCGCTGCCGATGTATTGCATCCTTCCGCGCAGGCACTGCAGGCAGTCGTTAGTCACTGCGCTTAACTTAAGCACGTATCGCGGCAATCGTTCTTCATTACGAATTAAATCACGCACGTATCACGGCAGTCGTCCTTTTAAGTTAAATTCAATATTTTTTTTATATCATGATGTATCTAAATAAAAATAATAACAAAAAATTTATCTTTTTTATGTCATCTTAGCATATTTTTGCTACAGAACGAATTATTTTTTTTAACATGTATTGTTACGGGAAAACACGTTTCACATAACGAACTTTTCGCATAACAAACTTGCTCCTGGAACGAATTAAGTTTGTTGTGTGAGGCACCACTGTAACTGATTTACTATCTGAAAAGGGATTTACTATCAGGGAAAGGGAGGGAGGAAGAGACTGAACATAAACTGCACCTATGGATGAGGACTATGGGGGATGGGGAGGGGGCGGTGGGTGGGGTGAGAACCTGGTGGAGGGGGGAAGAAATGAGGAACCTTTGTAACAATATGAACAATAAAGATTGAAAAAAAAAAAAAAAAAAGACATCCCCTGAAAATAAAACCTAGCGCAACTTTGGGAGAAAAAAATTAATATAAGACTGTCTTATTTTGGGGGAAATAGGGTATTACCCCTACACTCAGAGCATCTACCATGTGGGGTGAGTAGGCTTCCAGATGTCACAGCCTGAGGGTGTCAGAGGGCACCTCACAGCAAGGACATATTCTTATGAAACGGAAATGATCAGAACCTGATATGGTTCTTCCTACTACAGATATTTAAGGACTTAAACATGAGTTGAGAAACACAGACACTCATGCTTTTAGGGCTTCAAATTATAGCTGCTTATCCAACTACCTGTCCAGTGTTTGTGCCCTTCCACAACATTTCTGCTGGTGATGGGGAATTCACTTCCTTCTGAGGACAGCTCTGGTCCTTAGGAAGTCCTTTCTCAGAAAGAGCCAACGTGTTACTGTTGGACCTAGTTCTGCCAATTCCGGCCGTTCAGAGCACATGCAGTCTCTCCAGAACCTCCAGACGTTGGAAGGGAGTTTGTACCTCAGGCCCTGAGTCTTCTCCTTTCCTTCAGCCTCTACCGTGGGTTTGCCTTGAGCCTTCCGCTGCCGAAGCTGCGATCCCTGAATGCGCTTACACTCTGTTCTCCTGAAGTGTCGCCGACACAGCACGTGACTCTGACTCCCTCGTTGTCCTGAGCAGGACATGGAGGAGGGGTAGTTTTCTCCCACAGCTGAGACTCAACAACAGTCTGATTAAAAAATGGGCAGAGACTATTAACAGACATTTCTATAAAGAGAACATACAGTTGGCCAACAGACAGGAAAAGATGCTCAGCATCAAAGATGCTCAGCAAATCAACCGCAATGAGATATCTGTTGCTCCAGAGAGCACCACTCAGTACACTTCCATTCATGCTTTCCATGTCACTCCTGGCCCACAGCCTTCAGTTTTTTTCCTCTTTGTTACCAAATCAAATCTAAGTTTCCCTGCTTGATTTTAAAGACTTTTTGTCATCTTTACTTAATGAATTCATTCAACTTTGTTTTATATTCCACTGTAACAGACACCTCTCAGCTCAGTCTGGTTTCATCAATGTATCTTATATATTCCATGCCTGTCCAACGCCGACTCTGCCTGCTCTCACACAGCTGCCTGTCTGACATGCTCTTCTCCTTGCCATCTAAATCCCCTCCGCCTTAAAGACTGGCTCAAGCACCCTCTCCGCTATGGAGCCTCCCACCTTACGTCAGCCTGGGACTAGCTCTTCCTTTCCTGAATGTTTTTACTCCTAGAAAGTGATATATCCACGAGTACAAAACATCTTGGCCAGTTTGTATTGTGTCATTCATTAAAAGCTGCATGTACAGATATTACACTCCCAGGAAAACATGAACCACATTTAAATATTCACTTTGTCTTGTTCACTGGTTGTTAAGGACTTAGCACTTATGTTCCCCCAAAATTCCTAAGTGCTAACACCCAACGTATTAAGAGGTGGGGCCTTTGGGAGATGATGAGGTCCTGAGGGAAAGCCCTCGTGGGTGGGATTATTGGCTTTCTAAAAGAGCCCTCAGAGCCCTGGCTGGTTTGGCTCAATGGATAGAGCATCCGCCGTGCAGGAGGCAGCTGATTGATGTTTCTCATCATTGATGTTTCTATCTCTCCCTTCCTCTCTGAAATTAATTAAAAAAAAATTTTTTTAAGAAATGCTTATTGATTGATTGATCTAGATTGGACAGATGGTCAATAAGAACAAAGATTAAATAGCAAAGAAAGACATTATATCATTCTTAAAAATCAAACAATGCTCCAGATCCTTGGGTCTGGTCCAGATTTGTGAAAGGAGAGGGAAGAGGTGGAGGAAGAGGTGGGCTGGTAGCAGAGCCCCACATTTGCGGGGGGATAAGATTGCGTAGGGCGTGCTGAGTCATCGCGGGAAGTCATTGGCAGCACCTCAGTGTCCCCTCAGAACAGCACCCCCGGAAGCTGTGAGGCGGTTTGGTTCCTTTTCCACCTTTGACATGAGGAAGCTCATTTCGCAGAATGACTTTCAGCCTCCCAGGGGCTGAGGTTACCTAATAGTCAGAATGTGCCAGTCACATTCACACTCAGCTTCTTCTGAGCCCAGGAACCATTGACTGCAACACAGAATGGACTTAAAAGTGTGACATGAAGAGCCATCCAAAATGGCGGTGCAGTCGGTGACAGTCACACTCACCTCCCAGGACCAAAGTGGGATTTCAAGCAAAATACAGACCGACCAACCTGACTGGCCACCTGCAGACGCTGAGGAGGAGTCTCATAGCAGGGTTTACAGAAGAGGCCACATCCAGACTGGTAGGCAGGGTGGAGTCTCAGCCCATTGCGGGCTCCCCACCCAGCGCACCAGAGCCCAGAAGCAGTGCTCACATAACATCCGGCTGTGAGATCCAGGAAGCTTTCTGTCCTGGAGGGGCTGGCGGGGGGGGGGGGGGGGCAGGAGGGAGTCTGCTAGAGACCCAGGCACCCTTTTAAAGAGCCAACACAAAAAATCTCATTTGCATGTGGCAACCACTCACCCTGTGTTCTGGGGCAGTGATGGCAAAGCAGAGAGAATCCTTTAAGGAGAGGCTGGGATTTGTGGCTCCAGGGAGAGAGCTAAAGGGGCAGCTGTCAGGTTCACTTTGCTGAATCCTCCTGCCACAAGGCAGAAGCCATCTCTCTGGGGTGGAGCACTCCCCTCCCTATCAGCCTGGGGGATGCGATAACCCACCCTCCTGGCCCCTGTCACCCAGCCTTGTAGAGGCCATGCCCTGTAGAGAAGTTACCTGCCTGGGACCGGCATATAGAGGTCCAGGCAGACTCAGCGGATGTCAGTGGCTGAATTGTGTGGCTCCAGGGTACGGCCCATTCCTCCCACCTCCTGTGCCTGGATACAGGCTGCAGTATGGGTGGTCTCTCAGGCTCTAACACTGGTCATTCCTCTGCTGCACACGGCCTCCTGCACACGGTGCCCCTTCACCATCTGGGTTCTGTGCTCAGCTCCTCGATCTTTGCCCACAGAATCCTCCCCAGCTCCTGTGAGCCAGCGTGGCTGTGTCACAGTTCAGGGCCTGAGAAATATTCGGGTCTTCTGGGTGACGCCCCTGGGACACTAGGGCTCCAATCACTAGTTCTTTCATTCATTTATTCAAGAAGTTTGCTTCCGTCAAGTGCTGGGCTCTGCTGTTCAATCAGAAGCTTCTGGAAGGGCAAGGCTGTGGGCTGAGTGTGCAGGCTGGGCACCTACAAGGCTGTGGGCTGAGTGTGCAGGCTGGGCACCCACAGGGCTGTGGGCTGAGTGTGCAGGCTGGGCACCCACAGGGCTGTGGGCTGAGTGTGCAGGCTGGGCACCCACAGGAACGGCGCTTTCCCCAGGACTTGCCCCATTCAGGGCGGAGCTGGAGGGGACGTTGCTCCCCCCGCTGACCACGCTGCCCCCTGCTGTTCCTGCAGCTGCGCAGGCTGCTGGGTCTGAGCAGACAGTGGCCTCAGCTGCTCTCTGGCCGTGTCCAGAGCGTGTTTATCTGCCCAGCACTTGGCCCTCCGTGCACGTGGGTGGTCTTCAGTTCCACATGGCGCTGCGCAGCCTCTGGAAGCTGCTGGCTGACACCCCAGAGCTGAAGATGTAATGTGTCTAAGCCGCCTGGGACCGGGCCTCTCCTGCCCTGCACCCGGCCCCTCCCAGGGCCTCCAGCCTGTTCTCCCACGGCGTCCACGGAGCAAGTGGATCTCCTTTTCCCAAAAGCACAAGCCTTACTGCACCGACCACCGCCACTGAGGCGCTCTCTCCCTCCCTCCCACTCTCCCTCCCTCTCCTCCCCCTCCCTCTCCCTCCCCCTTTGCCCCCTCTTCCCCTCTCCCCCTTCCTCTCCCTCCCCCTCTCCCCCTCCCTCCTCCTCCCCCTTTCCCTCTCCCTCCCCCTCTCCCTCTCCCTCCCCCTCCCTCTCTCCTCTCCCTCTCCCTCTCTTCCTCTCTTCCCCCACCTTTTCTTCCTCCCTCCCTCTCTCCATAGGGCTCTCTTCCAAAGAAACATGATTGTTATTCTTATCTGTTACATCGTGATCTATTTTTATCCCCGCAAACTTATTAAATTATTCTGGGACCTGCTGAGGCCAGTGAAGCCTCCACTTTTATTGAATTTCTATGTTTTCATTTTTATTATCTCAAGACACAATGAAGGAAAAGGACTCTTGGGGGCGAGGGTGGGGGAGGGCACTGAGCTGAGGTGGTCCAGTGGGCAGAGGCTTCCTTCCAGAGGCAAGCCCACAGTGGTTGCAGCGGGCGGGGGAGGGAGGGGGGGCGGGGAGGGCGGGAGGGCTGGCCCCGGATCCCAGTTCCTTGGCTCAGGGAGGCGGGGGGGTGGGGGGGGGCAGCTGGGCTTCGCTGAGAAGGGCTCCTTAGGGCCCAGGGCTTGGGGGTTCGGGGTTGCAGCTGGGCTCCCAGGCACCATCTCCTCCGGGACAGGTGCTCACCGAGCCATCAGCCATCGGTGACTGGAACGACAGTGCACCAGGAGGCGCGTTCTGCTGGGAGATTGGGGGGAGGCGCGTTCTGCTGGGAGATTGGGAGGGGGGGGGTGTCATTATTCCTCAAGTCAACACAACAACACTGATCGGCTGCCCAGGGCATCGGGGGCAAGCGGCTGGGCGGGCAGGCTGCAGAATCACAGGGGCGGTATATCCTGTGAGAATTCGGGCAGGTCATCCCCACGCCCCGAGCCCTGGTGTTTTTCATAGATTTATAGTTACACCCCCTCCGAGACGTGCAAAGCACTTGGCACCAGGCCTGGCACTTGGCAAACCGCAGTGATTGGCGGCTGTCATTACCCCAGGGCAGCTCTTAGCTTCTGTCTACCCATGACCCCACCCCAGGTCCCCCAAGGCCTTTGGGACCCAGAAGCGGCCCTCTGCGCGATGGCCAGCCTTGCGGCCTTCCCTATGGTCCCTGGTCGGGGGGGGGGGGGGTCAGAAAGGAGCATGTGGCTCAGTGGCGGGAATGCATCCATTTTCCAGTGAATACAACCCTGTCCAGCAAACTCTCCACGAAATGCCCCCTCCTCCGGCTGGACGGCTCAGGTTCAGTTTCTAGGCTGCGGGTTCCATCCCCAGTGGGGCAGGTGCATGGGAGCAACCGATCATCAGTGTGTTTCTCTCACATCCATGTTTCTTTGTCTCTCTCCCCCACGCCCTCTCTCCCTCAAATCAGTAAATGTATCCTCGAGTGAAGGTTAAAAATCCCCCGCTTTGGCATCACTGTGATCCAGGTCATCTATCACCTTGTCACCTGTTTGGTGACACATAAGGTGCTGCCTGTGAAGGAGCAGAGGATCCGGAAACGGACATCCCTGTGTCCCATGGTGCTTCACGGTTCCCGTCACACCTGTGGACGAGTCCCTTAGCGTCGCTGAGAGCTTAGGGTCCTCCTCCCAGAAGCAGGGCAGTGGCCCGCGGGTGAGAGCTGCGGCAGGCACTCAGCGGGGCCTGGCCCGTGGCTGTCCGCAGACCGTGCTGCTGCACCGGAGGGCGGCCGGCTGGGGGAGGGGCTCCCTGCTGCCACCTCCTTGCACGTGTCGGGTGCTCTTCCTCACACCTGTCAGCCCAGACCTGACCCCACATCGGGGCCCCTGGGGTGACCGCCTTCACGCTGGGCCGCTGAGCCGGGCCCAGCTCCTCGCGGACGCGGACATGGCGCCAGAGGAAAACAATAACGTCCGAAGCTTCTTCCCCCAGAGGCTGCATACCCGCCCCCTCTCACCGCAGCCCAGACAGGCCCCAGATGCCGCCTCTGCAAAATCAGGTCTCTCCCTTGTGCCCGGTGTTCTCTGACCAGCTCGTTACAGACTCGCTGCCACCCCCGGCTGAAGGCGCGGGTAGACTGGCAAAACACCCCGAGCCTGTGCGCCAACAGCGGCCCCGGGCCCGAGCTCAGGAGGTGCCTGCCGAGGCCCTGCCAGTCCCCACAGAACCGATGGGTCAGCGCTCACTGAGCTGTGCACCCTGCCGGTCACGCCCGGGGCCAGCAGGACCCTCGCCGGGCAGTGCGCGGAGGCGGAGGCGGAGGCTTCTTTCCCACCCGGAGGGGGTGCCGGAGGCGAGTGCCTTCTGGCCTGTGGGCCCACAGGCCAGCCCTCGCGCGCCCACCGCGGAGCACCCAGCAGGAAGGCAGCACCTCCCGGAGCCCAAGCCCGGACAGCGAGGGGCTGCGCACAGCGTGGATTCGTGGTGACCTGATCCTGAGGCCCGGGGTTCAGCCGCTTCCTCTCCGGTTTGAAACACAAGCCCCCTGTGTGGCTCCTTCCGGAACTTTCCCGCCTCTGTGTGCGTTTCCTCCTCCTGTGACCGGACAACCCGTGGTGCCGGCTGCTGCCACTGCGCCGGCCAATCCCGCAGGCTCAGGGCAACTCACAGCCCGGGAGGGCAGCAGGTCACCCCCAAATCTGCTCTGCTCCCCCATAAGCCGCTGAGCGTATCGGGGAGAAGGACAAAGGTTACATGGGAAGCAGGCAAAGGCATGCCCAATGGGCAGTTTACAGGTGACGAGCTGGAGATTTGTAAAGGCCTGGCCTGCGGGTATGCAAAGGGCTGGGGTCTCCAAAGGCTGGCGACGTGCAAAGAGCAGGCGGCTCTGGTTCTGCAGCGAAGCTGTTCGTCTTTCTGTGACCACGCGCGGCTCCCGATGGGGAGGAGGGGCTGCATCTCCCGCTGAGCTCCCCGTCCCAGGCTCCTCCCGCCAGGCCAGAATCTGCCTCTTTAGTCAGAACAGCAGTCACAGCTAGCAGAGCATGAGGACTAGTTCTTGCAGTTTAGCTGGTCCGTACATTCTATGTCTGCCCCTGTCACCCCACCCCGTCACCCTGTCGCAGTTCGAATGTGCTCTCCTCCGGCATTAATCCACTTTCAGGGCCCCCGGAACAGAATAGGATCCTCAGACCACAGGGAGGCCCCCTGCTCCCCGGGAGTTGCCCTGGGCAACAGTGATGGAAGCTGGAGCTTCCCCAGGCAGAGCTCCCGGGGTGACAGGCCAAAGAGCAGCTTACAGGCGGAGGGCGCCATCGGGCGGAGTGGGAGGCAATGGGGCAAAGACCAGAGGAGTGAGCGGGTGCGTGCTGGAGCTGACGCGCTGGCTGCGCTCAGAGAGGGACACGGAGAAAGAAGGCCGGAAGAAAGAGGGACACGGAGAAAGAAGGCCCTCCAAAGCCGCGCTCTCCCTCGCTCTCTGCTGAGCCTCCGGCAGACACTACTCTTGCAGGACAGGCAGCCGCTGAGCAGTCTGCCCGCCAGAGCGCCAGGGTGCGGGCGGGGGAGGTAACGGCAGGGCCTCACGGAGTTTGCTGTCCAGGGGCCAATGGCCAGAGGATGCTTAGTCTACATAATGCCCGCAGTGATCCCCCAAGACAGACAGCGCTGGGTGCTGTGCTCCACAGGAAGCTGCCCAGCTGCTAAGTGGACCCTCGCTTCTCTCTTTCTCCCCCTCTCCCTCTCCCCTCCCTCTCCCTCCCCCTCCCCCTCTCCCCCTCTCCTTCTCCCTCTCCTCCTCCCCCTCTCTCTCTCCCCCCCTCTCTCTCCCCTCCCTCTCCCTCTCCTCTCCCTCTCCCCTCTCCCCCTCCCTCTCCCCCTCCCCCTCTCCCCCTCTCCCTCTCCCTCTCCCCCTCCCCCTCTCTCTCTCCACATGCATATACATATTCATACCCCTCCCTGCCTCCCTCTTACTTTGCTCCCTAGCTTCGCTTCCTCGCTCACCCTCACATGCACACAGACACGTGACTACAGAAATGGGGAGCAGGTGGACAGCACTCATTGTTGCTGACACCACAGAGAGAGACAAAGGCCAGACAGCAATGATGTCATGCCTCATAAACGTAGTCAGACACCGCTCTGCTTCCTGCCTCGCTGTCCCGCCGCTCCCCGGCTCTCCGCCCGCCCACGTGCAGGGCCGTGCGGAAGAGGCGGCCGGCGGTGCTGGTCAGGAGTGTTCCTCCAGGAAAGGCAGCGCCTGGCAGGCAAGTCCTCCCCTGACAGGGACCCTGCCTCCCTCAGCAGTGCAGAGCCCCAAGGCTCCTCCCTCCGCAGCGGGAGAGCCAGCATCCTCTCTGCCCGCACCTGCTGGCGGTGGCGTCTCCCTCCTGAGCGATGTCACCCCCTCGGGAGTCGCTCCAGGGGCACCGGTCTCACCTCCTGGCCTGGGAGGTCGCCGTGCCCACGCGCCTGCTGAGCCGGCGTCTCTGAGGAGCTGGGCCACGGGGAGATGTCGGGATGCACGCTTGGCGCCTGGAGACCGAACGCAGGGTGCAGGCGGAGGTCCAGCCCTCGGCCTTTCCCTTGGTCAGCAGGTTCACCAATGACCTTTCTGCCCGGCAAGGTCGCCAGCCTCTTGCAATGCTGCTGGAGCTTCCCCGTTATTATTTTTTTTTTAATGTTTTTAATTGATTTTAGAGAGAGGAAAGGAGACAGGGAGAGAGAGAGAGAAACATCAGTGATGAGAATCACTGATCGGCTGCCTCCTGCACGCCCCCACTGGGAATTGAACCCGTAACCTGGGCCTGTGCCCTGACTGGGAATCACACCATGACTTCCTGGTTCATAGGTTGATACTCACCCACTGAGCCACGCTGGCCGGGCTGGGCTTCCCCTTTAAATATCTCTTTTCCTTCCTGGGTAGGTTCTCTCCCCCACCCCACCCCATGCCCACACGGTTTGGGGGGAATAGCTGCTCTCAGCCCTGCAGTTAGGACAGAGGCGTCTTCTCACACCCAGAGTGACCCGGCGAGGTGCCCTGCTAGCTGCCCCGGCCGTCCATCAAACCTCAACCCGTCCACTGACAGAGGCAGAGCCAGTGCCTTCGGCCTCCAGCCACAGGGCATGGGCTCAGCAGGCTGGTGTGGCCGGGCTACGCCAGAGTGGCCGCGGGAAGTGCTGTGAGGACCGTGGTCGGTCCTCCCCAGGGGCCCTGCCTCCCTCAGCAGTGCTGGGCGAGGCCTCTCAGCGCGCTTTGCCCGGTTGTTTCATTCACTCCTCGGAGCAGGCCTCTAAGGGGGTGTTCTCCGGGCGGCGTGTGGAAGGAGCCCACGTTCTGGTGCCCGGGCAGCGCCCCTGTCCCCGCTCTGAGCAGCACGGGGGGCGGGGGGCAGTGGTAGGTAACTGGGAGGCAGCGAGGGGCAGGCTGGGAGGGAAAGATGGCGGGCTTTTCTACTGCATAGTCCACTTTAGGAGGAATGTCCTTATTCTTCAGGCTCACGTCCAAACGGGTTCCTGGGAAGACTGGTTTTAAGGGGGTGGGGTTCCCGTGTGCCTGCCGGATGCCCTGGCTCCCGCTGCTGCCCAGGCGGGCTCGGAGCCCTCCTTCAGGGAGGCTGGCAGAGGGGACCAGGTGGTCAGCTCCGAGCCCGCCCCCACACCAGCTGCTCCAAGGCCTCTGCCGGCTCTCCAGGCCCCGCAGGCCAGGCCGCCCCCCCAGCCCGGTTTCTGGGGGCTGAGCCAGGAACTGACCTACTTTCCAGCCCAGGAGGAGCGCTGGGCTCGCCGACAGCTCCCTCTGCTGGCCGTCCCGCGCTGCAGCCACTCCTGGTCCCTAGACCAGGACTGAGACATCTGTCCCAGGCTCACTGAGCTGACAAGCAGGAGGCCCATGCTTTAGCCAGCCCCCGGACCGCTGCCTCCCCACAGCGGAGCCCGGTCCCTCTCTGGCCACATAAATAGCCACTATCAGCGGCCCCTCCTGGCACAGCTGGCCCTACGCCTGTGGCGGGTGGAAGTGCGGCTGTGTGCGCACATCCCTGTGCGGTGGGAGGGACGCGGTGTGACGGCCTCATTTACCGACAAGAGTGAAGGCAGAAGGCAGCCAGGACCGCACACCTGTGCCCGGTGAGGTGTCCTCTGTCAGCGTGCCAACACCGGCTCACTCACCAAACCCTTCACCAGCGCTTCCAGGCTGGCTGGTCTGTGTGGGGAGCTCCGACGGGCAAGGGGAGAATCTCTCCAAAGCTCACAGCGGCCCGGGCCCCTCTGCTTGGCTGCGGCCACAGGCAGGCTGGGGTGGAGCTCCATGTGGAGGCCGCTGGGGTTCCCCTTCTTCTCTTCTGGGCCCCGAGGGACTAACCCGGGCCTCAGGGGGCTAACCCGGGCCTCAGGGAACTAACCCGGGCCTCACAGGCTAACCCGGGCCTCAGGGGGCTAACCCGGGCCTCAGGGCACTAACCCCGGCCTCAGGGGACTAACCGGGGCCTCAGGGGGCTAACCCGGGCCTCAGGGGGCTAACCCGGGCCTCAGGGCACTAACCCGGGCCTCAGGGGGCTAACCCGGGCCTCAGGGGGCTAGCCCGGGCCTCAGGGGACTAACCCGGGCCTCAGGGGACTAACCCGGGCCTCGGGGGGCTAACCCGGGCCTCAGGGGACTAACCCGGGCCTCAGGGGACTAACCCGGGCCTCAGGGGACTAACCCGGGCCTCAGGAGGCTAACCCGGGCCTCAGGGGACTAACCCGGGCTGTGGGGCTGACCTGGCCGGTGTAGAGGGGAAGGCCCCCCAGTGTCCTGTGTGGGTGCTGCCCAGGAACACAGCTCAGGGTGCACATGGGAGGCAGTTTCACTTGAGCGGCCTCGCTGGGTGGAAGGGTGAAGGTGGGACTAAAGGAAGCAGCACGCTGCAGGGAAGGAGCCATGAGAGCTCAGTCTCCTCTCAGTCAGCACCTGGGCCGAGCCCCTGTGCGGGTGGGTCCCTCGGGCAGACCGTTCGTCTGTCCATCTGGAGCAGGAGTCTGTGCAGGGCCTGCACGGCCAGGCCTGCCTTCAAGGACACCTACTCTGAGGCTGCAGCCGTCCTCCTGTCTGAACTCCCAGGGGCCACACAGGTTCTAACAGGAACACAGCACTGGTGTTGCAATGGCACCAGCACTCACGGGTCCTTCCCTGCACCCAGGCAGCTCCCCCTGGCCGGCCAGGGGCTGAGCGAGTTCCCACAGGCCCACTGCCACTCGCTGGCTCTGCAGGCTGGGGAGGGGCTTTACAACGCCCTCTCAGCTGCCTGGCTCATACCTACCGGATTCACAAGAGAAACACTAACCGGAATGGCATTGTGCCGTTCACCATCAAATGCTTACATGGCCTCTTTGTTTACGGACAAAAGTAACACACACGGAAGCAGAGGGACCAGCCAGGAACTCCAGGCCCAGCACCACTGCAAGGATCCCCATGTGGACAGTCTCATCCCATCTACACTCGCACCTGCCTATGGTTATTTTGAGGAGCAAACCCCAGACAAATAAAAGATAACGACTCTAAAAACATACAGTAATTCCTTAATATCAAATACCTGGTTAGAAATAAAACTTACCCCATAAATAAATAAATAAATTAGTTAATTAATATCAGAAAACTGTTGCTGTACAGACTAAGACATAGACATTGGAAAACACAGATATTTACATTATGATCCATTAATTTGAGCTGCATTTTATTTTGCGCAGAATTTGGGAAGAAAACATTAACTAGCTTTCCTGGCTGGGTGGCTCGGTTGGTTGGAGCATCATCTAAAAAGGTTGTGGGTTCAATCCCCAGCCAGGGCACGTATGGGAAACAACCAATTGCTGTTTTCCACATCAGTGTTCTCTCTCTCTCCCTTCCCCTCTCTCTCTGAAACAGTGGTTCTCAACCTTTCTAATGCCACGACCCTTTAATACAGCTCCTCATGTTGTGGTGACCCCCAACCATAAATTTATTTTTATTGCTACTTCATAACTGTAATTTTGCTACTGTTATGAGTCATAATGTAAATATCTGTGTTTTCTGATATCTGTGTCTTAGGCTCTACAGCAGCGGTTCTCAAACCTGTGGGTCATGAATCATAATGTAATATGATTCATGACAGGGTCCCCTAAGACCATCGGAAAACACAGATACTTACATTATGATTCATTAACAGTAGCAAAATTGCAGTTGTGAAGTAGCGACGAAAATAATTTTATGGTTGGGGGTCACCACAGCATGAGGAACTGTATTAAAGAGTCGCAGCATTAGAAAGGTTGAGAACCACTGCTCTAAAATCAATAAACATCCTCGGATGATGATTTTAAAAGAAAATTTATAACCAACAGCACAGCTGGTCTCTGAGGGGCATCATCCTGGACGATGTCGTAGTTCCAGGAGAGATGCCATGGGTGGGGAAGGCCCCGTGGGCCGCCTGCCTGCCAGCCTGTGACCACGCAAGGATCCAGTCGCCTGGTCAGACCACTCTCACAGCCACGACGAAGGACACATTGGTTATGGCTTAAAATGAAGAAGCAACAGCCCAGACCAAAGACTGGAAATGGCACAAAGCCATGGAAGAGCATTGTGAGAACTTGGACAACCAATGCGACACAGAAACAGACCAACCAAGCCAAAGGTCCACACTGCGTCTCACCATTCCCTCCGGGATAGGAACCGTCCTTTGTGTCAGAACTTCCCTGCTCAGCCTAGTAACCGAAGCTGCACGGGTTTATGCCTGAGTGGCTTGGATACAAAACGGTATGGACTCCACATCTCAAGGCAGGGGTCAGCTCCTTGGTTGCTTTCATCCATCCTTAAACATTGCAATACATTGATATGAAGGTGGACTCTGTCTGTTTTAGACCATGTTCTGTGATTCACTGTGGGCAGGTAGTATCCTTTCACAGTGTGGCTGCGAGGTTGCCATATTTCACACAGTGGCTAAAGATTGCTGACAAGCACACGGCAACGGCAGGCCATCTGTATAGGTCTTTCCTCTAGTTTTCAGCACCTTACACTCTTACCTTTGTCTCTCTCCTGTCTTTATGTGAGTCAAATGTCAGTGCACACCATACAATGACTTAGATCATTTAAAAATTGCATATGAATTTACTTTTTAAAAGATATATATATTTTATTGATTTTTTTACAGAGAGGAAGGAAGAGGGATAGAAAGCTAGAAACATCAATGTCAAACATCAACCAGCTGCCTCCTGCACACCCCCTACCGGAGATGTGCCCGCAACCAATGTACATGCCCTTGACTGGAATAGAACCTGGGACCTTTCAGTTCACAGGCCAATGCTCTACCCACTGAGCCAAACCGGTTTCAGCTGAATTTACTTTTTATTATCAATCAGAAGCCTGGTGCACGAATTTGGGCACTAGTGGGGGGTGTGGCCTGAGAGAATCATCCCACTGCAGGAGCAGCTGCTCATCCTGTCAACAGAGCAGTGCTCCCACTGTGGGAGTGCACTGACCACCAGGGGGCAGCGCCTGCATTGGGCATCTGCCCCCTAGTGATCAGTGCATGTCATAGCGACTGATCGACCTGTTGTTCTGGTGGCTCCACCATTCGGTCCCTGGGCTTTTGCATTTATAGATAATATATTGCAAGTCACTAAAGATGCAAATCCATGTCTCTAATAGAAACAATTTCTGCATTTTAGAAATATATTATTCAGCTGGGAAGATTGTACAAATACAAAAATAAAGACAATCACTGCCTAAGGGTTTCAGCAGCCAGAGAGTTCACTTGGGGGCACAGCCTTGGAAACACCATTTGGGGCTGGAGAGCAGTTGAATGTTGAAGGGTTTGATGACAGCTAAATGGAGAAGAGGGGGAGGGATTTTGGCAGAAGAGGCTGTGCCAGAGAAACTGAGAAGCTTGTGACGTGCCAGTTGATAAGATCCACGGTGATGAGGAGCTGGAGGGTAGCGTATCCCATGGGAGCTGAGGATTCCAGCAGAGGGGAATGGCTGACACATGGAGACCGTGAACAGACAGCAACATGTACAGGAAAGTGGGGGGGGGGGGGGTAAAGGCAGGCAAGTTGATTCAATGTCTGTGAATAGAATCATATTTTTCCACTAAGATTAGGAACCTATCGACAGCTGACATTTTAGAGAAGTTTTACTTCTTTTATAATTAAACTTCAATGCTACTTCAGCTTCAAGTATCTGCCAATTCGACCTCAGTGTCTACATATGAATACGGACAGAGAGTTGGCTTTCTATTTTTATCCTTTAAAAAAGCGAGGAGATATTTAAAAGATAACTGATGGCTGGTTAGCTGTTTTCTGAATAATTTATCTTGCACACTGGGATGCTCGAGTGAGGCCTGCCTGTGTGCCCACTGTGTGCCCACTGTGTGCAGAGGGGAGCTGTCCTTCATCCCAGGCTGCTTGTGTTTCCTTCTTGAACGGTGATTTCCCACCTGCTCCTCGTAGGCCATAGCTCCGGGAATCCACAAGTGAGTTCATCAACAACCTGCTCCGAGAAACCCTCCAAAAAGGGAAGAGGAGCATTTCTTCCCAGTAAGCCGGATAGCGTTATTACAATGTCAATAATGCCATTAACATTGTTAATGTTCGGGCACTTCAGTTAGTATTAATCATTTGTCCATTCAGTCATTTAACAACAACAACAAAATCTGTTTATCACTGAAAAGGGCACCGCTTGGGAGGATAAAAGAATAACGTGGGCTTCCTGCCCTTGCCTCCATCTAAGTAAACACACCAGTGAGGCGTTCACCACGGAGGCAGAGGTCCAGGAAGACTTTATGATGTATTGATCGCCCTGGCCAGTTTGGCTTTGTGGACAGAGCATCGGCCTGCAGACTGAAGGGGCCAGGGTTGATTCCTGTCAAGGCCACATACCCAGGTTGTGGGCTCGATTCCCAGTTGGGGGCATGCAGGAGGTAGCCCATCAATGATTCTCTCTCATGGTTAATGTTTCTCTCTCTCTCTCCCTCCCTTCCTCTCTGAAATCAATAAAAACATTTTTAGAAAAAGACACATTGATAAAAAATATTTTAAACACATGTACAGACAATGGAACTAAAGTCCATTACGATTCAAAAGTTTAAAATTCTGTTAGGCTTTGCCACTGACCTCAGTGCTCATCCGAGACGAGGTAGGTCTGACAGACGCCTTCTCTAGTCTAGTGGAAGGTCAAGGATGATTGACGTCCTGGGCATCCTTCAGCGACGCACAGCCGCTGTCTGCTGGTATGGCAAGGCGTTGTCAGCGTCTTCCATCTCTGGACTGCTTCTCTTCTGCATTCATGGCTGGGGCACTCCTGTCAATTCCTCTTCTTTGCAGGAATCCACATGGTCTTGGAGTTGTTTTCTGAAAATATACAAACATATTCTCGACCAAAAGTTAATAAAGGAATATTGTCTATAAATATGACTTGGGATCCCTTTTCAATTTTTTGCCCAAATGATTTTCCTCTGGCTTGTTTTAACACGGTATATGTTTTTCATGGGTATCTTGTTAGCATTTCAAATGAAAATTAATTTTCTAAAGTACAAATTTTCTAGATGTAATTTATTCGCAGGATATTTGAAGGATGCCCAGAATCAAACCAGAGACGGTCAGACCTGCATCAACAGCATTTGTCCACCAACCAGATCTGAAATACCATGGCTGACACGTACACATTAGAAACTATTTGACATTGAAATTGGGACTCAAAAAAACTGTTGGCCCAGAAAGGAACTCACTTCAGACTGATTCATTTGCCTCTCGGCATAACTATGATGACTTGTCTCAGTTTCGGTCCTTGTAAGGGAATTCCTTCTATCACATGACCTCACACATCTAGGGGAAATAATGAACAACATAAACTGATGAAAAGAAACAGACCTGGAGACAGAGATGCAGCGATCAGACTGTCAGGCCTCAGAGGGAAGGCAGGGGAGGGGGAGGGTAAGAGGGAAAGATCAACCAAAGGACTTGTGTGCATGCATTAAACCTAACCAGAGGTCGTGGACAACAGGAGGGTGGGCATACGTGGGGAGGGGTTTGGGATGGGAATGGGGGGATGAGGACAATTATGTGACACCATAATCAATAAAGAAATAAAAATAAAAAAAAAGAATGACTGACGTGTCTGTGGAGTTGTTTTTGGATTTCCAGCAGATGACTAGCTGTGGTCCTGTTTTCCTTGCCAACCCGTCCAGGCGGATGTGAGAAACCTTTCGAGAACCGTTTGTCTCTCATAATGCAGGAGCTGTCAGGTGTCAGCCAATGGGGGTCAGGGTGCGGGCGCTGCTCCCAGTGGGAAAGCAAGCCCTTAGCATCTCCCCAGACCGCGCTCTGATGGTGAGTGGCTCCTTCTACCTCCCAGGTCTCAGCGTCTGGAGGTGTCAGGTCACCAACCCCGAGGGGGCAGAGACTTAAACACCACTCCATGTCACATGCTACCGGCTGGATGGACATGGAGGGCGTTAAGCTAAGCAAACGAGGCCAGCCGTGAAAAGACAGACACTGTGACTCCGCGCTGTGAGGCACTGACGTGGGAAATCCACAGACAGCGTGGAATGCGGCTTCCAGGGGAGTGGGGGGAGGAGTGGGGGTACCTCATGGGGCGGAGCTTCTGTGTGCGGAGATGGAAAAGCCTGGAGAGTGCACAGCCAGGTGAGTGTACGCATGGAACCCGCACATAACGGGGTAGGTGGCAGGTTTTATAGGAGGTGCATTTTACTGCAACGGAAATATTAATTCCCACCCTGCCTTTGGACTGGACAACACTCCAGTGTTCCCCAGCGAGATGGGAATTTCTTTTACTTATAGATCTTGGGGACAGACTCGGCCACCTACGTCCCCTGCAGTCCTGGAGGCAGGGTAAGCCTTTTTCCAAACTTTGCCAAAACATAAAACAAGCAAGCAAACAAAAGCCAACCAAATTCTCCAGCTGTTGGCACGTTAGAAGGCGGCTTTGCAAACCACGGGAGAATCGTCGCATTTCCTCTCTCCCTCCCGTTCTGCACTCGGAGGTGGGAACAGCGGGCACAGGACGTTGACTATCGAGGTTATACAGGGCAAACGATCACCAGGAGGTAATGCTTGGAGACTCTGCGAGCCAGGCACTCTGCTAAGGGACTTGCCCACACACCAGCTCCGCTAGTCCTCACACCCCCTCCAGGCAAAGCCTCTGGCTGCCGCCTCTATCCTGCACAGGGGAACCTCGGCAGTGATGTTAGTAAGTTACCCAAGATCACACTCCAGCGAGTGATGGAGCCAGGGTCCGATCCCAGGGAAGCCAGCGCCACGCCAAAGCTCCAACCCTCGTAGGGGCTCCCTCTCTGGCCCTGTGCTGGCGATCCTCCCCGGGCCGGCCGCGGCCTGCACTGCCCCCCGTGGGAAGAGGAGTCCTTGGGCCAAGCTCCCAAGACCACGGAATCCGTGCTGCTCCCCCAACCCCATGCCCTCTAGGGCCTGCTCCCCCAGGGGTGCCTCCTGGAGCACAGGGCTCGGGGGCTGAGGGGAGAGTGGGGGCTTGGGGCTCGGGGTGTGGGGTGTCCCATGCTTCCCTGTTCCGGCCCCAGGTTTCCAAGCTCCTGAGAGTTCTCAGTGTGACCCGGCCTTCCAGGCGGTGACAGAGGTCTGGCTGAGGCAGGGGGATAAAGCCTCGTTACTCTTCCGCTCATTGGCTTCATTAGAACCTGAAGTATTCAGAGGCAGGTGGCCCTCCGCTGTGTTCCCGCCTGAGCCCACAAACGTGAGGGGCGCCTGCCCCCTGGCCCTGTGCCTCCCGGGGCTGCCCTGTGGCGGGCGCAGTGCAGGGCTGTGAGCAGCGCCATCTGGCGTGACATCGGGGTCTCCACAGGCCTGCGCGGCGACGGCTTCACCAGGATGGTCCCTTCCTTATCCCACAGGGAGACCCACGTGTTCGACTGATCTGCCAGACAGACAGCTGCTCTCCTCCGGCGCCTCCGAAATCCTGTGAAAACACCGAGAAAGAGATTCGAGGTCATATTTGGCTGATTTTCAGGTCATTCCTCTGGGACTGTCCTGTCCTGACACGGCGAGTGACAACCAGGGCCCATGGAGCCGCCGGCGAGCACGCCGCCCCCACCCCTGACTCCCCTGCTCTCAGGGAGGCAGGGGCCTGTGCTTCCTTCCGGAGCCTGACTCCACACCCCCTCGCCCAATGGCGCTGCTTGTGATCCGGAGACTGCAGGCCTCAGCTCCCCTCGCAGAAAGGGATTGGAGCCGAGAGCGAGCCAGAGACCTGCCCCCGATGGACCAGGCCTGGAGGCCAGGTGAGCCTCCCATTCCCAGGTGACCCCCCATCCCCCTGAAGAGAAAGCCTTAGGGAGGTGGATATTCATTCTGTGCTCCGTCCTTCCCCGCAGGCGAATGACCCAGAGGAAGGTGCCAGTGTCCAATCCAGCCCGTATCCATGCTGAGAGAGCCGGGGGAGACGGGATCGGGACCAGTGGCACCCTAGGACTTCCTCTGTCGCTGGCTGTCAGGAGGCAGGGAGTCTAGTCTGTTCGCAGAGGACCAAAAGGACCCCACATGTCAGCGCCAGCCTTTCCTGCTGCCCACAGCTGTCAAGAGGCACAGCAATCTATACATATAAAAGCCTACGAGGCCATCACAACCGAATGGCTGACCAAGCAGGCTGCGTGGGGCAACTAGGTCAGCCGGGGGTTAGTGATGGCTGACCAAACGACCAGGCAGCAGGCTGTGTGGGGCAACCGGACCATCAGGTGGGTCAGTAAGGGGCGACCAAACGCCTGAACAGCAGGCTGCATGGGGCGACTGGACCCACAGAGGGGGGCAGTTGGGGTTGATCAAGCTGGCACAGGGGGCAGTGAGTGGTGACCAGGCTGGCAGAGGAGGCAGGGAGGGGTGATTAGGCCCATTTGGGGGGCAATTGGGGGCAACCAAGCTGGTAGGAGGGGCAGTAAGGGGCAACCAGGCCAGTGAGGGGGCAATTAGGGGCAACCTGGCCAGTGGGAAGGGCAGTTGGGAGTAATCAGGCCTGCAGGGGGGGTGCAGGAAGGGCAATCAGGCTGGTGATGGGGGGCAGTTGGGGATGACTAGGCCAGCAGGAGAGGAAGTTGAGGGGGACCAGGCCAGCACTGGGGACAGTTAAGGGTGATCAGGCAGTCAGGCAGGCAGGTGAGCATTTAGGAGCCAGTGGTCCCGGATTGTGAGAGGGATGTTCAACTGCCAGTTTAGGCTCAACCCCCAGAATCATGCCTAAATTGGCAGTCAGACATCCCCCAAGGGGTCCCAGATTGGAGAGGGTGCAGGCTGGGCTGAGGGGACCCCACTCCCTGTGCACAAATTTCGTGCACCAGGCCTCTAGTCTTATAAGGGGAGCAAGGTCTTCCCTGCAAGCGGTTCTCCTTTCCCGGCATGGCCATTGTGGAGGTGGAGAGAGTGCGGCTGCCAAGTTCAGCTCAGGATGTCCCAGCTCCCAGACCATTGGTTCGGGGCTTTGGTGTGTGTGTGAGGGGGAGGTGGGGGGGTGTGGTTGGTGTGCTTTTTGTTTGTTTTTTGTTTTGTTTTGGGTTTTTTTATGTGAAGCCATAAATAGAGTAGGTGCGTGGTCCTTTTGTGGACCCATCATTATCAGTACCCACTTGCCTGGGCTGCCTGCTTTGTCATCTAATTTAAAAATAGCCTTAGGGGAGGGCAGGACAAGGAAGCAAGAATAGTCAAGGAATATCTTGCTTTATTTTCTGCCCTTACACTTGAGTCTAAGAATTTGCCCCTGGCTTTCCCATTTCAACCGAGCCCAAAGGAAATCTTACAAGGTGGAAGACAGCCCGATTACTGAGCTGAGTACGTCCGATTTGAAAACTGCAGAAGCTGGGAGAGGCGTGCAATCACAGTCTTGCTGCAGCAGAATTGGTTTTGCTCTCTTTGAGGAGCTGGTTCCTTGTCACCGTCCTGTGCCAAGCTGTTTACTGAAGATGGTGAAGAAAAGCTGTGTCCCCTGGTGCCTGCCCGGCTGCCCACACCTGCATCTCCGTGCTTACCGTCTCCACAGGCACTTGGTGGGTCTTCGGTGGGGTTCCCAGGAAGCAGGCTCTGAGCGGGAGATGCGTGCGGAGTTGGCTGCCCTGTGCTCTCGGAGACGGCACCTGGGAACCTGGGAGGAGAGAGGGCGGAGCTGCAGGTCCCGCTGGCACGGCCCTGCAGTTGCCCCGAGTGGTGGAGTGCAGCTTCTGAAGCTCCAGGACGTGGAGCCACTGACTGGGGGCTGCCTCCGTCTGGAAAGACATGACCTTGGGCCAGGCGGGAAGGATGGAGGACTAAGCCAGGCAGTGGGAGGAGTGGGTGCCTTGTCCGCTGTATTCTTGCCTGAGCCCACAAACATGAGGAGCGTGCCTGCCCCCTGGTCATGTGCCTCCTGTGGGGCTGGACACATGAGGAGGCCAGTGCCTGTGCTTCCTTCACAGTGTAGGCCCAAATTGTACAACAGATAAAGTCACTGAGCCCCTTGAGTCTTGTCCCCCTAACTGCCCTCCCCTGCCGACCTGATCACCCCCAACTTTCCTCCTCTGCCAGCCCGGTCACCCTTAACTGCCCTCCCCTGCTGGCCTGTCCCTTTCAACTGCCCTCCCCTGCTGGCCTGATCATCCACAACTGCCCTCTCCTGCCAGCCATCATGAGGCGGCCATCTTGAGTCCACATGGGGACAGTCATCTTTCCCTACAGTGGCTCCTCTCTCCTCCTCAGAAAGCAAGCTGACGAATCCAGGCCTCTGGTGTGTTTGTGCTGTGTGCGTATCCACAGCATCCACCCCCTAGCTGGCACTTCGGAGATGCTAACTGGGCACCTGTTGAAGCAATATCGAGTTAGACTTTTTGTCCCACATACTTCTTTCTTAATATTTTAATTTCAAGAGTATTACAGATGCCCCCATGGTCCCCCTTGCCTGCCCCCATGGCTCCCCCCACCCCAGGCCTTCAAGGCACTCCTGTGTGTGCCAATGGGCTCTGCATAGGCGCATGTAGCTTCTTTGGTTACCTGCTTCTCGCCCCTCTCCCCAGCTCCTTCCCTCTGAGACCTTCAGTCTGTTCCCAGCTTCAATGTCTGGGCCCATTTTGTTCCTTCAGTTTATTTTGCTCATTAGATTCCACATATAAGTGAGATCCTGTGGTATTCCTTTCTCTGGCTGGCTTATTTCACTTACCATAACAATCTCCAGGTTCCTCCATGCTGTGTTAAAGGGTAAGAGCTCCTTTTTTACAGCCGCAGAGTATTCCATGGTATAAATGTCCCCAAGCTTTTTCATCCACTCATCTGCTGATGGCATTCAGCTATTTCCAGACCTTAGCTATGGTAAGTTGTGCTCCTATGAACATAGGGTGCATACTTTCTTTCTGATTGGTCTTTCAGGTTCATAGGATATATTCCCAGAGGTGGGATCGCTGAGTCAAATAGCAGTTCCACATTTAATATTTTGAGGAAACTCCATACTGTTTTCCATAATGGCTGCACCAGTCTGCATTCCCACCAACAGTGCACTAGGGTTCCCTTTTCTCGAAGTCTTTGTCAACTCTTGTCATTTGTGGAATTGTTGATGGTGGCCATTCTGACAGGTGTGAAGTGATACCTCGTTATGGTTTCAATTTGCATCTCTCTGATGATCAGTGACTTTGACCATTTTTTCATTTGTTTCTTGGCCTTCTATATGTCCTCCTCAGAGGAATATCTATTGTATTTGGGTCCTTTGCCCATTTTTAATTGGATTGTTTGTCTTCCTTTTGTTAAGTTGTATGAGTTCCTTATATATTTTTTACATTAACCCTTCATTAGATGTAACATTGGCAAATATGTTCTCCCATACAGTGGGCTCTCTTTTCATTTTGTTGATAGTTTCTTTTGCTGCACAGAAGATTTTTAGTTTAATGCAGTCCCATTTGTTTATTTTCCCTCTGTTTCTCTTGCACTAGGAGATATATTCGTGAAAATTCTGCTCCTTGAGATGTCTGAGATTTTACTGCCTACATTTTCTTCTAGGATTTTTATGGTTTCATGATTTACATTTAACTCTCTTATCTGTTTCAACTTTATTCTTAGATATGGTGTAAGTTTCATTTTTTTGCATGTACCTGCCCAATTTGTTGCACTATTTGTTGAAGCCTTTTACTCCATTGTATTCTCTTGCCTTTTTTTGTCAAATATTAATTGGCCATAATAGTGTGAGTCAATTTCTGGGGTGTCTGTTCTGTTCCATTGATCTATATGTGCCAAATCAGAATGTTTTACTTTTAATGTGAAATTTTTAACATTTTTATCAGCTATTCGTAGCTTAAAAAGTCAAATTGTTCTACAGAGCTTGTAATGGAAACCAATAGTTTCTGGTCCCATTTCCCTCCCCTTTCACTCCCAGTCCATCCCCACTCCCCACCCCGCCCCCAAAGCCATCCACTTCAGGTTCTCTTTGATCCCATGATTTTAAATGATGACTTGTAATGCTTTTCTTGATTTTTAGTTTTAAATATTTTCTATTGACTTCCCACTATGAAATGAGATTTCATTATCCCCCCTCCCCACACTTCTTCTTTGTTCTGTAGCCAATCAAAAATAATGTTAGTTGATTTCAGCATAATGTTCACATAATAATAACTATGTCATCACTATTCACTTGGCTGTGTAGGCTACAATGACTTTATCTGTTGTACAATTTTTGCTTTGCTTGATTTCAATAATGTTCTTGTTTCTTCCTTTGAATAGTTTTCTAACTACTTTGCATTATTTTGTCCTCAAACTCTCAGCCAAAAGTATAAATCTCTTTTCATTATATTCAATGTGCCGGGAGCCAATTCCAGCATGTCAGCAGGGATGAATCATCTGGAAATGGCTGAATCATCTGAAAAGGATGCATAAAATGATTGCTTGCTGCCAGACAGCTGTGGGCATCTTAATCTAGACGTTATTGCCTCCTACTGGCCAAACACCTGAACAGCCAAAGGCAGTTTTTCCCCAATCTGACAATGGATTCTAAATACCTTTTGATGTGTATACTACCTTGCCTTAGGACAATTTGTGTTAATAAAAAGCAAGGGGTCCTGAGACAGAGAGAACTTAGTTCCTTTAGCTAAGTCTTCTCTGGCCCCCATAACGCCTTCCAAAATTATATTTTGTCTAAGGACTCTTGATTAATTTACACATAGCGCTTCTCCAGATTCCTGAACCCTTCTAGGTGCTGGATTAAGACCACCGGCAGAAATGCACCTGTTTCCTGTTCCTCTTGGTGAGGTACCTTCTCCAGCCTCCTGATTTATCTCCAGATCTGCTGTGTGGATAGTACACTGGAATCTGGCAACTCCTTTCACCATGATGCTGAGGATTTGCTCTCCTCTTTATGCTGTATCCCTGATGAGAGAGAAACATCCATCAGCTGCCTCCTGCACACTCCCTACTGGGTATGTGCCCACAACCAAGGTACATGCCCTTGACTGGAATCAAACCTGGGACCCTTGAGTCCGCAGGCCAATGCTCTATCCACTGAACTAAACTGGTCAGGGCTATGGTCCCCATTTTATAGCTAAGAGAAGCTGAGGACATTGCTAATAAATCATGGGGTTTGAGCCCGGTATTCGGACCCTGAGCCATGCAGTCTACTACAGATCACCTTCCACAGGCACATGCTCAGTTACATTAATGTGGGGAAAGTGTTTGTACTCTGTTCTCTCTACTCCCACTTACCAACATGTATCCATGTGTCAGAACTACAGTAAGATGTAATTTGTATCTTAATAGGCTCATGATATTATATCAAACAATCATGGCTTCACTTACCAAACCATTTCCTTCTACAGAAGTTTCATGTTTTCGTAATTTTTTATTAGTACAGTCAACACTGTAATGAGCTTCTCTGAGCTCTGGCTTTTGCTTTAGAAATATGTGTTTCTTTAGTAGAAGTTCCCAGCAGAGGAACTTGCCACAGATTATCGGTCACTTTCCAAAGTAGATGAACGTACAGTGCTCCCAGGAGGGAGTTAATGGGCCACCCGCACTGATTCTCACCAAAATGAGCCTCAGAGACATCTTCAAACCGGGGTTACAGTAAGTGAGGCACCACTGCAACAAAAAGTTATCCTTAGAAGGCAATCATCCTTGGAGCCTCCCTCATTGGCCGAGGTCCCTGCCCTGCCACCCGATGTCTTCCTCTGAAGGCAGAGCAAGAGCCGCTCCAGGGCAGGACACCAGAGCACGGACACACGGACACAAAGGCGGACCATCCTTCAGATGTCAGCAGTGGGCACTGAAGCGGCTCCTGCCCTGCCTGCCCAGCCTTCAGCTCCCTCTCCGTTTCGTTAACAAACGCATTTGGGGACCCCGTGCGTCCTGCTTTCTGTGCCCCCGTGGTTTCTGTAGCTTGAACAGTCTTCCTTCCAAAGCTGACGCGTTCCTCCGTTTCCCAAAGCCACCAGGCGCGCTCGGTCCTCGCATCACTGGCCAGCGCAGGTGTGTGACTGCGCTGCTTCCCATCTGTCACCCCGGGAGCCCCTGTGGCCCAGCACAGCCTCTGAGCCTCAGCTGGCACCGATTTGCAGTTGCCCCCGGAATGGCATTCTAGCTGTGGTGGCTAGATCCCCTGAGATGTGCCCTCCCCTCCCCATCAGGCCACGGGCACCGGCTGGCCTAGCCGCGTGCGGTGTTTCCAGGTGGGATGGGCCTCATGGATGGAGCTGGTCCTTCCCCTGCGCCTGGCTGTGCTGACTACCTGCTCGCTCTTGTCCTGGAAAGCCCAGGGCAGTCCTTAAGTGTCCCGACCTGCGGGACAACAACGGGGGCACGCAGGAACCACCTAAGAGAATGAAACAAACAAGGAACTCGAAAGAATGAAGGCAAGACAAGGTTCTGATCAAGCCTCAGTTTTATTCTTTGAAATGGCTGTATTTATACAGCAGAAACAAAGGGGGGCAGGGTTGCCTATGCAGGGGGGTCTTTGGTATGGCAACACAGGATTGACTAAACAAAGGGGGGCAGGGGTTGCCTATGCAGGGGGGTCTTTGGTATGGCAACACAGGATTGACTAATTGCCAGAGGCGGTGTGACATTCCAAGGTGCAACATTCCAAGGCTGGGCTATCTAGGGGGGAGGATCAGGAAGGGGAAGAGGCAGGAAGACAGGAGACGCTAAGCCCCAGGTTAATCTTATCTTCTGGCCAAGCCCTCAGGGCACCACACAACTTCTGCTAGAAGGAACTTAATTCTATTTCCTTAACACTGAGTTGCTGGCCTCAACTCTGCTGGCTCCCAACACTTAAGCATCTTCAAAGCCACTGGTGAGGGGAGCACAGCCTCCCGCAGCTCTCTCCCGGCCGCCAGCTCCCGCCGGACCCAGCCCCTTCCTTCCTGGTTAGTCACCCACCTGCAGGCCGGCCTGTCCCTCCGCCGCTTCCCGCTGTCAGGCCTCTGCCCCTACTCTGCCTTAGGGTCACCAGATGCGGTGCTCTTGCCTCTGCCTGTTAGTCCTCTCATTCTTCCCTCCTGTTTCATGGCTCAAGTTAAGTGCCACCAACTCGGACTCTTCCGAGAAACTCCTGGGTGAGGACAGAGAAGCCCAAGCGCAGACGCCCTCCTGTCCCTTGAGATGCCCAGAGGACATGCAGACACCGGGCCGCCCAGCAGGTGGCACTAGTGCTGAGCTAATGGGACTCTGGCCTCGCCGCCCAGTTATCCGGTGTGGCCAGTGATAGGGGGAAAGTCAGAACTGAGGGTGGAACAGGCTGCTCCCTGATCCCAGGTTTTCCACCAGCAGCACATCCGCTCCTCTCCTGAGGCCTGACTGCAGGGCTGCCAGGACAGAACGCCGAAGGTTTAAAACCAGCGGCAGGCTTTCCGGAACCGGCCTGCCCGGCCCCAGCGGAGTGCTGGCCTGGAGCTTCGTTTAACGAGTCGCGTCCTGTCGCCCTGGGCTCTCAGAATTGCAGGCTTCCTGGGGTCACCGTTTAATTACCTAAATGTACAACGATGACAATAATAGCAATAAGGCGCAAAGCAAACAAGAGTGACAGCGACGTTTCTGAGCGGATGCCAGCTCCGGAGCCGGCCCAGCAAAGGCGGCGTGGGTCTGGGAGCCGCACGGTTAGCACGGTGGCCTTCCTCGCCTCGCCCGCGCCCGCGGGGCAGGCTCTTCACACGCTCAGAGTCCGTTTCTTAGTGTCAATGCAGGCGGTGAGCTACAGTTTCTTAGATGTTAAAGCAGGATCGTGGGGCGTCTGTCAGTGCCTAGCACAGGGCATGGCGCGTAGTAGGTGCGCAGTTCATGAAGAGCTCTCCCTGCACCGAACGCCTGGTCCCAGGTTCCCCTGGTGACGCCAGGCAAGCCCAGCCACCAGGCTTCCGTTTCCCTGTCAGAAATACGTTCCCGCAGGCCATCAGTGGGAGCGCTTTGGAAAATACTCTTCATTTTAAAGTCAAGTGTCTGCCCTTTTTTCCTCATTTCTAAATGCCTCAGGTTCAGACAACGGAGGTCATTCTCGCTGAGTCAGGCCTTCTCCCTCCTCGCTCCACGCTGCCCCCCCTCCAGGCCGGGCGGGGAGGGAGCCGCTCCCTGCACCTCCCTGTGACACCGCAGCACTGAGCCGCGGTGCCTGCGCCGTGCTGCGGCCTCAGCTGTGCAACGCGGAGCTGCCCCCACCTGCCCTCCTCTGCGAAAACTTGGGTATGTTCCCAATCTTAGTGGGATCTTTTGAAACGATTTTATTTCTTTTTGAGAGACTGGAAGGGATGGAGCGGTGCAGGGATGAAGAGAGAGGGAGGGAGGGATGCAGGGGTGGTGGAGGGAAGGGAGGTAGGGTAGGTGGGAGGGAGGGAGAGAGAGAAATCGATGTGAGAGACATGGACTGGTTGCCTCCTGCACACGCCCTAACCAGGGCTGGGGAGAGAGAACCCAGGTACGTGTTTTTGACCGGGAATTGAACCCACAACCCTTGGATGTGCGGGCCAACACTCTAATCCCTGAGCGACACCAGCCAGGGCCTCAATGGGCTCGTCATGAAGACCCCATCCCTGCTGTCACCCTGACCGTGGCTCCGCTGGTTGGGGCCCACGTCTCCCTGCTGTAAACTCAGGAGCACCCCGGGCGGGCCTCTGTCTGGAGGAAACGGTTCGCACTCAGTGGTCAGGAGCGCCGGAAGGCTGCTAACCCAGCCCGGCCCCGCGGAGTCTGGGTTTGGGCCTGAGGGGGCTGCTGGGCTGGGGGGCGGGGAGAGCCCCGTTATCACGCACCCCGTGCGGAGGCTGGTCTGCTCCTGGCGTGTTCTCCGTGGCGTGTTCTCCGGGACTGGAGGAGCAGGGAGAGAACGAGTGTTTGCTGAGAGGCTCAGCTGGTCGGCCACACTGGCTGTCCCTGTAGGTGGCCCGCACACAGGCCTGTGAAGATCTTACCCACTTTCACATGCGGAAGCGAAAGCCTCGAGGGGGTGGATCAAGGTCACCCCGGCAAGCGCCAGAGCCCCCGGCTGATGGGGCTGCACACGCTCCCTGAATAATTCATCTCCCCAGAGAAGCAGTCGGACCGAACTGAACAGACGTGTCAAGATCAGCGGTTTTTAAACAGAAGCCAAGGGCAAGCAGTGTAAGCAAGTATGGGGGGCTGGGGGTGGAGTGGATGGGGGGTGGGGTGGCTGGGGGGTGGGTGGCTGGGGGGTGGAGTGGATGGGGGTGGGGTGGCTGGGGGGTGGGTGGCTGGGGGGTGGGGTGGCTGGGGGGTGGGTTGGATGGGGGGTGGGGTGGATTGGGGGTGGGGTGGATGGGGGATGGGGTGGCTGGGAGGAGGGGTAGCTGGGAGGTGGGGGTGGCTGAGAGGTGGGGTGGCTGGGAGGTGGGGTGGCTGGGGGGTGGGGTGGATGGGGGGTCGAGTGGCTGGGGGGTGGGGTGGATGGGGGGTGGGGTGGATGGGGGGTGGGGTGGATTGGGGGTGGGGTGGCTGGGGGGTGGGGTGGCTGGGGGGTGGGGTGGCTGGGAGGAGGGGTGGCTGGGGGGTGGGGTGGCTGGGGGGTGGGGTGGCTGGGGGGTGGGGTGGCTGGGGGGTCGAGTGGCTGGGGGGTGGGGTGGATGGGGGGTGGGGTGGATTGGGGGTGGGGTGGCTGGGAGGTGGGGTGGCTGGTGAGTGGGGTGGATGGGGAGTGGGGTGGATGGGGGGTGGGGTGGATGGGGGGTCGCGTGGCTGAGGGGGTCGGGTGGCTGGGCGGTGGGGTGGATTGGGGGTGGGGTGGCTGGGGGGTGGGGTGGCTGGTGAATGGGGTGGATGGGGAGTGGGGTGGATGGGAGGTGGGGTGGCTGGGGGGTGGGGTGGCTGGTGAGTGGGGTGGATGGGGGGTGGGGTGGATGGGGGGTCGCGTGGCTGAGGGGGTCGGGTGGCTGGGCGGTGAGCCAGTGCCCGGGAATACAGGCCATTATTTCTTGAAACAGATTCTCTATTCGTTTCTCAGATTCTGATTCTTATGGTACCCCTATAATGTGAATGACTGTTATAATTCATAGTGTTCCAAAACTCCCTTAGACACTCCTCCTGCTTTTTAATTTTTTTCCATTTGCTGCTCTGAATGGGTGTGTGTTTTTTCTACCTTACCTTCTAATTCACTGATTCATTCCTCAGCTTCTTCTAGTCTAGTGTTGAATCCTTCCTGAGTATTTTTTATTTCAGCTGTCATTCCTTATTTCCAATTGATTCTTATTTATTGCTTCAAGCTCTTTTTACATGATGGTGTAGCTCTCATTAAGACCCTTATAATTCTCATTAAGTTGCTTATAATTCTCACTTAATTGTTTGAGCACCCATATTGCCATTATTCTGAATTCTTTATCTGACAAATTGCTTGCCTCTATTTCATTTAGTTCTTTTTCTAGTGATTTCTCTTTTTCTTCCATTTGGGGGTTGTTTCTTTATCTCCCCACTTCTGCTCTTCTTTGTATTTGTTTCTATGTATTAGATTACACTGCTATGCCTCCAAGACTTTGTAGAGTAGTCTTATGTAGTAGGTATTTTGTGGGACCCAGTGGTGCAGTCTTTTAGATCTCCTGAGCTGAGTGTTCTAGGAAAGTCTCTTGTTTGAATTCTCCTGCTGTATTTGGGTTTTGAATGTTATTGTCCCATTTGTGTTGGAATTTCCTCTCAGGCTGGCTGACTATGTGGTCCAAGCTCATCATGTGAGCTGTTATCAAGGTGCAGACAGAACAAAATACAGCACAACAAAACATGAAACAAAAGAGACAAACCAAAACATATACAAAATCTCTACAGCAACAAGTGAAACAACCACCAGAGAAGACAGAATTAGAAAAGAGAGCGAGGGTGACAGAAGAAAAGAAGAAAATGAAAAAATATGAGAAAAATAACAAAACAACCAAACAAATAAACAAACAAAAAAAGACAAAAAAGGGGGGAGGGGAAGAAAAATAAATATATAGGTGCAAATGTGAAATAAAGAGAGAATAAAGAATTAGGAAAACAGAAGAAGAAAGTATGCTTTAAAATAAAGGAGGAAGAAAAGAAAATAAATTTTTGAAAAGGAAAATAGAGGAGAAAGCAGTTAGACTCAAAATAATAAAAGGATAAAAGATGAGATTGCATGGGAAAAAGAAAAGAGAAAAAGCAAAAAAGATTGAATAGGAAAGGGAAAGAGGAAGATTAGCTATATGAATGAAACAATAGAGGCTCAAATAATAACAAATCAATAAAGCAAATAGACAAAGAAGATAACTTTAAAAAGGAAAGAGAGAGAGAGAAAGAGAGAGAGAGAGAGAGGGAGAACAAATTTTAAAAAGAAAAGAAAAAAGGTGAAGTGATGCTCCTTTCGGCCAGTTCGGTGCCCAGGGGAGCTCCCTCTGGCTCCCACCGGCTGGTGACGTGGCTGACGGCTCTGTCTGCCAGTGCCGGGCGTCCTGTGTGAAGCTAGGTCCTGACTAACCACTGTCGGACGGTCCTCGTGGCTCTCAGCACTGCGTGAAGCACCAGCGTCACCGTTCGTGTCCGTCTCCACAGGCCGTGGCTGCCAGCAGGGGGCCCATCGGCCCTCTGGAGCAGGTTTGCCCGCTGCAGGGGCCCAGGGCGGGGGCAGCACACTTGCCCTGGTTCTCCGGGCTCCTCCGTTGCATGCTGGCCAGCTCTCAATCCTAATGCTTCGAGGTCTGTTTCTGAAAGGGCTTCCCGTGGGGCGTGCTGTTCACTTTCAGGGAATGTGGTGGGTGCGTTTCCCTGTCCCTGAGCCGCTCCTCTGCGAGTGGCCTAAAGTATGACTCTGAAGAAATAAATAAAATCTGCCTCTGCCCTCAGCCAGGCACAGATCCTTGTGTGCAGTCCTGTGGGTTCAGCTGGAAACCTGGAGTTTTTATGAGCTCTCCTGCGTGTCGGGGGAAGGTACTAGTTTAGCTCCCAGGATAGTGGGACGGGTGGGCTCTCCCCCAGTCCCATCACTGATGCTCCCGGAGGCTTGAGCTCTGCTTCTGTTTCCTCAGAAAAGGTCAAACTGCAGGGTGTGGCAGGCAGGGCCCCTGAGGTGGGGCGGGCTGTCTCAGCCAGGGTGGGGTTTTCTCTATCTGCCCGGTGGCTACTGCGAGCAGCTGGCTCCTCCCCGGAAAAACGGCTGTTTGGGCCTGACCTGGCTTCACATGCTGGCTAAAGGCTGTCTCCCGTGGGAAAGCAGATGACCCGAAATGAACAAACCGGTGTGAAATGAGGCTAAAGTTAACATATTAGGTTACACACAACCTACTTAAACAGCTGAGCCTCCTGTGAAAATGAGAAGCCTTGCCTTCAAAACACTTGCAATTTAACCAGAGCAGTGTGATAGATATATTAATAATTGGGGTAACTTAATGTTTGCGTCCCGCAAAACTCATAGGTGGAGATCCTAACTCCCCCAGTGAGGCGGGCCTCTGGGAGGTGATTAATTGGGTCACAGGGTGGAGCCCCCATGAGAGGGATTAGTGCCCTTAGGAGAAGAAACATGAGAAAGGTGGCTTTTCTCTCAGCCACAGGAGGGTGCAACGAGGAGGTGGCCGTCCGCACACCAGAAAGCAGGCCCTCGCCAGGCTCTGGATCTCCCAGCACCTGGTCCTGGTCCTGGTCCCCGCCCCCAGGCCTGAGAGAACAGAGGCTCATATGTAAGCCACCCGGTCGATTGTGCCTTGAAATCACAGCCCAGACTGATGAAGGCAGTAATTACGCTCCCACCAGGAAGGAAGCAAGCACCCGGAGCTGCTTCTTGCCTGGCCAGTGTGGCTCAGTGGTTAAGCATCAACCCATGAACCAAGAGGTTGCTGCTTCGTTTCCCAGTCAGGGCACATGCCTTGGTTGCAGGCTTGATATCCAGTAGGGCAAGTATGTCAAGCTCTTAGGCTGACATGGGCCAAATAAGTGAGGTTTGAGTGTAGGTATGTGGTCTGCAGAAAATCAAAAGCTTCAATTTTCATAGAAACGTGGGTTTATTTCGATAGAGACATGCTGAATGCAAAGGGCTGAAATAAATGAGTCATCGTTAACATACAACAATAGGACATTTTAATAAAAATTAATACTTTTCCTGAACATTCACTGACCAGAGACTGAATAACTGCACAAATAAGCGTAATGCAAATAAACCTGTTTTCCTTGTGACGAGATGTGGTAATTGTGCTACATCACCTGTGCCTGGAAGGCTTCCCGCCTCCCACTGGCTCCCGGAAGCTCCTCTCTGCGGTTTCTCCTGCAGATCCTGCCCGCGCGCCAGGCCCAGAACCAGCCCTGCCTCCTCCGGAATCTCCCTCCTCAGGGGCCTCACCCCGGGAACCCACAGCTTGGCTGCTCTTCAGCCCCGGGAATAGCCCCGCGCGGCTCCTGCAGTCCGTGCACTGTGGGTGCTGAGTACCCTGCCGAGGACCATGGCACTTCCAGGGGGTGGAACCCCGTCCTGCTGCATCTGTCTCCTGCCATTGAGCTCCAGGGGAAGCTGGCGGGTGTCTCACAGACAAAGGAGTTCCTGAGGGGATAAAGGACGGGACCGAGGTTGGGCGGTGTCTTAGGGAACGAAACTCGGATCCTCGTGGATGGCACCATCATCTGTGCCTGGAAGGCTCCCCCCTCCCACTGGAGGTGCCCTCGCTCCTCTCCGCTCAGCGCCCGCAGTCATGGTGATGCTGGCTGGGGGTCGGGATGGGAGCTGTGGCTGTGAGGCTGGCCAAGGCCGCCCGGAAGGTGCCCAGGAGAAAGGACTGTCCCGAGAGCGTCAGTGCCCCTCGCCGACAGACACACGAGCAGCACCAGCTCTGTCCGGGCGCCGCCCGCTGCAAAGCCTGCCTGAAAAGGATCTCAGCTTCACTGGCAAGAGGGGACAGGCACATGGATCCCACCGAGACCCCCATCTGCACAGCTCCCGACCAGGGCTGAGAGGGAGGCGCTGCGAGCTCCCAGCTCCGGGGCGGGAGGGCGGTGCCATGGCAGGGAGGGTTCACGGAGGGGCTGGCACTAGGGGTGCATCTTGCTGTGCGAGCAGGACTGGGGCAGGGAGGAGGGGGAAGGACATCTCCAGGCGCTGAGCTGCCGTTGGGGGGGGGGGGCTGGAGCGGATGAAGTGGCTGGTGCAGAGCGCCCGGCGCTGCCGCTAATGTATGTCCCGGCGTGACACCCCCGGCCCCCCGCCTGCCACCACACCGCATGGGGCTAACCCAGCAAACAGGAACCAGACATAGCAACTGGGTGGCTTACTGGTTTGTGACAATGACAGGTAGGAACCGGTGACGTGTGCCTCACTTGGCGCCGGGGACTGGAGAGGAAACATCCACACATGGAAAGACTAGAGCGTAAGAAACTGTTTAAAAATACTCTGAAAGCCTCGTATGATCGGAGTGAAGTTACATTACTCTGACTATCACGCAAAGTACTTTAGAAATTAATAAAAGGGGACTTGGTAACACTTTCAACAACAAAATGAAAGCAGATGAGTATGGGCACGGCTGTTCAGTAAGTCCCTGAGACGACCCAGCGAACTCAGACTTCCGTCCTCACTCCGCTCCCAGCAGTCCGGACCCCGGCCGCTTCCCGCCAGGCAGGAGCCACCTCACTGGGCGCTGGGAAAGGGGGGCTGGCCTCGCGTGCTGCCTCGGGACCCCATTTGTGCTCAGATCCATCACGCAGGGGCCCCAGCCAGCTGGCAGAATACAAAGCCACGGACAGCCCCCTGGAGGGAGGGTGCGGCTCACAGGACTGAGGCAATGCATTATTCATGAGGCGTCGCCCAGCGGTTACGGTTATAAAGTCCACAGCCCAGCCCGGGGCAGGCACGCTGGGTCCTGCTGCCCGGACAAGTCTGTCTAATTCCTAAAAGACCAGATCTGTGTTGCTAAAGTGTTCTGAGATGCGTGGTTAAACCAACCTTCATCCCCGAAGGTCTACTTTTTGAGCCTGACGTCCCTGTAGTTGTTAACTGCATGTCGGCCTCTGGAAGTCAGCATGCTAAGCTGACCGACAAGGTGGTGGTAACTGGCCACAGGGTTTGTCTGCAAAGGGTTGTCTAGCATAGCAGAAGTATAAGCTACCGAGGCATGTTGTAACGCCGTTTGACAGTAGCTCAGAGCAAGTTTTGTGAATAGGAGTGCAGTGCTCATTGCATTCTGCTTTAAAAAGTTATGGCAAATACAGACAAAAAAAAAAAAAAAAAAAAGGGAAGCTGTGTCCTAGCTCCGCTTTCCCACGGCGTCTCAGCGGCAGGAGCTTCCGTGTCCTGCCAGCCGCAGGGACTGAGGGGGGACACGGGCCGGGCCTCCCTCACAGGCGGTGAGCTGAGTGGCCTGGGGCGGGGTCAGGGTGCCCTCCGGTAGGCGAAGGGGATGCAGAACCAAACACAACCATTCGGCCGGGAGTGCTGTGCTCTGACTGAGCCAGGGGAAACGAGGCAGTGTCTACAGAGAAGCGACAGCCGAGGTCACGGCTCTCTGCAAAGGAGACGCGGGTTGAAACGGGGACGGAGGCTCCACAGGAATAGAAGCTGCCGCTGCTGGAGGTCGCACTTTCCTGTCTGACCTCATTTGCCCTCAGAAGCCTGGCTTGTGCTCTGAGCCTCCCACTGAGCAGAGAGCAGACACTAATTGCCTTGCTGGGCTTGACCTAGTAAGAGGCAAAGGGGGGACTGAAACCACAGCACTCATTCCCCTCGCGGCTCAGTGCTCTGCAGCCGCTCTGCAGACATGGAGAGCACACGCCCGGGGCTCGGCCTCACGGGTCAGCCCCACGGCTGTGCCGGTGGCGGTCCAGGATGAGGGGCTGTGAGCGCTGCCAGCCAGGACACAGATGGGCCACGGGGGACAAAGCTTCCTGGAGGAGGCGCTGGTCCCCTGGCTTCTGGAGCTTAGGTGTAAGCTAGAAGGGAGAAGGAGCCACAGCAGATTGACTGGAAAATGCCCACAGCCCAGCCAGTGTGGCTCAGTGGTTGAGTGTCGATCTATGAACCAGCAAGCCATGGTTTGATTCCCCCTCAGAGCATATTCCCAGGTTGCGGGCTCCATCCCCAGTAGGAGGCATGCAGGAGGAAGCAAATCCCTAACCCTAACCCTAACCCTATTCTCATCATTGATGTTTCTATCTCTCCCTCTCCCTCTCCCTTCCTCTCTCTGAAATCATTAAAAACATATTTGGGGGGGAAAAATGCCCACAATTTTCCACTCCTGCTTGTATTCTTTGTCCTTGCAATTGACTTTGTAGCTCTTCTCGTGAAAAGTTGGATTCTATTTCTCCATGCCCTGAGTCTCGTCACTTGCTTTGGCCAAGAGAATGTGGTAAAAAGGAAGTTGGCATGGCCTCAAGAGGCCTCAAATGTTCTCTCTCTCTCTCTCTCTCTCTCTCTCTCTCTCTCTCTCTCTCTCTTTTCCTCTTTCTCTCTCTCTCTCTCTTCCCCCCTACCCCTCCCATCAACATGTGAAAAGCCTGGGCTAGCCCCCTGGATGATGACACAACACATGGTCCAGTTACCCTTTTACTCTAATCAACAGCCCACCCACCATCACACATAAAAGTGAGCCCATATGAGACCTGTCGGCTCACAGTGAAGCCATCAGCTGACTGCAGAGACGTTGAGTGAGCTCAGACCAGCAGAACTGCCCAACTGGCCGTTAGCCTCATGGGCACTCAGTTACTGTCGTATGTCCCTGAGGCGTGTGGTTGTTAGTTAACCAGCGGTGCTGCCATCATGGAGGGAGGCAGGCTCCTTTCTAAGATCAGACCAGTGTGGCCCGACCGCCCTGCCATCCACACGCTGCTTCGGAGAGAGTGTGGGTCCTCCAAAGGGCCCAGGAGGCTCTCAGAGTTGACATTTTGGGTGCAGTTCTTGGGAACTGCTCTGCTGCCATAGAAGGTTCAGTGGCATTTATGGTCTCTGCCCACTAGATGCCAGAAGCACCCCCAGGTGTGAGGACCAAAATGTCCCCAGACGATGCCAAATATCCTCCAGGGGGCAGAGCTGCGCCTGCTGAGAGACAGGGCCCAGAAACCAAAGCAAAGACGTTACCAAACACCCAAAGTGCCCCCAACCCAGCAGTGCTTTCTCAGTGAGCGGCAGTGGCAGACGCCTCGGCCAGGCAAAGAGTGCCTCCGGTGGAACATGCGGTACTGGGGTGGCCAGTAGGGGGCAATGCAGCCAGCGCTCAGCAGGGAGGCGCCGCTGAGCTGCTGGGCTCTCCGGAAAGCTTCCTCTGGGTGGGGCGGTGCTGGCTCAGCACTCCGTGTGCTGTCCATAGAATGAGGCTTAGAAACAGAAAAGGAAACTAAAACGCAGGGCAAGGAGGACTTCCAGCCTCCGTGTAGGTCAGACCTGTGCCCCGGGATTTCTTTGCTTCCCTCTGGGGAGCGCCTGCTCCTAGTGAACGGTCTTTCTTCTTCGATGTTTGTGAGAAAGAGCAACTGGTCACCACATTCCCGTTCAAACCCGGATGTTCCAATCGCAGCTTGCCCGTTTTACCAGTTTCTTACGTTAAAGCTAAACAAGATGGTTAGCGTTTTTCCTCTTCCACAGCTCGTTTAAGTCAGCATCTCTGACCACAATCACACTTCCCAGCGCGGATTTCACCTCTGAGAGCGGCCAGGCCCCGGCTCAGGAGGACATGCCCTGAGCTGCAGCTTCGTCAGCCTCAGCGCTCCGGCTCCGGAAGACGCAGGGGAGGGGGGGCCGGCTCAGCACTCCTGCCTTCTCACTCACCGCTGCACCCTCACGGCTGGCATATTGGAGATTTATGTCCTTTGGGCCTCAATCAAATTATTGTACTTGCCTTCCACAGGCTTCCCTTTTCCTCTAATAAACGGTAATAACAGTAACCTTCTACTTCTCTGCCTTGCCAGACAAACTGATGGCTGGACCACGAATGATAGTGCCCACAAATCCAGTACAAAGAGAGAACGTCCATGAGAGCCGGGCCAATGGAAGTGGGGCTGTCTTAAATTCTAACTGCCCAGCGCGCACAGGCGTCTCTCCATGTCCTGTCCCCTGGCCCAGGCCCGGTCTTGCCAGCTGGGAGCGCTTCAGGGAGAAAGATGAGGTCACGGATTCTCGGCGGCTCCGTGTTGGGCGCTGTAATTCGCTCTCTCTGTAACTCAGTTGTTGAGTTTCCTGCGGCGTTTGCGGTGCTGGCTGGCTTCGTGAACACAGGGGCGCGCTGGGGCGGAGACAGAGAAAGTGTTGGAGTCCGGGCGCGGCTCCCCTCGGGCTGGGGAGGGGGGGAATGGCATTGTGTGTAATGTTAGCGATGACAAATTAGCCACAGGTTTCCACAGGACCGGAAACGCAGGCTGCTCCAGGGCCCGCGGCGAGGCAGGCTCCAGCGTGCTCCATCCGAGGCAGCAAGCACTTCCTGCCAGGCTGGCTGAACCCCAAAGTGCCCTCCCCCCCCCCCCCACACACACACACCCAGGCCCATCGAGGCCCAGCAGTGCCCAGTGCCACTCCACAGTGCTTGACACCTTGCCAGGCACCCGCCCACACAGAAAACTGAAGGTGCCAGGCGGGGGAGGGGAGTTGAGGGGGGGTTGAGGGGGGGTGGTGGGAGAAGAGGTGCCGCTTAGGGCATTGCCCTGTGGGATCATCATCCAAAGCCAACGCCTGCCTCCTGCCCGTCCGGTGGACTCGGTGGGTGAGCGTTGACCTGTGAACCAGGAGGTCAGGGTTCGATCCCTGGTCAGGGCACAAGCCTGGGTTGTGGGCTCCATCCCTGGTGTGGGGCCGGGCAGGAGGCAGCCGATCCATGATTCTCTCTCATTCTCTCTCATCATTGATGTCTCTTTCTATCTCTCCCCTTCCCTGTGCCCCCCCCCCCCAGTCCTCTCTGAAATCAATACTTTTTTCAAGCCTGTTCGCTGGTTTCTATAAGCCTGACAAATACATGAAGAGAAATGAGGATTCCCGTGCATGCTGTGCCTTGCAGGATTCACAGGACTGGTCTATAAATCATCTCTGAGCCTCAAAGCAGATCTGGAGCATTCGCAAACATACCATCCCTCCCCCCCCCCCCCCCCCCCACACACACACACACTCACTATAGTTCTCCAATAGCTCTGGAGCCTTGGCAGCAGGCTTCCCGACACTGAACACACACAGGAAGACACCGATGCTCCTGTTATCCTCGCCCCTTTCTCTACACATTGAGGAACTTACGGTAAATTCAGTGGAACCGCAGTTCCCGGACTCAATTCATCCCGAAAGGCTGTGTGAGAAGTGATTTGTTCGGAAATGGAGTCATTTTTCCTAGAAATAATGTCAATTGAATTAATTTGTTCCAGACCCCGAATGATTCGTTTTAACCTTTCTTCCATACAGTACCTGTCTCATGGACTGTTCATCTATAAACAAGCACTTCTCCGTGAGTGTGTGTGTTTGGGGGGGGGGGGTGTCTTTATTGCAGGAAGTATTACATACGTCCCCTTTTCTTTCCCACTGACCCTACCTAGCTCCGCCACCCACCCCAGCCTTCACCACCTCGTTACCTGTGTCCCTGGGTTATGCATAGAGGCATGCACGTTCCTTGGCTGACCTCTTCCCACCGACCCACACTCCCCTGCCTTCCCTCTGAGACTCCACAGTCTGTCCATGCTTCCATGCCTCTGGATCTATTTTGTTCGTCAGTTCCTTTTGTTCTTTCGATTCCACATTTGAGTGAGATCATGTGGTACTTGTCTTTCTCTGACTTGTTTCACTCAGCATGATACTCTCCAGGTCCCTCCATGCTGCCTCAAAGGGTAAGAGATCCTTCCTTTTTACAGCTGCAGAGCATTCCATGGTGTAGATGTACCACAGCTTTTTATCCACTCATTGTCTGATGGGCACTTGGGCTGCTTCCAGATCTCAGCTATTGTAATTGTGCTTCTATGAACTCGGTTGCATACATTCTTTCTGATGGTGCTTCTAGTTTTTTGGGATATATTCCTAGAAGTGGGATCACTGGGCCAAATGGCAGTTCCATATTTAATTTTTTGAGGAAACTCCACACTGTTCTCCACAGTGGCTGCACCAGTCTGCATTCCCACCAGCAGTGCACGAGGGCTCCCTTTCTCCACATCCTCCCCAGCACTAGCCATTTGTGGAATTGTCGATGGGAGCCATTCTGACAGGTGTGAGATGATACCTCATCGTTGTTTCCATTTGCATCTCTACAATGCTCTTTGAGCGTTTTTTCCATATGTCTCTTTGCCATCTGTATGTCCAGTTTGGAGAAGTATCTTTTTAGATCATTTGCCCATTTAAAATGATCAATTTTTAATTGGATTGTTTGTCTTTTGTTAAGTTGTATGAGTCCCTTATAAATTTTGGATATTAACCCTTTATCAGATGTATCATTGCCAAACATGTTCTCCCATACAGTGGGCTCTCTTTTCATTTTGTTGATGGTTTCTTTTGCTGTGCAGAGTTTTTTATTTTGATGTGGTCCCATTTATTTATTTTCTCTTTAATTTCCCTTGCCCTAGGCTCACGAACCACATGCAGCTCTTTGGCCCCTTGAGTGTGGCTCTTCCACAAAACACCATAGCCTGGGAGAGTCTATTTCGAAGAAGTGGCGTTAGAAGAAGTTTAAGTTTAAAAAATTTGGCTCTCAAAAGAAATTTCAACCATTGTACTGTTGATATTTGGCTCTGTTGACTAATGAGTTTGCCTACCACTGCCCTAGGAGATGTAACTGCAAACATATTGCTATGAGAGTTTTTGCTGCCTATGGTTTCTTCTAGGACTTTATGGTTTCATGGCTTACATTTAGGTCTTTCATCCATTTTGAGTTTATTCTTGTGTATGGTGTAAGTTGGTGGTCTAGTTTCATTTTTTTGTATGTACCTGTCCAACACCATGTACTGAAGAGACTGTCTTGATGCCATTGTATGCTCTTACCTCCTTTGTCAAATATTAATTGAGAGTAATGGCTTGGGTCGATTTTGGGGGTCTCTATTCTGTTCCATTAATCTATATGCCAAGTACCAGGCTGTTTTAAGAACAATGGCTTTGTAGTATATTTTGATATCTGGTATTGTGATTCCTCTAACTTATTTCTTCTTAAGATTGCTGCAGCTATTCGGGTTCTTTTTTGGTTCCATATAAATTTTTGGAGTGTTTGTTATAGGTCTGTGCAATATGGTGTTGATTTTAATAAGGATTGTACTGAACCTATAAATTGCTTTGGGTAGAATGGACATTTTAATGTTGTTGATTCTACCAATCCATGAAAATGATATTTTTCTTCCTCTTGTTCATCTCTTTTTTCAACATCCTGTAGTTTTCTGTGTACAGGTCTTTTGCCTCCTTGATTGTTTATTCCAAAATATCTTAATTTTTTTTTTTGTTGCAATGGTAAAAGGAATTGTGTTTTCTTTTTCTTTCTCTCTTTCTGAGAGTTTATTATGGGTGTATAAAAAAGCCATTGATTTCTGGGTGTTAATTTTGTATCCTGCTACATTATTAAATCTAGTAGTTTTTTGGTGAAGTCTTTAGGGTTTCCTATGTATAATATCATGTCATCTGAGAATAATGACAGTTTTACTTTCTCCTTTATATTTTTCTCTTGTCTTATTGCTGTGGATAGGACTTTTAGTACCTACCATGTTGAATAAGGGTAGTTAAAGTGGACATCCCTGTCTTGTTATTGTTCTTAGGGTAAATGGTTTTAGTTTTTCCCCATTGATATGATGATGGCTGTCGATTTGTCATATATGGCCTTTATCATGTTGAGATATGCTCCCTCTGTTCCCACTTTGCTGAGAGTTTTTATCAAAAATGGGTGCTGGATTTTGTTGAATACTTTTTCTGGGTCTATTGATATGATCATGTGGTTTTTGTCTTTCAATTTGTTTATGTGATGTATCACATTTATTGACTTGCCAATATTATACCAGCCTTGCATCCCTGGAATAAATTCCACTTGTTCATGGTGTGTGATCTTTTTAATGTATTTCTGGGTCTGACTTGCTAATATTTGTTGAGGATTGTAGCATCTATGGTCAATAGGGATATTAGTCTCTCATTCTCTTTTTTTGTAGTTTCTTTATCTGGTTTTGGAATTAGGCTAGTGAGGTTTGAAGTGCTCCTTCCTCTGGAATGTTTTGGAATAGTTTGAGGAGTAGAGCTATTAGTTCTTATTTGAACATTTGGTAAAACTCCCCTGTGAAGTCATCTGAGCCAGGGCTTTTGTTTGCTGGGACTTTTTTGATTACTGCTTCTATTTCATCAGTTGTTATTGTCCTATTCAGGGTTTTTTTTTATTATTATTATTATTATTATTATTGGTGAGTTCGTTTTGGGAGATTGTATTTTCCTAGGAATTTGTCCATTTCATCCACATTTTCCAGCTTGTTGGCATATAGTTGGTCATAGTATTTCCTTACAATCTTTTGTATTTCTGTGGTTACTTCTCTTCTTTCTTTTATTTTATTTATTTGGGTCCTCTCTCTTTGTTTCTTGATGAATCTGGCTAAAGTTTATCCAATCTTTTTTCTTTTCAAAGAACCATTTACCTTGAATACTTTATGCCATTCCCTTCTGACCTGTAGAGTTTCTGATGAGAAATCAGCTAACAGTCTTATGGGGGCTCCTTTGTAGTAACAAATTGCTTTTCCCTTACTGCCTTAAGATTCTCTTTGTCTTTAATATTTGGCATATTAAGTATGCTGTGTCTGGGCCTGGGCCTATTTGGGTTCTTCTTGTTTGGGACTCTCTGTGCCTCTTGGACTTGTGTGACTTTTCCTTCACCATGTTAGGGAAGTTTTCTGCTATTATTTCTTCAAACAGGTTCTCTATCCCTTGCTCATTTTTTATTTTTTTTAGTTCTCTGATTGAATGATTTTTTTTCTACTCTGCCTTCTAATTCACTAATCTGATCTTTGACTTCCCTCAATCTGCTGTGTATTCCTTCCAATGTGGTCTTTATCGGTGCTCTGTCATTCTTCATAGTTACTACATCTTTTCTCATGCTCTTGAGCTTATTTGTCATCATTATTCTGAACTCTATATCTGATAAATTTCTTATCTCCATTTCATTTAGCTCTCCTTCTAGATAATTCTCTAGTTCTTTCATTTAGGACTTGTTTGGTGTGTGTGTGTGTGTTTTTGTCTCCTCACTTTGGCTTTGGGTTTGGTCTATGTATTAGGTGGATTTACTATGACTCCCAATATCTAGTGCAGGACAATGACAGATGCTGTTTGTAGCTGGGCCGGAGTCCTCTGTTTGGAGCTAGCAGCATTTCACAGCTTGTGGCTCCTTCGGTTGGAGCTGGGTGTCTTTGGGAAGAACCAAGATGTGCTCCAAAGTCTTCTTTTCCTAGTACCAGGTCCAGAAGTAGGTCAGGCAAAGACCCAAAGCTTCCAGAGATCTGTCTCTGCCTGTAGTCTGAGTGTTACCTCAATTTTAATTAGACTCAGGCTGTCAACCAAAGGGTGTGGCAAGAAGTTTTACAACAGGGTGGGGCAATTGCTCCCAGCTCCCTCTCCCCACAGGCGAAAGCTGCCTGGAAAGAGAATGACTCAGCACAGAAAACTAGGGTGGTTGCCTTCCAAACACTAACCTCTGACTCTGGATTCTGCTTACACAGCTCTAATCCACTATACCCTCTCTCTGTCAGAGTCCAAGGTGAATGACTGCACATGAAATTGTGTGCGTTGGCTTTTTAAAAGGGTGCCTGCATTTCCAGCCATCTATCCCTGCCAGATATTACCAGTATATGGCACCTCTCTCAGTTCTCAGTGGGATTCCCTCCCCGCTCTCACCCCACCTCACCCCCCACACACACATCTGAGATATCCCTCCTGAACTTCAGCTGCTGGTTATCAGGGTTCTTTCCAGCTAGTTTTCAGTTGAATATTCAGGATATTTTTTCTGTATTTTAGTTGTAATTCCAGTTCAGTCCTGGGAGAAGGTCAGTATAGCTTCCACTTACTCCGCTGCCATTTTGGATCTCTGACAAACACTTCTTTCCTCCAATTTATGGAACCGCCCCTCCCAGCCTTGAAGGATCACTCTCCGCACTCATTACAGGGCGTCTCTCAGGAGGCACTTTTTCACCTATCACTGCACTCCCCGGCCAACTGCTTTCTGTGTATCCAAATCAACAACTGTTTTCCACTTCTTCGCTAGCCTGTGACTATTTTTTCTTTCACACCCTTAGCAACGTTAGCACTCTTGATGGACTCTTTAAGATTTAAAATTGTGCTAACCACCCGTTTCGCCAGCAACAAAAGCAAAAGCAAAAATAGATTCACAGCACAGTTTCCAAGGAGGTAAACTGACTCCCGTTCTCTTCCTTGCTTGTGGCCTGAGAGATGCTTCTTGTCACGCTGGTCCAACAGCATGAGAGGGTTGTCAGGTGGAGAACCAGAGCTAGGTCAACAACTGAGACTTTTTTTCCATGAACAACTCGATGGTGGTGTTCAAGCACCGAGGCTTGTCTGTGACATCACGTTTGCAATCCTGAGTCGTTGGGTAACCGTGCCTCAGGGCAGGTTTGCTGGGTGTGGTTCCCAGCTGAGGTGTGAGCGGAGCTGACCCCAGCCTGCGGCTCCCTCAGCAAGCTCGACCCAGCCTGCCCCAGGGCTGCGTTCACCCGCAGAGGGTAACCTGCTGATGGGATTCTGCACGTCGACGGGCCTGGGCTTCTTCCTGGAGCATCCACCGAGAGGGCAGCCTTCTTTTTTTTTTTTTTTTTTTTTTTTGAGAGGAGGAGAGAGGGATAGAGGGCTAGAAACATCGATGAGAGAGAAACATCGACCAGCTGCCTCCTGCACACCCCCTACTGGGGATGTGCCCACAACCAAGGTACATGTCCTTGACTGGATTCGAACCTGGGACCTTTCAAGTCCACAGACTGACGCTCTACCACTGAGCCAAACCAGCTTTGGCGAGAGGGCAGCCTTCTGCTCGCTCACACAGAGGCGCCTGGCAGGCAGCTACCCCCGCTGAAGCACAGTAACCTCCCTCTTATCCAAAACTGCTGTTTGAATTCTCTGCTATTGTCATAGTGCCTCGTTCTGTAAACTCTGTCATTACAAACTCTGTCACTTTCAGACAGTCTGCTATTCTGTAAAATGACTTTGTTTTTAGTTCAAATAATAGAAAAAGATAAACTTAGTTAACTGATCTTGCAAGCTAGCCGTCCAATGTAATAGACTCATGCTGATAATAATTATGCCAAGTACAAACTCCTCATGAATTCCAGGTTACACTGTCTGTGACCATAACTCACACAGAGCCCTTGGTGACGCTGCCAACGAAGAGGCTCGGAGTATGAGCTTCCTGTGTGGGGCTCGGAGATTTGGGAAAAGACACCTCCCTCCGGGCCGCGTGCGAATAAATGACTCCTAATTAACTGGCTCATTACTGTATCCCATTCAGGGATTTACAGTACAGCACGGTGATGCCCCTTCACCAAACCCTGTGGGGCAGACGGCGTTAGCATAACCACTGACAGGCGAGGCAGGCGGACGCTCTAGCACCTTCAGCGATTTGAACAAGGCCTGGAAGCCGGAGCCGCTCTGCCCAAGTCCGGCTCAGGCTGCTTTGCAAGAACCCTCAGTCCACCTGCCCTGTGGCGGTCAGCTGCTCCCACCAGGCCAGGGGCCCTGTCGGCGAACGTCAGCCTTCAGCTCGGCGAAGCCACCTCGAGGCTGTCACCAGAGAAAGCACGACGGAAATGTCTCATGCTTGAAGACTGGAGCTAAGATCTTCAGGCAACAAGTTTTCATAAGCGACGAGTTCACACTTTTTTATTCCTATTTCCCAGGAGAACTAGGGAATAAAATGTGCCCTTTTCCAATGCAATACGGAGTTTTGGCTTAAGAAATTTTTATTTAAAAAATCTAAAGGGCCAGAGAACAAAAGATGGGATTCTTGATCCTGGAGCAGTGATAAGGCCGGGAACCCCTGCCCCTTCGCCCCAGACCCTGGCCCTGCCCCCCCACCCCCCCACCCCCCCGCCCCATCTCCAGGCTCAGTGCTTCCCCTCAGCGGCTGCAGTGTCCCAGCTGGCCCCCTGGCATTATAGTCCTCTCAGGGAGCCGCTTGTTATTCTCACTCGGAGACACGGTGGCAGCTCATTTAGAGTCGATCAAACGTTTATCAGCAGAGAGAGGACCAAGGGGCAACGTCCCTTAATTGAAATTCTCGGGTTTCTTGGCAAGGCCAAGGCCAAGGCCAAGGCCAAGGGCAGAGGGAAGTAACTCGCAGGCGGGGCGGGGGGGCATGTTTGGGGGCGAAGGAGCCGCCTCTCGGCAGTGGATCCACAAAGACTCATAGCCCATCCTCCTGCTGTCCAGCTGCGCTCTGGGCACCAATAAACCCGGCTGAGCCGCCACTTCTTTTAGGAATGAAGAGGCTTACGGGTCATGAAAATGAGAAGCCCAGCGCTGGGAAGGACTCACAGCCAGCAGCATTATAGAGGAGAGCACTGGGAGGCGGAGGGGAAGCAAAGCGCACCAGCTTCCAGACCTCACGGGAGAGGCCGGTTAGCTCCCAGCAGCTACTGCCGGCAGGGCGCTGGGACAGCAGAGCATGGGCAGCTGGGGGCGGGCAGTAGGGGGGGTGGGCAGCTGGGGGGGAGCTGGAGGGGTGGGCAGCTGGGGTGGGCAGTGGGGGGATGGGCAGCTGGGGGTGGGCTGTGGGGGGATGGGCAGCTGGGGGCGGGCAGCTGGGGGCGGGTAGTGGGGGGTGGGCAGTGGGGGGGTGGGCAGCTGGGGGTGGGCTGTGGGGGATGGGCAGCTGGGGGCGGGCAGCTGGGGGCGGGTAGTGGGGGGTGGGCAGTGGGGAGGTGGGCAGCTGGGGGTGGGCAGTGGGGGGACGGGCAGCTGGGGGTTGGCTGTGGGGGGGTGGGCAGCTGGGGGGTGGCAGCTGGGGGCGGGCAGCTGGGGGCGGGCAGCTGGGGGGCAGCTGGGGAGCGGGCAGCTGGGGGGCGGGCAGCTGGGGGCGGGCAGCTGGGGGCGGCAGCTGGGGGGTGGGCAGCGGGGGGTGGGCAGCTGGGGGGTGGCAGCTGGGGGGGGCAGCTGGGGGCGGGCAGCTGGGGGGTGGGGAGCGGGGGGTGGGCAGCGGGGGGTGGGCAGCTGGGGGGGGGGGCTGGCAGCTGGGGGCGGGCAGCTGGGGGGACCCCGAAGGGAGCTCTGCTTTTTGTTTTTTGTTTTGTTTTGTTACCAGGAATGTAACGAGGGGATATGTTGCAATCGCTTCTCGTTGTCCTTCGTCCAGTGTGAGTTCATCAGTGACAGAGGCGGCCCCGCAGCCAGCGGCAGCCGGAGCAGCGCCCGTGCGCACCACGTCCGGTCAGACGGGTCAGAATGAGTGAGTGACTGAAAGGCGAGCGGGTTAATGGACACCGACCGGCTTCTGGAAAAGGAGAAGCCGATGCTAACCCAGTCTTCCCTCTGTGCCCTAGTTTCTTGTGTCTAAATGTGTTTCGTACTCTTCCTGGCACAGGCATTTGAAAAAAATAAAATAAAAAAAGCAGAGACGTTCAAATGGGCCTGACACGATGACAATCCCCAGAAGTGAAAAAGGCTCCCAGACTGATGACTAGGCCTTCCCCCCGGAGAGCCGGGGGCGCCTCATCCAACTTCCTGCTTTGAGTTGTTTACAGCAAAAGCGAAGGTGATGGAGGCGGCCACTCCCGCCCACCCCCAACCACACCCCCACCCCGGCCCCTGGGCGGCTGAGGAGGCCACGCGGGCCCTGGTGCCAAGCTGGGCGCGGCCACTGAGCAGGAAGCGTTGGTCGATGATCTGCCTCCTGTATTTTCTTTCTTATTTTTTTTTCCAGCTCCCTTCCCCCTTCCCTCTTCCCTTCCTCCCCCTCGCCCTCGCCCGCGCCTGCGTTACCCAGGCTGAAGCACCACTGTGTGTTTGCTGCAGTGAGGCTGCCGTGTCGCCCTGAGGACGCACTCTGAGCCCACGTTCAGGGCCCTCGGTGACGGAGCCGCTGCACCCCGGGCAGTGACAGCCAGAAGCCTCCCCGCACGGCCCTCCTCCCCAGTCGTCCCACGTCTTGCCCTACCCGCCCGCTTCCCCCAGATGATGCCCCCTCTCTCCCGGCCACCGGGTGGAGCAGCCCCTGTGCCCAGCACTGCTAGCACGGGGCATCTTCCAGTAGCGCCTGCTCCCAAGTCCTTCTCCGAACCCTGAGCCACCTTTCCTCGGAGCCGGAGTTCGGCGACTTCCCCACCGCGTCCCCCGTGAAATGTGGCCTCTACACCGCACTGCTCTGCTCAGACCCTCCAGGCCCTCCCGCCAGGCCGCGTCCGAAACCTCTGCCTGCCACGGGGAGCCGGGTACACCTGGCCCCAACCTACCTCCCAGCAGCCTCCTCTCCGGATAACCCACCTCCGTCTGCTGCCTCAGCACTCACGCCCGTCCTGCCCCCTAATCGGCTGCTTCCCGCCTGTGCAGCTTCCCCCTCTCCCATCTCCACCATCACGCCTGAGGGGGCTCCTCTGGCCCAGCTCACCTTCTCCCAGGAATTCTGCCTGGGGACCCCACCGCGAAATCAGACCATCGCTCCCTGCTGTCCTGCAGCTCTGACATGGCGCTGACACTGCCCCGTGGCGCAGGTGGGATCCAGCATTGCAGCACCCGCTCCAGGCTCAGCTCAAGAGAGTTCACACCAATGACCTCTCCGCACAACAATCCCGTTCTTGGACAGAGTAACAGAGAGCCTGGTGGTCCGAGCTGATGATGGTGGAGCTAGAAATGGAAACCAGGTGTATTAGATCCAATGAAGCTATCCCAGGAGAGATGCGGCCTGAGCTCTTTTTCCTTCCTTCCTTCCTTCCTTCCTCCCTCCCTCCCTCCCTCCCTTCCTCCCTCCCTCCCTCCCTCCTCCTTCCTTCCTTCCTTCCTTCCTTCCTTCCTTCCTTCCTTCCTTCCTTCCTCCCTTCCTTCCTCCCTTCCTTCCTTCCTCAGAAGCCTGCATGCGTGCAGAACAGGCACAGGCGTGCTGCTGAGAGCCCTGTGGGAGCAGACACGTCACCTAGGGCTTAGGTAAGAACACAGGCAGCAGGTGTGAGTTCCCTTTTCTAACAACACTAGTGGCCCAGTGCATTAAGTTTGTGCAGGGAGGGGGGAGAGAGTCCCCTCGGGGGATGTCCGACTGCCGGTTTAGGCCTGATCCTACAGAGGTCCTAATCCCTCACCTGCCTGCCTGCCTGATCACCCCTAACCACTCTGCCTGCCAGCCTGATCAACCCCAACTGCCCTCCCCTGCTGGCCTACTCACCCCCAACTGCCCCTCCTTCTGACCTGATCACCCCCATCTTCCTCCCCTGCCAGCCTGATTGCCCCACCATCATGGCTTTGTCTGGCAGGTCTCCGGTCTAATTAGCAAATCACCCTTTTATTAGTGCAGATTTCTCTATCTCACTCTGAGCTGTGGGTGCACCACGTCAGTGTTTGCTACCCGAGTTAAAGAAATGGGCACTTTCAGAGGCGACCTTCTCGGTGCCATCCTGCCGGCTGGAGAGTGGAGCTCCGCTCTGTGGGGGGAGCTTTCTGCTGGAGCCGCCCGGAGCCGCGGCTGGGCCAGCGAGGAGGCAGCGGGCGGGCGGGCCGCTGGGTTCCCTCCCACCTGCCGGCCTGCAGGGCAGTCCAGGGCCTCTGTGCTGCCTGTCAGGCATCTCACGCTCTTTCCCTCCCGAGTGACTGTCCACATTGAACTTGGACTTGTTTCCAGGCCGCAGCCTTCATGTTCAGGTCAGCGAAAGCCTGGGAGTCGTACTGAGACATCTCAACCCTGACGGGCCAGTCCCCTCGAGCCCTGCTGGCACCGTCCCTGGCCGCATCCCTGCTAATGCCACGGCCGGCCTGGCAGAGCGACCGCCTCCAGGCCAAGTCACTCAGCACAGGGTTTGTCATTTCAGTGCCATCCGCCGGCGGGGAGTCCCGGGCTGACCTTCCTGGTCGGCCAGTGTTCTGGGGCATTTCCTGCACCTCTCCTGCCCCACCGGAGGGCGGAGGGCGAGCAGATAAGGCCCCGGGAGGGAGCCCTCAGAGCTTCCGGGGCTCACCCAGAGCCATGCTCACCCCCTGACCACTGCTGCCTGGCTGTGCGACTCACTCAGCCCTCACACCCCCTTCCCTCACCTTCGGAGGGAGACAGACAGCCCGCCGCTGAGGCCTGGCTGGCAGCAGTGAAGCACGTGTCAGCTGTCCGTCACTGTGGAGCTCACAGTCCACCTCTTACACCAGCTCCTTTCAGGACGCGGAATGCGGGGGGCGGGGTTTGATATCTGGAAACAGAGAAAATAGCCTCTTGCAGAAATCTCTTCAGCCTCCTCAGGGCACCCGGAAGCGGCATTCCTGCCGAATGTTCGTCTTCACCAAAGACAGAGTGAGGGGACATTGCTGTCAGCCAACAAACACCACACATTCACCCATTCATTCCTTCAGAGACCATTCATTCACCCCGAGGCGGCCAGCATGATGTCAGGGGCAGAAACAGTGCTGGAAACTAGAAGAAGCACTGACCCCGCTCTGCGGCCCTGTCCTGGTTAGAAAGCACGGCTCACGGGCTGGGAGGTGACGCCCTGGACGGGCACTCACATCGGAATGCGGCCCAGCTTCCCGCCCCGAGAAAGGCCTGTTATTACGGGACGACTGACAGCCTTGTGCTGAGACCATCCGGTGCCAGAGGCACTGCTCCTCACAACCAGCCCTTTGCTTGCTATCTGGTCCCAGGGCGCCAGAGGTGCCTGCCTCTGTGATCCCCCCCCCCCCCCCCCCGTCACCCCCACAGCCCACATGACTTGTAGCCTGTAATGATTATCCCCTGCCCACTTCCCCTGCCTGTAACTCCTACTTCCCCACGTAATCTTGTCCTTGTACCAATAGAAGCAGCGGCTTCTGGGGGGTGCGGAGCAGAGGTTTGTGGGTGACCTGCTGCTCTCCCGCTGCCGGCAGGACTGGAATGAGCACTCAATGATTCACCCCTGTCTCTGCTGAACTGGCTGGAGCAGTGACAGGCAGCCAGACCCTTGGGTTGTCGCCTTACAGTTAGGATGAGCTGGGTGCTAGGATCTCAGAAGTATATCTACACAGACATGGCGGAAGAAGTCTGAAAGGCTGTCCACCAAAGGCCCCTTCCTCAGCCCTTCCTCCTTCCGAAAGACTGATTTCCCAGAACTCTAAGTCCAAGGCGACTCCCCTGTGCTGAGTTGTGGCCCCTCAGGCAGCTCCCCTGGCAAAGCCGAGCAGCGGCGCCGGCCAGAGGAGTTGGCTGTCTTCAGTGGGACCCTCCTCATCGTCGAGGAAACGTCACAACAGATTGAGGAAACCCCTTCACTCCGCCCTGGTCTGCATTGGCCCCATGTCTACCCTAAAGCACCGCTAAGGGGATAGCAGCGTTGGTTCCGACCAGTGGTTCTCAAAGTGTGCTCTGGGGACCCCTGCGGGAACCCAGGACCCTATCAGAGGGCCTGTGAGGTCAAAACTAGTTTCAAAACAAAGTAAGATTTTTTTCCCCCTTCTTTTTCATTCTCATGCTCTCACAAGTTCAGAAAGTACAAAAGGTTCACCGATATGAAACTACCACTTTTTGAATTTTGATGTAGCACCAAATCAGATTATAAATAATTATTTAAAAATTATTAAAATATTCTTCTTTCAAATCACTTATTTAGGAAGGAGACCATGTTTTTTTCATATATTTTAACCAAAACAACACTTTGCAACAAATTGACTGAGAAAGCAAATATGAAAGTCCAACTATTAAGCCAGACATTAAAGAGATTTGCAAAGCTGAAATCGGTTTGGCTCAGTGGATAGAGCATCGGCCTGCCTGCTGAAAGGTCCTAGATTTGATTCCAGTATGTATAATACCTTGGTTGCGGGCACATGCCCAGTAGGGAGATGTGCAGGAGGCAGCTGGTCGATGTTTCTAGCTCTCTGTCCCTCTCCCTTTATCTCTGTAAAAAAATCAATAAAATAAATTTTAAAAAAAAGATTTGCAAAATTGTAAAACAGTACCACTTTTGTAACCAATTATTTTTGTTTTGGAAAATACATGTTTTATTTTTCATGAAATTGTGGACAGCCCTAACAGATTTGGCTCAGTGGATAGAGCATCAACCTGCAGACTGAAGGCTCCCAGGTTCGATTCCGGTCAAGGACATGTACCTTGGTTGCGGGCACATCCCCAGTGGGCGGGGTTGGGGGTGCAAGAGGCCGCTGATTGATGTTTCTCTCTCATCGATGTTTCTAACTCTGTCCATCTCCCTTCTTCTCTGTAAAAAAATCAATAAAATATATTTTAAAAATAAATAAATAAAATAAATTGTGGACAAAGGGCCACATGCTAACCTGACAGGCTCAGGGGAGGCCTGCATGGTCTTGCAAACTCAGAGACTTAATAGTGAAAAATGGTAGCAATCACACATTCCAATGTCCAGCAGGGTGTGACTGGGAACCAACCCTGCAGGCTGTCCCCAGTCTTTAGAATTTAGTCTTTAGGATTTAGGAATAGAGAAGGACGGCCAGTTCTTTGTCCTGAGGGGCCAATCAGGGTTAGCCGAGGCAGTGACATCACCACCGACCTGAGTAAAATCCCTGGACTGGGTGAAATTCGCTCTCTTCCGCCATGCTGCCGGCGTGAGTGGGACAGCCCATGCTAGCATGGAAAAGGCTCTTTTGTTTATTGCATCGGACTCGGCTCCCTGGTGGTCCTTGGGGATCACGAATTAGTCTGGGATCCCCAGCCAGGACCATGAGGGACCCCGGTCCGGAGAGCCTGACTGGCCGCGGTAGGTGTGTGTTTGTCTGTGTTTTTGTGTGAGCGCTCTGGAGGGACTGCCCCTCCATCGGGGCTCTTACCTCGGTGTTTGCCGGCCGCTGCGTCAGCCACGGTTTGAGCCCGGATTCAAATCTGTAATAAATTCTTGCTGGCTTAATCAAATTGGCTTTGGTAGCCCATCTTTTGGGGACTCACTCCGTAACAATATGTAGAATCACAAAGGATGGTCTGAAATGAAACTTCAACTAAAAGCAGCTATGGTGGCAGTCACCCCCTAGGCAGGTATCTTCCCTGACCAGGTCTACTTTTACCTTAACTGAGCCTATCTGTCTTTTTTCATCTATGATAACACACCCTTGAAGTGTCTGGGTAACTTGTAACTTCCCTTTTTCTGGACCCCTTGGGGTACAATCTATTATGTCTGGGCACTAGGACAGAGACCACAAATTCCTTCATTGTTAGTGTCATCACGCTAATTATTGACTGCTAACTATCCTGCACCCACCTAAGCATGTGTCCATCATTTACTTTTTATCCAATCCCAGGGCTTTCCCAGCGTTGCTTTCTCCCGCCTCCCGAACCTATCACCAATGGATTTCCTGTGACCCACCTACGACCCTCCTTTGATTATAATGTATAAAAATAGATGAGAAACCGCCCTTCTCTGGAGCATTATCTTAATTCATTGAGATTCTGCCACTGCCGACTGTTTGGCTCAAATAAACTCACAACAATTCTTTACAGGTTGGAATGTTTTAATGTTAACAAAATGTTACATGTGTTAACCTGTAACAGATTAATCATTGTTATTTTTAAATGAATTCTACATATTAAAAAATTCTAACATCCAATACAGTAAATAGATGTAACCTACAAAACTAAAGCTCTCTGGGGTTTTCAATAACTTTTAAGTGTAAAGATGTCCTGAGATCAAAAAGATCATATTCAGACACACCTCGAACATAGGGTATGGTGAGGAGGACACTGAAACGCTGCCAGGAAGGGAAGAAGTAGGAGATGGCTGTTGGCGAAATGCACAGCAATGCCTACAGCATTGTTTCTGATTTCTGGGATTATTGATTATTGTTATTTTTTCTTTTTATTTTCTTTGTATATTGTCTTTTAAATGAGAATAGACTACTTTTATGAGCAGGAGAAAAATCAATAAGACAACTTCTACTTTGAAATAAGTAAGAAAAACTAGGGTGAACCAGATCCCTAGTTCCAGAAGCAGAGAAGGAAAGCCGCGGGGATGAGCTGAGTCAGAGAGACTTCCTCCAAATTGCCTGGGTGTGAAGAGAAGGGGGAGGAGTGAGGCTGGGCTGAGGAAGGGCAGGATTCTCTTCAGTAAGAGAAACATAAGCATTGGTGTATGCTGAGGGCAGATCTGAGGAGGAGCCATCCAGAAGGTGGAAGAGAGGCCTAGGCTACATATGAAATGTGTCTCTGTAGGGGCTGCCAGAGCAGGAGGCGGGAGCTGAGCATGAGCTTTGGGCCAGAAGGGGAGTGTGCTCCCTCCTGAGGGGGGGAGAGAGGACTGGCTGAGGCAGGGCGGGAAGGAGAGCTGGAGCCGAGGAGGGAGAGCTCTGAGCTTTGTAAAGATCCCCATCCCAGAATCAAAGGTTGAGAAGCACAGAAGCTATAACCACGGGAGCTTCCAGGAGGCTGTGGATGGTAAGAGAATGCCCAACCAAGACCCAGCAGGCACAGAACCACTTATGTGTCCGCTAGGGAATCGAAATAATGCCTTGACAGGCCATGCTACTTATGTCGGCAGATTCAATTCAGTCCTTCCCACCCTCAACGTTCCAGTTCATAGATTTTGAACTATTTAAACAATATAACTCAAAAAAGGAACCCAGAGTTCGTCCAGGGTGCCTAAAGCAGTATAAAATAAATCACATAATTTATTTGAAAGAAATATTAATAATTTAATACAAGGTTTAGAAACTAAGGCTGCAGCACAAATCCTGCCCACCACTCATTTTGTTAAGAATGGGGAGAGTTAAGAATCATTTTTATAAAACCTCTCAGCAAAGTGGAATAGATGGAACACACCTCAGTTTAATAAGGGCCGTATATGACAAACCCACAGCTCACATCATACGCAACAGGGAAAAGTTAAAGAGTTTTGCTTAATATCAAGAGGAAGACAAAAATGTCTACTTTCACCATTTTTTTTCAACACTGAAGCCCAATGCACAAAATTCGTGCAAGAGCAGGACTACCTTCCCCCAGCTGCCAGCACCAGCTTCCCTCTGGCACCCGGGACCCAGGCTTCCCTCTGGCACCCAGGGTTCCTTCTGGAACCTGGGACCTGGGTTTCCCTCGCAGCCCTGGCTTCGTCCACAAGGACCTGTTGAAGGACATATGGTCTAATTAGCACGTTATGATTTTATTATTGTAAACTAGAGGCCCAGTGCATGAAATTTGTGCACGGGGTGGGAGGGGGGCTTCCTCTCAGCCCAGCTTGCACCCTCTCCAATCCAGGACCCCTCGGGGGATGTAGTAGTGCATGGAGCCGGCAGGCAGCCTGGAGGAGCTCCAGCTCCAGCTCGGGCGGGGTGCCATGCTGCTCCCGCTCATTCCGCCCGCTATGCTAGGTAGCACTGCCAGGAAGTCAGAAGAGTCTCCGCCTCCACAGCTGCGCTCACCAGCCATGAGCCAGGCGTCTGGAACCCGTTGGTCAGCTAAGCAGTGCTCCTGCTGTGGGAGCACACTGCCCACCAGGAGGCAGCTCCTGCATTGAGTGTCTGCCCCCTAGTGCTCAGTGCATGTCATAGCGACCAGTCCTACAAGATAGATAGATAGATAGATAGATAGATAGATAGATAGATAGATAGATAGATAAGCTATCATTTTATGTCAGTGCCAATGTGGAAATCTGTGATGTCACATGCAAAATCATTTAGCTCAACTGGTATCTGGAGAAAAGTGACTTGCTTAGCCAGTCCACCTTCCACTGAATGCCAACTTCTGGTTTAAGGCACAAACAAACAAAAACCAACTCCTGAGTGAACTGGAGGCACTTGAACTTGATTCTTGAGTGAAGAGTTAGTCTGAGGCTGGGATTTTCTCATTCAATCTTCACAATAACTCTGTGGCAGAAGTAATGTAACCATTCCATTTCACAGAGGGCAAACTGAGGCTGAGGCACATGTCAGAATTACGCAAGGGGTTGACGGTGGAATCAGACCCCAGACAAAGCGCCTGACTGCGCCTTGGCGTCTGACCCACTTTCTATCCCGAACCCTCACCTCATGCTGCTGTGTCAGACCTTGTGGGAGGCCACTTCCTGCATGAATCCTTCCTGCCAACCTGGAGTGAGGCACCAAAGCTCTTCCTGTCTCCCCCCAGAGCACCCTAAACCGACTTCTGTAGACCCCTCATCACAGCAAGTGCTTTTTGTACCTTGATCTTTGATTTTTGTAACCCAACCCCTAGTTCAAGGCACTTTCTCAATAGATGTTTATAGGCTGAGTGGATGGTCTTCGAAACATACCCCAACGCATGAAGGATCTTCAAGAGAAAATCTGGTAGCAAATGGTAGGTACTTAATCAACATTCAAATACCATCCAATACCATCAAATACCAAATAGTAGGTACTTAATCAACATTCAAATACCATCAAATACCAAATGGTAGGTACTTAATCAACATTCAAATACCATCAAATACCATCAAATACCAAATAGTAGGTACTTAATCAACATTCAAATACCATCAAATACCAAATGGTAGGTACTTAATCAACATTCAAATACCATCAAATACCATCAAATACCAAATGGTAGGTACTTAATCAACATTCAAATACCATCAAATACCATCAAATACCAAATGGTAGGTACTTAATCAACATTCAAATACCATCCAATACCATCAAATACCAAATGGTAGGTACTTAATCAACATTCAAAGACCATCAAATACCATCAAATACCAAATGGTAGGTACTTAATCAACATTCAAATGCTGCCTTTATTTCAGGCATTCCATCGTTCCTCTTCTTTGTTAGACCCGGATGCCTTTTCCTCTGTGCAGCCTCCACACCATCACCCTTCCCTCCCCTACCCAGCACATCCATGTATTCATTTCTTATTTTCCTTTCATGTGTTTCACTTGCAGACTGAGCACTTTTTTGTTATTCATGTTTATTTGTTAGAAACCAACTCCTAAGACAGAAGGGATTTTGTAATAAATCTTGGCAGAAGGCTTTGGACTTAGTAGATGTTTAAAAATGAACAAAGATAATTCTCCCGGCTCATCTTTCAACCTAGTACCACACACAGTTCAGCACTCTCTCAGGAATTGTACATTTATTTATTCATTCGGTAAATGACCATATGGCTATTACAGGTTACAGACTGAGAATACAAATATAAGACAGATAGGAACTTGGTTTTGGAAAGTACATGTCTGAAGAAGAAACAAGAAATATTCCACCAAAGAAGTAAAAAGTGTGCTACAAGCATTTCCTACTGAGCAGGTTACAGAGGCTTTCCAGAGAAAGAGGACTTTGCCTAAGGCCTCGAGGATCTGTAATATTTAGAAATTTGGCCCAAAAAAATAAGACAGAAGGGCATTCCAGATGGAGCGAAGAATGTGAGCAAAGCAGGAAAGTGGGAAGGAGCATGTACTTGGAACAGAGCAAATTCATTTCTGAGGCAGAGGCGGGAGGAGAAGGGTGAGGAGCAGAGAGAGCTCTGTTTGTGAGTGCTGGGTGATGAAGTAGTGCAGACCAGGCAGCAGACTTTGAGCCACTGGGAGAAGTTCCCTAATTTGCGTTGCTCGTGGGTGCCATGCCTACACCGGCCAATGACGGCCTCGTGGAACCTTTGACCCCTGGCACTGGCTGTGATGCATTCTCAAATACTAGTCACTTCCTGGCAGATACTGTAGCAGGGCATAAGGTATAAAAAACCTCACATTTCATTAACTAACCAAGTATTAAAAATAAGAATATGTTTATAGAATGGTCTACGCCAAACATGTCAAACTGGCAGCCCACAATGAATATTTTTGCAGCCCCGCTAATATAAAGGTATGTAAGAAATGTTTTAATAAAAATTTTGTAACTTAATTTTTACAATATCCTGTTATACATAATTATTAATAATGAACTACAACGTTCACTAATGAATGATGACTATCATCATGTTGCATCATTTCCCTTAGTGCCTTACGCACAGGCGCACCACTTCTCTCCACTAACACCAGCAGCGGATATTTTAGCAGCCGATGGCCACATCTTTAGTCTTGGACTGACTTGTTTGGTGTGCACAACAGAAAATATTTTGCTTTCAGAGAACAAGAAAAATAGGTTTATTTGCATTATGCTTATTGATTTGTGCAGTTATTCAGTTGTCTGGTAAGTTAATGTTCAAGAAAATATTAATTTTTATTAAAATGTTCTATTATTTTATATTAACAATAACTCATTTTTTTCAGCCCTTTGTATTCAGCATGTCTCTATCAAAATAAACCTACGTTTCGATGAAAATGGAAGCTTTTGTTTTTCTGCGGCCCATATACACTTACCGTATTTTCCGGCGTATAAGACGACCCCCTAATTTTACAGTTAAAACATAGGTTTAGGCCTATATTCGCTGTATAAGACAACCTCCCACTTCCGAGGCAACACCAGTTCTTTTTTTAATAGACCGCCTCTCTGACTCTGGCCAATCTGAGCAGGCTTTTTATTAGAACATAGTGTAGCTTCGGGTACAGTACATGTATAATTTGCATGCATAAAAGCCTGCTTGGATTGGCTGAGTCAGAGAGGCAGTCTATTAAAAAAATGACTGGTGTTGCCTCGGAAGTGGAGGGTAGTCTTATACAGCAAATATAGGCCTAAACCTATGTTTTAACTGTAAAATTAGGAGTCGTCTTATACAATAGTTTCGATGTGGAAAGATGGCACCACAGGAAAGATGTGCCAGGATAGGGAAGCATCATTATTGTCATTGAAATCATTATTACTCCAGGCCTGCTGGGCATGGCACAGTGCTGGCTGCTAATTCTCTGTCAATTGAATAAATTTCTTTGCTTCTCTTGGGCTTAGCTTCCTCATCTGTACTGTGCTGGTGGAGGGAGAAGTTTCTATCCACTGCCTTGCAACAATATTGTGAGGATCTACAAGATAATACATGTAAGAGACTTAACACTATGTAAGGGGTGCTCAATAAATGCTAACGAAGTAAGTATTATAAAAACTTAAAAGATATGCCGAAACCAGTTTGGCTCAGTGGATAGAGCATCGGCCTATGGACTGAAAGGTCCCAGGTTCGATTCTGGTCAAGGGCATGTACCTTGGTTGCGAGCACATCCCCAGTGAGGTGTGTGCAAGAGGCAGCTGATCGATAATTCTCTCTCATCGATCTTTCTAACTCTCTATTCCTCTCTCTTCCTCTCTGTGAAAAATCAATTATATATATATATATATATATATATATATATATATATATATAAAATTTTTTTTAAAGACTTAAAAGATGTGTATATTTATTGTATTTACATGTGTGTATGGTTATAAATAAGACCAGGAAATGAGCTGAAAGGCTCCCAGGACGGGGAAGGGAATGCCAGCTATCCTGAGATGGCTGTTTTTCGATGCCGTATGTCTAGTTCTGCTACACAGAGGCCACTTCATAAGCAATTAATCCCATTCCTCTCCTATTCTGGGATTTCTTCACATTTTTACTAAGACTCCTTCTAGATGGGAGCCCCACATCAAGTTGTGTCCCTCAGATAAAGGCCGAGCTGAGGGCAGAGGCTCTGAGAGTTTCTTGGGGCCCGGGTGCATATCTCACCTCCGTCTCCCCAGCAGCCAGGACGCTGTGGCTCTAACTGGGTGCACTCAGGTGCCTGAAGAGCAGCTGTGAGTACAGCTTTCAATGCCAAGGTCACAGCTCTGGCCAGCCGGGCTGGCTGGAGGACACAGCTGGGCATGAGGCAGCGGATGGGGCTGCAGGCCGGCAATGAGAGGTTGCGTGGAACCGGCCTGGACCAGAGGAGCAGATGGGAGCAGAGGCCGTGCTGTGTTTGGGGGCTGCAAAGCGAGAGCAGGTGCACGTGCTCAAGGCCAAGGCCGCTCTGCTGAGCTGGCGGCCACAGCAGCCGCCTTTCTTCCTTCTCACTTCAAATTCTAACCTCTTTGTAAAGGAAAGGCGTGGCGCGGTGTCCCAGGCCTGAGGCAAATACACCGGAAAGGAGAAGGCCTGGAACCTTGGTTCAGGTTCCCGGATTCCGGATTTGCTGCTGGTGTAGGCCGAGCAGGGGTCATGCTTCCTTTGCAGCCGGAGCGGGGAAAGCAGTGCCCTGCCTTGCCGGGCTTGCCGGGCACAGCTGTGGCTCAGGAGCCCGCCGGGAGCTCAACAGGGTGGTATCCGGGAGCTGACAAGATTCCAGCTGAACTGACGCATCAGGGAGATCGCTTCGGAAGTTGTATAAATGTCTAATCACTATGCACACCTGAAATGAGCATGAGATAGTATCCAACTCTAATTAAAAAAAGAAAAAGAAAGAAAGACAATCAGGTCACAGACATAAGGGAGCTTTACCCAAACTTTTGAAGTTAGACTGTTCGTTTTTTCTTAGCCAGATTCTCGCAGAGGAGAGACTAAGAGAAAGTGGTGGGCAAAGACCTGGAGACCCTCCATCTAACTTGACTCCCAGATGCTGCCATGTGTCAACGTCAAAACATTGGAACCCTGAAGAAATGCTGTGAGTTTATTTGAGCCGACAATTGCTAGGAAGCAGAATCCCTCCGTATGGGGACAATGCTCCGGAGAATGGCGGTTTTCCGCTTCTTCTGCACATGTCAGTCAGAGCACATGAGCTCCACTGGTGATCGATTAGGGAGGCGGGAGAAAGCGAAGCTGGAGGTGGGGGGGTGAGGGAACCACTGGGATTGGATAAAAAGTAAAATGACAGACATCAGGAAGGTAACAGTCAACAACTAACAAGTAACAATGAAGGACCGTATGGCGCCCAGGGCCTTAGGCTGTGCCTCAGGGTCCAGAGAGAGGGACGTGACCAGTTACCTGGACATCTCACAGGGCGGTTCTGCCATGCAGAGAGACAGTGGGGTCAGTAAAGGTCGAAGGTGACCTTGTCAGGGAAGATGGTGGCCTAGGACACGCCTACCCACCATCACTGCTTCAGTGAAAGTTTCATTTCAGACCAGCCTCTGCAGTGACTTTAGTCTCTGAGTTTGCGAACCACCACGCAGGCCCTCCCGGAGCTGGCCAGGTCAGCTTGTGGCCTTATTTTTTCATCCAAGGAAAAGCAAAAAACGACAGGAAGTCAAATCACTTTGTTTTCTCTTTGAATACAAAAGAAGCTGGCAGAGTGCAGGTCCCAGGGCCCCAACAAGAGTCACTCACCTCTGCCTCTAGGGGGCGACAGTCAGAGGCTCCAGTTCAAGTGTGAAGTTGCTGGGAGAGGTGTGAGCTGTGGAGCGTTCCCAGCGATGCCCGGGCTCCCTGTTCTCCTTGGAGGCAATAAAAGCTGGCGGAGGGCCTTCTGAGGTAGTTAGGTCAATGCTAGGCTTTCCTTGAACCCTGAGAATTCTAACCAAATCCACCAGTGCTAACCTGGGCTGGGAAACCGGCCCGGCAGACACTGTTGGACGTTCAGAGAATCACCACTGCGGGTTTGGGAGAAGCTGTCTGGTCTGACAACTGCGTTACCGTCTGTCCCCTAAGCGCTCCCGGGTGACCCTCCGTGTGACGCCCTGGAGCCTCAGCAGCGGCAGCGGCTTGCCCCCCACCCGTCACCCCACTGGCTTAAGTTCAGGCTGCATCCCACCCCGGCCCCACCCGTCACCCCCCAGAGAGTGTCCACCCCAGGCGCTCCTCCCGGCAGGCTCCCAGGACGCCCAAAATCTGACACTGAAAGAGGACACTCAGGAGGCTGACCCCACGGAGAGTGCAAGGGCTTGGGGAGGCCGGGGGGGGGGGGGGAGATGGGGGGGAGGAATACAGGGGGGAGGGGAGGGAATGCAGGGAGGCGGGAGATTGTGGTCAAACAGGACAACCTCCCAGCTCCGGGGTGAATGCCATGTGGGGTCCACGCTGACCAGGGTATCGCACACTGGGAGTTCTCAGAGAGCAGACCTTGGGCACATACACAGAAATCCATAACTATGTGCGTGTGCGGCGCTAACCAACCTTACCATGATCACCATTTTGCAATACATGCATGTATCTAAGCATCACATTGCCCACCTTGAATGTATGTGCTATATGACAATAATATCTCAAAAAAAACACAAAAAACGGAATAAAAATGAATAAAGTGAAGACCAGCATTGAAGCCAGTCCAAGTGGGCGATGATAATTCCTTCTGACGGTGCTCGGAGCAGAGAAATCACTTAAATTGTAATTAAAACACACAAAGCAGAGCGGCCGCAGGGAGCTCACAGTTCAGTTCCCAGTGACGTGCTGCCAGCACAGGGCGAGGGGCAGTGGCCCCCGCCTGAGGGAGGGCCAGGGGGCAGCAGCAGCCAGGGCACAGGGGCCTGAGGGCGGGCGGAGCCCAGCATCTCAGCAAACCATAGCTCCCCTGGGCCAGGCTACAGGCATGGGGTGGGGGGAGGTGCACAGAGGGGAGGTGGGGGTGCAAGGTTGGGGGAGGTGCACAGAGGGGAGGTGGGGTGCAGGGTGGGGGAGGTGCACAGAGGGGGAGGGAGGTGGAGGGTTGGGGAGGTGCACAGAGGGGAGGTGGGGGTGGAGAGTGGGGGGGTGCACAGAGGGGAGGTGGAGGGTGCAGGGTGGGGGGAGCTACACAGAGGGGGAGGCTGGGCAGAGGCTGTGCACGGGGCACCCGCGGTGCCAGGGAGGGTGGCCAGGCGGATGTCTGTGTAGCCTTTAGCGCCAACATGCCCTCAGTGAGGGGCGGATGTTATGTGCTTTTCAGACTGGGTCACCTGGGTAGGAGAATAACAGATGGAACATGGAACATCCTGGTGAAATTAAATTTTGCCAAAGATTTTTTTGGAGGGGAGAACAGCTATTTTTAAAAATATATTTTTATTGATTTCAGAGAGGAAGGGAGAGGGAGAGAGAGAAGCGTCAGTGATGAGAGAGGGTCACTGAGGGGCTGCCTCCTGCCCGCGCCTCACTCAGGACTGAGCTGGGAACTCCGGCATGTGCCCTTGACCCAGATCAGACCTGAGACCCTTCAGTCCGCAGGCTGACGCCCTGCCTGCCAGGGTGAAAACAGTTATTCTTAATCCTATATGATAAAGATGTAATATGCAAATGGTGGTTGTGAAAGAGAAGAGCCACATGCTAACCTGACAAGCTCAGGGAAGGCCTGCGTGGCAGTCTTGCAAACCCAGAGACCTAAGATAACCACAAAAGATGGTTTGAAAATTAAATATCTAACAGGTTATAGTAGGTAGTCATGTCCCAGATATTTTCCCAGACAAAGATCAACTTTGATCTTTTTACTGACCCCATTTGCCTTTTTGCCTCTAAGATAACATATCTGTGAGATGTCTGGGTAACTTGTAACTTCCGTTTTTCCAGATCCTTTGGGGAACAACCAAATCTGGTGGACAGATGCCTCAAATTCCTTCTTTATCATGTTAATTGTTCCTGCACTCACCTGAGTACACGTCCATCATTTTACTTTTTATCCAATCCCAGGAGTTTCCCACCGCTTTGCTTTCTCCCGCCTCCTTACTCCATCACCAATGAATTTCATGTAACCCACCTATGTCCCTCCTTTGATTTCAGTGTATAAATAGAGAAATGTAACCCGCCATTCTTCGGAGCATTATCTCAATCCATTGAGGTTTTGCTTCCCCGCAATTGTCGACAGTTTTGGCTCAAATAAACTCATTAAAAAATTCTTTACAGGTTTCAATGGGTTTTTTTCGTTAACATGGTTATGCCAAGAAGCATCACAACTGACCCTATAACTACCAGATCACGGGTCAGCAGGAGGGTGGGGCAGCGGAGAGCTACAGGAGGGGGCAGGGCAGCGAGCTATGGGGTACAGGGGGAGAGGGGGCAGGAGCTACAGGAGGCGGGGCAGCGGGCAGAGCTACTGGAGGGCGGCAGCAAGCTCCTGGCCAGCCGGGCACCGGAGTCGTGCGCAGGGCTACTGGTACTGAATGATCCCGGCATGTGATGGACCAGGACAGACAGTCTTCGTGGATTGGTGGTGACAAACAGAAAGATAAAGGAGCATCCACTGTGGCCTGCTCTGAGAGCTGGCGTCTTTCTCTGCTGGTACGGCCTGTGGCTGGGTGGCTGACAAGCCGGCTGGTGTCCACAGGGCGGGTTATTGTGATTTGTGGTCTCTGCCCGCGGACCTGCCCTTGCCTCCTGCGGGCTTCGAGGCTGCCCCTCCATGGGCTTCTGAGACAGCAACACGCCCTCTGCTTCTGCAGGTCTCGTCCAACGGTCACTGAGTGAGGGACAGCCTCCCCCCCTCAGCCACCCCACAGCCCCTCCGTCCCCCTCAGGGACTCGGTCACGTCTCCCGGAAGCTAAGGGACCCTGGCAGTGCCAGGCGGGACAGCCAATGCTCCGTCTGTGGCTCAGCGTGTGAGTGATTGTCTGTAGGACTGAGCCGGTGAGACTGTCAGACACGGGTCTTCTTTAGCCATCATTACAGAGAGAGCAAGGATTCATATTTTTATTAATAATCTGAATATTTTCACACAATGAAATGACAATATTTTGATATAGTGGGTTAAATAAAATATATTCATTTCACCGCCCCCCCTTTTTTTTTTACTTTGTTTATTGTGACTACTAGAAATTTTTATTGAGATATAATTGATATGTTAGTTTCAGGTGTACAACATAATAATTCAGTATATTATATGATTACCACAATAAGTCTAGTTAACCTTAATCACCACATATAATTACAGGTGTGTGTGTGTGTGTGATAGGAACTTTTAAGATCTACTCTCTTAGTAATTTTCAAACTGCCCGGGCCCACGTGTGTGCAGATTTTTTCAATAAACACACAGTCAACCGCCATATCTCCAGCCCACCCAGGAAGGCCCGGATGCATTGATGTTTGCCATTTTGTAGAAGGGACTTGAGCAACTGAGGATTTTTGGTGTCTGCAGGAGGTGAGGGGTGAGGGTGAAGAGGTGGGTGGGGGCTGGTCCTGGATGCTGAGGGGTAACTGAAGTTTTCAGGGAGTCAGTGTTACAGCTGGATTTTCTTGGGCACCAGGGCCAGCACTCCTGACCCCTGACTCTTTCCCGGAGAGGCCCTGACCCCCTGCGCGATCCTGCAGCCTCAGGCCTCCGGGGGGGTTGACGCCTCCAACAGGGGTTTTTAACGTCGCTCATGGAGAAGCAGCATCACAATGAAACAAGTACAATGAAGCTGACATTTAGACGGAACACCGTAGTCACCTGGACACAGAAAGAACTAGAAACACAGGCTGGTCCTATACACCTCATAATGGGAATCATCCAGTGGACAGAGGGCATGTGGATGTTAGTGCAATGGCCAGAGATGTGCAGACGGGTGTTATTATTAGAGGTAATAAAAATCACCAACATTTGACAAACCATTTTTACTAATTTAATTTCCACAAAAACTCTTGGAAGCAACTGTTAGCATCTCATTTTGCAAGTAGATAGAAGACTCTGGGGACTAGCTAGACCAGAGTGTGCTGAGCTTCCTGGGTCGGCACAAGCTGTGTGAGTCCGTAGAGTTCCCCACTATGTCACTGCTTCCTGCAGACAGCGATACCGGGCCTATTGAAAGAAAGAAACAAAGGAACAGAGAGTTAGAGGCCCCGGTGCTCACCTCCTCTCGGTGCTCACCTCCTCTCGTGGCCCATAGAAATGACAACTAAAACCCCCGAGCAGCAGCCGCAGTGCTGAAGAGCAGTGGAGTCTAGCTGGACTGCATTCCTATAGCTACGGTTTGCAGAGGAGCCGTGCTGAGACTGTAGGAGCCCAGCCCCAGTGGTGGTTACAGATTGAGAGAGGTATCTCAGTTACAGACACACACACACACACACACACACACACACACACACACACCCCGGAACAAGGGGTCCCAGCCCAAACCAGGATCCCAGCCGGGAAGAGAAGACCCCAACCTTCTGGCTGTGAAAACCAGTGAGATTGTGGCTCGGTGAGATGGAGGCTGTTGGGGTCCCAGGCGTTCCTATCAAAGGGCCACGCGTGGACTGACCCACTCTGAGCCCCAGTGCTGGGCAGGGGACAGCGACACAGGAAGAACTGAACTGTCTGCTCAGAGAGCTGGGGGGGAGGGCAGCTTTGTCCCAGACGGAAGTGCGGGCAGAAGCCATTGCTGAGCCCCGCCCCAGCCTGCACCACACAGCACTGAACGTATTGAAATATTTCCGATCTCGCCCCGCTGTGGGCTCAGTGATTGAGTGCTGACCTATGAACCAGGAGGTCAGGGTTCGACTTCTGGTTAGGACACATGCCTGAGTTTCAGGCCCTCAGTAGGGGGTGTGTAGGAGGCAGTGGATCAGTGATTCTCTCTCATCATTGATGTTTCTGTCTCTCCCTCTCCCTTCCTCTCTGAAATCAATGAAAATATATTTAAAAATAAAATATACCCGATCTCTAACTTTTTTCACTATAAAAATATTGCAATGCCTTCTTTAATTTTACTTTTGAAATGTGGCCTAACAATGATCCCTTGGCTATCATTTCACATAATCAGGAACTCTGCCAATGATGAAAAGTTAGTCTGTGAGTTGTTTTCGAGTAGGTTAAAAATCTTATGATAATAAATGTAACAATTCAAAAAATGACATTTTTGAAGATTTAGTGAGGTGCATACTAATTTTATTTTCCTGTTGTTTTATATTGTAAAGCAGATTACCTTTTTTTTTAATTGATTTTTTTTACAGAGAGGAAGAGAGAGGGATAGAGAGTTAGAAGCATCGATGAGGGAGAATCATCGATCAGCTGCCTTTTGCACACCCCCTATTGGGGATGTGCCTGCAACCAAGGTACATGCCCTTGATTGGAATCAAACCATGGACCTTTCAGTACACAGGCTGACTCTTTATCCACTGAGCCAAAGCGGTTTCGGCCAGCTAACCTTTTTTAGATCTCCATCGTTAGATCTTCAACACCAGCCCTACAGATTAGCTGTCCTGGTTGCAAATGGTTGCATCGGTCGGCAGAGATGAGCTGCAGACTTGGCCGGGGTGTGTGTGTGTGTGTGTGTGTGTGTGTGTGTGTGTGTGTATTGGAAGTATCCTGGAAGTGGCATCAGCCCCCCTCCCAAGCCAGCTGCCCACATCTCCTCTCCACACGGCTGCAGAAGTTTGCTTCCACCGCAGTTAACCCCAGAAACGCCCTCCCACTTTGGGTCTGGTGGAGCCACAGGGTGAGGAGCAGCATATGGGAGCTGAGTGACACGGGGCAGACAATTCCGGCCCGAAGGGAGGGGCATGGAGTGGTCACCCTCGAACACTGTTTATTTAGGCCAACCTGAGCGCATTCCCAGCCCAGGCTGCAGTCAAGAGGACACTAAACAGTCCTCCTTTGCTTGTGGGGTTGCCATGACAGCCCGGAATTCGCAAACCAAACCAGACCTGGAGATAAATTCTGTCCTTGGCCCCAAAAGTTAGTAGTTCCAGCTGATGGCTCTTGCTGTCCCCTTTGACACTTGCCAGACAGAAACATGTCTAAACCAGGGACATGGGAATGTCCCAGAGGAAAGGTGTTCAGAGCTGGCTGCGGCTGCGTTCGAAGGAATTTAGGTGTGATGGAAGGAACTTCTTGGCAAGGAAAGTTGGAAAATATTACAATAGATCCCAGAGAGAACTTCATCATTGTCTCAAAATTCTTCTGTTTGTTTAGTGTTCTGTGGTTTGCTGAGCCTCGGCACATTACTTATCTCATTGGATTTTCACATATACCCAGGGAAGAAGTCAAAGTCAATATTATTACATCCAAACAAAGACAAGGGAAGTAAAACTCAATAAGAACAAGACCAAATCTCTAACAAGCAGCAGAGCTGAAATTTGAAGCTGAGCTGTCCCATTCAAAGTTTGGCTTTTTTAATTCTACTATGATGTTCTCCAAAAAATAAACAAAGTCAGATCACCTGGACAGCTTAGGAGCAAATTTTTCAAAGAGAGTGATGTTGCACGTGAATGGTTTTTCTTGTGGTAAAATGCACAAAAATAACATGAAATTGATCATCGTGGCCATTTTAAGCGTCCAGCTCAGTGGCAGTAAGTACATTGATTTTGTTATGCAGCCATGGCCACCATCATCTTTAGACCCTTCATCTTGCAAAACGGAAATTCTGTCTCCATGAAACACCACCTCTCATTGCCTCCTGCCCGCAGGCCCCTGGGAATCACCTTGGTATGAATTCGGCCACTCTCCACACTTCCTATCAGCGTAATCACTCAGACCATGTTTGTCCCGCTGTGACTGACATGTCAGTAGCATAATGGCCTCAGGATCATCCACATTCTCTCATGTGTCAGAATTTCTTTCATTTTCAAGGTCCGAATAGCCCATATTTTGTTTAGATCTTCATGTGTTGGTGGACATGTGGGTTGTTTTCATCTGTAAGCGATGCTGTTATGAACATGGGCGTACAAATATTTCCGTGAGTACTTTCCTTCAATAAGCGCAACCGGTGGGTCCCACAGTAATTGTTTCCTGGTTTGAGGGCTTATTACACTGATTTCCACAGCAGCTCTTACAGCCCACCCACAGAGCAGAAAGGCCTCCAGCTGCACACATGCTCACTGACGCTTACTTTCTGTGTGAGTTTGATGCTACCATCCCAGGAAGTGTGGGAACGGGTAATGTTCACACTCACGGGTGCCCATGCCATCTTTTCAGGAGGGTTGAAGATTGGTCCTAGTGAAACAGGTTGGCTTCCACGTGACATGCCAGCCCTGAGCCCAGCCGTGAATCTCAGAAAGCATTGCCCGGTCCCCGGGGAACAGGTGGGTGACATGAGCAAACCCACAATTTGCTCTTCGAGATAATGACCCAGAGTCCAGGTCCCCCTCGTGGCAATGCCATGCGCCTTTCCTATGAGCGAGCATGTGTTACCGGATGCTTATTAGACTGAGGCACCGCCCCCACAGCTGGAGGGGTGGCGTCTACACAGGTGAGGATGAAAGTGGAGAGTTCAGCAAGAGTGACATGGCTGAGGGGACCAGCAGACCCTCCTCCCAAACAGCTCTGGAATCTTGGGGTGCCACTGCCTCTCTGTGAGCTTCTCCTTTCTCTGCCTTCAGAGAGATGAGTTAGACTGTGTCTTTAAAGGATTTTTAAGAACGTGCTGTGTACACCATATGCAGTTATACCTGATTGTGGCCAGCCTTCCGATGGCATCACCTGGCAAGAACTGTTGGCGTCCCTGGGGAAGCTCAGAGCCAGTGAGAGGGACTGGGGACCATCCTGAATCTTCCAACCTTGGGGTTTCAGCTCCCTCCACCTCGTATGCCACCTCCTACGTGGCCACCACCCGGGAAGAAACAGCTCCCTCCTCAGTGCACAGCACTCCCTCTGTAGCGCCTTCCCCTGGGACCCTCCTTTAAGCCGGATGTTCAGGAAAACCGGATCTGGTTTGCACCGAGTGTGAAGGCAAGGCTGACCCCAAGCTCCCCAGCAACTCCGCTTGCTCTTATTCATTGGCTCGAGCTGTCACACGCCCTCCCTGTGGCGGGAGACGGGAGGTGTGCCATGTTTTCGTCTCTGAGGTGCAGGTGTGCTGGGAATACTCCTGGAGCTGTGAGCAGGTCCCCCCACCGTCTCTGCTCAGCACCGCGGGCGGCGGAGGAGAGAGACCACCTGCGGCCGTGTCTGCTCCACATGCACCTTCGGGCTGGAGGCCTCTCCTCCCCTCAGAGCGGGCGGCAGGCGAGTGATCCTTTCAGTGAGCTCATGCCAGTCCCACCTCCTCCTTCCTCCCTTCTCACCTCACATCGGAGGCCAGCTTGCAGAGCAGTTCCTTCAGACAAGAGGCTGAGAGAGGCTAGAGGCTTTGCTCCGGGTAAGGCAGTAAGTGACAGTACCCCTGGGGTTCCATCGGCGCCTGAGGCACAGCCCGGCTCTGTCCACCCTGCTCTGTCCACCCCAGCCGTGTCCACTCCGGCCCTATCCACCCCGGCTGTGTCCTCCCCGGCTGTGTCCGCCCCGGCTGTGTCCACCCCGGCTGTGTCCACCCGGCTCTGTCCACTCCAGCTGTGTCCACCCCAGCTGTGTCCACCCCAGCTGTGTCCACCCCGTAGACACAGTGCCAGGCCCCACGCACCACCTTCCGGGAGCAGCGCAGCCAGGAGAGCTTCCGACAGGAGAGTGCGGGGCCGCAGCTCAGAGTGCCCTGTGCCGTGAGCGGGGCGTGGCAGCCGCGCCTGTGCCGTGAGGCAGCCGCGCCTGTGCCGTGAGCGTGGGGGGGTGACGGGCGTCAGTCTGCGCACCGGCAGCTGCGGGCAGGGCAGTCCACAGGAGTGAGTCCCCCCGGAGCCGCGGTCCATCCGGGCCTTGCACGCCGCACCTGATTCTGCTCCCTGGCTGACAGCCTCGTCCCCTCCTGGCACAAAGCCCGCTCCCCTCACTGCCGCCCCTGGCTTGCCAGCAGACACCAGGGCCTTTCCGTCCTCACCCCGGGCTCTGAGGAAGAGGCCGGCCGCCCTGCGTGGTGACTGCCCACACTGATGCCAGGCCATTGGCCTCACGCTGGACCTGTCTGACCCGGTGTGGCCCTGACACAGCACAGCCCCGCCGGGGTCTCTGTCCACACTGAGGACGCAGCCCCAGAGGACTAAGGAGCCTCCAGCTGGGCGGGGAGACGGCGGGCAGAGGCCGGACAGGCAGGTGCGGGGCCTGGTCTTTAGGGCAGAAGCGGGAACAGCGCAGGCGCACAGCTGGCTGGGCACAGGAGTCAGCCCCCGCTGGGAAGAGGGGAACTCCCAGTCTGCTGGTTTGGGGGTTCGTGTCACAGAGGGAACGGGTGCCTGGATTCTCAGAAAAGCGCGTCTCTGTGTGGCCGTCTGTGGAGTCAAGGAGGCGGGGTTGGTCAGGGGGGACCCAAGGGAACAGGGCGGACACAGGGGATCAGGGCGGACACAGGGGGTCAGGGCGGACACAGGGGGTCAGGGCGGACCCAGGGGGTCAGGGCGGACACAGGGGGTCAGGGCGGACACAGGGGGTCAGGGCGGACACAGTGGGTCAGGGCGGACCTAGGGGATCAGGGCGGACACAGGGGATCAGGGCGGACACAGGGGGTCAGGGCGGACACAGGGGGTCAGGGCAGACACAGGGGGTCAGGGCGGACACAGGGGGTCAGGGCAGACACAGGGGGTCAGGGCGGACACAGGGGGTCAGGGCGGACACAGGGAGTCAGGGCAGACCCAGGGGATCAGGGCGGACCTAGGGGATCAGGGCAGACACAGGGGGTCAGGGTGGACCCAGGGGGTCAGGGCGGACCTAGGGGATCAGGGCGGACACAGGGGGTCAGGGCGGACACGGGGTCAGTGTGGACACAGGGGATCAGGGCAGACACAGGGGATCAGGGCGGACACAGGGGATCAGGGTGGACACAGGGGGTCAGGGTGGACCCAGGGGGTCAGGGCGGACCTAGGGGATCAGGGCGGACACAGGGGGTCAGGGCGGACACAGGGGGTCAGGGCAGACACAGGGGGTCAGGGCGGACACAGGGGGTCAGGGCGGACATGGGGTCAGTGTGGACACAGGGGGTCAGGGCGGACATGGGGTCAGTGTGGACACAGGGGGTCAGGGCGGACACAGGGGATCAGGGCGGACACAGGGGGTCAGGGCGGACACAGGGGGTCAGGGCGGACACAGGGGGTCAGGGCGGACACAGGGGATCAGGGCGGACACGGGGTCAGTGTGGACACAGGGGGTCAGGGCGGACACAGGGGGTCAGGGAGGACACAGGGGTTCAGGGCAGACACAGGGGATCAGGGCGGACACAGGGGGTCAGGGCGGACACTGGAGGCCACAAGCCCTGGTCCAGGGACAGAATGGTTTGTGTGGCCTTCCTGCCACCCCAGCCGGGCGGCCTGGACATGCTGCTGTTCCTCTCGGAGCTGAGTCCTTCCGGTAAAACACGAACACTGGATCGGCCGCCTCGCTCCGCTCTCAGCCTGATGACTGGAAATGAGTGCCTCACCTTCTCCTGCCTGTGTGGGGCAGGTCTGAGGTTTTAACCAGAGAAACACCTTCTTCCGGTCTGATCTCACAGCAGAGACAGGGGGTGACGTGAGGAAGGGAGAAAAGCAGCGATACTTGCTATTGCCCCTTCTGCTGAGCGCTTCGAAGGCAGGGACTGCCTTCCCTGGAGGAAGGGGGTGCTGTCTGCCCCCCCAGGGTCAGCGAAGCTTCCACAGAGACCCCGGGCCCGGCACTAACTGGGAGGCCTCTGTTTGCACCGTTCCACCTGACGCAGCCCCATGACATCGCCCTAACAACCTAAGAGAAATCTTTCACTTAAAATGTATTTCTATTGGATTCAGAGAGGGAGGGAGAAGGAAAGAGAGAGGAAGGGAGAGATAGGAACATCAGTGATGAGAGAGAATCATTGATCAGCTGCCTCCTGCACCCTCCCATCCCCCCATCCCCAGCCCCGCCCCCGCTGGGGGTGGAGCCCGCAACCCAGGCATGTGCCCTGCCCAGGAATAGAACCGTCACCCCTGGTTCAAAGTTTGATTATTTATTAAACCACCTGGGGCTCCTGACCACCTGGGGCTGGGCAGCATGGGAACCTTCTGCTTTTCCTCTCGGCCCTGGGCTCTCCCACTCTCCCTCCCCCGCCCCCTCCCAGCCCCGTGGGGAGAAGGGCAGGCCTGTGCTTCAGGGTCCTGGCAGGTGCGTGGAGCTGGAGACCTCTCCTCTCTGACAAACGTCCCACATGAAGCAGGAGCCCCATGCAGCCCCTGCTCCTCGGCTGGCCACGCACATTCCAGCCGGACTGTCCTCCATGGAGAGGGACAGAGCAGGGCCGGCCGCTCTCTCTCTCTCACACACACACACACACACACACACACACCCGGGCTCTGAGGAGAGAGCAGCTGCTCCCCCTGCCTGGCGGGAGCTGCCTGCCCCCCGGCCTCCGGCCTCCGCCAGCAAGCAGCCTCCGCAGGCCCAGCCTCAAGCAAAGCGTCCTGTCAAGACCCCGCAGGCCAGGGCCTCCTGCTGTCCAGCTGTGAGGAGAGCCGCACCCCCACAGCCAGGTTGGGGAGGCCCGTGGACAGGAAGGAGAACATGAAGACGGTCTTGTGTTATTAGGAAAAGGAAATGAGACAGAAGTTGGCTCCTTTGACTGCAGGGAATGGAATCCTACGAACTCAAGGATTTCAGTTGGAACAAATATTTATGGAGTCTCCGATGTGTTAAACACTGTGGGAGGCACGCTCATTACCGTCTCACTTCTTCTCCAGAAAAGTTAGGGAAGAGGAAGGCAGGCTCGCCGAAGGGACCTTTTCGAAGCCACCGAGAGCCCAGACGCCTGCCTCGGAGCCAGGGCTCAACTCCTCAGGGCCCTCGTGTCTCCGTCCGAGACGCCGGGCAGGGCTGGCGCCTGGAGCTCAGAGGGCTCGGAAGCACAGCCACGGCTGTCCGGAGCCCTCTGAGATGAGGCAAAGCACCGCTCTCCCTCCTCCCTCTGCCTCGCCCCGCTCCCGCCCACCTGTTCACAGCCCCCCACCCCACCAGGCCATGCTTCCCCCCCACCCTGGGTGCAGGGCCTGTTCCACGGCGTCTGCATTTCCCTTCCAGGGCATTTCTTTCTCACTCCACGTTGTGACTGTTTGCTGTCTGCCTTCCTCACCTCACCTGAAGCTCCTGGAGGGAAGGTCCACTCCGTATGCTCACCACTGAGTCCCCAGGGCTTGGCGCCTACTGGGTGCTTCTCAAAGACTCACCGTAGATTGAAAAGAAAGTCAAAGGTGGGTGGGCGGATGGGTAGATGGATGGATGGATGGACTGACAGATGAACAATGACATCCTCCCCTCAAAGTCACCACGTCTCAAATTACATTTATCTTTCCCTTCTTGACAAGTTAACTTACTTGACTCACCAGTTTGTTAGTACTAGTACCATTAAAAGGGAGTGAGGCTCTAGCCGGTTTGGCTCACTGGATAGGGCATCGGCCTGCAGACTGAAGGGCTGTGGGTTTGACTTCGTTCAGGGGCACGTACCTCGGTTGCCGGCTTGATCCCTGGCTCCAATCAGGGCACATTAGGGAGAAAACCGATCGATGTGTCTCTCTCATATCAATGTTTCTGTGTGTGTGTGTGTGTGTGTCTCCCCCTCCCTGCCACTCTCTCTAAAAATCAATGGGAAAATGTCGTGAGGTGAGAATTAACAACAATAAAGGAGAGCGAGGTATAAGGGCTTTCCGTCTTCTGACTTAAATCATTTACTACCCCTGGGATGACAAGCATTGCTTAACCTCTCCGCACCTCAGTCTCCTGGCTGCGATGTGTGAGTAGCAGGCTCTCGGACAGTGCTGGTAACCCCAGGACTAGCTGGGAGGCCGGTACACAGCTGCTAATCTCTGCTTCTACGACAACATGGCAGACGGCTTATAGCTGTCTTTGGTGCCTCTTTGTCGTCTACTTCCTGTCCCACAACAACCATCTATGTTTAACCTGTCCCATCTTTCTCCCACCTGCCTCATCTCACCTCCTCACTTAACAAGACGGATTCTAACCCGTCTCTCTGCTTCAGATTTCTCCTCCAATCTTGTATGCACAGAACGCCCCGGGAAGCTCTAGAATTCCTCCAGCGAAGAGGTGCACGGTGGCGTCTTTGGCTCCCCATGGCGGGGGGAGGACAGGGACCAGTCTTGAGGCTACATATGCAAGTCACTGACTGTCCGCCGTCTGTGTGAGAGTCACTGACTGTCCGCCGTCCGTGTGAGAGTCACTGACTGTCCGCCGTCCATGTGAGAGTCACTGACTGTCCGCCGTCCCTGTGAACGTCACTGACTGTCCGCCGTCCGTGTGAGAGTCACTGACTGTCCGCCGTCCCTGTGAACGTCACTGACTGTCCGCCGTCCGTGTGAGAGTCACTGAGAGTCCGCCGTCCCTGTGAACGTCACTGACTGTCCGCCATCCGTGTGAGAGCCACTGACCACCGTCCGTGTGACAGTCACTGACTGTCCGCCGTCCCTGTGAACGTCACTGACCGTCCGCCATCCGTGTGAGAGTCAATGAGAGTCCACCGTCCGTGTGACAGTCACTGACTGTCCGCCGTCCGTGTGAGAGTCACTGACCGTCCGCCGTCCATGTGAAAGTCAATGAGAGTCCACCGTCCGTGTGCAAGTCACTGACCGTCCGCCGTCCATGTGAGAGTCACTGAGTGTCCGCCGTCCGTGTGAGAGCCACTGACTGTCCACCGTCCGTGTGAGAGTCACTGTCCGTCCGCCATCCGTGTGAGAGTCACTGAGTGTCCGCCGTCCGTGTGCAAGTCACTGAGAGTCCGTCGTCCATGTGAGAGTCAATGAGAGTCCACCGTCTGTGTGAAAGTCACTAATGTCCACTGTTCGTGTGAAAGTCACCGACTGTCCATCGTCCGTGTGAAAGCCACCGAGTGTCCGCCGTCCGTGTGAAAGTCACTAATGTCCACTGTCCGTGTGAAAGTCACGGACTGTCCACTGTCCTTGTGAAGCCGGGGGAAGGGAGCTTGGTGGATATTAAGGTATAAAGTTCTCCATCCTTGGCTAACCCCTGAGGTTCCTGCTGGGCAAAAGCTGACGATTTCTTCAAGTATGGTTCTCATCAAGGTCCGTTTTGCTGATTTGTTTTCAGTGAGTTTGCCTGGCATTCAGGGCTCCTCACAGTTTTGCTTCAGGCTACCTGTTCCAGGCCATTCTGCTCCCGTTTTTCGTTTTCTGTATTTCACGCCCTCTGGACACACCACCTCCGCGTCTTGGTCCAGGATGGCTCCTCGGGCTCTTTATCTGATGAATGTCCCTCCCGAAGGCCCGGCGCTCGGAAGCTGTTCTCCCCGGCGGTCCTCGCCCACCCAGCCTGCCTGGAAGGCCCGGTGCTTCTGCTCGCAGGGACCGTTTATCCTGCCCGCGGTTACATAACTTTCGAGCATTGTTGTTGAAAGTTTCCATGTGTCCATGTTGTCTCTCCCGCTGGCTGGGATGTCCATTTACGGTCAGGACAGCCACTTACCCTCTGCGTCCCCCTGGCGCGCAGCCTGAGCCTGTGGGACAGGGAGGTAGGCGCTGGGCGGCTGGGTTCAGAGCACCCGGAGGCACTCGCTCTTCTGACCCACAGGGGCAGGACAGTGACCTCAGGCTTCGGGAGCAGGGGGTTATCTAGCTGCAGGGGCCACGGATTCTCTCCAGGGGTAGGTGTCGTTTACCTACTGGCTGTAGGGCTTTGGACCTGGGAAACCAAGGCCTGTGACCCAGTCTCAGCCTGCTCACACATGCCCTGTGCCGGTGACTAACAGCGTGGAGCTGACCACATGGCGATACCCTGTCTCCCTGTGCACACGCCCCGGGCGGGCATCAGTGGTGTTACCAGGTTCATGGGGAGGCCACAGCAGAGGTGTGGTTTAAAAACTGTTGCAAAAATATGTCTTTTAGAGAGAAAGAAAATTAGGAATCTGGTAAAAAAAAAAAAAAAATCTAATAATTACATTTTTAAAGAAATACTTTTTAAAATTGATTTTTAGAGAGAGAGAAAGGGAGAGGGAGAGGGAGAGAGAAACACTGATGTGAGATAGTAACATCCATCAGCTGCCTCCTGCACAACCGCACAACTGGGCATGTGCCGTGACCAGGAATCACTCCGGCCACCCCCAGGCCCATGGATGACACCCAACCAACGAGCCACATGGGCCAGGACACCAATAATTCTTTGTACTATTTTTATAACTTTTCTGTAAATCTAAAAGCATATCAGAATTCTATATAATGAAAAGGTAATATGCAAATTGACCCTCACACAAGATGGCTTTCCCATGTGGTCAAAGATGGCTGCTACAAGATGTCTGGCAGGGAGAGTAGTTGTGGGCTATCAGGACAGCAGAAGAGGGCAGTTGGGGCGTGTGGAGGAACCAGGCCTGCAGGGGAGGGCAGTTGGGGTGACCAGGCCAGCAGGTGAGGGCTGTTAGGGGTGACCATGCCTGCAGGGGAGGGCAGGTAGGGAGACCAGACCTGTAGGGGAGGGCAATTAGAGGTGACTGGGTGGGCAGGGGAGGGCATTTGGGGAGGACCAGGACTGCAGGGGAGGGCATTTTGGGGTGATCAGATTGGAAGTGGAGGGCAGTTGTGGGTGACTGGGCCTGAGGACAGTTAAGGGCAACTAGGCTGGCAGGGGAGGGAAGTTAGGCATTGATCAGGCTGGCAGGGGAGTGGTTAGGGGGTGATCAGGCTGGCAACAGGCAGGCGAGTGGCTGAAAGCCAGCAATCCCAGATTGTGAGAGGGATGTCCGATTGCCGGTTTTGGCCTGATCCCACAGTTGGACATCCCCCAAAGAGTCCCAGATCGGAGAGGGTGCAGGCTGGGCTGAGGGTCACCCCCCACCCCTGTGCACTGGGCCTCTAGTATTAAATAATATTTTAAAGCAGAAACAACAAAAGCCACCTTCCTCAGCCTTTAAGAAGAATTAACATTTTAACACATTCATATACAAATTATATCTGTGAATATTTCTCCTATTAAACAGGAAGTGTAACTTGGAAAATGGAAGTACTCAAAGAGCACTTTTAAATGTTTTATAACATAAAAGGGTATTTTAGGATGTTAATATTGTAATGGGGTTTTAATTCTGTATGATCCGGAGCCAGACATTTAACCTCTCTAGGTTTCAGTTTCCTCTTCTTTAACAAGTGAATTAAAATGCCCATCCCTGAGCATTGTCATAGGTATTAAACAGAAAGTTAAATGTGAAACAATTAGTATAATTCCTGCTTCATAGCTAGTGCCATGACACACTAGTCCAATGGTTAGGAAATGTTGAAAACTGAGTGCTCTCCTCTGGCCTGGCCACAGGGAAACCATCTGGAGCCCAGTGGCTGCCTAAGGAATCATTAGCCGGAGGCCAGAGACGGTGTTGCAAACAGCCTTCTGTGACTTCCTGTCTCCAGGCCTCTGCCTTCCTCGCCTGTGAAATGGGCTGGTTTTCATCACAATCAGAGGACTAGTTAGAGAGGACGATGGAGGCAAGACGCTGGGGTCTAAGACCCTTGGCGAAAGGCCTGGAACACTGGGCAGATCTGAGAGCAGCAGCCTGCTGGCGGGGAGTTCATCTCACAGCAGCAGCTTCTGAGCGCGGGGCTGGTGCGGGGCTGGTGCGGGGCTGGTGCGGGGCTGGTGCGGGGGCTGGTGCGGGGGGGAGCACCCTCTCAGGCCTCAGTGTGGCCCGGGAGGAGCCTCTGCGTGGGGACATCCAGGGGCTGAGGTCTGAGAGCCCGGACAGTGTGCACACACCAGCTGGAGCTGGAGCTGGGGCGGCTGAGACCCGAGCACCGGTCACTGCCCCACTGCCCGTCCATCCCCTCCCGCTGGTCCTCAAGGATGGACTCAGGACCTCCCACCCAGACCCCTACTGGGCGACCCTGGAGACTGGGGCACAAGCTGGCCTGGGGGGCAGGCGAGCCCTCTGCCTCCTGCTCCCTCTGCCTCCTGCTCCCCCTGCCTCCTGCTCCCCCTGCTTCCTGCTCCCCCTGCCTCCTGCTCCCTCTGCCTCCTGCTCCCCCTGCCTCCTGCTCCCCCTGCCTCCTGCTCCCCCTGCCTCCTGCTCCCCCTGCCTCCTGCTCCCCCTGCCTCATCCTCTCCCTGCCTCCAGCTCCCCCTGCCTCCCGCTCCCCCTGACTCCCTCTCCCCCTGCCTCCTGCTCCCTCTGCCTCATCCTCTCCCTGCCTCCTGCTCCCCCTGCCTCCTGCTCCCCCTGCCTCCTGCTCCCCCTGCCTCATCCTCTCCCTGCCTCCTGCTCCCTCTGCCTCCTGCTTCCCCTGCCTCCTGCTCCCCCTGCCTCAACCTCTCCCTGCCTCCTGCTCCCCCTGCCTCAACCTCTCCCTGCCTCCTGCTCCCCCTGCCTCCTGCTCCCCCAGCCTCCTGCTCCCCCTGCCTCCTGCTCCCCCTGCCTCAACCTCTCCCTGCCTCCTGCTCCCCCTGCCTCCTGCTCCCCCTGCCTCCTGCTCCCCCTGCCTCCTGCTCCCCCTGCCTCATCCTCTCCCTGCCTCCAGCTCCCCCTGCCTCCCGCTCCCCCTGACTCCCTCTCCCCCTGCCTCCTGCTCCCTCTGCCTCATCCTCTCCCTGCCTCCTGCTCCCCCTGCCTCCTGCTCCCCCTGCCTCCTGCTCCCCCTGCCTCCTGCTCCCCCTGCTCATCCTCTCCCTGCCTCCAGCTCCCCTGCCTCCCGCTCCCCCTGCCTCCCTCTCCCCCTGCCTCCTGCTCCCTCTGCCTCATCCTCTCCCTGCCTCCTGCTCCCTCTGCCTCCCGCTCGCTCCCCTTGCCTCCCGCTCGCTCCCCTTGCCTCCCGCTCCCCCTGCCTCCCGCCCCCTCTGCCTCCTGCTCCCGTGCCTCTTGCTCTCTCTGGAGACTGCAGTGCGTACTGGCCGGGCCCAGGCATGCAGTTTGCTCCAGGGTTTCCAAGAACAGAGTCCGACCCAGCAGGGCCAGCTCAGCACTAGGGATCTGAGTGGGTCCTGGCGGAGACCCCAGGAGCCCACACGAAAGGCGAGGCCTCGGGGAAGGTGGCTGCAGGGACAGAGCGAGGGGACAGCCGCCCGCTGCCCGGGCTCAGTCTGCGTGGTCGGTTGGTCGGTTGTTCTGCACTTTGCTGCCGCCCAAACCAGATGGGGCCGGGAGAGGGGAGCCGCAGGAGAATTTTAATGAGAGAGAGAGAGAGAGAGAGAGAGAGAGAGAGAGAGAGAGAGAGAGAGAGAGAGAGAGAGAGAGAGAGAGAGAGAGAGAGAGAGAGAGAGAGAGAGAGAAGAGAGAAGAGCGGAAAAGAGGTTGTAAGAGGAGTGGAAGCAGAGAGTCTGAGCGAGAAAAAGATGCTAGACAGACAGGGAGGTCCCAGGCGAAAAGAGCAGCCTGCAGGGCCTCGGCCCGGCCTTAGCCGAGGGTCCCCGCTTTCCTCGCGCCCCGCTTCCCGCGCCCCGCGCCCCGGTGGGCCTGGGCCCGCTCCCCCCGTGCACCCCGAGGCGGGAGGCGGGGCGGGAGGGAGGGGCTGCGGGAGGAGGCGGCCATGTGGTTGCACTCGCTCTATTTTTTCTCCTTTCTTCGCTCCTTCTTTCCAAACAGGGAGACGTGTTCCCGGAGGTAGCGCCTTCCGCCGCTCCCCGCCCGGGCTCCGCTCCCATCTGGGCGCGGGCCGGGGCGCCGAAGCCCCCGCGGCGGCACAGGCCGCCCGCCCCCCGCCGCCCCGCAGCCTCGCCGCGCTCCGCCGGGATGGCCCCGCTCCTGCTCTGGCTGGGTGAGTGCCGGGGGCCGGGGGCCGGGGGCCGGGGGGCGCGGGGCGCGGGGCGCGGGGCAGGGACCGGAGTCGCCGCGCCGGAGGGACGCGGCGCCGGACGGCCGTCCAGGAGGCAGCCGCCTCCCCCCGCGCCGCTGGGGCACATCTGGCGGGGCGGGCTCCGGCTGCGGTCCCCGTCCAGCGCGGCCGCACCGTGGGCGGCGGAGGGTCTGCGCTCCTGAGGGCGTCGTCCCGGAGCGGCTGGGTGCTGGGTGGGTGGGGTGGGGGTGGAGGTGGGGTGCGGTGGGGGGAGAGAGGTATGGGGAGTTGGTGCCAGGTTCCTGAGGCTGGGGGAGGGTTAGTTTCAAACAGGCGCCTCCAGGGCCCAGATTGGAAACAGATGTGTTGCAGGGTCAGAGGGAGGGAAGGGGAGCGGCGGGAGGGGAAGGAGGGAGGGAGGCCGGGCACCAGGAGAGCCAGGAGGCCGGGACGGGGAAGGACGGGGCGGAGGGACCGAAAAGCGGAGGAAGGGACAGGACTGAGGGGAGTGAGCCGGACAGTGGGGAGAGACAGGCCGCAGGGAGCAGAGAGGAGAATGGGGAGCGGTTCTGGGGCAACGGAAGCGCCGCCAGCGCCCCTGTCACCAGCAGGATTCCTGAGGCGAGGCCAGAGGCATCGGGGGTTGCAGGGCGGAGGGGGCTGCAGGGCGGAGGGGGCTGCAGGGCGGGGGGCACTGCAGGGTGGAGGGGACTGCAGGGCGGGGGGGGGGCGCTGTTTGCAAGGCGGAGGGGGCTGCAGGGCGGAGGTACAGCACACATCCAGAGGCAGGAGCTGAGGGGTTGGGGGGTTGGGAGGGTGGGGGCTGTGAATGTCTGAGATGCCAGGGCCCAGTGGCAGGAAAAACAGGAGAAACTCGCTTATGCAGGAGCCAAGTGGGTCTCACCCAGAGACAGGACCAAAGTCAGCCAGGACTCAGAAAGGCGGAGCCAGCCACTGTGGTCCAGTGAGCTAAGCCCTGCCCCCAGACCCCCAGAGACCTGGTCTTGACCTGACCATCGGGGTGACCTCAGACAGGCTATTCACTACCTGGGCCTTCGGTTTCCTTGGCTCCAAACAGGACCCAGAAGGGTCCCTAGTCCCTCCGGGGCCCCACGGCCTCACAGCCTGCGTCACCGGGGCTGACAGGCCTGATGTCCGGAACCCCTCCTTTGACTGCCACCCCAGCCTCCCCTGGAGCTCAGGGCCTCACTCTCCACCTGAGCTTTCCTCCTGGACTTCCGTGAGAGCTGCCGCGTCGATCTGGACCCTCTCTCCTCTTCCCTGCACGCTGCGACCGGCAACCGTGCAGAACAGCTGGTATAAAGCAAGGAATTTGGATTAGGAATCTGGCAAGCTTTCTTGGTTCTTGTTCTGGCTCCTTTGTCTATCAAATGGGGGTGGAGAGAACTTGCGTTCAAAATTTCTATAATTCTGTGATTTCACTCCACTCATCTTAAACCTGTATTAGTCTCCATTGCTCCTAATGCTGAGTACAAACGCTGCATTCTCACACTGAAGTTTCACAGGATAACAGGGCCCAGTGCACATGTTTGTGCACCTTGAAAGGAAAGGTGGTCAGGAGGCTGTGGTGGGCACAGGGCGGGTTTGCCCATCCTCCACGCCGCCGCCTGGCCCCTCCCACCGCTGCCCCTGGTCCCCTGTTTGCCCGCAGCCCCGTTCCTGCCATCGCTACTCCCACGTGCTGCCAGCACCAGGCCCTGCTAGCACCCGCTGACCACGTGGAGTGATCTGGAGTGATCGGGGCAGGCGCCAGCAGCATCAGTGAGTGCAAGCACCCGCTGCTGCCCCCATCGCCCCTCAGGAACAGGGGGAGGTGGAGAAGCCCTCAGGGGTGATCAGGGCCAGCAGCTGCCGCTCACACCCACTGATGGAGTCAAGCAATCGGGACCGGTGCTGGACACAGGAAGAGGGTGCAAGCGGCGGCTTAGGCACTGGCTGGGGGTGTGAGTGCCAGGCAGGACCGTGGCACACAGGAGCAAAGAATTTTCAGGAATCACCGGAAGCTCACTCTGATGACAATGACTGGTGTCCTACCTTGGTCTGGCACCCCTGCTCACCTGCTCCACCATCCCGCTGCGGCTGACGCCCGCCATGTTCCTCGCTCTGCTGCCTGCTGCCAATGCCTACCATGTTCCATTTGCATGCCCTGGTGGTCAGTGCACATCATAGCGACTGGTTGTTCAGTCTATTTGCATATTAGGGTTTTATATGCACCCAGAGGCCTGGAGCAGGGGGAGGGCCTCAACTGGCCTGTGCCCTCTCTCAGACTGGGACCCTTTGGGGGATGTCTGCCTGCCGGCTTGGGCCCAATACCCCTAGAGACCAGGCCTACGCTGGCAGGCAGATATCCCTCTCGCAGTCCAGGGCTCTCGTAGTCTGGGACCCCTCGCTCCATGCTGCCTCCCTGCACGGAGGCTCCCGCCACCGCCACGGTGCTTGCCAGCTGTGAGCTCAGCTCGGGGCTTCTGGCTGAGTGGCGTCTCCCTGTGGGAATGCATCTGCCCCCGGTGGTCAGTGCACGTCCTAGGGACTGGTCATTTTGCCATTCGGCCGATTTGCATATTAGGGTGTTATTCTATAGGATCATTCCTCTCCTCTCCTCCCTGCCTCCAGACAATTCTCCAGAGAACCTCGATTTCTTCTTGTGCCCTAACCATGTCGTGTGCTGTGTTTATAGTCATTCCTCCGCCAAAAGGGCCCTGTGACTCTCTACCCTACAGATCAAAATGTTGTTTACCCTCCAGGTCTCACCTCACACGCCACCCCCTCCAAATGCCCGTCCATGGTTTCACCAGCAGAATCTATTCCTTCCTCTCTTGGGATCCAGTAGCCTTCTAGTCTGCTACCTCTGCAGCATTCTGGCCTGAATGCATATCTCACACCCCCCCGGTAGACTGTCTGCTCCGGGTCTCACTCGCCTGTGCGCCACTTTTCCCATTTACATAGACAAAATGCCTGTGAACTATTTGTTGAGATAATTGGATTTTTGGAACGTTTTAAAGGTGAAAGAGTTGAAGAATTATTCATCTGTGGGATGATACACTTGTGAGGAGCCCAGTTTTAATTCAGCTTGTTTTGCGTTTTCTTGTCCATTAATGCAAAAATAGGATCAGGACTATTTTCTTTTTTAATTATACATAGAACAGCCCTAGCTGATTTGGCTCAGTGGATAGAGTGTCAGCCTGTGGACTGAGTGGTCCTGGGTTTGATTCTGGGTAAGGGCACATGTCTGCATTGTGGCTCAATCCCTAGTGAGGGGGCTTGCAGGAGGCAGCTGATCAATGATTCTTTCTCATCATTGATGTTTCTGTCTCTCCTTCTCTGAAATCAATAAAAATATATGTTTTAAAAAGGTTCTTCTGTGCCCTAGGTCACAAAGATTAAATTGTGTGTGTGTGTGTGTGTGTGTGTGTGTGTGTGTGTAAACATTACATGGACAGGGACCAGCTATCATATTTGTTATACAAACTTTGTTATATTGGGTATGTTACTACCGGATTAACAATAGACATTTTCGTTGAAACTTCTGCCAGGCTGGGAAGGAGCTTTCTCCCTAACAACGAGTTAAGGAAAGCTTGGATGTGTAGTCCATTGGTCTGCAGTTTAATGGCAGGTCTCAGTAGGATTCTATGTCTTGCCTCATCTTCCCACATTAATGAGGATGGCCATAATAATGATAGGTTCCCAGTAGGCACATACCTCGTCTCATCCTATTTTTGTCTTGTGCTCAGCTGAGCAGTGCGCATAAATGAGTCTAGTTCCTGAGTGCGCCTAGTGCTGATGGCCTGGACAGACAGTTTAAAAGGTGGCGTCAGGGACTGTCAGAAGAGGGAAAAGGAAGGGACTGTGTGCCTCGGTGGCTCAGAGCGATTCGGCCGAAGTTAAACAGCGCGCTCAGTAGGGGGGCCAGACGATGTGCCCAGTCACACATTCTTGAAATAGAAGATCTCTCCCTCCTCTTCAGCTCACAGAGTTCACAGTTGCTCTTCAGAAGCTGCAGTAAATGAGCCAAACGCTGAATAATTGGCACCGGCTTTTATGTTGAGAAATTGCCTGAAAAATAGGGCAGATGTTGTAACATCTCCGTTTGGCCATCGCGGCTGGAAATCCTGGAAACTCCGCAGTGCCCTGGTGTCTGCCGCTCTCCGGGGGGAAAGAGAGGACCCCGAGGATGTGGGGGTGGGGGTGCCCTTACAAGGAGCAGAGTGGAAACCCCGTGGCGCTGGCTCCTTCCTAATGGCGCGGGGTTATTCTGGGGAAGCCATGCCACTCGGATCCCCAGGTGCTGTCCTCTTCCTTGTGGAACGAGGTCATCAGACGCAGGTTATCTTGGGTTTCCTGGGCCACGAGCATCCTCTGAGGGTGTTTTAAACTCTGAGACTGTGCGGCTGGTCCGGATGTGGTTGTGACGGGAGGCACGTACGTGTCACCTTATCTAAATAGTCTCGGGCGCTTGTCCACTCGTGGCAATTAGTAACCTGTGACTAACAGGCCGGCAGGACCGATGCCTAATGTGAAGAGGGCAGCAGCGACTCCATCCGGCACTGCACTGGCAGCCAGGGAGCCTCGCTCAGGATCAGAGGGGGTGGCCAGAGACCTGCCAGGAAGGTTAGTAGCTGAAACACGAGCCTCATCTGCGGGACAGCCACAGGGCACCTACAGACATCCGGGCATGGACACCCAGGACAGACAGACTTCTGCAGAGAGAGTCCAGTGGTGAAGCTACAGGCATTAAGCACGTTTCTCAATTTTAAAATGAGGGCATAGTTTATGTATCACGGTGTGTATCCATGAAGGACACAGCGTGATGGGTTCCTCTTGTAGACGTGCACTGGGGCTGGGATTTGAAATGTGAACTGCAGGCTGTTAGTTCACTGGTAGCGCCGGAGAGGGGACTGCGTGGACCGTGACATCTGCACAAGGTTTAGCGTTGGCATGTCTATCTCACCCTGAAACCACCAGTGAGAGCAAATGTCGTTCTCATCCCATTTTACAGACAAATGAGCTGAGGCTCAGAGTCTCCGATCACCCTGTTCACAAACAGCGGGGCCAGGGCACAGCCAGCACTCGGATCCAAGGCCATTTGCTTTCCGTTTGCCGGGAGGCACATCATCATTCTCAGCCCGAGGCTTCTGTGCCACCCAGGGGGGGGCCGTGGAGGCCGAGGCCTGGTGCAGGGTGTCACCCCATAAATCTCACAGCGGAAGCAGAGCATTACCCGCACTCCTCGGAGGCCCGATGGTTCGTTTGGGTGGGTGGCTGTTGTGACTCCGCACATCCCCCAGGGAGGACTAGCCCCGCCTGGCAGTCAGGAGCCTCCTGTGGCTCTTGGGCACGTCCGGTGGGTGGCAGGCGGGTCTGATTCGGCGTGACCGATCTATCTGTCGCTGCTTCTAGTTAAGTCCTCAGCAGTTTGACTTCTCCCCCCATCCCTGCCCCCACCTCCACCACCAAATGCCGACTCCAGCAAAAAATACAAAAACGCTGGTTATCTGAGCTCCCTGGCTGTCCGCATTCAGAAAGGGAATGTGTTTCCTTTGGCACCAGATAGACCAGAATGAGGAGAACGCTGAAGCCAGCACTTCATGTGTCAGTGAGCGCTGTGTGCAGCCCGGGCCGCAGTCCGGTGGTGAGACTGGTGTCGTTTCCGTGGAAATGGGGAGAGCGCGGGGCTGGTGCACGAGGAGGGAGGGGGGCACCCTCAGGCTCCTCGTCAGCGCGGGACAGGCGGTTCCTCGAAGCCAGGCAGCAAGGGCCTGGGCATTCGGTCTGTGAAGGCGGCGGAGGGGAGAGCAGGGCGAGGAGGAGGAGGAGGATGGTGCAGAAGCAGCAGCAGCAGAGCAGGACCAGGCTGAGCTGAGCCCCTGACGGCCGGAGGGGACGGAGCGCTGCTCTGAGCTCATTCTGCTCCAGGCGGCGGCGGCGGCAGCTCTTTCTGTCCCCTTCCGCTCTCACACGTGCACCGGGACCTTTTCCGCTCACAAACCGGTCACCTGTTTGTGAGCGGGAGGCCGTGAGTGGACCTGCCGCCTGTAGTCCAGGCCTGTGCGGGCTCTGAGACTCCGGCTCTACAGAAGGCAGGGTTTCCACCACCTCAGAGCACCCAGGGGCGGACACATCCACAGAGGAGGCGTCACCGGCTGTGAAAGTGCCGCCGGAGGCTCCAGGCTCCGTCCGCGCCGCCTGTGGAGGGGCCTCTGCGGCGGGTCCTCAGGGCCTGTCCCTGCGCCCGCGTGGCCTGAGCCTGGTGACGCGGCGGTGCCCGCCGGCATCGGGGCGGACAGTGAGCGCGCGGCCTTGGCCTCCGCCAGGGCCAGGGCCTCCCGCGGGGCTGAGCCTCCTGCCGGCCTCGCCCGGGGCAGTTATGGTCTGATCCTTCACCACAGCCGCCCGCCAGAGCCGCTTCAGCTTCCACCCCTCCCCCGACGGTGAACCGAGGGAGACGTGCCCCCGGGTTTGAGGCTTTGTTGTTAGGAGTGGGGTCTGTTCCCGCAGGGCGTCATGGTATTTGTCCACTCCGAAGGCAAACAGGATCCATCCGAGAAGGGACCTTCTGTTCTAGAAGAAACCATCGTATTGACTGGGACTCGGCCCGCACCGTCTTCCTTTTTCTTGCTGGGAGGGCGGGGGTGGGGGAGGATCGAACCCCAGAGGGAAGTGCTTTGTTATGTCCTTTGGAAAGAGAGGCCTCCGTTTGTGGGGTTCGCTCAGGCTGGGAGCAGTAAGTCCTCCAGCCGGCCTGTCACTTCTCGTTAGTTACTCCCCTTGACGGCTCCCATCACTGCAGTCACTCTTCCAGGGAAGAGACGAAGAGCCGAAGGCGCAAAGGCCTCCGTGCGGACCCCCAGCAGCAGCTTCCGGAGGGCCCGGCCCGGGGCCCTCAGACCTGGCTGGGGAGCGGGGCTCGGCCCTCCCTAATCGTGTGGCCTGGGCAGTCAGCAGCCCCCTGGGGTTTGCAGAGCACAGCTGTCTCTCCACCTCCCCACCCCTCGTCCACACAGCCCAGCTGAGCCCCCATGCCCGCACCTGCTGGTGAGAGCTTAGCTGGTGTTCAGTCCGAGGCACAGGCACCGTCGGCTCCGCTCAGCATGCTGGCTACAGGTGGCCAAGGCAGCGTCCCATGTGGAGCTCCTTTCCTCAGGCTGCACCCTCTGCCACCTGCTCCCCGACCCTGGGCACCCTGCTGCCGGGCCTGGGAGACCCCAGGCGGCTCGTTCCCACTCCTTAGCCAGCACCGCTCTGTGCTGGGCACTGGGCGAAGGCCTCCGTGCCCTCAGGCAGCCCTGGAGCAGGTGTAGCGTCCGTATCTTGCAAGTGAGCAAAGTGAGACTCCAGAGTAAGCTGTTCCGTCCTGCACTGCACAGCCTGGCTATTCCAAGTGGAAGGTGGAGCCGAGTTTGCCTTGGCTTCCCCTCTGCTCTGGGGAGGCGAGAACAGAGACGATGGCTGACAGGCAGACAGTGACAGGCGGACAGTGACAGGCAGACAGTGACAGGCGGACAGTGACAGGCGGACAGTGACAGGCAGACAGTGACAGGCGGGCAGTGACAGGCGGGCAGTGACAGGCAGGCAGTGATGGGCAGACAGTAATGGACAGTGACAGGTGGACAGTGACAGGCAGGTTGTGACAGGCGGGCAATGACAGGCAGAAGGTGACAGGCAGACAGTGACAGGCGGGCAGTGACAGGCGGACAGTGACAGGCAGACAGTGACAGGCGGACAGTGACAGGCAGGCAGTGATGGGCAGACAGTAACGGACAGTGACAGGTGGACAGTGACAGGCAGGTAGTGACAGGCAGACAGTGACAGGCGGGCAGTGACAGGCGGGCAGTGACAGGCAGGCAGTGATGGGCAGACAGTAACGGACAGTGACAGGCGGGCAGTGACAGGCGGACAGTGACAGGCAGACAGTGACAGGCGGGCAGTGACAAGCGGACAGTGACAGGCGGACAGTAACAGGCAGGAAGTGACAGGCGGGCAGTGACAGGCGGACAGTGATGGGCAGACAGTGACGGACAGTGACAGGCAGGCAGTGATGGGCAGACAGTGACGGACAGTGACAGGTGGACAGTGACAGGCAGACAGTGACAGGCGGGCAATGACAGGCAGAAGGTGACAGGCAGACAGTGACAGGCGGGCAGTGACAGGCAGACAGTGACAGGCAGACAGTGACAGGCAGAAGGTGACAGGCAGATAGTGACACGCAGTGACACGCAGATAGTGACAGGCAGGCAGTGACGGGCGGACAGTGACAGGTGGACAGTATCAGGCAGACAGTGACACACTGACAGTGACAGGCAGGCAGTGACAGGTGGACAGTGACAGGCAGACAGAGGCGCTCGGGGACCAGCTCCACCTGGTGCGGGGTTCGGCCTCAGAGCGGGTGCGGTTCCCATAGGCACCATGTTCCTGCCCAACCCTAGACCCCAGGGAGCGGCACCCACACTCCAAGTGTGCTGGGTTTTACTTCCTTTTAACCTTGGAAGGAAAGGAAGACCTCAAGGTGAGAAGAAAACTATTTGCTTTTTTCTACTGACCCAAACAGCAAAGAGTATGATTTCCCTCTCTGCTAGAAGGCTTGTCCAGCCTCCCCCAGCCCAGCCTTCCCCTGCCTTCCCCAACTTCCCCCAGCCTCCCCAGCCCAGCCTCCCCTAGCCTTCCCCAGCCTCCCCCAGCCCGGCCTCACCCAGCCCAGCCTCCCCCAGCCCAGCCTCCCTCAGCCCAGCCTCCCCCAGCCTCCCTCAGCCCAGCCTCCCCTAGCCTAGCCTCCCCCAGCCTCCCCCAGCCCAGCCTCCCCCAGCCTCCCTCAGCCCAGCCTCCCCTAGCCTAGCCTCCCCCAGCCCGGCGTCCCCCAGCCTGGCCTCCCCCAGCCTCCCTCAGCCCAGCCTCCCCCAGCCCAGCCTCCCCCAGCCTCCCCTAGCCTAGCCTCCCCCAGCCCGGCCTCCCCCAGCCTGGCCTCCCCCAGCCTAGACTTCCCCTCTAAATGGATTCTCCGGGCGCAGAGCCTGGGCTGCCAATGGCCTGCTCTCCACCTGCTGTCCTGGGGGGCCCGCCCGCCCCCTGCACCAGCCAATAGGAAGGCGAGGCTGGAAATGGGGCCATGTCTCTGCAGCCACCTTCCTGCTCCACTGCCTCTCATGCTGTGACCGCAGTCCCTACCCCCCCCCTCCACCCTTCCACCTTCCCCCACCCGCACCCCCACCCCCCCGCTTCCCAACCACTGAGGGATCAAGACAGTCCCTCCAGGCTGCACCTTAGCTACACCTTCCCACTGCTCATTCCCTCTCCGGGTGGCCTCCTCTCAAATCTGGCGCACGTGTACACACACACACACACACACACACACACACAGAGAGAGAGAGAGAGAGAGAGAGAGAGAGAGAGAGAGAGAGAGAGAGAGAGAGAGAGAGAAATGGAGACGCATACACAGAGACAGAGAAGGACAGACAGACAGGGAGCAGTGCGAACCCTGAAGCTCGTTTCTCCGCTGCCTCTCTCCTTTCTGTCCCCTCCCGCTCTCGCTAATGGTAGTGCTGTGCCCTGGGTGGCCCCTCAGCCTCACCCCTTGCTTTTCACCACCTTTGCACCTGGACCTGCACTGCCCTTGGGCCTGGCTGGGGCTTCATCGCGTCCCCCTGACCAGCTCCCTCTTCTTCCCCGCTTCCCCCCACCTCCCCAAGGCCCAGCCTCTCGTGGCGTCTGGGAGGCCTCCCTGACGCTCGTGGGGAGATGTCACCGTCTGCACCCACAGCACCCCGCTCAGGCCTCTGGAGCAGCCTGCCCCGTTGTGTTAGATGACGTTCTCTGTCCTTCCTGCGACGGTGAGCAGGGCAGTGCCCTGTGGTCTGCAGCCAGGCTAGTGGTGGGCACACATCAGATACTTAAAAGATGGATGAGTCAAAACCGGTGTGGCTCAGTGGATAGAGCATCAGTCTGCGGACTGAAAGGTCCCAGGTTCGATTCCAGTCAAGGGCATGTACCTTGGTTGCGGGCACATCCCCAGTAGGGGGTGTGCAGGAAGCAGCTGGTCGATGTTTCTCTCTCATGGATGTTTCTGACTCTCTATCCCTCTCCCTTCCTCTCTGTAAAAAATCAATAAAATATATATATATTTTTAAAAAAGATGAATGAATGTGTGAACACACGAACAAACAAATCAGTAAAGGTAAAATGTAAATGAAAGCTAAAAAAAATAAAGAGATCACCTCTTTACAGGAGACTTAGTACCTGTTACCTCTTCCTAGGATATCATCTTTTAATTAAATCTTTATGGTGGAAAGTATTACATATGCCCTGCCTTTCCCCCATTGACCCCTTCTAACCAGCCCACCCCCACCCCAGGCTTCACCACCCTATTGTCTGGGCCACGCATGCGTACCAGGTCTTTGGTTGATCTCTTCCCACCCACTCACCCTCCCGGCTTCCCTCTGAGACTGCACTCTGTTCCATGCGTCCATGTCTCATCAGTTTACATTGTTTATAGATTCCACATACGAGTGAGATCCTGTGATACTTGTCTTTCTCTGACTGGCTTATTTCGCTTAGCATAATACTTCCCTGGTCCCTCCATGCTGCCTCAAAGGGTAAGAAATTCTTCTTTTTTATAGCTGCCTAGTATTCCACAGTGCAAATGAACCACAGCTTTTTATCCACTCATCCGCTGATGGCCATTTGGGCTGTTTCCAGATCTTAGTTATTGTAAGTTGCGCTGCTACGAACATAGGAGTGCATGCATTCTTTCTGACTGTTGTTTCGGGTTTCTTAGGATATATTCTTAGAAGTGGGATTACTGGGTCAAATGGCAGTTCCATTTTTTACTTTTTGAGGAACTTCATACTGCTTTCCATGGTGGCTGCACCAGTCTACCTTCCCACCAGCAGTGCAATGGGGTTCCCTTTTCTTCACGTCCCCGCCAGCACTGGTCATTTGCTGATTTGTTGCTGGTAGCCATTCTTACAGGTGAGAGGTAATACCTCCTTGCCATTTTAATTTGCATTTCTCTGACAATCAGCGACTTTGAGCATTTTTCATATGTCTCTTCGCCAGTTTGGAGAAATATCTATTTAGATCCTTTGCCCATTTTTTAATTGGTTTGCTTGTCTTCCGTTTGTTAAGTTGTATGAGTTCCTTATATATTTTGGAGATTAACCCTTTATCAGATGTATCATGGCAAATATGTTCTCCCAAGAATGAGCTCCCTGTTCATTTTGTTGATAGTCTCTTTTGTTGTGCAGAAGCTTTTTATTTTGATGCAGTCTCATTTGTTTATTTTCTCTTTAATTTCTCTTGCCCTAGGTGATACATCTGTAAACGTATTGCTGCAAGAGATGTTTGAGATTTTGCTACCTATGGTTTCTTCCAGAATTTTTATAGTTTCACAACTTACATTTAAGTCTTTTATTCATTTTGAGTTTATTCTTGAGTATGGTGTCAGTTGGTGATCTAGTTTCATTTTTTTTTTTTTTTTGCATATACCTGTCTAATTTTCCCAGCACCATTTATTGAAGAGACTGTCGTGACTCCATTGTGTGCTCTTGCCTCTTTTGTCAAATATTAATTGAGCGTAATGGCTTGGGTCGATTTCTGGGGTCTCTGTTCTGCTTCATTGAACTCTGTGCCTGTTCTTGTGCCAGTACCAGGCTGTTTTGATTATGGTGGTTTTGTAGAATAATTTGAAATCTTGTATTGTGATTCCTCCAACTTTGTTCTTTTTTCTCAAGATTGCTGCATCTATCAGGGTCTTTTGGTTCCATATAAATTTTTGGAGTATTTGTTCTAGATCTAAGAAATATGCTGTTGGTATTTTAATAAGGATTATCTTGAATCTGTAGATTGCTTTGGGTAGTAAGGACATTTTAATGATGTTGATTATATTAATCCATGAACACGGTATTTTCTTCCACTTGTTTATATCTTCTTATACCTCTGTTTTCAACATCCTGTAGTTTTCCGAGTACAGGTCTTTTGCCTCCTTGGTTAAGTTTATTCTTCCTAAGTACTATCTTAATTTTTTTTGTTGTTGCAATAGTAAGTGGGATTATTTGTTTAGTTTCTCTTTCTATGAATTAATTATTGGTATATAAAAAAAGCCATTGATTTCTGGGTGTTAATTTTGTATCCTGCTACATTGCCAAATTCGTTTATTAAATCTGGAAGTTTTTTGGTGGAGTCTTTAGGATTTTCTATGTACGATATCTTTTTTTTTTAAATATATTTTATTGATTTTGTACAGAGAGGAAGGGAGAGAGATAGAGAGTTAGAAACATCAATGAGAGAGTCATTGATCAGCTGCCTCTTGCACACCCCCTACTGGGGATATGCCCGCAACCAAGGTACATGCCCTTGACCGGAATCGAACCCAGGACCTTTCAGTCCCCAAGCCGACACTCTATCCATTGAGCCAAACCGGTTTCGGCAATGTACAATATCTTATCATCTGTGAATACTAACCTTTTTACTGCCTCCTTTCCAATTTGAATGCCTTTTATTTCTTCTTATCAGACCACTATGGCCAGGACTTCCAGTACTATCCTATATAATCATATATAATAAAGAGGTAATATGCAAATTGACCATCACTCCAACACATAAGATGGCCACCCCCTGTGGCCAAACATGGCCGCCACAAAATGGCCAGCAGAGGAGGGCAGTTAGGGGCAATCAGGCCGGCAGAGGAGCAATTAGGCATTGATCAGGCTGGCAGGGGAGTGGTTGGCAGTGGTTCTCAACCTTTCTAATGCTGCAACCCTTTAATACAGTTCCTCATGTTGTGGTGACCCCCAACCATAAAATTATTTTTGTTGCTACTTCATGACTGTAATTTTGCTACTGTTAATGAATCGTAAATATCTGTGTTTCTGATGGTCTTAGGCTCTACAGCAGCGGTTCTCAACCTGTGGAACTGCTATCAGGGTTGCATATTAGTCTTTTATTATATAGGATATACACTGAGTGGCCAGACTATTACGTGTTCAGAGATCATAATAATCTGGCCCCTCAGTGTAGGTGGTAGTTCTTATTTGAATGTTTGATAAACTTCTCCTGAGAATTTTTTAATATGTATTTAAGTGTTCTGAAACCAGTTTGGCTCAGCGTATATGTATTTAAGTGTTCCTACATTAGCTGCATATATATTTACCAGAGTTATAGCTTCTTGTTTGATCAATTCTGTTAGTATTATGTAGTGACCTTTGTTGTCTCTTGTGATGGCCTTCACTCTGAGGTTTATTTTTTCAGATATGAGTATTTCTATCCCAGCTTTCTTTTTTTTTCTTTTTTCTTTTTTAAATATATTTTATTGATTTTTCACAGAGAGGAAGGGAGAGAGATAGAGAGCTAGAAATGTCGATGAGAGAAACATCAACTAGCTGCCTCTTGCACACTCCCTGCTGGGGATGTGCCCGCAACTAATGTACATGCCCTTGACCGGAATCGAACCTGGGACCTTTTAGTCCGCAGACCGACGCTCTACCACTGAGCCAAACCGGTTTTGGCCTATCCCAGCTTTCTTTCGTTTCTAATTGCATGGAAATTTTTTCCATCCCTCCACTTTTATCCTACGTGTCTTTTGTTCTGAGGTGAGTCTTATGTAGATAGCATATAATCGGGTCACGTTTTTTTATCCATTTAGCTACTATGTGTCTTTTGATTGGAGCATTTAATCCATTTACATTTAATATTATTAATGATATGTACTTATTCATTGCCATTTTAATTATGTATGCTATGTTTCTCTCTCTGTATATATTTCTTATTATTACAGCAGTCCCTTTAGCATTTCTTGCAGTGCTAGTTTGGTGGCGATAAACTCCTTTAGCCTATTTTTGTCTGGGAAGTTCTTTATTTCACATTCTATATTGAATGATAGCTGTGCTGGATTAATAATCTTGGTTGCAGATCCTTGCTTTCATTTACCCTGAGTACTTCGTGCCATTCCCTTTGATCCTATAGAATTTCTGATAAGAAATCAGCTGACAGACTAATGGGAGCTCATTGGATAACAAATTGCTTTGCTCTTGCTGCCTTTAATATTCTCTATTTGCCTTTAATTTCTGGCATTTTAATTATGATGTGTCTGGGCATGGACTTGTTTGGGTTCTTCTTGTATGTGATTCTCTGTGCCTCCTAGACTAGTGTGATGTTTTCCTTACCAGGTTAGGGAAGTTTTCTGCCATTACTTCTTCAAACACATTCTCTAGCCCTTGTTCACTTTCTTCCCCCTTCTAGCACTCTTATGATGTGAATATTGTTACCTTTCATGTTGCCCTACACTCCCTTATGCTGTCCTCCTTTTTCTCTTTTTTGTTTCTCTGAGTGATTTTTTTCTACTCTGTATTCTAATTCACTTATCCAATCCTCATCTTTCCCTAATCTGCTATATTCCTTCCAATGTATTCTTTATTAGTGCTATGTCATTCTTTATTTCCAACTGGTCTTTTTTCATGGTTACTATATCATTTCTCGTGCTATTGAGCATCTTTATTATCATTATTCTAAACTCTATTATCTCTTAAGTTTCTGATATTCATTTTGTTTAGCTTATCTTCTGGAGAATTCTCTTGTTCTTTCATTTGAGGCTTTTTTAATCCCTATTTTGTCTGCTTGTTTGGGGTTTGGTCTATGTATTAGGTGGATTTGCTATGACTTCCAATCTCTAGTGCAGGACAATGTCAGATGGTGTTTGTGACTGACTTTTACTCTTCTATTCAGAGCTATCAGCAATCCACAGCTTGTGGCTCCCTCTGCTGGGGCTGGGTGCCTTTAGAAAAGACCAAGGTGTGCACCATGCTCTGCTTTTCCTAGCTCCAGGCCCAGGAGTAGATCAGGCAAAGACTCAAAGCCTCCAGAGTTCCAGCTCTGCCTGCAGTGTGGTTGTTATTTTCTGAGTCTTCATCTGGCTACAGACCACAGAATGGGGAGATAGGTCTTTTAACATGGTGGGGAAACTGCCTCCCCCTCAACGCCTGGCAAAAACTACCTGGATAGCAAAGGTCCATGAAAGAATGATGTCCTCCACAGTGTGAGGGAATGATTCAGCACAGAGAACTGGGGTGGCTGCCCTCCAAGCTCCAACCCTGAAGCCCCCAACCCTGGGCTCTCCTCACACAGCTCCAGTGCCCTCCCTCTGCTGGAGCCCAAGGTGAGAGGCCACACACGAAATGTTGACCATTGGCCCTTTAAGAGTGTGCTACATTTCCTGCCATCTCTGGCAGGCAGACAACAACTCTGCTGATTTTCACAGCCTGATGTTCTGAGGGCTCCTTTCTCAGTTCTGGTTCTCTGGGCTGGGGAGCCCAGCTTGAGGTTTATACCCCAGAGTTGTCAGTGGGAACTCCCCACAGCTGAGAGATCTCTCCGGAACTTCAGGGGCTGTCTATGGAAGCCTGTCCACCCCTTTTGCACCTCTGCACTTCCTATAAGTCTCTATTTGGTCTCCACTTCCCATTCTAGATTATCAGGATTCTCTCCAGCTAGTCTTCAATTGATTTTTCAGGTGTTTTTTCTGTATTTTAGTTGTATTTCCAGTTTGGTCCTGGGAAGAGTGTCAGTGTAGTTTCTACTTTTTAATCTAGAATAAATTTAATCTAGAATATCAATTAAATTTATTGGGATGACATCCTATGTAATAAAAGCCTAATATGCTAAGTGTCACACTGCTTGTTCAACTGTTCGACCAGTTGCTATGATGTGTATTGACCACCAGGGGGCAGACGCTCTGATAGGTAGTTTAGTTTATTGCTGTGGTCTGGCTGATTAGGACTGGGTGAGATGGGCTGGACACACCCTGGAGCCCTCCTGTGGTCCCTCACCAGCTCCAAATGTGCACCAGTGGGGTTCCTTGGCCTGGCCTGTGGGGATTGGGCCAAAATAGCAGTCTGACATGCCTTGAAGGGTCCTGGATTGCAAGAGGGCACAGGCCAGGCCGAGGGACCTCACCAGTGCACAAATCCATGCACTGGGCCTCTAGTTGCTTAATCTATACTAATAAAGGGTAATATGCTAATTAGACTGACATCTTCCAGACAACCTTCTGGATATCCTTTGGGACAAAGCCACAGTGGCAGAGCCAAGGCAGAGGCAGTTAGGGGTGATCAGACTAGCAGGGGAGAGCAGTTAGGGCGATCAGGCTGGCAGGCAGAGGTGGTTAGTGACAGGCAGGCAGGCAGAGGTGGTTAGGGGCAATCAGGCAGGCAGGCAGAGGTGGTTAGGGGCGATCAGGCAGGCAGGCAGGTGAGCAGTTAGGAGCCAGCAATCCCAGACTGTGAGAGGGATGTCTGACTGCCAGTTTAGGCCTATCCCTGTGGGATCAGGCTAACCCAGCAGTCGGACATCCCCCAAGGGTGTCCTGGATTGGAGAGGGTTCAAGCTGGGCTGAGGGACCCCCCTACTGTGCACGAATTTTGTGCACCGGGCCTCTAGTAAAGTTATATAAGTTCTAAGTGTATAAGTCAATAATACATCATCTGTATATTGCATTGTGTTTTACCACCCAAAGTCAAATCTTTCTTCACCATATATTTGACCCCCATCTCTCTTGTCTACCTCTCTAGAATCCTCTTTCCCTCTAGTAACCACAATACTGTTGTCTGTGTCTATGAGTTGCTTTGTAGTATAATTTGAAGTCAGAGAATGAGATATATCTTGCTTTATCCTTCTTTCTCAAAATTGCTTTGGCTCTTCAGGGTCTTTTGTGGTTCCATGCAAGTTGTATGATTTTTTGTTCCATTTCTTTTTTAAAACACCATTGGGATTTTGATGGGGATTGTATTAAATCTGTATATTGATTTGGGTAATTTCACCATTTCGACTATGTTGATTCTTCCAATCCATGAACATAGGATATTTTTATATTTCTTTGTGCTTTTAAAATATTTTAAATGTTTTATTGTTTTCAGTTCATAGGTCCTCTACATCCTTTTGTTAATTACTTATTCTTTTCTTTTCTTTTATTCTTCTTGTTGCAATTGCAAAAGGAATTGTTTGGTTTCTTTTTTCATTTCCTATTCTGAAATTTCATTGTTAATATATAGGAAATGCAATGGAATTTTGTACATTGATTTTATATGCTTCCACTTCACTGTATTTGTTATTGTTTCTAAGAGTGTGATTAGGTACAGTTTCCATCTGGTAGCAGCTCCTTCCTGAGGGCTCGGCACTGGGGTGGGGGTGGAGCCCTGTGTGACCCAGGACCTCGCTCCTCGGACTGACAGAGGGAAAACAAGTGGTGAAGGATGTCTAACAGAATGCAATTAAGTGCCAAAATGCTTGGTGCAGGCAGGAAGTGAAACGGGAGTTTGCGGGAAGGGCAGTCATTAGGTGCAAGATCTGTTCTTGGTGACCTGTGGGGCAAGACTGTGTGTGAAGTGTGATGTAATCGCTGAGGGCATTGTGTCAGTGGTGGAGGGGGTGGGGGAGGGTGTCCAGGAGCATGGAGGGAAGAGGGGGGACATTGGGGGTGGGGTGAGATGGTTGTGAAATAGTTATTCTGGAAATAACACACATTCTAGTTTACAGGCCAGTTTGGGGCAATGTTGAAAATGACTCTGGGCAATGCTCCCTGGGCTTGGCCTTCACCATGCACAGGGCAGCTGGGGGCTCGGGGGCTTCCCACCACATGCTCCTCCCACCTGCGCGCTGCTCCTCCCTGCTCCCCAGGCTCCCTGCTCCCCAGGTTCCACCCCCCTTTCCCTTTCCTGGCACTTAGAATGCATTACACTCGGACCCTGTGCAGGCTCCTGCTCCCAGAGATGCCGCGGGCACTCCCGTCTCGGTCTTTGCACTGTTAGCCCTCACTCTGGAGTGTTCTTTCCTCGGCCTTTGTGAGGCCAGCTCCTCGCCTCCCAGGCTTCAGTGCAGACATTGCCGCTGGGAGTCCTTTCCTGGGCCCCCACCCCACCCCCACTCTTCCCCATCTAACCAGGGCCTCTGCCTGGTCACCTACATTCCCGGTAAATGTTCTTCTTAACACTTACAGCCTGGAATGTTCTTTTAACCTCTGTTCATGTCTACCGTCTGTTTCTGCGAGTCTGGAGTGTGCATCGTTGGCTGCTGTGTCCTTCGTGCTGTGAACAGTGCCTGACACAGCGAGTGTAAACGAGGTTAAACACAAAGAGAGAATTTTAAAAGTCGCAAGAGGAAAGCAGGTAGTTACTTACAAGCAAGCTCCCACCTTTCCCAGCCTTTCCGTTTCTTCCCTCCTGACACAAAGGATTAAATGCAGGCTGTCGGAGACTTCTGCAGCCTGTCTGTTCCCCTCCACCCCTCACAAGCCTGCTTCTGGGAGAGGGCCATTCATCTGAGCAAAGAGCGGGCGCTCGCTCGGTGCTCACACAGGCCCGTGCCCTCCGAGAAAGCCCTCCCTCAGCTGGAATTGCCCCTCCCAGAACCTGCCAGCAACCAAGGGGCCAGGTCAGTAACTGTCAGTCACCGTAGAGTGAGGCCTCCAGTTTACGGAGTGTTTACAGACATGTGACAGTCACTGTGCTGGGCAGTCCCCCCTCCAGCTCACGGAAGACCCACTGCCACTCTCCGAAGCACATAGCGCCCACCCCCATTTTACAACACAGCGACTGAGGCTCACAGGGAGGGCTTTGAGTGACTTGCCCCAAGAGAGATGGCCAGTCAACTTTAAAGACAGTGTTGTTTTGTCCTGGCCAGTGTGTCTAATGGTTAGAGCATTGGCCCATACACCAAAGGGTGTTGGGTTTGATTCTCAGCCAAGGGCACAGGCTTGGGTTGCAGGTTCCAACCCCCGCCTGGTCAAGACATGTGCAGGGGGCAACCATCGATGTGTCTCATGTTGATGTTTCTCTCTCTCTTCCTCCCCTCCCTCCCTTCCACTCTCTCTAAAAGTCAATGGGAAAAATATTCTAGCTTGAGAATTAACAAAAAGAAGACAATGATGTTTCTCTACAGCAGAGCCCCACATTCTCCATCTACCCAAAAGCCCTGTAAATAGTTAAAGAGAGTCCTCCGTGGTTTTCTCCCACCCTTCTCTTTTCTTTCACAGCTAAGCACTCCTGTTTCCTTAAGTCACTTCCCCAATTATCATAATAATTGAGCTGGCCTTCATTAATTGAAGTCCTGTTATGTGCCCAGCACCCAATAGGCAGACTGATAATCCTCCATAAGAACCCTAAGATATTTCTATCTAACCCTAAGATATTTTATAGATGAGCAAACAGCTGAAGCTCAGAGCAGTAATTTGTCTAATGGCAGTAAGTGACGAGAGTGAGGACTTGAGCCTGGGTCTCCTAGACTGTGAAAATGAGAAAAATGCTGGGTGAAGGGATGGAATGAGGACAGCGGGACTCGAGTGGGAAATGATGCCAACTTGGAGGTCCTCCCGTTTTACCTGCCTGTGTGTTCTGCAGGCTCGGCCTCCCTCTGAAGGGTGAGCAGGAACAGCCTGCAGGAGCCGAGTCTGCGAGGGAGGGGGGCCTTGCGTGGTGAGGGCCCTGCTATGGAGTTTACTTGACACCAATTCCAAGTTCTTAGAATTCCAAGCGTTAGCCCTGGTCAGTGGTGCTTAGTGGTTAGAGCGCTGGCCTGTGCATCGAAAGGTTGTGGCTTCACTTCCTGGTCAAGGGCCTGTACTGGGTTGCAGGTTTGATCCCTTGCCCCAAGCTGTGCATGCAGGAGGCAACCAGTCGATGTGTCTCGCTGGCATTGATGTTTCTCTCTCCCCCCTCCTCCCTTCCACTCTCTGTAAAAGTTAATGGAAAACAATATCCTCAAGTGAGGATTAACAACAACAAATATTTTTTAAAATAAGCTTTCTGAGATATACTTTACATAGCAATAAACTGCACGCCTATAAGGTACACAGTTGGTTAAGTTTCAGCAATGTGTACACCCCGAAACCATCACCACCATCACAGTGTTTTAAGTGTAAGTCACAAATCCAAAAGGATGGCATCCCCAGGGATGCATTTTTGAGGTTCTGGCCTTCATGGAGGGGCGGGAGGAAGGACTGCATGGCAGTGGAGCCCATTCCCAGCCCGGGGACAGCCTGGGAGGGTGAGTGGGCGCTGGGACCGCCATCTTCCCCTCCTCCAGCCACCGTGCTGCTGTGCGCGGCCCGGTTCCTCCTGCGCTCCCCATCCTGCCTGCTTCTCTGCTTCTCCATGAAGCCTGCAACCCAGTACAGGCCCTTGACCAGGAAGTGAAGCCACAACCCTTCGATGCACAGACCAGCGCTCTAACCACTAAGCACCACCGACCAGGGCTAACGCTTGGAATTCTAAGAACTTGGAATTGGTGTCAAGTAAACTCCATAGCAGGGCCCTCCCCAGGGGCTAAGGGGAAATTAACCTCCCGCTCTTAGGGATGAATAGTTACCTTATTTTCCGGCGTATAAGACGACTTTTGAAACGTAAAAAAGCCTGCTTGGATTGGCCAGAGTCAGAGAGGCGGTCTATTAAAAAAATAACTGGTGTTGCCTCAGAAGTGGGGCGGGGGGAGTCTTATACAGCAAATATAGGCCTAAACCTATGTTTTAACTGTAAAAATTAGGGGGTCGTCTTATACGCCGGAAAACCCCACTTCAAAGAAAAGACTTACTTTGCCGTCAAGATCAAGATTTGTGCAATTTTGGTCTTTTGCCCCCGATTTTCGGTTGACTTTTTTTCGTTTCAAAGGTCGTCTTATACGCCGGAAAATACGTAAGTAAAATGGAATCACATCGGCTGGCCCTCCAGCCCGGGCAGCCTCTTCAGGGCTCTCAGCTCAGCAGGGAGAGCCTCCGAGAGGGTGCCGGGCGGGAGCCGCAGGTCAGCCTCCCCTCCCTTCCCAGCCGCCCTCCTGACACCTCCTCCCCAAATATGCGCCCAGTAAGGGAACAGGAACACCCCAACGCAGTGAGGGTGCCTTGGAGAGACCTCTAGCGGCAAAGACGAAAGCCCGCTCTGAAACAGCTAAGTGGCTTCAATACCACCCTCACCTAAGACCCCCTCACTCCCCTCAGCTGAAGTGTCCCTGCTCCATAGTCCCTAAGCCTGCCATCGGTCACCAGCACCTCCTGCCCTTCGAAATGCAACTATCCAAGCACCTGTCTTCTCTCGCTTCTGGACGATAGTTCTCTTCAACATGACCCTCATTAGACCCATCATGGTCCCCTAGCACAGTGTCCGCAGGCACTTGTTCAACAAACGAGGGAAAGACCCACCGCCCCGCCCTCGGGGAGGCGGTGTGGCTCCCGGTGAGCCGGACTCGAAGCTGCAGGAGGCTGTGGCCGGTGCCTCTCACCCCGTGTCAGCAGGAGGTAGTGTGCACCGCACACACCCACATGGTGATTCTCACTCACACGTTGTCCCTGGGGCCACGGAGATGCCGCAAGGTCTTTCTTTCCGTGTTCTCTCCCGGCAAAGCTGAGGCGTGGCTGGCAGCCATGGCTTACGGAAGGAAGGCGACCACTGTCGCTGGGAAGCCGTCTCTCGGGATTCCAGAAGGTGTGATGAGCCGGGAGAGAGTAGGCAGTCGGGTGAGACAGAATGGTTGTGAGCAAGGTGAGGGGTGAGCCCCGTTTGGAAAGAAGCCTGCGAAGTGCGGTGCCCGTGGCCACCAGCCCATTTCCCATGCAGAGTCCTCTCTGCCTGTGGACAAACGTGGAACCAAGGGATCCAGACTCCAGGTCCCTCAGAAAGGAATCCGTTTATGGATTGGACAGCATTATGTTTGAAGCACAGGCATGCCTCGGTTAGTTTCTCAGTTTTGAAGCATTTTTCAGATGTTTAGATTACAGGAGCCAGTGAAATTCCAAAAATAAATGTGGGCATAAAATCAGAGGCCCACTTTTTAGATATGGCTGGCTATCAATATTAAACAAAAATATGAATTATCATCCTGCCATGAAAGTTTTTCCTACAGCCGAAACCGGTTTGGCTCAGTGCTAGAGCGTCGGTCTGCGGACTGAAAGGTGCCAAGTTCGATTCCGGTTAAGGGCATGTACCTTGATTGTGGGCACATCCCTGGTAGGGGATGTGCAAGAGGCAACTGGTTGATGTTTCTCTATCATCGACGTTTCTAGCTCTCTAGCTCTCTCCCTTCCTCTCTGTAAAAAATCAATAAAATATGTTTTTTAAATGCTACCATGTTTAAAAAAAAAAAAAAGAAAGAAAAGAAAGTTATTCCTACAAAAGCAATGGCTCTTCCACAACAATAATAACAAAGAGCAGCCACACGCGAACAGCCCTGTGAGCTGCGCTTGCCGAAGGCGGCCTCATTGTAAGGACTCACCGCTATGGCGTTTTCCACCAGACATAGGGCAGCCCCTGTATCTTTTCTTCCCTAAGAAGCTACTAGAATTTAGTCATGGACAGCAGCACAGTTTACACCCTAGAGTTAGGGACTCTCTACAGGAGAGAATCTCTTGACATTCCTCACCCCTCGGAGTCACACGGCCGGGAGCCCCGAAGTTTCCGCCTGACCCAGGACCAGGACGTGGCTCACAGAGCGCCCTCTTCGGGAAGGATCCAGAGGCAGCATCTTCCTCTGGCGTTTTCTTGGAAACTTGGGATCCACTGAGTTATTTCCGCTTGCAGCTAAGACTCCCAAGCTTGCGGCCTTTATCAGCAAATGCAGTGGCCCAAGCAAATCATACGCCGAAGCCAAAATGCCTCCAGCTGTGTTTCTGGGTCATGAAAGATGAAGGAAAAACTACCACTTTTGCAAGATAGAGCCTTTCCCCCAGATTCTCGGTTGTACTTCCAAAAGCTTAACATGGCACTATCGTGTTTCACAGCAAGCACAAGCCACAAGGCGTGCGCCAAGGGAAACACTGCTGGGCTGAGTAATAGGGTAGGAGTTAAATGTCTTAAACTAAGAGTTCTCTAATTCCTAAATTAAAGGGAACTCGTGGGGCCTGAAAAACAGAGAACGTGAAGCCTGCTGCCTCTAAGACAGAAGGGCCTTTTCAGAACACGGACAGGCCAGGGGTCATCCGTGGCAGAGGCTCCCAGACCAGGCAAGGACTCAGAAGGAGGGATAAGCGGAGGCTGGTTTTATTTTTTCAGTGCTTAACCAATCAGCTCGATGGCAGGTGGAGCCATGAATGTGACATTTCAGGAAGTGCTTTAGTGTCCAGATGGGAAAGGAGCCAGAGCAGGATAGAATGTGAATGAGGACCAGCTGATCTTTGCTTGTGTCATTCCTTCCTCTTAACCATCTTGCTTCCCTGGACAGATAAGAAGGACACGGTTGGAACTTCCTTTGTGCACAGTATGAAAATTTTCAAACCTCTTCCTGGTCCCAAATACCTAGATTTGAAGGGAAAGCCAAGTTAGCATCTTGTAGTAGAAAGAGTGTGAAAAGAGCTCATTCTGAGGGACAAGGTTTGAAAAAGTTTAGACTCATAGAGCTGTGATTTAATTTTATTTTTCCTTTACAGTTGGCATTCAGTGTTATTTTATACTAGTGCCCCGGTGCACAGCTTCCTGCACCCTGAAAGGAAATTAATTAAAAGAGGCCAGTGGGGCAGGACTGGGCTGGGCGGTCCAGATATGCTCTGGAGCCAGCCTCCCAGGCGCCTGCATCTGTGGAGTGAGCAGGGTCCCTCCGGCAGGTGGGATCCCTTGGCCTGGACTGCGGGGATCAGGCTGAAACTGGCTTCCCACATCCCCGAGGGTTCCAGAGTGCAAGAGGGCACTCTGCAAAGTTGCTGTCCTACAGGGTGCGGAAGACAAATGCAAGCGTGCAGTAACCAGATGTGGGGCGACAGTGCCCCAGCAACAACATAACCCACGTCAGAAGGTGGAATCCCGTGGCCCCACGGGGCATGGGGCCTCCTCTCTGGTTTCGGTGTACATCACCTGAGAACCACCGCTGCCAAGTCACTGCAGCTCAGCAGCTCCTGCATTGTGCGTCTGTCCCCTGGTGGTCAGTGTGTGTCGTAGCAACCAGTCGGTCCGTGGGAGGGACACTTAGCATGTTAGCCTTTTATAGATATAGATTTGTTTCAGTTTACAGCTTAGTGGTTAGACAACGATAAAATTAATGAAGTGACCCCCAGTAGTACCCACCTGGCACCATGCATACTGGTAGTTATTACAATATTATTTACAATATTCCCTATGTTACACCTTACATTCTCTTAAAAGTTTCATAACTAACCACCAACTTGTACTTCTTAATCTCTTCACCTTTTCAACTCTGTCCTCCAACCATCCTTCCATCTGACAACTGCCAGTCTGTTTTCTGTATGTTTTTTGTTTATTTTAATGGATTTCGGAGAGAGAGATAAAAACATCAATGATGAGAGAGAATCATTGTTAGGCCGCTTCCTGCACACCCCCAACTGGGGACCGAACCCACAACCTGAGGCACGTGCTCTGACCAGGAACCAAACTGTGACCTTCTGATTCATTGGTTGACGCTCAACCACTGAGCCACACCCCTGGGCTATCTCAGTTTTATTTGTTTATTTACTTTGTTCTTTAGACTCCAAATATAAGTGAAATCATATGGTCTTTGATTTTCTGTTTGACTTATTTGACTGAGCATAATGCCCTTTAGGTTTAACCACGTTGTTGCAAATGGTAAGATATCATTCTTTTAAAGGCTGTCATAATCCATTGTGTATATGTGCCACATCTTTATCCACTATTGTACTTATGGGTATTTTGGTTGCTTCTACCGGTATGTCTTGGATATTATAAATAATACTTCAATTAACAAAGGAATGCAGCCTGGCTGGTGTGGCTCAGTGGTTGGGTGTCGACCTATGAACAAGGAGGTCATGTTTCCATTTCCAGTAAGGGCACAAGCCTGGGTTGCAGGCTTAATCCCCAGAGGGGGATAGGCATGCTGGAGGTAGCTGATCGATGATTCTCTCTCATCATTGAAGTTTCCATCTTTCTTTCCCTCTCCCTTCTTCTCTGTATTTAAATATACTCTGTATTTAAATATATAAAAGTATTTAAAAATACTTTTTAAAAATACAACAAAAGAATGCTTATATCTTCCAATTAGCATTTTGGATTTCTTCAAATAACTACCCAGAAGTTGAATTCCTGATACAGAAGGATGATAGCCATTCTGACATTTATCTCCATGGCAGTCCTATCAACAATGCTTTCTCCGCATCCTTGTCAACACTGGTTGACTGTGGACTTATTGATGATAGCCATTCTGACAGGTGTGAGGTGATATCTCTTTGTGGTTTAATTTGCATTGCTCCTGGAGCATATTTCCATAGGCCTTTTAGTTATCTATGTCTTCTTTGGAGAAAGGTCTATTAGGGTCCTCTGCCCGTTTTTTAATTGGATTGTTTGTTTTTTGGTGTTGAGTTGTATGAGTTCTTTATTAATCTTGGATATTAATCCCTTATTCAATATATTCTTGGTGAATATGTTCTTCCATTCAGTAGGTTCTCTTTTTGTTTTTCATTGCTGTGCAAAACTTTTTAGTTTATGTAGTCCCATTTGTTTATTTTGTTTGTTTGTTTCTCTTGCCTGAGGAGGTATATCATAATAAATGGCTAAAAGAATTTACTATTTGTATTTTCTTATAGGATTTTATGGTTTTGAGTCTTATATTTAAGTCTTTAATTCATTTTTTATTTTATTTTTGAATACGGTGTTAGAAGGCGGTATGTTTCATTTTTTATATGCATCTGTCCAGTTTTACCAACACCATTTATTGAAGAGACTGTCCTTATCCCATTGTGTATTCTTGCTTCCTTTGTCATAGATTAATTAATCGTACAGGTGTGGTTTGTCTCTGAGCTCTCTATTCCGGTCCATTGGTCTTTGTTTTTACACCAGCTTTGAATTATAGATTGATATCGGGTAGCATAATACCTTCTTTCTTAAGATTGCTTTGGCTTCTGTGGTTCCATACAAATTTTTGGATTATTTGTTTTAATTCTATTAAAAATGGCATTGTTGTTTTGGGTTGAATAGAATTTGTAGATTACTTTGGTATAGACACTTTAATAATGATAATAATTCCTACCCATGAGCACAAAAGATAGCTATTTGATCTTCTTCAATGTCTTTCTTTAATGTCTTATAATTTCCTAAGTACAAGTCTTTTATCTCCTTGGTTCAATTTATTCCTAGAATCTTAAAAATAACATTTTTATTGATTTTAGAGAGGGAAGGAGAAGGGAAGAGAGAAAAAAACATCAGTGTGAAAGAGAAACATTGATTGGCTGTCTCCTGCATGCTCCCTACTGGGGATCAAGCCCACAACCCGGGCCTGTGCCCTGACCCCAGAAAGGACCCAGGCATGGGACAAAGCTCAGCCAACTGAGCCACACTGGCCAGGGATCCTAGGTATTTTTTATGCAATTGTGATTGGGATTCTTTTTTTATTTTTATTTAATTGAATTTATTGGGATGACATTGGTTAATAAAATTATACATGTTTCAGGAATATTGTATTTTGTGTTTATCACCCCAGGTAGAATTGGTTGGTTTTTTTTTTAAATTTCTCTTTCTGCTAGTTTGTTATTGTATAAAAATGCAGTCATTTCTGAATATTAATTTTTTATCCTGCAGCTTTACTAAGTCCATCTATCAGTTCCAGTCGTTTTTTGGTTGAATTTTTAGGGTTCTCTGTGTAATAAGTATCATGTCATCTGCAAGTCATGACAGTTTTACTTCTTCCTTTCCAATTTGAATGACTTGTATTTCTTCTCCTTGTCCAATTGCTTTGGGTAGGACTTCCACTACTATGTTAAATAAAAGTGGTGAAGGTGAATATTTCTCTTATTCCTGGTCTTAAGGTAAATGCGTTTAGCTTTTCCCCATTGTGTATGAAGTTAGCTGTGGGTTTGTCATATATGGCCTTTATTACGTGTTCCCTCTATTTCCACTACGCTGCGAGTTTTTATCATAAATGGATGGTGGATTTTGTCAAATGTGTTTTCGGCATCTATTGATATATTCAGATGATTTTTTTCCTTCCTTTTATTAATGTGGGGTTAATTGATTTGCAGATATTGACTCAACCTTGCATCCCAAGAATAAATCCCGAGGGCTGTGATTTTAAAAATCTGGTGGGGGGTGGGCTCTCTGGAGAGCTCCATTTTCTACCTGCTGTGGAACCTTAAATAAGTCACACATTTCCGTAGACTGCGCTTGTTATCTAAGCATTGTGTGTCTGACGAGTATAAGGGCGGTAGGCTCATCCGGGACCAGGAGTCTCCAGAAAACCCGGCGATGCAGTGGCTCCCGCTGCAGGGAGGCAGCCCTGGGTGGCGCCAGCTGCTCCAGCTCTGACTGATGCCGGCCCACCTGCCCCGCATGAGTGACGCTGCTCACTCTGCGATGGCCTCCTGTCCCGCCCGGAAATGAGTTCTTCCCAAGAGGTTCCAGTAAAGCTCCGGCTCTTACTCATCAGGGCAAGTCTGGGGGAGGTGCTGACTGAGCAAACGAGCAGAGGAAGGAGGCCCCGGTCTGCCACCGAGGAGGCAGGGTGTGACCTGCAGGCACCCTGCCAGGCTCCCCTGTGACTGAGCTGAGCCAGGAACTCCCTGCAGCCACAGGCTCGGCTACCGCTGCCTCTGACTAGCTGGGTTCAGGCTCCTGCGTGCGGTCTGTTCTCCGGTGTAGGCCAGACTCCTCCAGACGTCATGCCTTCCTTCTGCTCAGAGCACCCTCCCCTCGTTTCCGCTGGTCCCAGCTCAGATGTGCGCCCTCTGTGCCACTGTGCCCTCTGGGCCTGCGGCTGTGCCTCCAGACTGCCCACAGCTGCTTAGCAAACATCTGCCTTCGTCGCGATGGGTGTGCTCATGTGCCAGCCCCTCTCCGCAGGAGGTTGTCCACGTTGAGGATGAAGTTGAGGCTCGTGGCCGTGGCATGGCCGGAGCCTGGCACAGGGCTGCTCAGTGCTGAGTGTAAAGACACCGGGCCAGGCTGGGCCGTGAGCAGCAGGGGTGCTGCCCGGAGGCAGCATGTCCGATGGCCGTGGACGGACCTTCGTTCCTGGAAGCAGCAGAAAGCGTGGGCCTCGGGCGCAGCACACCGGAGGAACCGCTGGCACCGGCGGCCGTGGCTGGGTGGACGGTGGCTGGGGCGGGTGCCAGAGCGGGAGCGGCCTCCAGGGAGGTGGCTGGTCACTGTCCGTGGAGCCGGGAAGGCGGCCGCGGTGACTCCGGAGACGGGGGCTGCGGCTGCTGTCCGAGGCCCCGGCGGGAAGCGCCCCTTCCCGCAGCCCCTGTGGCCGCAGGGCCCTCAGCTCCGTGAGCGCACTGCCAGCAGATCCGCCACGGGAGCCCACCCCGCAGACCAAGGGGAGGTTAGGATCCGGCCAGTGTCCCAGCGCCCAGCGGGGCTCTGGCCCCGGCCACTCAGCGAAGTTCACTAAACATAGGTGAGGGCTGCGGCGCCCCTGCAAGGCGGGAGGCCAGCCAACGTGAAACTCTCCCTCCCTCCCCCTCCTCCTCCCCCTCCTCCTCTTCCTCCTCCTCCTCCCCCTCCTCCTCTTCCTCCTCCCCCTCCTCCTCCTCCTCCTCCTCCTCCTTCTCCTCCTCCGGCCTCTGAGCCAGCTGCCTCCAGGCGCCCCTGTCTCAGGCGCTCCCTCAGCTGGCCTGGCAGTTTCCAGACTGCAAATGCTAACACGTGGTCCTTTGGAGCTTCTGCTCTGTCCCCCCACCCCTCCACCCCACCCCCTCCTGCCTTGAGGGTCCTTCACATCCAGGCACTCCCCCTGCCCCTCCCGTAGCCCCATGCTGAGACCCAGGGTGCGGAGAGGGTGAGGGGGTGCAGCACAGGGCCCAGGAAGCCGCTGGGGCGGCCGCAAAGCGGTGGGCTGAGGGCGATGAGGGCGATGAGGGCGATGAGGGCGATGAGGGCTCTGGGCCCTGTTCCTAAAGGCTCCAAGCCCAGTGGAACACGCAGACAGAGAAGGAAAGCCCCAAAGGGGAATCCTGGGCAGCACTAGCTGTGTGAGAGCACGTAACTGAGCCTTGTAAACCCAGGGAGAGGGCAGGGCCAGAAGGAAGTGCTGCTGGCCAGTCTTGGAGGGCTTCTGGGGAGTGACTGGCAGGAAAGGGTGGCGCTGGGAGGGGCTGTAGGCAGGCACAGCCTCCCTGGTGCTGCCGCAGTGGAGATGGCGGGGCAGAGCCTAAGAACAGCCCCGTCTCGTTCCAGAGGAGCCAACCCCTGACCGGCCTCAGTGTGTCCAAGTCCGGGGGAGGGGGGGGTGGCCTCTCAGAGGAAAGCTGCTCGCGGAGCCAGCTGCACGGGGCGTGTACGGGAGCCCAGCGGGCGTGGCCTGCTGCTGTCTGCCCGCAGCTGGAATGCCTGGCCCGGACAGCACCACCCTGGCCAGATCTGCGCGCCCCCTGCCCTCCCTGGGAAGGCGGCCTGTGCCCCCCGGGCGCTGGAGGAGGCCGTGTGGAGGGGGAGGAAGCGGTGTGGCAGCGTTTCCGCTCAGATTCTTTGGGAGCGCCTTCAGTCCCACCTCTTTGCTGAGCTTGGCAGCCTGGTTTCCCTCCGTCAGTGTCAGTGTCAGAACAGGCATTCTGCTTCCCCACCCATCTTCCACCCTCGTCCTTCGCCTTTGTTTCCTGAGCCCCTCACTGGCTGCCCCTGCAACCCGCTCTCCCTGGGACCCCCTCCCCCTGAGACCCCTCCCCCTGAGATCCTCTCCCCCTGGAGCCTTCTCCCCCTGGGACCCCCTCCCTCTGGGACCCCCTCCCCCTGGGACTCCCTCTCCCTGTGACACCCTCCTCCTGGGACCCACTCCCCTTAGGACCCCTTCCCCTGAGCCTCCTCCCCCTGAGACCCCCTCCCCCTGACACCCCCTCCCTTTGGACCACCTCTCCCTGGAACCCATTCCCCTTGGGACCCCCTCCCCCTGGAACCCATTCCCCTTGGGACCCCCTCCCCCTGGAATGCCATCTCCCGCCTGCACAGCCCGTCTTGCACAGGAAAGGGGCAGACTGCTCAACTAGGGCTAGCACCCCTCTCCCTGCAACCCTCAACTTGAACCCACAACTGCTTCTTCTGGAAGGATTGCCCCACACTGCAGGCCCCATGAGGGCGAGCTGTAACTGGGTCACCTCTGGGACCGTGGCAGCAGGTGACACGGAATGGAGCCGTGGCATGGCCTCTGCAGCACACTGGCCAGCTTTGCTTCATCTTCTGACTCGAGAGTGACAAAGCCTGGGATACACTGAACCTCTGAGTGTCATTTCCTCAGATGCCAGAGACAAGAGACAGGAAGAAAAGTGATGTAACCCCTCTTCATAGGTTGACCTCTAAGGTCATCTCTCTATATAAAAGGCTAATATGCTAAGGGTCCATCTGGGTAGTGACATCACGTAGCAATGCCCGGCTTCCTCTCCCTAGTGACTAGCCTCCTTGTGGTTTCTTTAGCCCAGGAACATGACGTGCTTTATAGCCAGGTGCAAACATTTTACACTGTAACCAAATGTCTGTGAAGCGTTTTCCTGTGCCTCATCTCATTTGATCCTCACAGAAGTCCTGGAGTAGGTAGATAGGAGATTTGGTGGAATCCTACTTTCTTTTCATTAGCCGGAAAACAGAGATTTAGAAAGCTTAGAAACTTGACCCGACTGAAAGGAAATAAGAAATGTGAGAACTTGAAAATGACTCCAGGTTTTCTCACTGCGCAGAATGTAGTCAAACACTGCTGCAGTTAAGTATGTAACCCTTTGTCTCTCTGTGTGATCTACAATAATAATCTGCTTCAGGCTGATATTTACTGCTGTGTTGCTGACAATTACCTGAAAGAGAAGTTTGGGTGCTTCACTGGGCTAGAAAAAAGTTTAGCTACATCAGAAAGCAGGTCTATGCCGAAACCGGTTTGGCTCAGTGGATAGAGCGTCGGCCTGCAGACTGAAGGGTCCCAGGTTCCATTCTGGTCAAGGGTATGTACCTTGGTTGCAGGCACATCTCCATTGGGGGTGTGCATTAGGCAGTTGATCGATGATTCTCTCTCAACGATGTTTCTGACTCTCTATCCCTCTCTCTTTCTCTCTGTAAAAAATAAATAAAATATATCAAAAAGAAAAGAAAGAAAAGAAAGCAGGTCTAATCAAGCAAGTTTATTCTCTATCTATAAAAGGCTAAGTTGACTCATGGATGCATGATACATAGAAAGCTCTCGCTGGCGCCAATTGAACGCGTGTGTTTTGATCTGTCGTTGTCGACCGTGAATTTGGTTGACACTTCCACTGTAGAGAAAGGGCGAATAGTGATATTAAAATATTGCTTCTACTTAATTTCCTTTCGGTGTGCATGAAGTCATGCACCGGGCCACTAGCTGATAGTGACAGCCACTGCTCAGTCAGTCCTCCCACGTGGGGCGTGTCCTGCTGAGCGCTGTGCGTTCCCCTGAGGTGCTCAGTGCGTGCCTGGCTCACAGTCAGGCTGGCTGTGCCCGTCACTGCGCATAGACCCTCAGTCGCGCTCCTCTTGGCCTCATCTCACCTCTCAGCAGCCCCGAGATGGTGGAATTCCTGGGTCCTCAGGGTCCGACGCCAGGAAGTCCTCAAAGCGGGAGAGCAGCTCGGGCTCCGTCGGCGGTGGTTTGCTGACCGGCTCTCCCGGGAAAGGTCGCCCGTTCAAACACAGCCGGCTCTCGTCGGGTTTAGACAGGGCAGGAGGCCGGAGGTGCTGCAGCGGGGAGGGAGGAGCGGGCTGTTGGGGTTCGGTGTGGACCCGGCCATGGAGCGTCAGGCTGAGGCGCACGCTCTGCCGGTTTGCAGCTCTTGGCGTTTGCCGCGTCCCCGCATGACCGTGTACGGTCAGTCCCTCCAGAGAGGCGTGCAGCCCCGGGGCTGGGGGGACGTGATGAAGCCGGAGGGGAGGCACCTGGCCTTGGGAAGCGAGGATCTACGGAAACCTCACCCCCAAGCACTGCGGACTTCCCAGAGCCGCTCCCCTGCTCCCCTTGCGGCCTCAACATGAGACGTGAGCGCGGGCCAGTGCGGAGGGCGGCTGGAGGGCAGGAGAAATGGAAGGGAGGCGGCCCTCTGCCGTGAGCTTCATTTTATCAGCCATGGCCCTTCCCTGACAGGTGAAGTCGGATCCTTCACCAGAGCGCGGGGCAGGGAGGACGCCCGGGAGCTCCGTGTCGCCCTGCTGCCGGGCTCTGGTCTGAGGGGGCGCCGCGGGGCCGGGCAGTGGACCGCAGGCTCTCAGTGCCTGGCCTGATGAGAGATGCGGTGGAGGCTTGGAAACAGGCTGGCCGGCCCAGGTTAGGTGAAAGAACCCGTCCTCACAGCCAGCTGGGCGAGCTGCTGGCCCGTCCGGACACTACGATGATGATCGTTAGGAAGAGAAGGCTGACGGCTGCCGCGGCCGCAGGCAAACAGTGCTTTGGGGCGGTCCCAGGTGCCTGCATGCACACGGGATGCAGACGGTCCTGCCCTGCTCACAGGATGGGCATGTCCGGGAGGAGGGGCGGGAGCATGGGCAGAGCAGCGGGTGGACCAGGAGCATGGCATTACTGTGCAGACCCCAGACAGCGGGTCAGGAGCTGTCTGCTAACTATTGGACTTCCTCAATGGTCAGAACTGGTGGGTTAGCTTCCTCCTGACCTGACAGAGGAAGGAACCGAGGCTCATAGAGGCTGAGTAAATGGCCCACAGTTTCACACTTGGCCTGTGGCAGACCTAGGATTTGAACTTCTCCCCCTTCTCGGGTTATGTTAGCAGCTATTCCCCAGAATACTCCCCTGGGGGGGGCCTCACACGTCCTCAGGAAGCCGGCTGCAGGCTGGATGCTGCTGCCGTGGATGTGAGGCCGGTGTAACTGGAAGAGGGGTCTATTTCTGTTAGAACAGCCTGTTCCCTGTGCCGTGTGGAATGACACTGTCAAAATCCCATTTTTCTGGTTGATTTTCCTAGAACTTTGTAGAGGTCATGACCTTCTGTTATGACAGCCTTTCTTCCTTGGCCAAATAAAAATACATTTGCGGGAGCCACAACATTCTTCGGTTAGTTTCGAGTCTGAGGATCTGGCTAGTCCCTGCGAGGAACTTCAGGAGTTTGTTGTCACATTTAAGAACCATTTGGTACAAATGTATTCATTCACCCACGTTTGTTGAGCCCTTACTAGATTCCTGTCCCTCAGTTCAGTACAGGGGTCGGGAGAAAAACTGAACGTGTGTCTTTCTCTACGAGGCAGATACTTCAACAAGTGCGATGTAGTACCGTGTTTCCCCGAAAATAAGACATCCTCCGAAAATAAGACCTAGTGCATGGAAAGATAAAGACATCCCCTGAAAATAAGACCTAGCGCAACTTTGGGAGAAAAAATTAATATAAGACACGGTCTTATTTTCGGGGAAACAGGGTACACACCAAACCTCGTGATGCTCAGAGCTCCGTGCAGAGAGCTGCTCTCACTCAGCTGACTTTTCATTCGTTAAAAAACAACATCAAGCAGTTCGTCCTAAGGCTCTTGTAAGTACTGAGAAACTTGGAGAGAGTCCATTGGGGAGACAGATAATAAGGAGATAAGTTACATACAAAGGTGGCAAAATCCGTAACAAGTAAGGGCAATTTGGGTAAGCATACTACCATCCATTTGCCTGGGTGGCCAGTTACTTAGCACTTTATCTGCAGAAGAGCAAGCTATACATGGAGGTGTATGCTGCTGTTACCATCACTGTCGTCATTGTTGGCCACCATCTGATGAATTCATCTGGACCTTTTCTTATAAAATCGGGGCGATATTGCCGTCTCTCAAGTTCGTAGAGGAAGTCTGTGCAGAGTGACTCAGTGGCTCGGGCAGTGATTGGGAGCCGAGGTGCGGGCGCTCCGGCTCAGAGCTCCCTCCGCCCGTGGGCCCGCAGCCCGCGCTGGGCAGCAGTCCGGCCTCCTCGGCTCAGAGCAAACTGCTCTGACGCTCCCTCCAGCCTGTGCTCCGACCGTCTCAGCTCCCTCCCTCCCTCTGACCATCACTGAGCCGGCAGGCCCCGGCAGGGCAGCTGGTTCTGCTGACCCGAGGGGAACGCAGACACCGGGCTCCAGCCAAGCGCAGGCTCGGGTTCGATGGCGCCTGAGCTGGGCCCGGGGCCTGCATTTCTAACAGGTCCCGGTGATGCTGGTGCCGTGGTCTCCGGACCACTCTTCGGAGGGTGAGCTGCCCACTGCGAGCCCAGAGCTCTCCCAGCGGCCGGCCTGCCTCCTGCCCTGCCGCCCAGCTCAGGCCACCCTACCTTCCCCAGAGCCTGCGCCCGCGCTCCTAAGAAGCGTCCCTCCCGTGGCCTCCCCTCTCCTCCGCCCCGCCTGCTTCTGCTGAGTTCGTCTTCTGTTCCTCCCCTGGTGCAGTGACGGCAAACGGACACGCACCCCCCAGCTGAGGTGAAGGCCTCCACGCTCTGGCCCAGCCTTTCAGGGTGCGAAGTCTCACCTCTCCCGCCGATCCGCCCCGCTTTACCCCGCTGCCCTCTGCCTCAGGACTCCTCCCGCCAGGCTCCTCCTGCCTCAGCCGTGGCCCACGCCCTCTCCGCCATCGGGCACAGGCACCACTCGCGCTGGAAATGAGCTCGAACCCGCCACAGCTCCTCGCCCGCACGTTACTCACGTGCCCTCTGCCTTCCCCGTGGACCCTAAGCGCCCTCGTGCCTCTTGGCAAACCTGGAGGACCTGTCCGGGGCCTTGCTCCCAGCAACCCTCAGTTCCCCCCAGCTGCCTGGGCGTCCTGCTCCCGGCTCCTTTAATGGACTGGCTCTCTCCGCATCGCTTACATTCCGGGTCAGACGTGTGTTAACATCACCAGCCGCCTCGCATCCTTTTGGGAAATCAGTAAGCTGTAAATCATCAATAAGCGGTCGCAAGAGCAGATGCTCGGGAATGTTGTTAGATAAATAAACGGTGCTTTCCTCCAAGCCCAGTGAAGAGCAGGTTGCTGTCCGCTCCGCCCACTCCTTCCGGCCGGGCCCTTTGCTGGTGTCCCTCTAAGAGGGCTCCTGCCGCTCCTGGGCGCCTGCTGCCCTTAGGGTGCAGGGTCTGACGGGCAGCTGCTCTGTACTCAGCAGCACTCACTTCGGTGCCGTCCCCGAGGCTGTGCTGTGAGCTCCTTCCCGTCCAGGGCTGTTTCCTCTGCATCCCCACACTCACATGTCACTCACAGCACAGGGCCCGTCCCAGCACACAGCGGGTGGGTCTCTGGAGCTCTGGAAACATCCAGGAGCCCGATGGCCACAGCCCGCCCCAGGCCCATGGAGTCCGATGGGCTTCAAACGTGAGTGTCTGTGCACCTGAAGGCTTGATAACACACAGCGTGCTGGCCCCAGCCGAGCTTGAGGCCTGGACCAAGGACTGTTTCTGTCAGATGCCCCCGACGAGGCTGGCGCTGTGCTGAAGAGGCTCTTGGAGGACTGTAGGCCCAGCCCTGCTCCGGGGGGTGGGGAGGGGGGTGCCACAGTGCCCCCTGCAGGCAGAGCCGGCGATGGCGCACGGCGGACTCAGGAAGGCCCTGTGGACCAGTGACCTGTGCCCTCTCAGCCCAGCTCCCCAGGAGCTGACAGGGGACTCGCAGGTAGAGGCCTCCGCAGATGGCCGCAGCCTGCCCCCGCTGCAGGGCTGCTGGGCAGGAAAGCCCAGGGACCGGGGTGGCCCGGTCCAGTCATTGACAGGAGGAGGCGTCACCGTCAATTCTGTGCAGCTTAGGAAGCAGGAAACCGGACACCGTCTCCACCTGACTCTCCCCAATGGTCCACATGACTCGCCGGCTCCTGCCCCCAAGCTCCGTGTCCCAGATCTGCTGCACTCTCCGCCTTCTTACCGCGGACACTCCGCGCTCCCGAGCCCAGCCCCGAGGAGCCTGAACCCGAGCAGAAGCCGTCGGCCACCTCCGCTTCAGGATGTCAGGGTTCTTCCTCTTCTGGGGTGAGGGCAGGGCAGGAGGGCGATGAAGCTCATGACAATAGAGTCGGATTGTTGAAACACATTCTTAGCACCAGGGTCTGTTCTGTGGTTCTCTGAGCATTTACTAGCTTGTTATAAGAAATAAAACCGCTGAAACCGGTTTGGCTCAGTAGATAAAGCGTCGGCCTGCAGACTGAAGGGTCCCAGGTTCGATTCCGGTCAAGGGCATGTACCTTGGCTGCGGGGGACCCGGTAGGAGGTGTGCAAGAGGCAGCTGGTCAATGTTTCTCTCTCATTGATGTTTCTAGCTCTCTATCCTTCTCCCTTCCTCTCTGTAAAAAATCAATAAAATAATATTTTAAAAAAAGAAAAGAAATAAAACCACCACACCATCAGCAGCAGGCAGGAGGCCCTATAACAGACATGCTAGATGTGTAAAATGGATGCATTCTTCATTTCCCCCCTTTTGGGGCTAAAAATTGAAAAGAGTCTGTTAAAGCTACAATTATTAGTCAGCTGAGAGCGTTTGCAGAGCTTTACGGAAAACACCAGACTTGGGGCACCCCCGCCCAGGGCCTGCTGCCTGGGCCCGCGTAGCTCCGCCTCTTCCTGACAGCACTCGCCTCACGCCCGTCATCCGTCCGCTGACCACCCGAGTCTGTTAAGCCAGGACCGTGGCCCCAAGAGGGCAGCCACCGAGAAGGAAGAGGAAGCCAGCGGCACACCGGCTGGCAGCGTGTGCGGCCTCCAGGCAGCAGGCTGCACACACGTTACAGCCCGCCAGGCCCAGGCCTGCCTGGCGGTGTCACTTGTGGCCTGTAACGTGGGCCACGTGAGACGCAGGGGACATGCTCACCCCGCTCACCCTGGGCCTGTGCTTCCCCGCCGCCTGCTCTGGCCAGGCTCCCGGGACGGCCACCCGGCCTGTCCCAGCACAGCCTGCGAGGTCACAGCCTGGGCCTCCTCACTGCAGGCGCTGTTAAACCGGTCCCGGGAGACTGGGGTTTTCCTGGGCTTTCCAGACATTGTTTCCGTCACTTTTTAAATCACACACACACACACACACACACGCTCAATTGTGTTCTCTCTTCAATGCTTCGACAGCTGGTCTTTCCCACATTTCCCAAATCTCTTAGGACCAGCCGACATAGCAACCACTTCTCAGACTTCTTAGGGGGAGGCTGTCCTTTATGTTTGACCCCCGTGCCCAGCACAACCCCTGGCACAGGCAGGGCTGAGGAGCCAGCTGTGGAACAGCCATGGCCCAGCTAACGTCCAGCGAACGTTTGTCCGGCCGCTCTCTCAAGCCGTGTGATGACCTGATTGCTCCTCAGAACCACCGAGGGCCGCGGGCGCCATAGCACACTCTGGATGAGAACAGCCTGGGCTCTGGGCCAGGGGGTGGGGACTTGCCCAGCCCGCAGCCAGGCAGTGACAGCAGCTTTGGGCCCGGGTCTGTCTGGTGGAAAGCCCTGTGTTCACCAGTAACACCGCCCAGTACAGCACAACAGCGGACCACCCAGGACTGTAGGGGCTGCGATGTCCCAGCATCCTCCTGGCTCTGGGGTTTGTTGCTGAACCAAAGTAATGTACCCACAGCAGCGCGTGCACGAGAAATACAAGCCGGCCCCTCAGAGGGAGCTGGTGAGGCCCCGGGAGGGACGGGCCTCCGGAGCCAGCAGGCCAGGCCTCCCTGTGCCTGAGGTCCCCAGCTCGGTGCCTAGCAGCCAGACGGTGCTCCGATGCCCACAGAGCGGTCCTCCCTGTGGCTCTGGCTCCTAGACAGCCGTCTCTATTCCTTCGGCAGGCAGCCGCTGGTTCTACCCGCTGCTCGTCCTGGCGGGTGAGGCGGCACTCTGACCAGAGGGATGCTTCGAGGCTGAGGCAGTGGGACTCGCCTGAGAGCCGGGAGAGGGTCCCAGGTGCTGGCGCGGAGCCGCACGCCCCTCAGCCGCCCTGGCACTTGCCCCCTCTCGCTCCCCCTCCCGGCTGGCGGGGGGCAGAGTGGAGCAAAGAAGCCTAGAGCACCGCGTCCAGGAGAGCGAGCACCCGAGTGAGAGAGCACCCGAGTGAGCGAGCACCCGAGTGAGAGAGCACCCGAGTGAGAGAGCACCCGAGTGAGAGAGCACCCGAGTGAGCGAGCACCCGAGTGAGCCAGCACCCGAGTGAGCGAGCACCCGAGTGAGAGAGCACCCGAGTGAGAGAGCACCCGAGTGAGAGCACCCGAGTGAGAGAGCACCCGAGTGAGAGCACCCGAGTGAGCCAGCACCCGAGTGAGAGAGCACCCGAGTGAGGGAGCACCCGAGTGAGCCAGCACCCGAGTGAGCGAGCACCCGAGTGAGGGAGCACCCGAGTGAGCGAGCACCTGAGTGAGCCAGCACCCGAGTGAGCGAGCACCCGAGTGAGGGAGCACCCGAGTGAGCGAGCACCTGAGTGAGCCAGCACCCGAGTGAGAGAGCACCCGAGTGAGGGAGCACCCGAGTGAGCCAGCACCCGAGTGAGAGAGCACCCGAGTGAGGGAGCACCCGAGTGAGCCAGCACCCGAGTGAGAGAGCACCCGAGTGAGGGAGCACCCGAGTGAGCCAGCACCCGAGTGAGAGAGCACCCGAGTGAGGGAGCACCCGAGTGAGGGAGCACCCGAGTGAGAGAGCACCCGAGTGAGGGAGCACCCGAGTGAGCGAGCACCTGAGTGAGCGAGCACCTGAGTGAGCCAGCCTGCGAGGCCTCCTGGGGGTCTGGGCCGGGCCACGTGGGAGGAACAGGAAACTGCCTAATACAGGGGGCTGCGGGACCCTGGGTGCGAGTCAGCCCCCCTCTCCCTCAGAAGGAGGCATGCCCTGGGGCTAGGGGAGCGAGCGAGGCCCCTCTTGCTCATTGACACACGTTCACGTTCACTCCCCCTGAGCTGTGACCACCTCAGGGCCTTTGTCTGTATCTGTGGACGCTGGTGGCTCCTAGCGGCGTGTAAGACAGTCTGTCTCCGGCACTCAGGAGGTCAGGCCTGACGTCCTAAAGCCACTCGGGGTGTCCCGCTGCTGTGACCCCTCTCCGGGGTTCACTGTGGGATGCAGAGCCAGCTGGTGGCTGGTCCCGGCACTTTGCTTCTCTGGCCCTGCATTCTCCCGGAGTAACTGCATTCCTCCTGCTTCTGCTTCTAAAGCTGTGACCCACCAGCTGGCTCATCAGTCCCAGCATCCGGGCACTCGGTAGAAACATGATTCATTGCCCAAGTGGAAGACAGGATCCTGGAAAGAAAGTCCACGTGGTGAGGCCTTACGGTTTTCGGGGAGCCTGTGCCTGTGCTGGGGTGCCTGGCCGTCCCTTCGGGAGGGGGAGCATCGTCTGGGAGGTGCTGTCTGTGGTGGAGCCCGCGGGCATCTCTCGGGCACCTCGCTCCCCTCGCTGCGGAGCTGGAGGAGGAGCATCGTCTGTGAGACCTGCGGTAGGAGCCGCACAGCTGGCTCAGCCCCTGCTCGGTCCCCCTCCTCCAGCTGTGGGTGCCCTGGGGGTACTGCCTCATAAGAAATCTCACACACACACACACACACACACACACACACACACACACACGGAGCGCCCTAAGGAGGTGAGGCACTCCGGTTCTGGCTCAGGATGGCCCCTGAGCTCTCAGCCTGTGTGGCCGGGGCCGCCATCCACATCTCCGCGGGAAGAATTGTGCTTTTTCATAGTCAAATCCTAGCTCCGCTACTTGAAAGCCGGGCACAAAGCAAGCCTCTCTGAGCCTGTTGCCCCATGGACAGGGTACAGATACCTCGCTCAGGGGCGGGTGTATTGCAGCAGAGCACAGACTTGCTACTGCAACTGCGCATCCCGTGAACACCCTCCACCCGACGTTCCTCGACTCTCACCGCCGCGCTGTTCCCACCCCGCTGCTTGCCCAGGCTTCCCACCTTCCCCTGTGCGATGACGGGGATTCTGGGGCGTCAGAGGAGCATCCGCATCACCTAGGCCAGTGGTTCTCAACCTTCCTACTGCCGCGCCCCTTCAATGCAGCTCCTCATGTGGTGGTGGCCCCCAACCATAACACTATTTTCGTTGCTACCTCATAACTGTAATTTTGCTACTGTTATGAATCATAATGTAAATATCTGTGTTTCCCCATGGTCTTAGGGACCCTGCTAGTGGTTCTCAACCTGTGGGTCGCATATATATAACTGCCTATCAGAACTTCCAGTCAATGGGAGACATCAGTGTTTCTACACCCAGCTGTGACCATTTCAGTGGGAAGCGAAGTAATTATTTACGTTAAAGGCCCAGGAAGATGAAGGGGGTTCACCCCAGGTCACTTAGATACGTAAACGATAGAACCAGGGGCTCAGGCTGGTCTTCTTGATTCCAAACCAATGACCACCTCCCAGTTCTAAGTGGTCACCTTGTTTCTGACGTGCTGTGTGCCTCGTGGTGCCTGGCACAGGGGAGCGAAGGTCCTCTCCGGTCTAACACTGTGACTGCAGGACCAACACCACCTCAAGCCCCAGGTGTGCGAACAGCACAAACGGGCAAGACCTCCAAGCCACGAGGGTGGGCCACAAGCACCCAGAGCAGCCATTGCCTGGGTGCCGTCCACACAGGCAGTCCCCCTGGACACCGCGCCATCAGTGCCAGAGCGGCTTAGTGAGCGCACTGGCTGGGAGCTGGTTTGTCTTCAGGCTGGCCCATCTCCAGTCACAAGAGAACCTAGGTTCTCATGGGCAAATGGCAGTCAGAGTCAAAGACAGGGGCAAGGACCAGACTGAGACTGCCTCCACGGAGGAGGGGTGAGAGGCGGGGGCAGCATGAGGAGGAGAACTGAGACGGGTGAGCACCCCATGGTCATCCCAGGTGGCCAGCAACCCGCCTTTTGGCGAGAGGTCCGTATAGGACGGGAAAGGACAGGTAGCCAGGCCCCCCCCGCCCTATCAGAAAGAGAGCAGGAGAGACTCAAACCGAAAAGCCCAAGAATTAAAGGGGAATTTCCTCGGCCTCGCGGGTGAAAGAATGCTACCCGAGCCGCTGTGGTGGGCCAGCTGTTTGACAGCAAACGCTTCACGGGTCGCTGTGCTCTGCACCGTTAGGCCTGCCCCGGTGTGGCTCCCAGTAAAGTTGCTCTGGAACATTCCCACCTGCCTCTGCTGAATACCAACCCGGTGGACCACGGTCATAAGAAGAGAGGAATTTGTATTTCTCATACGTGGGCCAGAATGTTCCGTGGGAGGGATAGTGGGGATCGATGTGGCCGTGGCCACAGGGCCAGGGAGAAGCTGGCAGGAGAGCAAAGGAAGCTGAGGAAATGAGCAGTGAAAGGTTTCCGCTGTGCTTTCCCCATCGAGAGAGAATACCGCGGCTCTTTGCTCGCGCCCTGGAGGTGCTGTGCTGGGGAGCGAGGCTGCAGGCTCCGGCCGCTGGGCCAGGTGCGTGTCCATGCTGGCTGCACACACTCTAACCTCGGGCGCTCCATCCACAGCAGCCGGCATGCTCTAATGCCAACTACAGCCGAGGTCACCGCTCTGTCCTCTCAGCCAGGTGCATTTCATGACAAGGAATTGAGTTTTATAGAGAAAAAACTGTAGGAAAGAGAGCCAGTGTCCTCACTGAGCTTCCTTCGGGGCAGTCTGTGCCAGCCCAGGGGCTGAGACAACCTTCAGCGTCTGCCCCTCAGGCATGTCCCACACCACCTCCGTGCCCAGCGGCCCTGCCACCCGAGTGTGCGATGGAAGGCATGGCCCCAGGCTAGCAGTTTGCAGCCTGCTTGGGACCCAGATGTCATACATGAAAAGGCACCGGGGTCACATCAAGACACGTGGCAAATTTTTCCCTAATCTGAGCTTTAGCGAAAAATGGCAGTGGCTGCCCTGCAGCAGGTCCCATCTGCTTGGGCCGCCATCACAAAGGACCGCAGACGGGGTGACTTCAAAGACAGAAATTTGTTTTCTCGCAATTCTAGGAGCTCCAAGTCCAAGGTCACGGTGTCCACCTGGTTTTCAGGTGGCCATCTTCCCGCCCTCTCCTCACAGGGTCTTCCCTCTCTCAGTGTCTGCTTCCTAATGTCCCATGGGGTCAGGGCTCCACCCTAACAGCCCCATTTTACTTAATTACCTCTTTAGCGACCTAGGTCCAAATAGAGTCACATTCTGAGGTGCTGGAGTTAGGCCTTCAACGTGTGGATTGGGGGGGAGGGCACAATTCAGCTCAGAACAAAGGGAGTTCGTTTAGAGGAGGAACCGTCACACCAGAGGGGTCACGGAGCTCTGCCCAGAGGCTGCCGGGCCGCCTGCAGGTGTGTGGACTGTGGACCAGCTCTCGGGAGAGGAAGAAATTGCATGAACCAGGGTGGCGTGAAGGGGCTTTCCTGGAGCGGGGGCGGGGGTTGAGCCAGCAGGAAGGAAAGAGTTACGGGCAGAGTGGGGAGAAGGGGAAGGCGTTCCCGGTGGAAGGAAGAGCATGGAAGATGGCTCCGAGGATTTGACGAGACCAACCTCGAAGGCTGGAGCGTGTGGTGGGAGAGGAGGAGAGAAGGCTGGAGAGGCAGGCTGAGAGCAGAGTGCAGGGGCTGGGCCGCAGGCAGACTTTCTCTCGTGGAAGACTTTTCAACAGGGCACGGAAGTAATAGCAATAAGAAGATTTGTGTATAGCCCTTGCAATTAGGAGTTTTTATAAATATTATCACTGACATTTAACAAAATGAGCAGGTCATCCTTCTAACCATTCTGTGAATGGGACGATGGAGATGGAGAAAGCTGAAAATCGCTTGGCCAGCAGATATGGGGGCTAAATCAGAACTGCTCTGGGCAGATGCCTTGGAGAGCAACGAGGTGGGACCAGGGAGCTATCAGAGATGAGATCAGGAGTGGAGTGGTCAAAGCCTGAATTAAGGGAGAGGTACTAGAACTGGAAAAGTTTAAACAGACGTGCTGGGTCGGTTTTGATTAATAAACCCACTAAAAATAAAACTGCTCTGAAATCAGCAAACCTCCTGCTGGCCAGGGGAGCACATTGGCTCTCATCCTCAGACTCCGGTGTCTCAGCATGAGCTGATTTCCTGGTTCTGCCCTGACGCTGGTGATAGGAACAGAGAGCACCATGCAGCCACGCTCTGGTGCGGGTCTGTGCGCCCACTGGATCACTCCGGGATATGCACTGACATGGTGGTCTCTCCCACTGGGCCCGAGTTCCTCCAGGAAGGTGACAGCATGCTACTCATTGGTATACCCAACGCCTAGTCCAGTTCTTCAGTCGCCAGAAGCACAATGTCTGCCTTTGAGTGGGTGGGTGGGTGGGTGGGTGGATGGATGGATGGATGGATGGGGGGCAGTGGTGGGACGGTGCGGGCACAGGGGAAGGAAAGTGCTCAAAAACCAGACGTAAAGAAGCTTGAGGTTAAGTGTGCGTGACTCCATGTGTCATGAAGGCAGGCTCACATGCAACTAGGTAAACCCACCTGAGAGAAGTTCTCAGAAAAACTAAAGGCCTTAAAGCCAGTGTCACTGCAGGCCTTTTTCACAGCGGACTTTACTGCTGGGGAATTGGCCCAGACGGCGAGAAATAACTGATTTCACAGAGGAGGTTTCTAGGCAGAAACCAGTGGCTTCCTGTCCACGGCCCCGCCCATTAGTGCTCCAGGGTCCTCTCCTGTGCTCCTGGGCAGTCTTTTGTCCTCTTCCAGTTGCCATCCCCATGCTGTGTATCCGCTGGACATGGGGCAGGGTGCCAAACACCTGCTGAACGAACGAGGCTGGCTGTAGAAGGTGGTGAGATAAGGTGGGAGGACCAAACACATCAGCATGACGTTCTCCTCCCCAGTGTCTGTCAAGAAGCCCAGGTGGGCTGGAACCGCTTGACCTGTGTTTTTTTATTCCCTTGGGATATAACTGTGATCAGCAGCTCCTAAATCAGTTTGTTCCAGAATGTGGGTTATGTGAAAACTACAAAGATGGGTAACACAGTCCCTGTCTTCCAGGAATTTACTCTCTCCATGGGAACATCCAAATATATTATTTAAAAAACTTATGGAGCCAGGCCTGGTTTGGCTCAGTGGATAGAGTGTCGGCCTGCGGACTGAAAGGTCCCAGGTTCGATTCCGGTTAAGGGCATGTACCTTGGTTGCGGGCATATCCCCAGTAGGGGGTGTGCAAGAGGCGGCTGGTCGATGATTCTCTCTCATCGATGTTTCTCTCTATCCCTCTCTCTTCCTCTCTGTGAAAAATCAATAAAATATATTTAAAAAATAATAATAAATAAATAAATAAAAACTTATGGAGGACCCTAATGGAGAGATCGACAACAATGCAGCATAGTAGGGAGTTTTAACACCCCACTTACTTCACTGGATAGATCTTCCAGACAAAAAGTTAACAAGGAAACAGTGACTCTAAAGGTCACACTGAATCAAATGGATTTAATTAATATTTATAGAACATTTCACACCAAAGCTGCAGAATATACATTCTTCTTAAGTGCACATAGATAATTCACAAAGACAGACCACATATTAGGACACAAAACAAGCCTCTACAAGTTCAAGAAGACTGAGATCATATCAAGCATCTTCTTAGATCATAGTGGAATGAAATTAGAAATCAATTACAGTAAAAACACCCAAAAGCATTCAAACACATGGAGACCTAAATAGCATGTTATTAAACAATAAATGGCTTACCAATGAGATCAAGAAAGAAATCAAAAACTTCCTAGAAACAAAAATGAACACAAAACAACCCAAAATTTCAACACAGCAAAAGCAGTCCTGAGAGGGACATTCATAACACTACAGGCATAATTCAAAAAAAAAAAAATCAGCAATAAACTAACCCTACAACTTAAAGAACTAGAAAGAGAACAAGAAAAGCCCATAGTAAGTAGAAGGAAGAAAATAATAAGATTAGAGCAGAAATAAATAACATAGAGACTATATATATATATATATATATATATATATATTGTGTATGTGTGTGTGTGTGTGTGTGTGTGTGTGTATATATATATATATATATTTATATATCAAACCAAGAGCTGGTTCTTTGAAAGGATAAACGAAGTTGATGAACCTTGAGCCAGACTCATCAAGAAACAAAGAGAGAGGACCCAAATAAATAGAATCAAAAACGAAAGTGGAGAAGTAACTGCTGACACCACAGAAATACAAAGGATTGTAAGAAAATACTATGAACAACTCTATGCCAACAAGCTGGACAATGTGGATGAAATGGAAAATTCCTAGAAAAATACAATCTCCCAAACTGAATCAGGAGGAATCGGAAAACCTGAAGAGGCCAATAACAACTGATGGAATAGAAGCAGTCATTTAAAAACTCCCACCAAACAAAAGCCCAGGTCCGCTGGCTTCACAGGGGAGTTCTACCAAACAGTCAAAGAAGAACTAGCACCTGGACTCCTCACACTATTCCAAAAATTCCAAGAGGAAGGAACACTTCCAAGACATTTTTATGAAGCCTGCATCACCCTAATTCCAAAACCAGATACAGACTCTACAAAGAAAGAGACTTACAGGCCACTATCCCTGATGATCATAGATGCTAAAATCCTCAACAAAATATCAGCAAATGGGGTCCAGCAATATATTAAAAAGATCATTCAGCAGGACCAAGCGGGATTATTCCAGAGATGCAAGGCTGGTGCAATATTGGCAGATCAGATAAACGTGATACATCGCCTAAACCAGCTGAAGGACTGAAGTCACCTGGGGGAACAGAACAGGAGGAAAAGCCAGTGCGGCTCTCCGGAGCCGGGCCTGGGCCTGGGGTCTGAGCGGAGCGGAGGGAGGAGCTGTTCCCTGGGCCCCGCGGTCCGGAGCCTCCGCCATGTGGTTTCCATCGGAGCCGGCCCCTCGGGAGGCGGGAGGGGAGCGGGTGCCCTCGGCCCGGAAACGCGGACAGCAGGCGACAGGCTGCGGCTGTCCCTCCCCGGGGGCCGTGTCCCGACCTCGCGGCACACGGCCGCTGCCGCCTGCTGGCCCGGGAGGACAGCCCCGCCTCCGCCCCTCCGGGTCTGCGAGGCCCCTGCGCGGGCCGGCCCCCGGCAGAGGACAGGCTGTGGGCTTAGCGCCGGGCCTGCCCTCACAGCTGCCCTCACAGACCAGCTTTCCTTTCCCGCGCAGCTCACAGCTGCCAATGTACGTGCCCACGTTCTGGGAAATGGTTTCAGAGTGAGTCAGGAGCCCTGACTCAGTGGAGAGTGGCCGGGTTCACTTCCCGTAGGTCATAGGCCTGCCTGCGGCCCCATCCCCAGGAGAGGGCCTGCAGGAGGCAGCCGATCCGCGATTCTCTCATCACTGATGTTTCTCTTTCTCTCCCTCCTGAAATCAATTATATTCTAAAAAGTGAATGAGGAAAACGGAGCATCGCACAGGTGAGAGCCAGTGAAGTGGCCTCTCCGGCCTTCCTGCACCACCTCCCGAGCCACGCCTCCCCGCAGGCCACTCTTCACGCTGTAACGGAAGATATTGGACAAAGTGGGGGTTCTCTTTCCCACGGAGGGGAGGGCGAGGGGGAGCTTCTTATGACACCCTGAGCAAAAGAATCCTCTGAGACTCACCCGGGAGAACGCGATGTCTATTGCGTGGAACAAAGCCCTGATTCTCCATCCGGCTTCCCGGAGCCAGTCCCTCCCGGAGGTGTGGCTGGGGTGTCAGCAACGCTGGGAGCAACACCCGTGCCCAGCCCTTCCATGGGGCAGCGGGGCCAGCCAGCGCCGGGCTAGCTGAGGCCTGGAACCTATTGCGTGGAGCCCACGCGGCCGTGGGCCTGTGGGGGAATGCCAGGAAGCCACGTGTGCGCCATGAGCCACGTGTGCACAGAGGAGCCCAGCGCATAGGGAGCGAGCTCCTTTGTTCAGGGAGTAAGTGTCCCGAGTCTCTGTGGGCCTGCAGTGGCCACGCCCACTCTGGCCAGCCATCTCTGTCCCAGGTGTGACTCCCCTAGTCCTCCCAGCTTCGTTGGGCGCATGTGCATCTTCCCCTTGTCCGGGCTCCTTCCCCCGGTGCTTTGCAGAGAGCACGCCTATGATGTGTGCCTTCCCCTCGCTCCCTCCTGCTGTTGGTAACCAGGTTGATTACAGCTGCATCGGTGCTGGAGAGTGAAGCTGAGCGTGGAAGAGCCAGCTTAAAGTGCCTCCGCCCCCATTGCCTGCGCCTCAGGGTGGACTAACCTCCTGTGTGCGCAGCCCACACTCTTCCTGTCGGGCCTGCCCAGCTCTCCAGCTCATCTCCCGCCCTGAGGTTCTGTGGGTCACTGTGAACTTCTCATCTTTTCCTGAAGCCTCTCTCCAGGTCATCCCAACAACTCTGTAGTCACGTAGTGGGCAATGTTAACCTCAAAACACAGGGAGGCCCTGACTGGCTTGGCTCGATGGATAGGGCATCGGCCTGCGGACTGAAGGGTCCGGGTTCGATTCCAGTCAAGGGCATGTACCTTGGTTGTGGGTACCTCCCCAGTAGGGGGTGTGCAGCAGGCAGCTCATCGTTGTTTCTCTCTCATCGATGTTTCTAACTCTCTATCCCTCTCCCTTCCTCTCTGTAAAAAAAAGAAATCAATAAAATACATGTTTAAAAAAAAAGCACAGAGAGAAAGAGAGATAGGAAATGTTACTTAGAAAGTAGCCTTGCCGCCGAAACCGGTTTGGCTCAGTGGATAGAGCGTCGGCCTGTGGACTGAAAGGTCCTGGGTTCAATTCCGGTCAAGGGCATGTACCTTGGTTGCAGGCACACCCCCAGTAGGGAGTGTGCAAGAGGCAGCTGATCGATGATTCTCTCTCATTGATGTCTCTAGCTCTCTGTCCCTCTCTCTTCCTCTCTGTGAAAAATAAATAAAATATATTTTTTTAAAAAGAAAGAAAAAGAAAAAAAAAAGTAGCCTTGCCCTAGCTGGTTTGGCTCAGTGGATAGATCATCAGCCTGTGGACTGAAGGGTCCTGGGTTGATTCCTGTCAAGGACACATGCCCAGGTTGTGGGCTTGATCACCAGTAGGGGGCGTGCAGGGGGCAACTGATCCATGATTCTGCGTCATTGATGTTTCTATCTCTCCCTTTCCCTTCCTCTCTGAAATCAATAAAATATTTAAAAACAAAAAAAGAAAGAAAATAGCCTTCATAATGACCCTGTTCCACATGTAAGTGGAATCAGATAATATTTGCCAAGTAATCTTCTTTTCCGAGTCCCTTCATAGAGGCCGCGCCGTTCTCGGGCTGTGCCCTGGCTGGGAACGGCCGGAGGGGAAGTGCGTGCCCCTGGGTGAGCTCGGAGAGCCGCTGTCTGCGCCTGCGGTCCCTGCGGGCGCCGGCGGCTCCTCCTCCGCAGAGGTCCCCCGTGGCCCCGTGCTGTGCTTTAGAACAGGCATTCCTGCATTTAACCCTGCACCAGCCCTGTGGAATGAGGACTATTGTTATGCATTTACAGATAGCAAAGCTAGTTTTAGGAAAGTTAGGGATCTTAATGAAGGCCACATAGCAAATGGCAGTATCAGAGCGCCATCTGACCCAAGCCTCTGGTGACCTCCCCCCTCGCTGATTTAGACCTCAGTTCTCAGAGGTCAGAGGAGATGCGTTCTCTCTGGTTTGTTCTTTTCCGTGTTTGTTTTGTTTTGTTCCAAACCCTAATTATATATGACTAAGAGGAGTTAAGAATGTCCTCCAAGACTCAAAATATTCTTTTTCATATTTATGTTCTAACCTCTGTGGCTACCAGAAAATATTTCATAATGGAACTGGTGTGGCACGTGAAATATCTACACCTTTAATATTTGAGGGAGCCCAGCTGGCATGGCTCAGTGGTTGGTCACGGGTTCAATTTCCAGCCATGGATCATGTGTTCAAGTCCCACATGCCCAGATTGTAGGCTCCATCCCCAGGGTGGGGCTTGCAGGAGGCAGCTGATCGATGATTCTCTCTCATGATCGATGTTTCTGTCTCTCCTTCTCCCTTCCTCTCTGAAATCAATAAAAATATATGTTTCTAAAAAATATTTGAGGGAGAGAACAGAGAGTTAAAAATAAATGATCGGGCCATGTTCGGGGAAGGAAAGGATCATCGGCACCCCATCGCGGCGTGTTGTACAGTGGGCCCTGTGTCTGCGTGCTCTGCATCCACACACTCACGCACCTGCAGGTGGGAACGCCAGGGGAACTGGCATTGCAGCTGAAGGGCAAAAACCGTACTTCAAACGCTGCTCCTGTGCCCCCTGCCCGTCACATTCCCCAGGCAGTCTATCGCGTCGCTCCACGCCTCGGTTTCCTCGTCTGTAAAATGGGAATGGGAAGTGTGCCTATTTTACAGAGTGGTTGTGAGGTTTAAATGTTTACAGAGCTCTTAGCAAGTGCTCAACTAGATTAGCTTTTAGCATACTGTTCCTCCTCCCGCCATGCAGGTATGGCTCGGTTTGGAAACAGGGAGTGTGAGGTTAATCGTGTCAGGTCTGTGCTGACTGGTTTTTCTTGTCGCACACTTACACCCTTTACATTGCGGAGGCATGAGGAGCGATCTAGACCTGACCTGAAGTACATGGGTGACCTAGAGTGACCCCGAGTGTGCGGGTTCATGCCCTTCGAGATAAGGTCCTGCTTCCTGAGGGGATCCCTGCTGGAAGTCTGCTCGAGGGATGGAAACACGTCCATAGTCACACACTGCCGTTCTGAGCCGCATGCTGGTTGCATTTCCGTAGGCAGTTTATTGTGGCTTGTCCACACTGCCTGCCGTCCACACTGCCTGCCGTCTGCATTGCCTGCCGTCCGCACTGTCTTCCGTCCGCACTGTCTTCCGTCCGCACTGCCTGCCGTCCACACTGCCTGCCGTCCACACTGCCTGCCGTCCGCACTGCCTGCCGTCCGCACTGCCTGCCGTCCGCACTGCCTGCCGTCCGCACTGCCTGCCGTCCACACTGCCTGCCGTCCGCACTGCCTGCCGTCCACACTGCCTGCTGCGCAGATGCCACCGGGGTGTGTGCCAGGGGGTGCTCAGAAGCAACCCTCAACCGAGTTTTAGGTTTACAATCACTTCTAGCCTCTGAGCTATCTTTTCCGACCATTTTCAAAGCGCTTGCTCTCCGCTTCCTGCTCAGTAAGGACCCAGGAAGGATCTGGCCACTGGCAGAGGCACCTGCGGGGAGCGGGGTGCCTTCTGCTGGGTGAGCGCATGGCTCCGGGGCTCCCCTGGGGGAGAGGGAGAGGGGGACTGCTGAGCCTGCTCCTCCTCCTCCTCTCCCTCCTCACCTGTGAGCACCATCCAGCTTGCCGGACACAGAAGAGCCGGTTCTTCCTTTGGAACTTGGCCATGCCTCTGCCTCTCTGGGGCTGAGCAAAGCTCCTGAGCTGGTCCCAGCCACTTCCCAGCACTGGGTTGTTCTGTGAGGCCTGGTGGCCATGAGGGTGGGAGCTGATCCTGGTCCTGGTCCAGGCGCCCAGCCATGAATACAAGACTGCGCAGTGTTCCCTCCCCACCCTCTACCTCCCCTCCCTTTCAGCGCTTTCACCTCCCCACCTGCATTCCTAGGAGGAGGGCGGCCCCAGCCCGGCTCTGCCTGGTGTGGGCAGTTGTCTGTGTGGCTTCGTGGTTTTGACTGCTGAGCAGTGCAGGAGGCGAAATTCAATCCTCGACTCTCTAACTTCTATTTATTTCTCTAGTATTTTGAGCCTGGAGCTCCCCACAAGGACAAATGAGTGTTTTGTTGAAAAGGAATGGGGGGGGGGGGTCCATGTGAAAGTAACACCGTTTCCGGCAAAAACGGTGTCCTGGGGTCAAAGCCCGGGTCCCAGCCCCAGCTGTGCCATACACATGCACCCGTGTGACCGTAGTCGCTAACTGGCAAGGCAAAGTGGCTAACTGAGAAGCAGTAAGAACAAGGTAAAGCCAAGACAAACTCCGAAAGACAAACCTCTGGCTCAAAGTGGCTGTGCCATTGGCGGTACTCCTTATGTTTCTATAGGCACAGTGGCCTTTACAGCACAGAAAATGGAAAACTTAAACAAAGTTTTCCTTCCGAGCTGCGGGCTGCGGGCTGCGGGCTGCGGGCACAGCCAGAGCTGAGGCGAGGCCACTCCCCCGCACCGCAGCTCCAGCCTGAACCCAGCGCTGACACAGCATGCCTGGTGGGCAGGAGGAGGAAGGAAGGAAGGAAGGAAGGAAGGAAGGAAGGAAGGAAGGAAGGAAGGAAGGAAGGAAGGAAGGAGAACATTTTTTAAATTCCCACCCTGGCCAGTGTGGCTCAGTGGATAGAACATCGGCCTGTAGACCAAAGGGTCCCAGGTTCGATTCCGGTCAAGGGCAGGTGCCTCGGCTGCAGGCTCCTCCCCAGCCCGGGCCCTGGTTGGGGCTTGTGCTGGAGGCAACCCAGCGATGTGTTTCTCTCACCTCAGTGCTTTCCTCTGTCTTTCCCTCTCTCTTCTTCTCTCCCCAAAATCCAATGGAAACATATCCTCGGTGAGGATTAACAAAAAAGGGAAAGAAAGTGTGGACACAGAAGCAGAGCGGCGTGACCGGTGAGAGCCCGTCCGTTCCCTTCGCGGGGAACAGCGCCAGTTCAGGAGGCTGGCTTCCCGCTGTGCCTCTCGCTCCTGCGGACGTTCGCCGTGGGGATGGCACATGTGCGACACGTCAGAGCCCTTTCTGAGAGGGCGCTCCCGGGCGCGGGGGGCTCCCCGGACGTGGGCACTCACCGGGCGTGGGGGGCTCCCCGAACGTGGGCACTCACCGGGCGCGGGGGGCTCCCCGGACGTGGGCACTCACCGGGCGTGGGGGGCTCCCCGGGCGTGGGGGGCTCACCGGGCGTCTGGGGCTCACCAGGCATGGGGGGCTCCCCGGACGTGGGCGCTCCCCGGGCGTGGGGGGCTCCCCGGGCGTGGGGGGGCTCACCGGGCGTGGGGGGGCTCACCGGGCGTGGGGGGCTCCCCGGGCGTGGGCGGCTCCCCGGGCGTGGGGGGGCTCACCGGGCGTGGGGGGCTCCCCGGACGCGGCGGGCTCCCCGGGCGTGGGCGCTCCCCGGGCGTGGGCGCTCCCCGGGCGTGGGGGGCTCCCCGGGCGTGGGGGGGCTCACCGGGCGTGGGGGGCTCCCCGGGCGTGGGGGGGCTCCCCGGGCGTGGGGGGCTCCCCGGGCGTGGGGCGCTCCCCGGGCGTGGGGGGCTCCCCGGGCGTGGGGGGCTCCCCGGGCGTGGGGGGCTCCCCGGGCGTGGGGGGTTCCCCGGGCGTGGGCGCTCACCAGAGGTGGGGCGCTCACCGGGCGTGGGGCGCTCCCCGGGCGTGGGCGCTCCCCGGACGCGGGGGGCTCCCCGGACGTGGGCGGCTCACCGGGCGTGGGGCGCTCCCCGGGCGTGGGGGGCTCCCCGGGCGTGGGGCGCTCCCCGGGCGTGGGGGGCTCCCCGGGCGTGGGGCGCTCCCCGGGCGTGGGGGGCTCCCCGGGCGTGGGGGGCTCCCCGGGCGTGGGCGCTCCCCGGACAGGGGCGCTCCCCGGGCGTGGGGGGGCTCCCCGGGCGTGGGGGGCTCCCCGGGCGTGGGGGGCTCCCCGGACGTGGGCGCTCCCCGGACGCGGGGGGCTCCCCGGACAGGGGCGCTCCCCGGGCCTGAGGTGGCCAGCTCAGGGCGGCAGCGCTGCTGGCTTCCTGCTCTTCCACGCGCTGCCCGCCCGCCCGGGAGCCCGGCAGGCCTGGGCGGGGGCGGAGGGGCAGGCGGCCAGCTCAGGCCCGCTCGCCGCCCGGGACGGCAGAGGGCAGCGGGAGGGCAGCCTCGGAGGCCGGAGGCGCAGCCTCGGGTCATTGGGTACCAGTGATGGAGACGGGTAATGAGCGTGGGGCTGCCCCTGGGTCATGGGGTGTGGGTGACAGGAAGAGCCAAGTTAGCCAACATGGCCTGGCTGAGGCCTTGCCTGCAGGGTGGAGGCTCGGAGAGGCCTGCGGGGGGTGGGAGGCCGGGGGAGGCCTACGGGGGGAGGGGAGGGAGGCCGGAGGAGACATGCGGGTGGAGGCAGGGGGAGGCCTGTGAGGGAGGGGGTGTCGCGAGGCCGGGGGAGGCCTGGGGCGGGGGGGGGGGGGGGGGGGGGGGGGAGGCCTGCGGGCTGGTCTGCCTCTAACACCGCAGGGGGGGCGCTGGTGTCCGGTTGCACCATCTGCGCACATCAGTAAGGAGTGTGGTGATCGAGGCCGGGTCTTGTTCACCCTCGTGTCTCTGGGAGAAGAGAAGCCCCAGCCCTTTCTGAGCTGTTTCTTGTGAAAGCTGAGCTGAGCCTGGTTACAGCTCTGCTCACCCACGGGCAGCATGGTGAGCTGTGACGCCGTTGAGGACGTCTGCTATCCGGTGCTTAAAGCCCCTTAAGAGTGCGTGTGAAGTGTGTGGCCATCTTTGTGTGGACACAGGAGTAGGCGGCGTTCCGGCATTCACCGGAAGGCTAACGGCAGTGGATCAGCCTTCCGTGTGGGGTGCAGGCCACACGCAGGGGATTGCTGCTCTCACGTCCTGCCTGCCGAGGTCTTTGAAGATAATTCCTCCCCTCCCCAGTGTGAAGACGGCAAAAATCTCCCCCTGCCGCTCTCCAGGAACCCTGTCCCAGCAGCGCGAAGACTATAATGACTCCGTGTGTAGAGGCACAGGAGGGCTGCGGTCAGACTGAGTTGAATTCTGGTTCTACCAATTGCTGGCTCTTAGGTCTGAGCAAATTCTTAGCCTCTCTGAATCTTAGGTTTTGCTCTGTAAATTGAGGCCAAACCCTGCCTAGTAGCGTTAAATAATTATATGGAGATATATATATATATATATATACTAGAGGCCCAGTGCATGAAGTCCATGCACTCAGGGGTCCCTCAGCCCGGCCTGCGCCCTCTCCCAGTCCGGGTAATCACAGGGGATGTCCTTAGCGGTCCATGGAGGTGGGAGAGGCTCCTGCTACCACCACTGCACTCGCCACTGTGAGCCCGGCTTCTGGCTGAGAGATGCTCCCCCTGTGGGAGCACACTGACCACCAGGGGGCAGCTCCTGCATTGAGCATCTGCCCCCTGGTGGTCGGTGCATGTCATAGAGACCGATTGTTTGGCTATTCTGTTGATTTGCATATTACCTTTTTATATATAGGATATATATTGTCTTTTAATATACAGTAATTGGCATATGGTAAGCACTTGATAAATGCTAAATATTATAAGGCATTTTTATAACTTTCAGATAAACTAATACTAAACAACAATTCCCACTTACTCTGCATAACAAACTCAACATATGTATGGAAAGAATTGTGAAATCTGAAAAGTGCTGTGCAGATATGAAAGTGGTAGTATCAGCTTATTGTTGCCATTCTATACAACAGAAAACATTCATGTCAAGATCCACGCTTAAAGGATGTTGTAATTACAAAACAACTAGTGTGTTGGTTAAAGCATTCTTAATTCTGTGAGATGGTGATTCCTAATCCTTTGGGTTACTCCCTGGGGAGAGCCAGCGGCCACAGGGTGAGGTGGCCCCAGAGGTGTAAGCTAACAGCTCGGTTAAGCCTTCAGATAAGACCACAGTCCCAGCCAGCAGTTCACTGCACCTCATGAGAGACCCTCAGCCAGAGCTACCCAGCAAAGCTGTGCTTAGATCCCTGACCACAGAGACTAGGAGATAAGCTGTGTTGTTAGGGGGTGGGAGGAGGTAGGAGAGAGTAAAGGGGGAATAAATGGTGATGGAAGGAAACTTGATTTTGGGTGGTGAACACACAGTGCAATATACAGAGGATGTATTATAAAATTGTACCCCTGAAATCTAGGTAATTTTATTATCCGATGTCACCCCAATACATTACATTTTAAAATATTATAAAAATGTTGACACTAAAAAACAAGAAAAATATTTTTAAAATAAGTTTTAAAATGGGTTGGTAACAAGGTACACATAAAAAGGTATGTTTGTTGTTTTGAAAAGCTAAGTTCTGGGACATTTTGTATGCAGCGATACATAACAAATAGTACGATATGCACATGGAGAAGCACAATTGTAAGGATGAGGCTTGATGAATGTCACAAGTTAACATCCCACGGAATGAGCAGCTGGTCTAGCACCAGAGCACAGCCAGCCCTCGGGAGCCTCGCCTGCTCCCTCCCCTACGCCCTCCCTCCAGGAGTGCCGCTGTCTGGACTCTTACCCCCTTTTCTAGCAGCGTTTCCCAAAGTGTGGTACGCGTCCGCCCAGGGGCGCGGAAGAGTCTGGTGGGGGTACGCGTTGCACCGGAGTTTGGTGGGGATGTGCACTGCACCGTGCTTAGCTGCACCTGATTCTACGTTCTTGTGAATACGATGGGTACTCAGCGTTACGAAAATTATAGAAGGGGTACACCTATGTCAAAAGTTTGGGAAACACTGCTCTATGGGATCAGGAGTGAGACGGAAGATGAGAAGCTCCGAGGGAACTCACAAGAATAGGGGTGTCACTCTGGGCCAATAAAACTCGGTTAGCCATACGGAGAGAGTCGGTGCGATCCGCTGCGGAGGGCGTGGGCTGGGTTAGCGTCGTGGCTCTGCTCCGAGCAGCTGTGATCTCGGGCAAGTTCATCTCTGCATCTGCATGTCTTCGCCTGTAAACCAGGGTGAGGAGGCTGCTTACCTCGCACGATTGTTGAGAAGATTAAAAGTGGAAAGGACTATAAGTCCAGAAGAACCATGCACATAACAAGTGCTCAAAATAAGTGCTTTCCTATTATCTAAACAGAGAGGGTAAAATGTGTTGGATGATCGTTTGTACCGCCTATCATTTTGTTTGTTTCAAAGGGACAGACAATGGGAGGTGAAGGGGGAGCATAACGTGAAGGCTGAAAAGATGCTTTAATTCATCAGTGGATTTTAACTGTCAGTGAAATCTCCATTGCCACGATTCCCCCAAATCGGACGAGTGCCCTCTCGGGAGTAAGCTGTGTCCATGTTTAATTCCTCCCTCTGCCCGATCTCTCTGCGGAAGGTAATAAAAGATTTAGATGTAGAAAGCAGCGTGGCGTTCGGAATGAAATAGAGGCTATAAATAGACATGACGATGAAATAGGCTAGTGAGGGATCTAGCTCTCAGTCTCAGAATCAAGGGCACACGTTCTTGTCATCTGTGCACTAGCACAGGCGTGCTTGTAAGGGTCCGGAGACAACTGTGTGTATGTTTTCCTACATATGTGAACATGGGTGCATGCATGTACTTGCTTATGACTGAGGACAGAATCCTGAGGCATAAGTGGTGTATTTCTGAATAGCAGAGGGACCCCTGTGGGCCAAGTCAGTGCCCTCCCCCGACAATCTTTACTGGAGATGCCAGCCCTGGCAGATGGCTCAGCTGTTTGGAGAGTCATCTGTACACCAGAAGGTGGCAGGTTCCAATCCCGGTCAGGGCACATACCTGGGTGAGGGTTCGATCCCCAGCGGAGATATAAGAGGCAACCAATTGATACCTCTCTCTCTCTCTCTCTCTCTCTCTCTCTCTCTCTCTTTCTGTTGTCTCTTTCCCTCTCCCTTCCTCTCTCTCTAAAGTCAATAAGCATATCCTCAGGTGAGGATTGGGGAAAAACAGAGCCGCCCAGATGGTGAACCCCAGCTCTGTGTAGGACGTGACACAACACACGATGACTGTGTGGTGTTGCTGGCCAGTCTGTGAGCCCTTGCCAGGACTCAGGGTCCACGGCCAAGTGCTGAGGTCAGCCTTCCTAAGCGTCAGACTGCGTGCCCAGTCTCCGCAGCCATCCCTTTTACAGCTGCCGTCCCCGCGCCACCGGGACCGTCCTCTCAGTCCTGGCGGGCCCTCGTGGGATGTTGACCACACCCTGCCTGGAGCGGGGTTTGCTGGATTGCTGTTTGTCTCTCTGTGACTGCGACCTCTTCACAGGCAAAGGGCAAAGTCATTCCTCTTTGCGTCCCAGCAGCACCAGGGATGGTCACAGGAGGTGAGCGCTCAGGTTCACTGAACAATGCACATCCTCGCTGCGCCCCCTGGTGGGCTGTTTTGTCAGTGAACCTGAAGCACCAGGGAAATGCTATACGGTAGAAATCCGTTTCCCTGCATGTCCTTTGACATCTTATAATAAAAAACGGTAACGCCAGCAGACCTGTCAAGATGGTTGCTGTGATTTCAGATTATAGTGCTAATAAGAGAATATGAGTAATTTCATCAAACTAGGTTTAAAAGCGAAATTTCCCTGACAGTAGACAATGACCTTCCGCCAGCCTTCCCAAGCGTGAGACTCCAGGCCACACATAGCAGGCCCCTCAGGATTTTGTAATTCAGGAAGTTACTGGCTGAGAACAAAGACCACACTTTAAGAGCCGAGGGATCCTAAAGGTTCTTTTGCTGACTCCTCGGTCCCTCTCAGTCATCTGGGACAGAGTTCTTTAAAAGTCAGGTGTGCCAGCCAGTGTGGCTCAGGGGTTGAGTGTCGACCTATGAACCAGGAGGTTACCATTCGATTCCTGGTCAAGCGCATGTCAGGGTTGCGGGCTTGAACACCGGTGGAGGGTGTGCAGGAGGCAGCCTATCAGTGATTCTCAGCATTAATGTTCCTATACCCCTCTCCCTCTCTACAATCAAATATATATATATATATATATATATATATATATATATATATATATATATATACACACACACACACACACACATACACACACATACACACACACATACACACACACATATATATATATATATATATACACACACACACACACACACATACACATACGGAATATATATTAAGTAAACTCTGCCCCCCTGTGGATCAAACATCCCGGATAGGAAGACACACTATGGTTGCATGGACCATTTCCTCTTGGTTGTTCCAGAGTACCTCGGCGATGTCTAAAAGTGATGCTGGCACTCTGGCTGGGTAGCTCAGCTGGTTAGAACATCGTCCTGACGTGCCACGGTCATAGGTCAATCTCCTGTCAGGGCACTGACAAGATTCAACATAACTGGAACAACAAGTTGATCCTGCTCTTTCCCTCTCCCTAAAGCCAATCAGCCAATGAGAGCGTGTGCCCTGCAGGTGGCTCAGCTGGCTGGGCGTCATCCTGTGCACTGAAGGCCGCCGATTCTTTCCCAGTCAGGGCGCACGCCGGGTTCAGGCTCGGTGCCCAATCAGGTCTCTCTCTCTCTCTCTCTCTCTCTCTCTCTCTCCCCTTCCTCTCTAAAAAAAAAAAAAATTAGAAGCATAAATAGAATGTTAAAGTCACGCTGCCAGTGGAGCAAAGCTGGCTGTTTGTATAAATTGTGCAAAGCCCGGTTGATGGAGACAAATACATGGACGGAGAGCAGCCTGCACTGCGTCTTGTACTTTCGTCCACGCGACTAGGCCAGCGCCGTGAACAACTCAGCATGGATAACCAATTCATGGGCCATACGGTCAGGAAGGGCGTTAGCTGCTGGCTCCAGCATCACAATGGAGTCCCTTTCCCGGGCCTGGACAGACCCCCACTGAGTGGCTCCCACAGTGAAACATTTACTGAAAGACCCAGCTCGTTTTCACATCAGGTCTCTCAGGAAGCCTATCAACATATTCGGCCCAAACGGAGCAAGTCTTTTGCCAGAGAGTCCTGTCATTCAGGCCTGGAAGGAGGTGCTGGCTCTCCCGTCTGGTTTTCTGGGTGAAGCGACTCCCCTTCCGGACCTAACTCCGTCCTCCGGGCACACTGGCAGCCCCACGGCCTTTAATGCTGGGACGGAACTGCCCGCTGCCCCGGAGCCTGCCATCCGCGTGCCATTTCACCGCAATGTGTCCCAGTCCTCCGGCAAGCATGTTGGTCCCATTATCTCCTCCTCCCAACCTCCGGGATGCCGCCTTTGTGCCCCTGTCCCTGTCAGGGACCCGGAGCGGGCGGGCGCGGGTGCCTGGCGCTGCTTCCCTAGCAGGAGCACCATGACGCGGCCTCGCCCTGCCTGGGCGCCAGCCCCTCCCTGGCGCGCGGACTCCCCCCTCGGCCTCTGCAGGCCGCGCCGCACAGCAGGGCGTGCACCTCGCAGCCCCCAGGTCCCCCGGGCTCTCCCGCCCAGACTCCGGGTGGGAAAACGTAACTTGGAACATTCGCCTCCATAAACTTCGTCTTGCTTTGGGTCAGGATTCCAGCTAGCGAGATCTTAAGTGTGCCCACTCAGATCAGCTCTGCTACTTCGCTCTGTGCTGTGCACAGCCAAACCCAGAGGTTTCCAATCAACCAAGTTCAAGGGCAACGACCTTCAACCTTCGGTGTGGGAAAGAGGAGAGAATAAACGCAGGAGCGAGCTCTGCGCCACGGCGCCACCCTCAGCCCTGGGCCTCCCTGCCCGCTCTGAAGCGGGGCTCAGAGAGGGAGGGCCGGAAGGCTGAGCTAAACCAGCGGGAAGGAGCACAGTGGGAGCCTTCCCATGGCTCGAGAGGGGGGAAGAGACTGTTACCTCTTTGTATTCACAGCACATACTTAGCAGGTAGCGAGCCCAGCACAATTTTTTTTAAAATATATTTTATTGATTTTTCACAGAGAGGAAGGAAGAGGGATAGATAGCCAGAAACATCGATGAGAGAGAGTCATCGATCAGCTGCCTCCTGCACACCCCCTACTGGGGATGTGCCCGAAACCAAGGTACATGCCCCTGACCGGAATCGAACCCAGGACCCTTCAGTCCGCAGACCAACGCTCTATCCATTGAGCCAAACCGGTTTCGGCCCAGCACAATTTTTTAACAGATAAATACATACAGAGTACATATTGGGATAGTTTTTCACAGATAGGAAGGGACGGAAGTTGATAATTTCTAGTTAGCCTGTGATTAGTCTGAAAACATCAACCCCTCTATCAGCAAGGGGCTCTCCTGTTCCCTCTCCGAAGGGAACAAGAGGAAGCTCAGTATCTGCTCGCACACCCCCGCCCCATACCCCGGACAGGGCCCAGCTGCCACCTGGACCCGAACCATCAGTTTTAGGGGTCCCGGGAACGAATGCCCCCCTCCTGGGAAAAATAGCAAGTCACCACACGGGCCAAGCTAGCAACTTTCTGTTGCACAGGACAATGCTCCATCAGCTGAGCCACACCGGCCAGGGCTAAGCCTCAATTTCTTGATCTATAAAATGAGAGAAGCTGATTTTTAAATCTCCAATTTCCTTTTTTATTTTTCTGACTGACATTTGATGATTTTTATTTTCCTGAGGCTTTCTCACATAGTTCGTGTAAAGCAAAGCACGAGAAAATTCTCTTCCCACGGAGCAGGCCCATTAAGAAAAGTGCAATCACTGGGGGGGGAGGGCTGCTTACACACTCACTCGCTCTCTGGCTGTGCCATCCCGCTTTGCAGGGGACTGAGGCTCAGGGGGGGCATTCTCCCAGCTCCAGGGCCTTTGGGAGGGGAGCAGGGAGGCCCACAGCTTCCAGGCTGCACCCCCTTCCAGCCGCCCCCCTCCCCCTGTCCTTCTCCCCCCGTCCACTTCCCCCACCACCAAAGGCTGCAGGCGTCCTGACACCCAGTGGGGATGTTCCCTCAAAGTCCCTGACACCCAGTGGGGATGACACCCAGTGGGGATGTTCCCTGTGTGATCCTGACACCCAGTGGGGATGACACCCAGTGGGGATGTTCCCTGTGTGATCCTGACACCCAGTGGGGATGTTCCCTGTGTGATCCTGACACCCAGTGGGGATGTTCCCTGTGTGATCCTGACACCCAGTGGAGATGACACCCAGTGGGGATGTTCCCTAAGGTTCCTGACACTCGTGGTTCTGCCACTAACTAGCTTTGTGCCTCGACATTTCAATTCCTGAGGCTGTAGTTTCCTCGTAATTGAATGTTGATGAACTTGAGGGCTTCCTAATGCAGATGGTGCCTGGATGCCAGGACCCCAGGCTGGCCCCGGGTGCAGGTTGTCCCTTCCGCTCACCCACCAGGGAGCCCCAGCATTGCCGCGCTGGGTTACACATGCCCAGCGCCTGCCCTTTAGGCGGCAGGCCAGGCTGTGGGGGTAGGAAGCCCAGAGGGACCTGGGAAATGCAGGGATCCAGTGGCCTGAGTCCGGGAGGGAGGCGCAGGGGCGACCAGAGGCCCGCACTGACCTTGAGGCTCCTCTCGGCCAGGTCATGGCAGAGGCCTCCCTGCTCCTACCTAATCCCAGGGTATAAATAGAACTGGCGCTGGCAAAGCACCCCCCTCCCCACCCCCGTCCCTTCCTGTGCGGGCATCAACCAAACCTGAGTCTCTGACTCCCTCTAGTGGCTCAAGCCAGCACTGCTGTCTGCATCTCTGTGCCGGGCACAGGAGGCCCGCTGTGGCCGGATGGCAGCTGGCTCTGGAGCCCTGCCGGCCGCTGGTTCCATGTGGGCACCGCTGTGTCCTCAGTGACGGGACGGGGCCAGGACCCTCCGCAGAGCTCAGCCTGTGCGCGCACAGGTCTCCCCGCTCCCGCTGCTTGTGGGGCTGAGGAAGGACGGGTGGGGGTAGCTGGGCCGCTGAAGCAGTGCAGGATGTGGGCCTCTGGCTGCTCGTTGGTAAATGAGTGCCTGGCTTAGAGTCACACCCACCGGCGATATTAGCACCCGCGGTGTGTGAGGCCGGGGCGGGGCGTGGGGTGCGGGGGTGCAGTGGGGTACGTGGGGTACATGGGGTGCGGTGGGGTGCGTGGGGAGTGGTGCTTGCTTTCAAGGCGCCGCCTGGCTGAGGGGCGCAGACATCGGGGAGCCAGGAGACGGACCGGCTGAGCGTGGCGAGGGGCAGTGCAGCGCCGCTGCCCCCTCCCTGTCGCCCTGTGACCCTGTGCGTGGCTCCTCCCTCCGTGCGGAGAGCGGTCCTTCTGCACAGTCTGAGGTCCGTTCCCTGCCAACCTCCGCGGGCTCACCGGGAGGGGGGACACGCCATTGCAGCGCCCGGGCCTCAGCCCAAACCTCAGAGACTCAGAAAGGCTGAGAAGGCAGTAAGAGGCGAGGCCGCCCCGCTCAGCCAGCCACCGGCTCCTTTCTCTGCAGAACTTGGGGAGCCCCTGCTGTGCTGGTGTGAGCCACGGGGGGGCTCCCCCCGCAGCCAGCCCTGCAGCCTCCTGCTCGTCCCCTCGCTCTGTTCCCGCGGGGAGCACAGCCCTCCGCTGCTCCCTGCCGGGGGCGCTGGGGGGAGGGGGGGGCGGTGTGCTGCGGCCCGAGGAAGGCCTCCCACAGCCCTGGGGCCGCTTTCACTCCGAAGTTGGATCATGTTGCTGCGTAGGGAATGGCTTGAAATAGATCGTTTTTCACACTCTGCTCTTTAAAAAGAAAATTTAGATTGATTTCCAAGAGAGGAAGATAGAGGAGAGAAAGAAACATCAATGTGAGAGAGAATCATCGATGGGCTGCCTCCTGCACGCCCCCCACTGGGAATCTAACCATGACCTCCTGGTTCTTAGGTTGATGCCCAACCACTGGGCCACACCGACAGGGCCACGCTTTGAGATATATATATTTGATTTCAGAGAGGAAGGGGGGAGAGAGAGAAACATCAGTGATGAGAGTGAACCATTGATCGGCTGCCTTCTGCACCCTCCACTGGGGATTGAATCTGCAACCTGAGCATGTGCCCTTGACCAGAACCGAACCCAGGGCCTTTCAGTCCTCAGGCCCATGCTCTATCCGCTGAGCGAACCCCTGGGGCCGCCTTGCTTCTTCATTGCCGTTAAGGGGATAAGGAAGAGCCAGAGATAAGCACAGCTTGAGTGCCAGTCACATCAGACCCGGGCTGTAGGGGGTTCCACCACAGCCATCCATCGGCCATGGGCTCCGTGGCTTTCAGGGGCCCCGGGGGCACAGAGAGGTAACAGGAAGGAGGGGAGCAGGGGCCCAGCCTCCCCAGGACGCCCTCCCTGTGGGAGAGGAAGAACGTGGCGGAGTGCCACTGGCTCAGTGGGTGCGGGTCAGTGGGGGATGGAGCTGAGGTGTGACTCAGTCCTGCTGTGAACAGAAAGGGCTGGACCCGCGGATGTGAGAGCGGACAGACTGGGGGACCAGCTGGAGGGCGAGAGGAGGAAGAGGAGCTGCCCTCCAGCCCGCTTGTCCCTGGGGCACGCCTGCCCCGCCTTGGGGTCCGAGACAGCCTGGCCCGGAGGCCCTGCGGGGGGAGGGGGAGCGGGAGCCGGCCTGGCCCTGAGGAGCTCCCCGCGTCCCTTTGGTTTCCGTCCATTGGAAGCCCCTGCCGGTGGGGAGAGAAAACAAGTGATTGTGGACTGGAGAGTGTAAGGGGGGAGGGGGGGGGAGGATGGGATGAGGAGCCGGCCGGAGGCCCTGGCTGCTAGGCTTCGGGTCGGGTTCTCTCAGCGCCCGGCCGGGCCCGGCACAGGCACAGCCGGGGTCAGTGGTCAGTTTGTTCCCACACGGCCTGCCCTGCCGGTCCCGCCACTCACGGGCTCTCCTCTTGCAGTGTCCTGCTGTGTGGGCGCCTCGGCGGCTTACACTGAGATCAAGAAGGTGGCGGAGGAGAAGGTCACCCTGCCCTGCCACCACCAGCTGGGCCTCCAAGAGAAGGGCGCCCTGGACATCGAGTGGCTGCTCACCGACAGCAAAGGGAGCCAGAAGGCGGTAAGTGCAGCCTCTCCCCCGGCCACGCCCCCGCCTCTCCCCGGCCACGCCCCTTCTCCCACTGGCCACGCCCTCCTCTCCCACTGGCCACGCCCCCGCTCTGCCCCTCCGCACCCCCTCACTTCTCCTCAGCCCTCCTGTTTCTCACGGGGCCACAAAGGGCTAGAATTGCTTTTTGCCTTTTTGTAACCCTCACTCCAGTATATGTTTTTTAATCTTTAGATTAAGAGCGGAAGGGAGAGAAGCAGCCATCAGTGCCTCCGTACGTGCCCCAACCGGGGATCCAAACTGAAACCCAGGCTGTGCCTTGGCGGGGCAGGGAACTGGCATCCTCTGGGTGTATGGCCGATGCAGGCCGGCGGGAATTGCTTTTATCTGGCAGGAGGTCAGGTTCTGGACAGGGAACTAACCAGAGAGCGTGTTGGGTCATGAGGATGCGCGTCTGTTCTCTGGGGGAAGCAGGTGCTGCTGGGAAGCCCTCTGTCACTGCCCACCAGGGAGCCTGCCGTGGATGTCCGTCCACGAGGGGCCCAAAGGCAGGGCTCCGAGTGCAGGTGTGGAGGCAGGAGGAGGACTGAGGGCGAGGCCGCGGCACTGGGTGGGACGCCTGGCCCTGTGACCCCGGGCTGGCCTTCCTGGGGGCTGAGAATAGTAACCTGTTTTCCCCTCCTGCCCTGGTGGAATCCGCCGCGGACCCCTCAGCCTCGCTGCCAGCATAACTATCCTCCCGCCTTTACCCATTGACTTATTGTTTTAAAATATAGTTTATTGATTTCAGAGAAGAAGGGAGAGGGAGAAGGAAATAGAAACATCAGTGATGAGAGAGAATCATGGATCGGCTGCCTCCCGCAGGTCCAACGCTGGAGATGGAGCCCACAACCCAGGCCTGTGCCCGGACCGGGAATCAAACCGTGACCTCCTGGTTCATGGGAGCCCCACCGGGTGGACTGCTTTAATTTTTGTGATGAAAGTTTTGCAATTTAAAAAAAAAATGTCTATAACCTAGGAAGCTGGCCTTAGATTTTCCTTCTCCTACAGAACTTTACCATTTCCCAACTAAAAGGCGAAAAGCTGTCCTTTCCTCTCTCCACTGTCTACGTTTTTGTCATAAGATGGTTTTCAGGAGCAGAAGCTAAGGTTTTCACTGAACATGACTCACAGGATCCCTGTTGGGGTTTAACCTGCTTAGAGGGCCGCCCGCGTCGCCTGGGGATTTTGATCCCGCTTGTCATTTTGTTCTGTCGTCGCCCACGGCTCTGTTCTCTGCGGAGCAAGGTCACCCTAACCTGAGCCTGTCTCGTCAGTCCCACTTCCGAGCGAGCTAAAGGAGGGCGGTCTGCTCTAATAAAAATCAGGACTGGCTCCTCTCGCCCAACTTTCACCCAAATGCTCTTATTAAACTGAGAAGACAGAGTGCTTGGTCACGTGGCCAAGTGAGCCCAGGGGTCAGGACGCCTCTGGCGAGGACGAACCACCACTACTGCTTCTGGCGTCCCCCTGACGGCAGGCTCCGCCGCTCCTCCCCCAGCCTCACGCTACTGCGAGGCGTCCCCCTCCTGCACAGCTCTGTTCACATCTGAGGGGTTTTATGGTCGTGGAGTGCTAGCCTTCTGCAGAAGGGTGGGGGAGGCAGATGTCTTGAATGACCGTTCATGGGGGTTCGCCTAGTGACTTAGTCCAACCTCGTGAAGCCTGCACCTGCGTGCTGACCGAACCCTGGCCGCACAGGGTGAGGCCCCACTTGCCCATCAGTCCAGCACCTAGAGCCGAAGGCGAGAGAGAACCCCCGGCCGATACTCTCGGTGGCGACCCATCCTGCTCTCTCTGAAGCCACGAGGCCAGAGGCCAGACAGCAGTTCAGGCTGCACTTACCCACGTGCCCCGCGAGGCCCTGGGGTGCAGAGTGAGGGAGACAGCGGGCCCCCAGCTCCCTGGGCCTCGAAGTGGCATCCAGCAATTAGGAACATATGTGCACGTGTACGCAGAGCACCGTGCGTGTAGGCTACATGCCAGGCACAGGCCGTTGAGCACATATGACGTAATTCGACGGTGCCCGTGGGACTGTTGGTCGCATTTACACGCCAGGAGCTGAGGCTGAGCGCACGGAGAGCGGTGCTGAAGGTCGCCCGCTTTGCATTATGGAACCAGGCACTCTGGCGCGGGATCCACCAGCTGTGCTGCCTTCTTCTTCTTTTTTTCTTTTTTTAAATATATTTTATTGATTTTTTACAGAGAGGAAGAGAGAGGGATAGAAAGTTAGAAACATCAATGAAAGAGAATCATCGATCAGCCGCCTCTTGCACGCCCCCCACTGGGGATGTGCCCGCAACCAAGGTACATGCCCTTGACGGGAATCGAACCTGGGACCCTCCAGTCCGCAGGCCAGCACTCTATCCATTGAGCCAAACCAGTTTTGGCTGTGCTGCCTTCTTAAATACTGTGACATTATACCACGTGCTCTGCAGGAAGTAAGGAGGATGCAAGGATAAATTATTCCAGACGGAATTAGTTATGCAAAGACCCGATGCTGAAAACAGCTTGGAACTCCTGGAAGTTCTAAAAGATTAAAAATCAATTTAGTATACACCAATGTTACCTCAATAAAAAGAAGAAGAAAGAAGAGAAAACACTATTTTAAAAATCTATTTCTTTAAATTCAGTAAACGGGGACTCCGCTCTCTGCGGAGAAGCCAGTGTCAGCGTCGGGATCAGAGGCTGCTCCAGGTGGAGACGGGGACCCATGGCCAGAGCAGCTGCCGGAGCGGGAGGGCGGCACGCGCTCCGTGTGGGAAGGCGCCTCTGACAGAACCTGAAGGGCACCTCTGGGTGCCGGGGGAAGGCGGGCCTGGGGTCTGGGCGCCGCAGAGCGGTGTACGCGCAGCACACGGCCTGAGCCTGCGGCAGGGGCAGGCGGAACAGGGAGGCGTGGGCATGCGAGGGAGCTTACACTTTCTCCTCGGAGGCCATGGAGGCTTGAAGGATCTTAACAGCGAAGGGACATAAGCATTTCAAAGCAGTCACTCTGGCACCGTGCGGCCCGCCGGGTCAACTGGGGGCTCGAGTAAAGCAATATCAGGTAAACGATTCAGGCTGTGCAAGGCCAAGCCTGCAGTTACAGAGGCTGCGCTGTAAAGAAGGTTAATCAAATGTAGTATGTAGCTCTCACCGGTTTGGCTCAGTGGATACAGCATTGGCCTGCAGACCGAGGGGTCCCAGGTTCGATTCCGGTCAAGGGCATGTACCTTGGTTGTGGGCACATCCCCAGTAGGAGGTGTGCAGGAGGCAGCTGATCGATGTTTCTCTCTCATCGATGTTTTTAACTCTCTATTTCTCTCCCTTCCTCTCTGTAAAAAATAAGTAAAGTGTATGTGTTTTTAAATGTAGTATGCAAAGTGGCCAAGCTTGCTCGTGGCCAGGAGCTGGGGTAAGGTTGAGGTGGCTGAGAAAGGCGGGGGCTGGAATGGGTGTGGCACAGAAGGCAGGCTAACCAGGCCGTGAACCCAAGTCCAGCTTTGCGTTTGGATCTGAGCAGCGTGCCTCCTCCGGTGTGTGGGACGCACAGATCCGCAGGGAGCGTGTGGGCTGGTCAGCAGGCTCAGTGATAGCTGAATTTCAGCCTCGACCGGATGACATTAGACGCCAGAGCTTTCCTTCCCGTTCTAGGGATGGAAACAGTAGAATTTCCAAAGCCGGAAGGACCACCTCCCCCAGGGTCGGTCAGGGACACGGGAGGAACCTTTCCCCTCTGTTTTCGGATGGAGACATTGGACAAAGCGTTCCAATCCCTGTGCCAAGCCTCCTGGCCATGCCTCCACCCTCTCCTCTCCCTTTAGATCAGCAAAACCCCGATCTAAACGGAGGGGGCTGGCATCTGCCGCTCTGCGGGGCCTGGGACCCGGGCTGTGCCAGGGAGCTGAGCTGCCGCCTGCCCCCGGGCATCTGGGGCAGGTCCACCGAAAGGTCAGCAGACAGACAGCCCAGGCAGCTGGACGCATGCATTTCATTTCCTGTGTGTTTGTATGCTCACTGCTCTCCTGTTACACCCTGATCAATGGCTTAGTCTCCTAGAACTAAAAACAGAATAAGTGGGAGACACACAAACTCCTGAGATTCAGCGTATGTCTGAAAAGAACAGAGCCAGAAGGCAACCCGTGTCAGAAGTGTGTGAAATTCAGTCTGGGGGGACCACAGCTTCCTGTTTCCCGTGGCGACGTGCCTGTCCTCTCCCCTGGTACCCCGGTTTGGCATTTGTATGGCCACTTCTTCCAACTTCCCCCCTCCACCACACACTCACACACACACACACACACTCACACACACACACTCACACACTCACACACACACACTCACACACACACAGACACACACTCACACACTCACACAGACACACACACACAGACACACACACACACACACACAGACACACAGACACACACTCACACACAGGCACACACACTCACACACTCACACACAGACACACACACTCACACACACACACTCACACACTCACACACACTCACACTCACACACACACACAGACACACACTCACACACTCACACACAGACACACACACACAGACACATACACACACACTCACACACAGACACACACACTCACACAGAGACACACACACCCACACACACACACACAGACACACACACCCACACACTCACACACACAGACACATTCACACACACACACACTCACACACTCACACAACAGACACACACAGACACACACACAGACACACACACACACTCACACAGACACACACTCACACACACACTCACACAGACACATACACACAGACACATACACACACACTCACACAGACAGACACACACACACAGACACATACACACACACACAGACACACACTCACACAGACACACACACACAGACACACACTCACACACACACAGACACACAGAGACAGACACACACTCACACAGACACACACACACAGACACACACTCACACACACACAGACACACAGAGACAGACACACACGCGCGCGCGCGCGCGCGCACACACACACACACACGAAACCTGTCCGTCCTGCGGACTGCAAAGGGTGTGGGGCCGGGAACGCCCTGCACACACTTCAGTCCAGGGCCCGCGGGCGGAGGCTGTGCCCGGGCCGGGCCTAGGAAGGCTGGCCGCGGTGCAGGCCACAGCCTGGCACACCAGCTCGGCTGGGTGTTAAGGGATAAAAACAGAATAGAAACCCGTCCCTGGCCCAGCACTTCCCCCGGCACACCCAGTCCTTGTTAGTGAATCCCGCAGGCCCCCCACCCGTGCACCCATCCTGCCCCACTCTGGCAGGACTCCACTCCGGGGCCAAAGGTGCGCTACACTATCTGTTAAACAAAGGACGGGCCTTAATCGAAGGCATTTATTGGAGAGCTTCGCCCCCTGAGTCTCCTCTAACTTTTCACCCTGTCCTGCACGCTTTTCCTTCCTGACTGTCAGGAGTTAACATCTGGGACGCACTCAGGACAGTGCCCGGCACCAGAGCATGTCGCGCCCATCCACGCTGGCTGGAGACGCAAGCCTGGCTGAGCGCACTGCACTGTGTAGACAGGTTGCTGTTTCTACGTCTAATTCACATTCCTGAACCCAGAGCCAAGCACCGCGCCTGGCCCCGCCATGGTCAGATTTCACCCTGTGAAGTCGGTGAGATGGTTTGCTCAGTGGGTAGAGCATCAGCCTGTGGACTTAAGGGTCCCAGGTTCCGTTCCGGTCAAGGGCACATGCCCAGGTTGTGGGCTCAAACCCCACCCAGTAAGGGGTGTGCAGGCGGCAGCCAATCAATGATTCTCTCTCCTCATTGATGTTTCTCTCTCTCTCTCCTACTCTTCCTCTCTGAAATCAATAAATATATACATAAGAATTATTATACTACTAATTTCCTCAGAACATATGAGCAGAAGCCGGCGTTAATTCATTCCAAAAACAAAAGATGTGCAATCTAACCCTTTTAGGCTTTAAAAGCGGAGGCCTTGCCCCAAAGAGACTTCAGAGATAGGATCTGAACCCAAGGTTCCTTCAGCTAGCTTCCTCCTTTCCCCGCCTCCCCCATGGCTGGCAGCGTCCACAGAAAAGAATGCAGACGCTGGAGGCAAGTCTGATGGGAGTCCACACGGGGCCCTGGACTGAAGCTGCCCTCAGCACTCCCGGCTTCCGGCAGGAGGCAGCCCCTGGGCGCTTGGGAGCCCTGACGGGAATTCTCAGGCTGGGGTGGGGAGAGAGCTCTGTGGACCTGAGAGGGGACTTAGGTCTCTGGAAGGCACCCTGCCCCCACCCTCCCGTCCTCGTCCTCCCTCCCTCCTCCTCTCTCCCTTCCCATGTGGTTTCAAGTTTCTACCAGGCCCAGGCCCAGGCTCTGGGCGGGCGCAGTGGGAAGTGGAGGGAAGGCTGGAGTGGGAAGAGGCTGGGCTTGGCTGTTAAACTGAGATCCCAGAGGACAGGCCTTTATTTGGCTCCGAGGTTGGTGGTACGGCTCTGAGTTCTGTCCTCGTAAGAACGTCCACACCTGCAGAGAATTTACCGTATTTTTCGGACCATAAGACGCACCGGACCATAAGACGCACCAGTTTTTAGAGAAGGGAAATGAAGAAAAAAAGATTCTGAAACAAATAGTGTCCTAAAATATTTTATGTGCATTAAAACCCAACATCACAGTCATAAACACATGTAATCAACCCTGTAAAGTAAACAGCAGCATTTAGAACCATTTTAGAGCCGGGCAAGCACACAGAGACCACACAGAGCCGGGCAAGTAAAAAAACTTTTTTTTTAAAGTATATGTGTAGGCTATATTTGGACCATAAGATGCAGGAACTTTCCCCCCCCACACTTCTGGGGGGAAAAAAGTGCGTCTTATGGTCCGAAAAATACGGTAATAACAATTTCTTTGAGCCGGGCCAGTGTGGCTCGGCGGTTGAGCATCAACCCATGAACCACGAGGTCGCTGGTTCTCGGCCGGAGCACACAGAGACAACGGGCAGGGCTCACTTAGGCGGAGCTAACCTTTCACTACAACGTTCTGCAGGCCACCCCCGGTGGGGGCGTGCAGGAGGCAGCGGATCCATCCCGTTTCTCTCTCCTTGGTGTTTCTGCCTCCCCCTCTCCCTTCCTCTCTCTGAAAGTCAAAAAAGGATTTAAAAAATGTTATTTGAATCCAAAAAAATGATACTTCTGGAACAAGATCTCCACAGGCGGAGACAAATGCCTCAGAGAAGAACAGTTTGGGGCGGGTTGTATTTGAAATTAAAGGGGGGTGGCACCCTCCCTCCCGCTGCCTTTCCTGTGTCCTCCTCCTCCCCCAGGCCGACTCTCACCTTCACCCCCTCTCCCCAAAGTCCCAGGGCCCTTCGTTAGCCCCCGTCACTTCCTGCCTGAGCCTGTTCCTCCTGCCTCTGCGGCTCTTCCAGAAAAGGGAAAGATGGGGGGAAGGAAGATTCCGGAAGGTGGAGAGCGAGGCGGGGCAGAGGACAGGGCAGCCCATCACCGCTCTCCAGAGGGCGGTTTTCTCATGTCAGAGGTGTGTTAGCCAGACGCACAGAGGCCTTGCTTGCGGCCCAGTAACCTGCTCCCGCAGAGAGCTGCGGGCGGGAGCTTAGGACCAGCTGGCCCGCGGGTCACTTCCCAGTCCCCTCCCGCCACAGAGCGCGCCGGCTGGCTCTCCGGGGTGGGCCCTCCCGGGTGGGCCCTCCCTTTCCCCGGCCTCTATCTCGCCCTCCGCTGTTTCATCCGGCCTCCCTGCTTTCCACGCTGCCCACACTCCCAGTGCAGTCTCACTCCCTGCTTTCCACGCTTTCCACACTCCCAGCGCAGTCTCACCCCTGAACCTCGGATCTATCCGTTTGGGTGTCTGACCAATACGTCCACGCAGGGAGTCCAAAACTAAACGATCCCGCCCACCCTGCGCACTCCTCCCCTCCCACCCCCCCCCCCACCCCCCCGAACCTGCTCCGCCCAGTTCCCCTCTTTGTTGGCGGCAATTCTCTCCTTTCTGGTTGGTGCCAGAGTCCGGGAGCAGTCCTGGACTCCCCTCGTTTTCTCAAACCACAATGTACATTTAAACGGAGTGGTCAGGTACACGGCTGGTGTGGCTCAGTGGATAGAGCACCTGCCTGCAGACTGAAGGGTCTCAGGTTGGATTCTGATCAAGGGCACATGGCTTGGGGTGCAGGAGGCAGCCGATCACTGATTCTCTCTCATCGTTGAGGGTTTTTTTTTTTCTCCTTCCTCTCTGAAATTGATAAAAATGTTTTTAAAATAAATTAATAGTCATTTACCCTGCCAGTGCGGCTCATGGTTGAGCATCGACCGATAAGCCAGGAGGTCACAGTTTGATTCCAGATCAGGGCGCATGCCAGCGTGGGGCGTGCAGGAGGCAGCTGGACGACGATTCTGTCTCCTCAGTGATGTTCATCTCGCTCCCTCTCCCTTCCTCTCTGAAATCAATAAGACGTGCGAAGTGCGGTGGTTAGTCTGTGGCCAAGTCCGTTTGGTTTTTCTTCAAAACACATTCAGCACCTGACCCAGGCCCAGCCCTCTGCCACCCCCTGGCCTGCTGCTCTCTGAGCCTGGTTCTCGGTTTCTGCTCTTGGCCTCCTGCAGCCATTCTCAAAACATCACCACATCAAGCCGTTCTCCGCTAAGAATCGCCGTTTCCCGTGCAGTGAGAGCGTCACCTTTGAAGTGGACCGTGAGGCCCTGGGGTCTGGCCCCTGCCTGCCCTCGCCTCCCCTTCTCCCGGCTCACTCAGCCCGGCCTCTGGCTCCGCAGACAGGCCAGGCCCTCCCCCCGCCGGGCCTGGGCACGGCTCTCCCAGGCAGCTTGGAGGCCGGTTCTGCCTCTCCTCACGTGTTTGCTCCAATGGCACCCTCTGGCAAGGTCTGCCTGACCACCTCATTGAAGTCGCAGTCTGTCCCCCTGACCCACACCCCTCTCTGCTCTATTGTATGTCTGATTCCTGTCACTGATATCCCAGCCTCACCACTGGGTGACCGCTCTTCCCTCTGGCGCTCCTCCTCAATCCTTACCCCGGGACATTTTCCACTGATGGATTGATTATTTATTTATTTATTTATTAGAAAGAGGGGAAGGGAGGGTGAGAGAGAGAAAGAGCAATGTGAAAGAGACACCTCATGTGAAAGATGATGCATCGGTAGGTTGCCTCCTGCACATGCCCCATCCAGGGTCGGGGATTGAACCTACAACCGAGGTACGTGCCCTTGACTGGAATCAAACCTGGGACCCTTCAGTCCATGGGCCCCGATCTATCCACTGAGCCACACCTGCCGGCGCTGGTTCTCTCAGCTCCTGAGAGTCCTCACGCTCACCAGTTGCTGAGGAGTGTCTTTGAAGCGTTGGCCTGAGCCTTTGGGAGTTGCGGAGGACTCTGTCCCAGAGCAGACACCTCCCTCCCCTCATCCCAGTCAGAAGGAGCCCCTCCCCCCATATTGTTGGTGGAGGTTGTTATTCAAAGGAAAACAAAACAAAACAAGAAGCTAGGAAGGTTTTAAGCTTGAGGACGTGCTGCGGGTGTGAGGGGCAGGGCGCAGACGTGGTTTAAATGTCTGAGTATGAGGGGCCTCCAAGAAGTCACGTGGAGCCGGGGGTCATGGTTGGGTTCCAGGTCAGGCTCCATCCTCGGTGGGGGGCGTGCAGGAGGCAGCAGATCAATGATTCTTATCATTGACTAGAGGCCCGATGCACAAAATTCGTGCACATGTAGGCCTTTCTTCCCTCTGCTGCCAGCACTGTCTTTCCTCCGGCACCTGGGACCCGGGACCAGGCCTCCCTCTGGCACCCAACACCCGGGACCAGGCCTCCCTCCGGCACCCGGGACCGGGCCTCCCTCAGGCACCCGGGACCCGGGACCAGGCCTCCCTCCGGCACCCGGGACCCAGGACTGGGCCTCCCTCCGGCACCCGGCACCCGGGACCAGGCCTCCCTCTGGCACCCGGACTGGGCGCCTCCCGCGGGACCGGGCCTCCCTCCGGCACCCGGGACCGGGCCTCCCTCCGGCACCCGGGACCGGGCCTCCCTCCGGCACCCGGGACCCGGCCTCCCTCCGGCACCCGGGACCGGGCCTCCCTCCGGCACCCGGGACCCAGGACCGGGCCTCCCTCCGGGACCCGGGACCCAGGACTGGGCCTCCCTCCGGCACCCGGCACCCGGGACCGGGCCTCCCTCCAGCACCCGGGACCCAGGACTGGGCCTCCCTCTGGCACCCGGCACCCGGGACCGGGCCTCCCTCAGGCACCCGGGACCCGGGACCGGGGCTTCTCTCCAGCACCAGGGACCAGGCCTCCCTCCGGCACCTGGGACCGGGCCTCCCTCCGGCACCCGGGACCGGGCCTCCCTCCGGCACCCGGGACCGGGCCTCCCTCCGGCACCCGGGACCGGGCCTCCCTCAGGCACCCGGGACCGGGCCTCCCTCCGGCACCGGGACCCCGGACCCAGGCTTCCCTAGCAGCCCCGGCCCATCCGGAAGGTCTCTGGAAGGACGTCTGGTCTAATTAGCATATTACGCATTTATTATTATAGATGTTCCTATCTCTCCCTTTGCCTTTCTCTCTCTGTAATCAATTTTTAAAAAACAACAGAGAAAAGCAAGAGTTTATTCATCTATGTATCACATATGTAACACTTGGGAGTACCCAAAGATGAGTAATTCAAAGAGGTAGTTAGGCCCTGGCCAGTGTGGCTCAGTTGATTGGAGTGTCGTCCCATACACCAAAAGGTCATGGGTTCAATTCCAGATCAGGGCACAACTCCAGGTTGTGGTTCAATCCCCAATTGGGGTGTGTAGGGGAGGCAACAGAAAGGTATTTCTTTCTCACATAGACAATTCTATCTCAAATTGAAGCTTCCCTCTCCTTTTCTCTCTCTAAAGTCAATAAAAATGTATAAAAATTTTTTAAAAAAAGAGGTGCCTGGCTGGTGGTTGAACACTGACCCATGACCTAGGAGGTCATGGTTCCATTCCAGGATCCTCAGTAGGAGGCAACGATTGCTGATTCTCTGTCATCACTGATGTTTCTATTTCTCCCTCTCCCTTCCTCTGTGAAGTCAATAAAAAAAAAAAACTTTTTAAAATATATTTTATTGATTTTTTTTACAGAGAGAAAGGGAGAGGCATGAGAGTTAGAAACATCGATCAGCTGCCTCCTGCACACTCTCTACTGGGGACGTGCCCCCAACCAAGGTGCATGCCCTTGACCAGAATCGAACCTGGGACCTCTCAGTCCACACAGGCCAACACTCTATTCACTGAGCCAAACCGGTCAGGGCTCAATAAAAATGTTTAAAAACTCTAAAAAGTGAATTCTTCATATAGAAAGATGGAGGAAGGCGAGTTTTTAAGTGGAAAAATGCAATGGACAAAGGCATGTGACTACAAAGAAAGCACAAGTCATTTTAAAATAATGTAATCTGATTGCACTCAGACGTGAGGCGACTGAATAGGAGTGAGAGTGGGAAGGCAGAGCAGAGCCAGGCGGAGGTCGCTGTGTTGTGGGGTCGAACCTTGGAGTCAAAAATAAGACCACCGGAGGCTGCTGATTGATTTAAAAAGCAGGCAGGACGGCCAGGTCGGCCGCGAGAGCACCACACGCCGGTGGAGTCCACACTCAGGACTGTGCCCGTTGCAGGGTAGGCAGTCCTTTTAAAGGTCCAAACCACAAACATTTCCTTTGTTCTCAATTCTAAATTCTCAGAACCGCCCGCAGGGTCGTTGTCAGCCACATCCTGCTGTACATTGGAATGGGCCCTCTCTTGCGATAGCAGATAGATAGTACAGAAGCAGACCCGAGCAAACTTAATCTCCAAAGGTGATCTGCAGTTTCTACTCCTGGAGCTACTGAGTCCGTGGGACTCAGTCTCCTGTGGTCCTGAGCCACGGGCACAGGAAAACTGCCTCAGCCTCCAGGTCTGTCTGGAAGCTGAGGCAACTACTATTGTGTAAGCAAGCAAGCGAGCAAGCGAGCGCCGAAGCCAGAATAGCGGGTTGAAATTCACACAGCAGTTTTTACCTAAGTCTGGCTGCTACCACACTTCAGCTGGTCAGCATGCAGAAGTGTGGGAGCCATTCCAGGCTTCTGAGCTGGAGAAGAGCGATGTGAGTTCTGCATTAATATTAGCTTGGCATTAACTTACATTGCTCGGAGTGCAGACTGCAGAGGACAGAAATACACAGTAGCCGGGCAGCTGGAAATATGACACAGCGCTCAAAAGCATGTTGGGATGGACATAGGAATAAGGTTTGGTCTGAGGGAATAACTGAGTGCACACCCCTCCCCTGGGCACTGACCTTTAGTCCACTTCACAACCCACATTCCCTTTCGCTGAGACCACATTCCACTGGCTAAGACCTGTATCCTTCCCCTTGGGCCTTCCTCGGGCCCCACCCAGAGACTCTCCGCCTGGAAAAGCCGCCGAGAGTCCTTTATTTTTATTTTTATTTTTATTTTTAAGTTTTATTTATTACTTTATTTTTATTTTTATTTTTTCTGAACCCAGAAAAAGACAGATGCTCATATATATTATTAGCTACAACTGTGCCAGGCCCCATTTTAAGTGCTTCTCATGTTTTGTTTTGTTTTTCCAGTAACTTATATGCACTATTATTAAAACCCACTTTTCAGGCAAGAAACAGGCAGGTTAAATGCATCTAAGATCACACTGACAGTTAAATGGCAGAGACTCAGGATTTGAACATTCTGGCTCCTGAGAAAACACCATTTACAGTAACTGCCCTCTGAAATAATTCCAACATTACCACACTAGACCCCTAATTTTCCACTTATTATTCTCATAGCTCCCGGTTTTATGTGCAAATAACATATATCCATGCTACAAAAACTATGTGACATGTTCACTCTTAATGGAGTTGTGCTAGAACTACCTACTTACTGTTATTTAGAAGTTACTAGAGCAATAACAGATCCATAAACTTTAAAACTACATCCCTTCTAAGCCCCAGTTAAATAATATTCTACTTATTATGAGACCAGTGTTTCTGATCTTTTCCCCTCCAAGACCTAGCAATTATCATTTTATGTGCCTCAGGCATGAAACAGCTCTGGCCACCAACACAGGCATCAAGCTAGGATGAACTAAGGACTGTACATCTGCTTTGCCCCTGATTGATATAAGAGCAGCACCACCCATCAGGTGCCGCCTAGAGGCTCAGCCCATCTGGGCTCCCGGATGACCTAATACATTTGTAACTCTACCCCTTTTGGCCTTGAGTGGTCCTCCTCGGTGACCCTAACAGATGTGAGATTTATCCCAATAGTGGAGTTGGTTCAATGAGGGGCTAAATTATACTGGAAGCATTTCAGTATATGACATTAGTGTTTACTTTTTTTTTTTTTTAGGATACCTTTCCATTGATTTCCTCTTACTTGCCTCTCCCTTTCTTTTCTTCACAAAGACTGTGGGTCCTCAGGGCAGGAGCTGTGTCTTATTCCTGCTTGTTCCCCCCACGGGCTGTGAGCTCAGTAAGTGTTAGCTGGAGAAACAGAATGTGCAGGGAATGTAGCTCTTTCTCAGGGTGAAGAGCAGACCCCGTGAGACTGAAGCGCTTACGTGTGGAGAGGATTGATGTCATTGCTGGATGGCTTCCGGCCTTTGGAAAGCCTGGTACTGAGTTACAGAGCATCACGTGATTGAGATGGGGCCAAGGGCTTAAGTGAAACAATTTACAACAGCTGCAGACACACATGCACACACACACACACACACATACGCCAACCACACACACACACAGTCACACACCCCCAACCACACACACACACACACACACACAAGCCAACCACACATACACATACACACACACACTCACACACCCCAAACACACACACACACACACACACACACACAAAACCCCCCACACACACACCCCAACCACACACACACACACACACACCCAACCACACCCCCCCCCAACCACACACACACATACCCCAACCACACACGCACCCCAACCACACACACACACACACACACACACACACACACACACACACACGCCCATCACACAAAGAAAGGCAGCCCCTCCCCTCGGGCGGTCCAGCCTGGGCTCCTGGAGACCCGCCTCGCCTCCTGCCTCCCTGAGCCCCTCGGAGCCCAGCCCGCGGAGAATGGGAGGTGGCAGCTGGGAAGGAGGGGGGGAAAGAGGGGGAGGGGAGAGGGGGGAGGAAGGGAACTAAACACTACATCTGCGGCCAGGCGAGCTCCGCAGATCCCCCCGCAGGCCTGTGGGCCCGAACCCCAGTCCGCCCACCGCTCCCCCGCAGCTCGGAGCCTCCCGGCCCGCTGCTCCAGGCCGTCCTCTCCCCCATCGCCCGCCACCGCCCCTTTCCCGCGGCTCCGCTCCTGGCCCTGCGCGCTCAGGAGGCCTGGACACAGGGGGTCCCCTCTGATAGCTCTCCTTGGCGCCGGGACGCTCACCCTGCGTGCTGTCTGGTGACCCACCTGAGCCGGGGTGACAGGGGCCTGAGACGGGGTGACCCAGCCTGAGATGGGGTGACAGGGGCCTGAGACGGGGTGACCCAGCCTGAGACGGGGTGACAGGAGCCTGAAACGGGGTGACCGGAGCCTGAGATGGGGTGACAGGGGCCTGAGACGGGGTGACAGGAGCCTGAAACGGGGTGACCCAGCCTGAGATGGGGTAACCCAGCCTGAGACGGGGTGATCCAGCCTGAGACGGGGTGACCCAGCCTGAGACGGGGTGACAGGAGCCTGAAACGGGGTGACCCAGCCTGAGATGGGGTGACCCAGCCTGAGATGGGGTAACCCAGCCTGAGACAGGGTGACAGGAGCCTGAAACGGGGTGACCCAGCCTGAGATGGGGTAACCCAGCCTGAGATGGGGTGACCCAGCCTGAGATGGGGTAACCCAGCCTGAGACGGGGTGACAGGAGCCTATAACGGGGTGCTCGGCGGGAGGGGAACCAGTGAGGTGCCTGAATCCGGGGGAAGCCCAGCGTGGTGCTGAGGGGCAGGAGGACCCAGATAACCCAGAAAGGGTTCGAGAGCCAAAGGTGGTGATGAGGATGGCGATTCGTAAAAATAAAGATGATTTTTTTCTTTTGGGGACATCTAGACGCTGGTTTCCCCAGCTGGGAAAACAGACACAGGTGAAGCTCCTGCGAATGTACGGAAGGAAGGACACCATTTCCCGCCTGGTTTACTAACCCCAGGGGAATAAAACAAAGGAAAGCCAAGCAAGGCAGCCTCAGAATCGGAACTGAATTTTGTTTTACATTTTTATTGACCCTATAGGGGTGACATTGGTTAATGAAGTCACGTAAGTTTTAGGTGTGCCATTGACAACACATCCTCTATACATTGTGTGTGTTCACCACCCAGTCCAGTCTGCTTCCATCACCGCTCGTTACTCCCTGATTCTTTGGCTCAGTTACAGTCCACCTTCAATACAGACCTGAATTTTAGCCATTAACTTACCTCTCCAACCTCTTCAACTGGACTCTAAACTTTTGTAAGAACAAATTTATTTGTTCAAACAAATCAAATTGATTGTTTTGTAGTTGTTTTACTTTTTCTTCTTCATTTCCAAGCTTTCTGAAAGAGTGGTTAATGAGTAGTGAAACAAATACATATGGAAAAGGAGGGGGAGAGGAATACCAGAACCATGAGCTAGAGGGCTTTATTTATTTTTATTTTTGTTAATGGTCACCTGAGGATATGTTTTCCTTTTTTTTATTTTTTTTAAAAGAAAATAGAACCAGGGAGGGAGGCAGAGAGAGAGAAACATTGATGTGAGAGAGACACATGGAGATGAGAGAGACACACTGCCTGGTTGTCTCCCCTACGTGGCCTGACCAGGGCCAGGGATGGAACCTGCAACAAACGTAGTGTCCTTGATCAGAACCGAACCCACGACCCTTCAGTCTGAAGGCTGACACCCTAACCACTAAGTAAACCAGCCGGCTAGATGACTTTATTTTTATTTATTTATTTATTTATTTATTTTATTTTTGGATGTTAAATTTTTTTAAATATATTTATTGATTTTTCACAGAGAGGAAGGGAGAGGGATAACTAGAAACATCGATGAGAGAGAATCATCGACCAGCTGCCTCCTGCACACCCCCTACTGGGGATGTGCCTGCAACCAAGGTACATGTCCTTGACCGGAATCGAACCTGAAACCTTTCAGTCCACAGACCGATGCTCTATCCACTGAGCCAAGCTGGTTTCGGCGGATGTTAAATTTTTAATTATTAAAGTAAAATGCAAAAAATAAAAAATAAAGTGAAATGTAGTCCTGTAAATGCAACTTAAACAGAAACTCATTTTTCACTCTGTATTCGTTTACTAGAGCTTCCATTATAAAGAACCACAGACTGTGTAGATGGCTTTAGACAGATGTGTTCAAATCAGGCTCTGCTACCTGTCTGTGAAGTGGGGACAATGGTTACTTGGGGAAAATGGGTGAGAAATAAACCAGATGTAGCCCAGTCAGTTGTTCAGTGGTTGAGTATCCACCTATGAACCCGGACCGACTCCCGGTCCGGGCACAAGCCTGGGTTGGGGGCTCCATCCCCAGTGTGGGGCGTGCAGGAGGCAGCTGATCAGTGATTCTCTCTCATCATTGATGTTTCTTTTTTTTCATATATTTTATTGATCTTTTACAGAGAGGAAGAGGGATAGAGAGTTAGAAACATCGATGAGAGAGAAACATAGATCAGCTGCCTCTTGCACACCTTCTACAGGGGATGTGCCCACAACCAAGGTACATGCCCTTGACCGGAATCGAACCTGGGACCTTTCAGTCCGCAGACCGAAGCTCTATCCACTGAGCCAAACTGGTTAGGGCTCATCATTGATGTTTCTCTCTCTCCCAAAATACATAAATAAAATTTTTTTAATGTTTTTCTTTTTTAAAGGAGTTAAGTTCACTTTAAAAGTGGGGGCGATGCCCTGGCCAGTGAGACTAAGCTGTTAGAGCATCAGCCCATGCACTAAAGGCCCCAGATTTGTTTCCCGGACAAGGGCATGTACCTGCACTGCAGGCTCACGCCCCATCACGGGTCAGATGTTTCTCTCTCTACACCACCCCGCCTTCTGCTCTCGGAAAAGCAATGGGGAAAATAGCCTCAGGTGAGGATTAACAACAACAGGAAAGGCGGGTGTGAACCCAGGTTTGGGGTTCCATCCCTAGTCGGGGGGTGTGCAGAAAGGAGGTGATTGATGTTTCTCTTTCACTATTGTTTCTATCTATCTGTAATAATCAATAAAAATATATTTTTTTAAAAATAAATAAAATCAATCAATCAATAAAGGGGGGTCTGCAAAAAAGTTAAAACAAAGTCTTTTTCCCCTTCCTTATTCCTATTCTTGCAATTCTCCTCAGGGTAGATTCTAAAGCCATTATGTGTACTCACTGTGTGTTTCCTTCTTTCCTTATGAGGCTGTAAGGATATAACTCAAATTTAAAATTCCTTCCCTATAAAATGGAGTGGTGCTCAGCACTTAGTCATTAGTACTTCATAATTAAAATGCTGCTCAAATATGAGGTGTTACTCTCCTTAAAAGGCAAGACAAGGCCCAGACAAACACTGGGTTTTGAACCTTCTTTAGAACAGAGGTCTCTTGGGTCCTTAGAATCAGCCCAGGCTTGACTGCCTTGTTCCGCTGGGAGTGCTCTCATCTTCACCTTGGCATCAGCGGGGAGGGAGGCGGAGCCCCTGCCTGACGCGCCTTGATCTGTCCCACAGGTGATCACGTACTCCGGCCATCACGTCTACGATAACCTGACTGAGGAACAGAAGGGCCGAGTGGCCTTTGCGTCCAATTTCCTGGCAGGAGATGCTTCCCTGCAGATCGAGTCTCTGAAGCCCCGAGATGAGGGCCTGTACACGTGCAAGGTGAAGAATTCGGGGCACTACGTGTGGAGCCATGTCGTCTTAAAAGTCCTAGGTAAGGTAGAGTGCCAACGCAAATGCCTACCTTTAACTAACGAAGTCTGGGCAGGGACAGCCAAGGGCATCGTTGTACAAAATGTCTTTTTCTGCACTCTTTTTAAGATTGAATTTATTGGGGTGACATTGGTTAATAAAACTATATGGGTTTCAGGTGTACAATTCTATAATACACTAGAGGCCCGGTGCAGGAAATTGGTGCATGGGGGGTGGGGAGGTGTCCCTCAGCCCAGCCTGCACCCTCTCCAATCTGGGATCCCTCGAGGATGTTCAACTGCCCATTTAGGCCCGATCCTACTGGAATTGGGTCTAAACGAGCAGTTGGACATCCCTCTCACAATCCAGGACTGCTGGCTCCCAACTGCTCGCCTGCCTGCCTTCCTGATTGCCCCTAACCACTTCTGCCTGCCAGCCTGATCACCCCTAACCACTCCCATGCCAGCCTGATTGATGTCTAACTGCTCCGTTTGTCCCCAACTTCCCTCTTCTGCCAGCCTGGTCACCCCTAACTGCCCTTCCCTGCAGGCTTGATAGCCCCCAACTGCCCTCCCTTGCAGGCCTGGTCCCTCCCAACTGCCCTCCCTTGCTGGCCATCTTGTGTCCACATGGGGGCAGGATCATTGACTACATGGGGGCAGCCATATTATGTGTTGGAGTGATGGTCAATTTGCATATTACTCTTTTATTAGATAGGATTAGCTGTATATTGTATTGTGTGTTTACCAAATTAGATGTTCAGTATTTTGGAGTATACATTCTGATGTCACCTACTCCAGTTCCCTGGGAAGAAGTATGTTCTGTATTTTAACTACAATGAAAGAAGAAAAAATAATCACAATTTTCTATGGTAGCCCTTTAAAAAAATTAAATATTCTCTAATATTTGAATGATATTCTTATATTTAACTTAAATCTCTCAGATGATTTAAATCCATTTGTGTGTGTTTTTTTAAAATATATTTTTATTGTTCATATTATTACAAATGTTCCTTTCTCCCCCCCCCCCCCACGCCCCCATTGCTCTCCTCCACCAGGTTCCCATCCCACTCTCTGCCCTTTCCCCACCCCGCCTTGTCCTCATCCATAGGTGCATAGTTTATGTTCAGTCTCTTCCCACATCCCCCTCTCCTCTTTTCCCCAAGAATCGTCAGTTCACTCCCTTTCCATACCTCTGATTCTATTATATTCACCAGTTAATATTGTTCATCAGATTTTTTTTTTAATTTCCTTGGTTTTTAGATTCACTTGTTGATAGTTACGTATTTGTTGTTCATAATTTTTATCTTTATTTACTTTCTCTTCCGAAAGAACCCCCTTCAGCAATTCATATAATTCTGGTTTGGTGGTGATGAACTCCTTTAGCTTTTTTTTATTAGTGAAGCTCTTTATCTGGCCTTCGATTCTGAGTGATAGCTTTGCTGGGTAGATTATCTTTGGCTGTAGGTTCTTACTATTCATCACCTTGAATATTTCTTGCCATTCCCGTCTGGCCTGCATGGTTTCTGTTGAGAAATCAGCTGGCAATCATATAGGTGCTCCTTTATAGGTAACTACCTGCTTTGCTCTTGCTGCTTTTAATATTCTCTGTCTTTTGCTCTTGGAATTTTAATTATGATTTGTCTTGGTGTGGTCCTCTTTGGATTCCTTTTGTTTGGAGTTCTATGCACTTCCTGGACTAATTCTTTCACCAGGTGGGGGAAGTTTTCTGTCACTATTTCTTTCAGTAAATGTTTTCCATATCTTGCTCTCTCTCATCTTCTGGGACTCCCATAATTCTGATGTTGGTTCGCTTGAAGTTGTCCCAGAGGTTTATTACATTATCTTCAATTTTCTGAATTCTCTTTTCTTCTTGCTTCTGCGGAGGAGTGTCTTCTGGCTCTATATGTGCCAAATCTTTGACTTGATTCTTGCGATCTTCCATTCTGTTTTTAGGACTCTGTATAATATTTTTTATTTCAGACAATGTATTCTTTATTTCTTGTTGATCCCTTATCATTTCTCATTGATTCCTTATTAATTCTAGTTGATCCCTTTTCATATCCTCATAGGTCTTATCGACCTTTTCTAGGAAATTCTTGAAAAACCTTATAAGCGTAGATTTGAACTCTATATCCAGTCGCTTTTTGTCCTCCATTTCTTTCGTTTGTGATCTATTTCGTTGTTGCATTTTTGCAGCTTCCCTGATGGGGCGGAGTTTCAGGGTGGAGCCTACAGCCTTGGCTTCCGTCAGCCCCGCCCTACGAGGCTCCTGAGTCTCAGGGTCCTTCAGTACTTGCTGCAAGCAACTCTGAGAGAAAGGTGCCCTCAATTTTCGCCTGCTACCAAACAGTCTAGGGTAGGGGTGTTGAACTCAATCAGAGAAGGGGCCAAAATCTAAAATCCAGCCTAAATCGTGGGCCGAATGGTTTACTGAACAGTCATAAACTGTCATTGTGATGGAAATGCAGCGGAGTGCAGTGATGACAGCACGGTGCGGGCCACATTGCAAGGCCTGGCGGGACGGATTTGGCCCGCGGGCCTTGTGTTTGACACATGTGGTCTAGGGCCTAGACTCTAGGCTCTCCCCCAATGAGCCTGGAACTGGGGTTCAGTTCAGTTGGAAATGGGATTGGAGGTGGTGCTCAGAGCAGTCTGGAGCCCCAGTCTCCTTCCTGCCAGGGCAATCCAGCGGCACAACCGTCCCTTCTCTGAGCGCAATGTGCACGCCTCCGGGACCTCCTTTCGCCGCTCCCCGGGGTTCCGCCTTACAGCCCAGCTCCCGCTGTGTGAGCCTGGGTCCCCGGGGTCTGGCCTAGAACTGGGGTTCAGAGCAGTCGAAACTTTGGCCCAGCACAGTCGGAGCTTTTATCTCCTTCCCGCTAGGGAACGCCAGCCAGGCACTCAGCTGCCCCTCCTCTCTGGCTCCGTCCTCTCCCCGCGCGCCATGTGTCTCCATACCTTAGGCTTTTACAGCTCCTCCATGCTTCCTTCTGGTTTTCTCCTTGCCAGTCAGTCGACTTTCCTGTAGTTCTGGGTAATGTCCATTTTATATTTTATTTGTATTTTATTGAAATTGTTGTGTACGGCTGCGGCTAGGTGTTTACCTGTGCAGCCATCTTGGATTCTCCCTGCTGTCGTTTCTTTTTTTAAAGGTACCATTTGTGGTGTGTTTTTTTTTAACAGCAGAAGCTACTAAGTACAACTTAATATCTTCCAAAGTAATGAACTCCTATCCTTCTCAGTGTTAGTAAAACCATACTCAGCTTTCCTAAAATTTCCAGTTAAATGTGTTTCTTCTTTGAGAATGACGTGACTTTGGAGGCCGCTAATGAAAATCCCACCATTGGAGGCAGCTGGAGTGGGTGTGAGTGTGCAGGGGAAGAGCGGTGTATTTCTGGAGGTGATGTAACACACGGCCCGGGAGCTAGGTAACGGCTCTGGAGTCCCACTCCAAAGTGAACCCTAAGGATGGCGGGAGAACACTCAACAGGGTCCGGTTCTTCCTGCATCGCTGTTTGGGGATTTTGGAATCAGCACTTGGTTCTCTTTCTTGCAGTGAGACCATCGAAGCCCAAGTGCGAGCTGGAAGGGGAGCCGCGGGAGGGCGGTGACCTGGCTCTGCAGTGTGAGTCGTCCTCGGGCACGGAGCCCATCGCGTATCACTGGCAGCGCGTCCGGGAGAAGGAGGGGCAGGAGGAGCGCCTGCCGCCCAGATCCAGGATCGGTAAGTCACCCTTCTCCCAGTCTGTGGAGACGACAGGACAGAACTGCCAGGAACTCTCAATTGGACAGCAATCACCATGTGGCCTCAAATACACCGCATCTCTTTGAACTTCCATTTTCATCCATAAACTGGGCCTGTCTTTTCTGTTCTCAACTGGACCGTAAAGTGTAAAAGACATTAGAAAAAATGCACCAAATCAATCCACCATTTCTATCTCGGGCAGTGTCCCTTAAATGTTCACAGCCCTTTGTAACTTCTGAGGATTCGCTATCATTTAAAAGAATGTTAGCAAATTTCTCCCCACGTCCCAAAGTGGGGTCTATTCTGTCTTCCACCTCAATCTCACCAAACTGCCCTAGAGAATCGTAGATAGACGATGTAATAAAATCATCAGCCTGCCTGAGGGAACCGCATCCTTTGTGCCTGCGCAGACCACAGCAGCCCGGGCCGCGTCCTGCTGCAGAACCTCACGGCGGCCTCCTCGGGACTCTACCGGTGCACGGCGGACAACGAGGCGGGGAAGGAGAGCTGCGTGGTGCGAGTCACTGTGCAGTGTAGGTATCTGGAGGGGCGGGTTCCCTCTGCATGTGGTCCAAACATGTAAACAGGTGAAACATGTTTAATCAAGAGTAACAGTTATTTCCAGGAGAACATGGCTGTCACCAAAATTGGCCCAGTAGTTGCAAGGACTATTCGGCAGTTGTATTAGCTCTTCCTTTACAATTACTGTGGATTTATCAGCTCCCTAAAGAAATGTGTTATATCTGGGAGGGGAACAAATGGAGATTTCCCTTATTCATGTAAACTTCCTGTACATGAGGGTAACTCCCGTTTTTAGAGCTTTTCCTGTGCCTGCAGTTTCTCAGAAATAGTCAGCTTAAAAGAATCTTAAAGTTAAAGAGGCATGTTTTGGGGTGGCGCATTCTACTACCCTTCCACAGCGTGCCGGGCAGTCAGACGCCAGGGTCCACGGGAACTCAGGAAGGCTCAGCTCTGGGAGTGCTCATCCTGTCCGGGGCTCGGGTCTTCTATGATAGTTCCCGCATCTCCTGCTTCATGTTTCATTTCGCTTCTGCTTTCGTTTCTGAGAAAACAGACGTGCAGAGCATCGGCATGGTGGCGGGAGCAGTGACGGGCATGGTGGCCGGGGTCCTGCTGATCCTCCTCTTGGTGTGGCTGCTTGTCCGAAGGAAAGGCAAAAAGCGACACGAGGAAGAAGAGAGACCGAATGAAATCCGGTCAGTCTCCTCCAAGCTCTCCTCCTCCCCAGCTTCCTTCCTCAGGCCGTCCAAGGCGCCCAGCAACAGAAACGCCCGTTTCCTCTCCCCGGGAACCTGTGTAATGGTTATTCTGTAAAGGGCAGGCACGGAGGGCCAGCCTGGGACAGGTCTGGCTTACCTTGCCTTTATAGCGAAACGGTCTCTCCTCCTCAGAGATGCAAGCGATCAACTCCATGTTACTTCTGATTCCCTCTGCTCAGCGCGGGCAGACCACAGGCCACAAAGGGTTTCCACAGACAAACCCCAATCAAGGGCCTGTGGTCCTTGGACCTTCTCAATGCCAGGGCACATTCTCCCAGAGTAAGAGCTGCTCTGACTAGCAAAGCATGCATCTGCCTAAGCCATGCCCTCCCTGAGCCTCAGAGGGGCCGTACGGGTCCCTAAGTGGCTGCCTCCGGTGGTGCCGCCTAGGGGACGTATTGGGAAACTTCGGAAGGGAGCGACCGCCACGGGAATGATCACAGTCTTTCCAGTAAGACACTCACCTCCCTGTGCTTTCCCCTCAGAGAGGATGCCGAGGCCCCGAAAGCCCGCCTGGTGAAGCCCAGTTCCTCTTCTTCCGGCTCCCAGAGCTCCCGCTCCGGCTCTTCCTGCACGCGCTCCACAGCCAACAGCGCCTGCCGCAGCCAGCGGACACTGTCCCCGGAGGCAGCGCCCCGGCCAGGGCTGGCCACCGGCACGTTCAGACTGGGGGGGCCAGAGGCCAGAGGCCCTGAACCAAAGAGAGGGCATCACACTCCCCTGGCCAAGGCCCAAAGCACCGCCGGCCGGCTCCCCGGCCAGAGCCGGCCCCTCCAAACTGTCTAACGGCCCTGGACTCCGACTCCCAGGCTGCCCGGGAGTCAGCAGCTTAGGACTTCTCTAGTCACTGCAGTTCAGCCACCAGCCTCACAACCCCGATGCGATTCCTAGGCGAGGTCACTCCTGGAGCAGGAGCAGGGCGTGGAGCCGGTTCTAATGCGCCTTCTCCTTCCAGGACGCCAAGCAAGGGAAGGGATGTCAGCTGGCGTGTCCGCCGGGGCTTTGGACAGGAGTGGGGGGAGCGAGTCTAGTCTGGTCATCTGTGGACCAGACCTGGGGAGAGGAAGGGGAGGAAGGGGAGGGAACCCACGTGAACTTCTCACTGAGATGTTTTGTATCAATACTTCAATTCGCGATTGTCAAGAAGAAATGAGTTGTTCACAAATGTTCTACGCCTTTCTGCAAACCTACTGAATTACTGTGATTACCCAGAGTCCAGCAGAACCCACAGCCTTACTCCACACCTTTCCACACCAGGGACTGGTATGTAGCTTCTGAGAAACTCCAAAAAAGGAAGTCTCTTCTAGTCTGTCTTGATCTCATTTACATAAAGTTTGGATATGAATTTCAAGAGGAACTGAAATAATGGGAGATGGAGAACCATTGAGTTTCTCCCACTCTATCCAGCACTAAGTTTCTTCTATTGGGCCATTAGAGCACTAAAAAGGAGTCCAAAATGTGAGACAAGGGATTATGAAAACCTTTAGTCTTGATGGTCAGAGGGTCACTGACAAATACCAGAAATGTAAGCTGGAACGATTGTGGGTTTTCCCTCCAATCAGAGGTCTCCACTACTTCCCTGCTGACTCTCTGGAACAAGGAAGCATTCACTATGTGTCACTAACAAGGCCCTTAAGACGAAGTCTTACAGCGGGAGAGAGATCTTTGAGAGATGCTGAAAGTCCATCTGGTGTACAGTATAGTCTTTCTGAGAACACACAAAACCAGAATTTCAAGACTGACTGGGTTAGAGGGAGATTAGGTCAATTTTTTTAATGCCACAGAATGGCATAAGGAAGTTTAGAATTGCACCAAACTTGGAGTTTCTCTGTTTCATCTTAAGAAAAGGGTGTGAACCTGGGACTTCTGACAATCCCAGGCTTTCTGTTATCAGAAAGATCAGGGATTGCCAGCATTTCCTACTGCACTGCAGGTATGCCAAAGTCATTCCTGCCTGAGAAGTTGGGACAGAGCGAAGTCCAGTGTTTTACCAGCTCAGCCACTAAGGAAATGGAGTCAATTTGCAGAAGAGATGGGAGGGATCTATAGTGGGGTGAATGCCTGTTGATACCTGTGGGCATCTTGGAAAGATGGGCAGGAATGATTCACCAGGACAGCTCTCAGAAGAGCTGATCCACGGGAGAAGGTCTGGATTTTAAAAACAAACAACAAAACCAAACGGCAGCCTCCAACACAATAACTTGCCCTTTTAATAGTGCGAATGTCAACAGGTCACTGGCAAAGCAAAAGATTTCCTATTGAGAGGGCAGCAGAGGCTAAGAAAGGAAAGGCAGTGCTGAGGATGGGAGCATTGCTTCTAACCAGGTACTGACAGGGAAAGGCTGCTCTGGAATTGGCCCCACTTCTCTGGTTTTTTATTTTCTACGTTTAATTCTTACAACAGTGTCCTCACACAGTGCGAATGCACACCTTCTAAAGCCCTTTGAAGAAATAGGGGGTCAGCGGGGCTCAGTTGTTGAGTGTCGACCCATGAACCAGGAGGTCATGGTTCGATTCCCTGTCAGGGCACATGCCCGGATTGTGGGCCTGATCCCCAGTGTGGCAGCAGATCAATGATTCTCATCTTGATGTTTCTATCTATCTCCCTTCCTCCCTGGAATCAATAAAAATATATTCAAAAAAAAAAAAAAAAAAAGGAAATAGGGGTTTGGCCTTGGCCAGTAGCTCAATGGTTAGAGCATCAGCCCATGGATCTAGGGTTGACGGTTCAGTTCCTGGTCAAAGGTACATACCTCGGTTGCAAGTTCAAACCCCAACCCTGGTTGGAGCGCATGCAGGACGAAACCAATCAATTTGTCTCTCACATCCATGTTTTTCTCTCTCCCCCTCCTCCTTCCCTTTCACTCTAAAGAATATCCTTAGGCCCTAACCGGTTTGGGTCAGTTAGAGCGTTGACCCAAAGACTGAAGGGTCTTAGATTTGATTAGTCAAGGGCATGTACCTCCCTTACAGGCTCCATCCGCAGCCCCAGCTGGAGTGTGTGCAGGAGGCAACTAATTGGGGTCTCTTTCACATCAATGCTTCCTTCTCTCTGCCTCTACCCCTTCCTTCCACTCTCTAAACATCAATGGAAAAATATCCTCTGGTAAGAATTAAAAAAATAAGTAAATTAAAAAAAATAGGGGTTTCTTGGTGGTGAGAGCATTGGCCTACACACCAAAGGGTAACAGTTTCATTCCTGGCCAAGGGCATGTGCCTGGGCTGCAGTTTCAATCACCAGCCCAGGCATGGCAACCAATGTGACACATTGATATTTCTCTCTCTCTTCCCTTCTGCCCTCCTACTCTCTCTAAAAATCAACTGAAAAATATTCTCATGTGAACATTAACCAAAAAGAAAAAAAGAGAGAAAGAAATAGGGGTTTACTTTGGGTGCAAGTTTTCATCTGAGTTTCTTACTCCTAATAAATTGAGAAGTAAGAGACATTGAGGAAGTAGTATAAAGAATGGCTGATGTTAGTTTAATTTAAAAGGGCTATTGCCGAAACCAGTTTGGCTCAGTGGATAGAGCATCAGCCTACGAACTGAAAGGTCCCAGGTTCGATTCCGGTCAAGGGCATGTATCTTGGTTGCGGGCACATCCCCAATAGGGAGGTGCAAGAGGCAACTGATCTATGTTTCTCTCTCATCGATGTTTCCAACTATCCCTCTCTCTTCCTCTCTGTAAAAAATCAATAAAGTATATTTTAAAAAATAAAAAAATAAAAGGGCTAGCAAATTTGGAATGTTTCTTGTACTAATACCACCTCATTGTAAGATAAAAAGTCCCCCATTTTCCTTTTTCATTCCTCTTGTAGTGGTATCCAGCAACTTTTCATTTCTGCTGGGCAATATTGGGAATTCTCTTTCCCAAAGAACCTGAGCCAAACAAGCAATTCTGCTAACACCAGGGCCATGCCTTGGGAAGTAGGACTGAGGCCCCTTTGCTTGAAAAGGACGTTTAGGTTATTTAAACCTGTAGCTATCAGAGGACTAAATACCAGTTAAATAATCCAGATTCTTTTGGAAATCAACTCACACTGGAAATCTACAAAAGAAGTCACAAAACTGATAATTACCTAAAATCAAGAGAAATTCTAGGGCTTGGAGATTCTGAGAGAAGGTGATGAGATCTTAGTAATGGTAGTGCACTTCCTCTTTGAGTCAAGTCTTTGAGTTCAGATATAACAGGTTCCAGGCTTAAGATAAAGTTTGAACTGTTACTGTTTTCAAATCACATTCCATTAATTTTCCAAGTCAGATAAACTTGATGCTTGAATGTGAAACAAAGGATACAATCACTAAACGTTAGAAGAAAAAATGCCCGGAAGAAGATAGATACGGACAGAATGATGTGAATGTTTAGAGAATAACCATTTCAATAAAATATATAAACTGAACTTAAAACTGAAAATAATGAAGCTGGTGCCTTTGTTATTAGACTGTATAAAAACAATTTCAGAATCACTGTTGCAAAAACACACTAATTTTGCCTCATTTCTGTTAAGCCGTTTATACTTCAATCTTAACTTCTAAATTGCCTTGTAATCGAGATTGTGATCACAAAAACAAATATTTATTACAGATGGATCTGTATCTGCAATTAAAAAATAAATAACTAAAGGTGATACTGTAGGAGACTGAAGCTCATACAACCTACACTGGGAATTTGTTTATTAGCTGTCTGCCAACTGGAGAACAGAACTCAGACCGAATATATGTTCTTTATTGATTTCAGTCACAAACATGCCAACAACCTTTCTCTCACAAGGCAAGGTGCCAGGTCCTGCTGGAGACACCCCGGGGAGCTCTTCCCCCCCCTCCCCCCCAGCACAGTGAACCCCTGTAGCTATCAGAGGACTAACCAAAAAGTGAACGCTGGGCGCTCTCCTCCGCCTCCCCCCCGCACAGTGAACCCGGGCGCTCCCCCCTCCCCCCGCACAGTGAACCCCGGGGCGCTCCCCCCTCCCCCAGCACAGTGAACCCCAGGGAGCTCCCCCCCACCCCGCACAGTGAACCCGGGCGCTCCCCCCTCCCCCAGCACAGTGAACCCCAGGGCGCTCCTTCCTCCCCCTGCACAGTGAACCCCCGGGGCGCTCCCCCCCCCAGCACAGTGAACCCCGGGCGCTCCCCCTCCCCCTGCACAGTGAACCCCGGGGCGCTCCCCCCTCACCCCGCACAGTGAACCACGGGCGCTCCCCCCTCCCCCGCACAGTGAACCCCGGGCGCTCCCCCCGCACAGTGAACCCCAGGGCGCTCCTCCCCCCCCACCCCCGCACAGTGAACCCCCGGGGCGCTCCCCCCCAGCACAGTGAACCCCGGGGAGCTCTGAGAAGCTGTTTGAGTGAGGAAGCAAACGGAGCATCATCTTGTCCAACAAGGTGCACGTTTGACCTCTAGAGCGGAGGGCGCCGCCAGCGTTCGGCGGGAAGCAAACAGGGGACCCCGGGCCGCTCCCGCCCCCGCGCAGGCCGCGCCCTCGGTGTCCGCTTAAGAGCCAGGCCCCGCGCCCGCGGAGCCCCCCCTTCCGGCACGTTTCCACCCCGAAGCGGGGGCCGGCGCGGGGGGAGGGGCTGGCCCGGCCGCGAACGTTCCCGGGGCGGGGGGAGGGGGTCTCGGGGGTCCGGGCTGGGCGGGCGCGACCCGCGAGGCCCCTCAAACCCTGCGGTGGGGCTCGGCCTCGGGCTGCCGCCGGGAAGCGAGGGCGCGGGCCGCCTGGCTAGCCGGCCCCCCGCGCAGGCGGCGCCCCAAACCGCAGGCCTGGGTGCCCGAGAAGTCACCGAGCGGCGCCCCGGCGTCCGCGCCTTGCGGCCAGCCCCAGCCCGAAGGCAGGCCGTGGCGAAGCGGGGTGCGAGGACCCTGGGAGGTCTGGGGGTTCGCGCACCTGAGGGGGCCCTGGGGGAGGGCAGGCCGTGGGGGAGGGGCAGGCTGTGGGGGAGGGGACAGCCGCGGCCATTTTGTCCTGGCCCCACTTCCGTCTCCTCCCGGCGCCTCCGCGTCCCGCGCTCCTCCCGGGGCCGCTGCAGGGCGCGGCCAGCGCGGCCGCCATTGGTCGGCGCCAGATGCGCCCGCCCCCCCCGCCCGCCCGCGCTCCCGGGCGCATGCGCAGAGGCGGACGCCCTTCCCGGGTGACGCGAAATCCCGCGCGCGGGCTTCGGCCCCCCCACTCTATCCCCCCGCCCGCTCCCCGGGGCCGTTCCGAGCGCGGGGGCGAGAATGAAAGTTCCAGAACGCTGCGGCCAGTGCGTCATCGCGAGGCGGGGCGAAGGGGCGAGGCCCGGGGCGGAGCCAGCGCGCTCATTGGGGCTCGTAGGAGCGGTCGCGCGCCCATTGGTCGAGAAGCCTTGATGGGCAGCGGGCAGGGCGGGCCCCTTCTGGAAGGTTCTGAGGGAGGGTATAAGAGGCAGGGTGGCGGCGGAGCCCGGTCTCATTGAACGCGGGGACACCAGCTCTGGTCGGTCTGTGCCAGCCGGACGCGCACGCCAGGTAAGGCCTCGGGGTCTCGAGCCTTCGGGAGCTCCTCCGAGAAGCGAGGAGCCGCGTGCGCCCCCGCGGGCCGCCTGGCGAGCCTCCCGCCGGGCTCTGGGCGGGGGAGCGGGCGCGGGCGGAGGAGCGGGCCCGGGGCGGCCGTCCGGGGGGGCAGGCGGTGTCCCGCCCGCGCGCAGGAAGGGGAAGGGAGCGGCCCTGCGGGCGCGGAAGTGAAAGTGGAGCGCCTTCTAGCCGCCCTGTGTCTCCCGGCTGCCGGGCTGGCAGGTTCACCCGGGTTCCCTGGCAGCCATTGCTGGCGTGCGCCCAAGGCGGGGGAGGGGCCCCCTGGGAGCGGCAGGGCCGCGTGGTGCGGAAGCGGAGAAGGGGAGTACAGTCCGGATCCGGCCTGAGACCACGTGGTCGCCAATGGCGCAGGCTTTCCCGGCCGGCGTTCTCTCCAGCCGGAGTCTGCACAGGCCCTGGGCTCAGGGGCTTTTGTAAGCCTTCCAGAGGTTCCCGCCGGCAGCGCTGAGGGTTCGTACCTGTGCCGGGCCCACCCGACCTAGGAACCAGGTCATTCGATCCCGATCAAGCCACGTGCTCTGGGTTGTGGGGTCGAGCCCCAGTGTGAGGCGAGCTGATCAATGGTTCTCAAAACTGATTCTAATTCAGGAATAAAAATATTAAGTGGTTATACCTAATAGCCTGACTTCCCATTTAACGAAGGAAACATTTCTAAAAGCTTAAACATTTTTTCCAGCAACCATGTCGAAGGGACCTGCAGTTGGCATTGATCTTGGCACCACCTACTCATGTGTGGGTGTATTCCAGCATGGAAAAGTGGAAATAATTGCCAACGATCAGGGAAACCGAACCACCCCTAGTTATGTTGCCTTTACTGACACTGAACGATTGATCGGTGATGCTGCAAAGAATCAAGTAGCAATGAATCCTACCAACACAGTCTTTGGTAAGTGTCTAGCATTAAAAGCACAGCATGAATCAAGCTAGGCAGAGACACCTATTATGGGGGTGGAAAGCTTTAAGAATTGGAAAAATCATTTAAAAAGCTTAAATAGATGTGAGCAGCAGTTTATGACTGCTCAGGCCGAAATTTTGAGGTATCGGCATCTCAAGGAAAACACGGAATTTTTTTGCCATATAAAAGTTGGAATAATTTATTATGAACATGGCCTCCTAGGCATCAGATTTTCAGTAGACAAGAGCCTAGGATGTTTGGGAAAGTATAAAGAGGTTAATTTGGTTTTGCATTTCAAATCTTTGCAGATGCCAAGCGGTTGATTGGACGTAGGTTTGATGATGCAGTTGTGCAGTCTGACATGAAGCACTGGCCTTTCATGGTGGTGAATGATGCTGGCAGGCCTAAGGTCCAAGTGGAATACAAGGGAGAGACAAAAAGCTTTTATCCAGAGGAGGTCTCATCCATGGTTTTGACAAAGATGAAGGAAATCGCCGAAGCCTACCTTGGGAAGGTGAGTGCCATGTGGAGATGGAACACCAGATACTTGGGTTCTTTGGGTGGATGACTTGAGTTTTGACTGACCAAGAATATACAGAACTGCACTAGTTATTATTTCACTAGGATGTCTTATGTAATTAGCTTTATTTTGTGTGCATGCCTGAGGTGATCATAGAACTATCAGTGTGTATGAACTAATGTTCTTTATTTTTTCCTGTTAGACTGTTACCAATGCTGTTGTCACAGTTCCTGCTTACTTCAATGACTCTCAGCGTCAGGCCACCAAAGATGCTGGAACTATTGCTGGTCTCAATGTACTTAGAATCATCAATGAGCCAACTGCCGCTGCTATTGCTTACGGTCTAGACAAAAAGGTGTGTACCATTTGTGCTGCATATCTGCATTACTTTAACATTAAATTTGAACCTTAATAAAAAGTTGAGTCGCATCAGAAATATAGGTAACAATGTCTTCTAATGACAGGTTGGAGCTGAAAGAAACGTGCTGATCTTTGATTTGGGAGGTGGCACCTTCGATGTGTCAATCCTCACAATTGAAGATGGCATCTTTGAGGTCAAATCTACAGCTGGGGACACCCACTTAGGTGGAGAAGACTTCGACAACCGAATGGTCAACCATTTCATTGCCGAGTTCAAACGCAAGCACAAGAAGGATATCAGTGAGAACAAGAGGGCTGTCCGTCGCCTTCGTACTGCTTGTGAACGTGCTAAGCGTACCCTCTCTTCCAGCACCCAGGCCAGTATTGAGATTGATTCACTCTATGAAGGAATCGACTTCTATACCTCTATCACACGTGCCCGATTTGAAGAATTGAATGCTGACCTTTTCCGTGGCACCCTGGACCCTGTAGAGAAAGCCCTTCGGGATGCCAAGCTTGACAAATCCCAGATCCATGATATTGTCCTGGTGGGTGGCTCTACTCGTATCCCCAAGATTCAGAAACTCCTCCAGGACTTCTTCAATGGAAAGGAGTTGAATAAGAGCATCAACCCTGATGAGGCTGTCGCTTACGGTGCAGGTAATCCAGCTATCCCAGTTGAACAGTTCTAATAGCTCAAACTGACTCGCTGTGATGAAGGATTTTTAAACATTCGTAGTTTCCACTAAAAGCTTCGCTAATGATAGCCTAACTTCTTGGATGTCTGAGCGATAGAGGGGTTAGCTAATGGGGAAATGAATTGTGTAGCACTTTTTTAAAACTAACTACTTTTTAACCTAGCTGTCCAGGCAGCCATTCTCTCCGGAGACAAATCTGAGAATGTTCAAGATCTGCTGCTGCTGGATGTCACCCCTCTCTCCCTCGGCATTGAGACGGCTGGTGGCGTCATGACGGTCCTGATCAAGCGCAACACCACCATCCCCACCAAGCAGACGCAGACCTTCACCACCTACTCCGACAACCAGCCGGGTGTGCTCATCCAGGTGTGTGTCCCTCTTACCTCGCCCTGGGCACAAAATGGGTGGGTGGGTGGGTGGGGTGGGGGATGAGTGGGCCCGCTGTGATGATGGATTCCAAAACCATTCGTAGTTTCCACCAGAAATCTTGTGTTGGCCAATTCCTTCCTTGGATGTCTGAGCGGGCCAGTCTTCCCTAATTGGAGTTATACTCGGAAATGACATAGAAAGTTAGTAATTTCCTAATAATTTCCATTTCCTACCAAGGTTTATGAAGGTGAGCGTGCCATGACCAAGGACAACAACCTGCTTGGCAAGTTTGAGCTCACAGGCATACCTCCCGCACCTCGAGGTGTTCCTCAGATTGAAGTCACTTTTGACATTGATGCCAATGGCATCCTCAACGTCTCTGCTGTGGATAAGAGTACAGGAAAGGAGAACAAGATTACCATCACCAACGACAAAGGTAAGTTAAACCACAATGTTGTGTGTCAAAGCCACCTGGACTTGCAATTTTAATATTAGGGATATGCAATGTTCCAGGGGGAGGGCATTTAGCCAAGATGGGGATTGTAGATTAGTTTTCAAATAGAGACCATGTCTAAATGCCACAGGTCGTTTGAGCAAGGAAGACATTGAGCGCATGGTCCAAGAAGCTGAGAAGTACAAGGCAGAAGATGAGAAGCAGCGGGACAAGGTGTCTTCCAAGAATTCACTTGAATCCTATGCATTCAACATGAAAGCAACTGTTGAAGATGAGAAACTTCAAGGCAAGATCAATGATGAGGACAAACAGAAGATTCTTGACAAGTGCAATGAGATCATTAACTGGCTTGATAAGAACCAGGTATGTAGTTTTTTGAAACTGGGTGGGCCTAGAGCTTCAGTAAATTCAGAGAGGTCACAATGATGAATGGTCCAAACATTCGCGGTTTCCACCAGAATTCAGTTGTGTTGGCAACTAGCTTCCTTCCTTGGATGTCTGAGTGGCCTGAGATTGAGTGATGGCAGGCTTCTGTCTGGTAGCTTATCAGATTGCATTGGGTGCATAAAGGTTCCTTAAGTTTTGATGGTAAAATATCTTCTCCTTTTCCCAGACTGCAGAAAAGGAAGAATTTGAACACCAGCAGAAAGAGTTGGAAAAGGTCTGCAACCCCATCATTACCAAGCTGTACCAGAGTGCAGGGGGCATGCCAGGAGGAATGCCTGGGGGCTTCCCCGGTGGCGGAGCGCCTCCCTCTGGCGGTGCCTCCTCCGGGCCCACCATTGAAGAGGTTGACTAAGCCAGCTTTGAGCACAGATCTAGCATTGTTCCACACAATATTGAAGGACCCAAATTTGTAGTAAATTCCTTGGCAGTTTTAAAAGTTAAGCTGCTATAGTAAATGGGCATTCTTGATACTTGAATATGGACTGTGCACAGGGAAAGGAAACATAATGCACTTTATAACTGTATTGTAAAGTGGAAAATGCGATGTCTTAAATAAAACTATTTAAAATTGGCAACATACAACTGCCTGGCTCATTCATGTTCTATAAAGGCAGCACTCACTTCTAGGGTGCGATTTCCCTCTGGCCAAAGTATTTATACACAATACCTGGGGTAAGTATAGATTACTCTGGTTAAATTCCTAAGGAAGGTTTAAATGAAATGGGGAGAGTTTTGGCATCATAATTTAGTAAATGGTGCTGTCAACACAAAAATAGGGTAATTCCTTTCAGGAGTAAGTTCTTGGGAAATGAGTGCTAAAAAGTGAATAAAATTGGAATTCAGAGTTGGAATAAAATTGAACACTGAACAATTCCTAAAGGTTTTCCCACTTTTAATTTTTTGGGAGTGACAAATGGTTAATATAAAACTTAAAACAGGTTCAGGTGGATAATCCTATGGTATACCACCTGCATGTTGTGTGTTCACTGCCCCAGGAAATTTTGAAGTTTTGAGGACAGCCAGTTTGACTTCAGACACATGGTCATTTGTGCCTGAATGGAAGTTGAATGTTAATTCTGAACCTGGGGAGTAAAAAGGGGTTCTCCCACCAGAAACCCTGCTCAGGGCAGGTTTTACTGGTTTTTAGTCAAGGGCTAAGCTGGCTGTGGGGAGTCTTCTCACCTTGTAATCTAACTTGGAAAGGTGTTGAGTAGCTAATAGGTTTTGATCAGTCAGCCTAACACTCAAGTTCATAGGCTGAGGGGAAGAGCCCAATTTACAGTGGACAATCCTGCTTAGCAGAAGCCTTCATGGTTTTTTGTTCGAGTTGTATGTTAGCAAAGTTTCTGTGAATCTGTCCAGATGGACCTCCATTTCCTCGAGCCTGAACAAGGTGATACTTGTTATTCATGGTCTGGTGGTGCCCACTCTGGTGGTCAGTTCAGAAGTTTAGGCGTCACAAGCAAGGCTCACGGTAGAGTAACCCACCTACCTGCTCTTATGGTTCTTGGGTAAAACATAAAAGAAGTTTTATAGGCTATAATCTGATCTAACCCAATAACCATAATTCTCACCATTAGCCTAGTTCAGTGAGCATAACCAAGAGGCTGCTTGCCACTCAAAAGCTGCTGTTGCACCTGTGAAACAAGTGGGAGAGAAAAATGGCAGTTTCCTTCATGTGGACAGGAGGAAACGTATTGGTAAGCCTGGAGTGGAAAAGGGCTGGGGAGGAGGGTGGAAATTACTAGTTAATCCGAACAGCTGCTGAGAGGAGTTAACCGGTTACCCTGGGGGAGGAGATTCAGGCATTGACGTTCCCCAACATTTTAGGAAAACAAAAATAGTTGCATATATTCTTTGGTAATTAACTTGCCTATAATTATGTAATTGAAAAGATTAGCCTTGGACTATATAAGGGAAATTATTTTTTATATTGATTTTTTACAGAGAAAAGGAGAGAGACAAACGTCAGAGTCATCGATCAGCTAGCTGCTGCTTGCACACCCCCTACTGGGGATGTGCTTGCAACCCAGGTACATGCCCTTGATGGGAATTGAACCCGGGACCCTTCAGTCCACAGGCCGATGCTCTGTCCACTGAGCCAAACCCGTTTTGGCATAGGGAAATTATTTTAATAGCTGTTGCCTTACTGTGCTGATGAACTAATACTTTCAAGATGTTCATATGAAGAGCCAAAAAGGAGCTGAGATGGGTATAGTCAGAGATCTGGGGCTCGTAAAAAAGCATGTTGCCACTTCCTCATCCATTATGACCCCCCCTCCTTTTTTTATTAAAGATTACATTTAAGGTTTAAAAACAAAAACATGTTTGTCCCTGCACAGTAGTGTAGTTTATAAAAGTGCCCAGCTCATCTCAATACAGAACTTCAAAACCTGTATTTTTATTCGGGCTTCATGCTTACTGGGGGGAAAAGTCAAGTATATACATGCAATTATGTACTTAAATTTAGTCTCGGCATTCATGAGTTCACTTTTTATGTTTTCATTGATTTCAGAGAGGAAGGGAGAGTGAGAGGATAGAAATGTCAATGCTAAGAATCGGATTGGCTGCCTCCTGCGTGCCCCCTATTGGGGCTCAAGCCCGCAACCTGGGTTGGTATGTGCCCTGAACTGTGACCTTAGCCAGACTTTTACACTTTCCCAGTACTTTGGGATTCACAATTACAGACTTACCTTTGCAAGCAGACAGCTAAGCAACTGGGTTTTGAGGATACAACTGATTCAAAAGAACTTTGTTTTTCTTTTAATCGGGCTTTTGTGACAGCTGAGCCTATTTGGGGGAATAGACACAAAGCTAGTGAAGATCAGTTCCAGTCGTAAGTGCCTACAGGGTAGCAGGAGAGACTGACAGGCACAAGATGAATACGGACAATTACAAAGTGACATTACACCTCTAACTGGTTTGCTCAGTGGATAGAGCGTCAGCCTGCGGACTGAAAGGTCCCAGGTTCGATTCCAGTCAAGGGCATGTACGTTGGTTGTGGACACATCTCCAGTAGGAGCTGTGTAGGAAGCAGCTGATTCATGTTTCTCATCTAGCTGTCTATCCCTCCCTTTTTCTCTAAAAAAAAGAATAAAAAAATATATATATATAAAAAGAGACCCCAACAGTGACATTACAGTGTACAAGATAGCCCGAGGATTGTGGGCAGACCCTGGAGAGAGTATTACCGTATTTCCTGGCGTGTAAGACGGCTTTTGAAAAAAACTCAACCGAAAATCGGGGGCAAAAGCCCAAAATTGCACAAAAATTACCTGCAGATCTTGATGGCAAAGTAAGTCTTGTCTTTGAAGTGGGGGGTAGTCTTATACAGCGAATATAGGCCTAAACCTATGTTTTAACTGTAAAATTAGGGGGTCATCTTATACGACGGGAAATACGGTATATAAATTGTTTACCGGAGAAAGCTTAAAAGAAGACGCAGAGAAGGTGGCCATAGGAACACCAATGTCTACCATTTTCCATTCAGGTTAGTGTCAGCAAATGGCTTCCACTTTCGATTCTAACCATCTTCCATGGGAAGATCAGCTGGATAGTCTAGCTCTGTGTGCATAAGTATGTAAGGTGGCAAGAACAATGTTACTTTTGTAAGGGAATGTGTGGCCTAGGTGCCTGGTTCTGAATTTGCACAGGGCTACTGGGTTGGGAAGAGGGAGCAAAAACTTGTGTGTCCCTCAGCCTTCACGCCCAGTTACAGGCTGGTTTCAGCTGAAAGAGCAATAACATGGCTGACTTTTTTTTTTTTTTTTTATAAAGACTTTTAAAAAAATATATTTTATTGATTTTTTACAGAGAGGAAGAGAGAGGGACAGAGTTAGAAACATCAATGAGAGAGAATCATCGATCAGCTGCCCCTTGCACAACCCCTACTGGAGATGTGCCTGCGACCAAGGTACATGACCTTGACCGGAATCGAACCCGGGACCTTTTAGTCCACAGGCTGCCACTCTATCCATTGAGCCAAACCGGTTTTGGCAACATGGCTGACTTTCAAATGTATTTTTCATATCGTAGCTTGGGTTACCCAACAGTAATCATTACACTTTTAAACTACTAAGGAAACAGCCGGGATCGGTTTGGCTCAGTGGATAGAGCGTCGGCCTGCGGACTGAAAGGTCCCGGGTCTAAGGAAACAACTTGTTAATCCTCACTTGATGTTTTTCCTTTGCTTTTTTATTTTTTTATTTAGAGAGTGGAAGGAGGGAGGGAAGGAAGGAAGAGAGGAGAGGTGAGAAAGACACATTGATTGGTTGCCTCCTGCAGAAGCCTTGACCTGGCCAGGATCAAACCTGCAACCCTTTGGTCCATGGGTCAAAACTCTAACCACTGTGCACACCGGTCAGAGCAAGAAATAACTTATCTTTAAAGCTACAATAAAGTTACTACTAACTACTGTAATATTTATGTACTTAAAATGTCATTTAAAGAACTAAAATGATGCCGTCAAACAATCGTTTTCTCAAACAATATTTATTGAGTACCTACAATGTTCTAAGACTTAGCTTTCATAGTAAAAAAAAAAAATGGTGTTTTGGATTTTGTTAGGAGAGAATGGAGTGACTGGTGAGGCATAAATAGGAGTTTGGGACAATTTTCATTTCTTTGAGGTCTGTATGTGACTGTAAGGACACCTTTGTCCACTAGATGGCAGTAGCTATTTATAAAATTGCTACTAGGGCAGTTGGGGGAAGTTGCCAGTGTTTTTTTTGTTTTTTGTTTTTTTGTTTTTTTTAAAATACATTTTATTGATATTTTAGAGAGAGGGATAGAGAGTTAGAAACATCGATGAGAGAGAGTCGTCGATCAGCTGTCTCTTGCACACCCCCTACCGGGGATGTGCCCGCAACATGCCCTTGACCAGAATCGAACCTGGGACCTTTCAGTCCACAGGCCGACGCTTTATCCACTGAGCCAAACCAGTCTTGGCTGTTTGTTTTTTTAACGAAGGTTTATGCTTTTGTTTATTTTTTTCTCCCAAACTTGTATTGAATTTATGAGGTGACATTAGTTAATAAAATTATGGGTTCCAGGTGTATACTTTATAATACATCATCTGTAATCTGTGTACAGATGGGACAAAAATAAGTTTATGATTGTATGGAAAATAATACAGTAATCCTATATAATAAAGAGTTAATATGCAAATTAACCCCCTTGCCCTCAGAAGATGGCTGCCTATGACCAGGTCAGCAGGGGGGTTAGTGAGGGATGATCAAACCACTGAACAAGCAGGCTGCATGGGGTAATCAGACCAGCAGAAGGGGCAGTTGGGGGTGATCAGGTTGGCAGGGAGGTCAATAAGAGACGACCAGGCTGGCATGGGTGGGGCAATTAGGGGCGACCAGGCTGGTGGGGGAGGAGGGGAGTGCAGTTGGGGGTAACCAGGCTGGCAGGGGGGTAGTGAAGGGTGACTAGGCCAATGGCAAGGGGCAGTTGAGGGCACTTAGGCTGGCAGGGGAGGGCAGTTAGGGGCGACCAGGCCAGCAGAGGGGGGCAGCTGGGGGCAACCAGGTCAGCAGGGGTGGGGGGCAGTAAGGGGTGACCAAGTTGGCGAGGGGAAGGGGGCAGTTGGCAGGCAGGCAGGTGAGCGATTGTGAAAGAGATGTCTTAACTGCCGGTACTCGGACATCCCCCGAGAGGTCCCAAATTGGAGGGGGGTGCAGGCCAGGCTGAGGGGACAGCCCCCCTCTGCACGAATTTTGTGCACAAGGCCTCTAGTTAAAAAATAACAGAACAAGAATAAACTCTGTTTTGAGTATGTACTCACAACTGTAAACCTAATTTTGCCCCTCCCTGTATTGTATTGTGTGTTCACCCCGTAGTCAGGTCTCCTTCCATCACATTTATCCCTCTTTTACTGTCTTCTATCTGCCCCACACCCAAGCTTTGTGCTTTTTGTTTGTTTCACAAGTGTCCTAACTGGAAGGAGAACAAACACTGAAGAAGGAAGTCGGCCCCAGACATTCACCTTCCACTCCAGGCATTCCCAGTGAGCTGGGCAAGTGCCCTGCTTGGGGGGTTGTCTTTTATTCCCAACCCCGTTGGGTGTGGGGTGGAGGGGACACAGACAGACTTTGAAACATGGAAGCGAAAAAGATAAAGCTCAGTGAGAAGATATTTTTAAGGTAAGAAAAGAGGCTGCAGAGCTGACTTCTCCAAGAGAGTGTGTGGGGGGGGGGGGGGGGGGGGGAAGGGAGGGGGAGAGAGTAGGAGGGGGAGAGAGAGAGAGAGGGAATGGGAATGATATGAGTATGTCCTGCTGTGGTAATTGGGAAGATGGAGGAGGAGGAACAATAGGAATGTGAGATGAGATATAAGATTCTTACTCTCAAGGAATGGAGTGATCATGGCTGTGTTGTCTTTATCTCAGCTTGATTGACATATAATTGACATAATATTGTATAAATTTAGTTTTTATTTGATACACTTACATATTGTGAAATGGTGACCACAGCAGGGTTGGTTAACACCTCCATCACCTCACAAAATTACCATTTTCTTTTTGTGGTGAAAACATTTAAGATTTACTGTTGTAGCAGCTTTTAAGAATATAATGGTGTTAACCATGATCACCGTGCTCTACATTAGATCCCCAGAAGTGATTCGTTCATCTTTTAACTGGACTTTTGTACCCACTGATCAACATCCCCCCACTTCCCCCACCCCCTACTATGTCATTTGAGATACTGATCTCTCAAACCAAGTAGATTCAGGTTTTATATCGATGGGTTGAAAAACTTAGATTGGACTGAAAAGAAAGCAGGCTACAGGCAAGTAACCACTTGAAAAGATTTAGAAATATTCACCAGAAATCTCTTCTCTTGTTTGCTGATTTAGTGCTTCTCATATTCTGTCTACTCCACTGTTTACTAGGTGTGTGACCTTAAATTATTCCTTCTGAAGCTGAGTTTCTTTACTTATGAAATGGGATTATGATACTCAACCATTTGATTTGTTTTGAGGACCTAGTGAGCCAGTATATGTGGAGCATTTAGCTCTGTACCTGACCTATAATGCAGTCTCTTCCTGTACCCCCACACCCCTTTCCCCCTGATAATTAACCCACTCCCTTTCTTTGCCCCTGATTCTATTATATTCACCAGCTTATTCTGTTCCTCAGGTTTTTAATTCACTTGATTTTTAGATTCACTTGTTGGTATATATTAGGGGTGTCGAACTCAATCAGAGAAGGGGCCAAAATCTAAAATCCAGCCTAAATCGTGGGCCGAATGGTTTACTGAACAGTCATAAACTGTCATTGTGATGGAAACGCAGCGGAGTGCAGTGATGACAGCGCCGTGCGGGCCACATTGCAAGGCCTGGCGGGACGGATTTGGCCTGCGGGCCTTGTGTTTGACACATGTGGTATATATGTATTTGTTGATCATAATTTTTATCTTTTTTCTTCTTCCTCTTATTAAAGAATACCTTTCAGCATTTCATATAATACTGGTTTGGCGGTAATTAACTCCTTTAGCTTTTCCTTATCTGTGAAGCTCTTTATCTGCCTAAGTGCTCAGTAAAGGTTATTATGAACTATTCATCAACTATTAATTACATAATAATTATTTTAAAATTTCCTAAGACTACCATGACAAAGCACCAAAGACCTGCTCTCCCAGTGCCTGGCCTCAGAGCAAGCTGCTCCTGGGCTCCGAGGCGGCTCTGCAGTCACATGACTGCCTTCTTCCCCGTGTTTTCACGTGGCTTTCCCTTTGTGCGTCTGTCTCTGCCATTTCCCTTTTGTAAGGACACCAGTGGTGCTGGATGAGGCCCACCCGAATGACCTCATTGTCAGATATGACGGCCTCTGCGAAAACCCTGTTTCAAATGAGGTGAAGCCATTGTGAGCTCGTGGGGCCAGTACTTCCGATGTCTTTCCCGGGAGGGGGGACACAGCTCAGCCCACACGGTCACATTCCCGGTGTCACAGACCCTCCCCAGCTCTGCACAGACACAGATCGCGAGCCCCAGACCACGCCAGCACCTGTTCTTCCCGGGGGCCGAGGAGACAGGCCCCTTCCCGGGAGCGGGTCCCGCACAGACGGCCAGCTGCGGCCTGCCCCTCTCTGCCTTCACCAGCGCCGTCCCTCGGGGCTGCCAAGCACTGCCTAATTCTATTATTGCCGTGATTTCCCCGTGGGCAGCCGTTTATTTCTGTCATCAAGTCTCTGATGAAATCTTTATCTGTGAAATGTTTAGTCCAATCCCGGCAAATGGTGTGTATTAACACGGCACAGGCTGCCCGCGCCTGCATTATGTGGTCATTTGGAAGCGAGAGAAGTGAGGACATGGGGCCAGGCTTCCTTTGTGAGCTCGCATTAATGGGGGAGCTGGTGGTGCCGATCGACAGCCCATCGATCTGGGCTAATAGTGCACCGAGGGGGCGGCGGCGGGCGAGGCAGGGAATAAAGGATAACGGCCAGTCGCCAGGACCCTGGCAGCTTTTAATCTATTATTGCCCCTTTTTAATGCAACTTTCTTGTCCGCTGCATTTGCTTCCGCCGCTCCGCCTGCTGTGCTGAACTGTGAGGCCAGCGGGATGCCACCACCAGAGTGGCCCAGAGTTCCCGCTATTGATTCTCTGATGCTCCGGGTGTGAATTGTAATTATTTCATTAAGCTCTTTAATGGGTATCAACCATGAACCTTCCCCAGCCTGGGCCGGGCGGCCAGGGCAAGGTCTGCAGCTTTGATGTGGTGGTCTCGTTGCCACCAATTGTTCCACCCTTGACCCGTTCCCCCTCCTATTCCTGCGTCTATAGCTTTAGCGGGAAGCAGGTCGATCTGCTCTCGGGGAGGAGCTGGGAGGGACGCTGGCTGACTTGGGGATGTTGGAGGGGAGGCTACGGTTGAGCAGATTGCACGGCTGGCTGTTCGCACCAAGGACTAGCTAATCGCTGGGTCAGGTCTGCCCCACCCCGTTCTGGTTCCCTGCGCAGGAGGTGAGGCCCGGGACCCCGGGACAAAGGGAGAGAGCCGGCAGCCACTTCCTAGGGTGGCTGGAGTCCTATTGTAGCTCAGAACATTCCACACCCTCACCGTGCCATCCATCAGTCTCACGGAGCCATCCATCAGCCTTACGGAGTGCCGTGCGTAGGAGTGCGAAGCACTGCCTTGTGCCTTCAGGTTGCCTCTTCTCTGCTAAGGGCAGAGGGACCGGCCGGTGAACAGCAGCAGCAAGACACCGCTGAGCCTTGGGAAGCGGCAGTGCAGGGAGCTGGGCTTCCCTCAGAGGCAGCTGCTGGACTGACCTGGACGATCAGGAGGCGGTCACAGTCCAGGGGAAGGGCTCCCTCTCCCTGGGAGCAGCGTGCTCAAAGACCTGGCAGTGAGAGAGAGAAGGCGCGCGAAGTACGGGGCCCTCAGCGAGCCACGGAAGGAAGCCAAGGCTTCGTACCAGGAGGAAAGGAAGTCCGCTCTCAGCCCGAGCTCCTCAGCGCCCCCACCTGCCATTGCGGAGAATCTCCTCCGGAGACCCCGGGAGCTCAGAGTCCCATGTGGCGTTTCCCGCCGGTTTATCAGGGCCTTCTTGTCTCCAAACACTTCCTTTAGGTCAAGAGTGATTTTTCTCTCAGGTCCTTCCCTGGTTTGGTTTGTGTGGTGGTTTAAAACATAGTCACAATTTTTCCTGACACTGCTGTCCTCAAGGAATTCCTCTCCCTTGAATGTGGGCCGTCTTCAGGGACTATCTTCAAATGGGGAGAATGTGGGGTGAGTAACCCTGGGTGACTTCCAAGACTAGGATAATTAAATCCATGCTGCTTCCATCTGGCCCTGACATTCGCCGAAGGAGCCTTCAGCTGCCCTGCAGGAGAGACGCCGAGTAAGAATTGGTCAGCTGAGACCAGTCAACTCCCAGTTCCAGAGCAAATCAAATTATTATTATTGTTTTAATTTACTATTTTAGGGTGATTTGTCACACAGTAATAAATAACTGGAAAGTTATATTTGGCTAGGTTGTGTTTGATTCAGTTTGATTACTATAGCTTTATAATGAGTCTTAAAGCCAGGTAGTATGAGTCCCCCAGCTTTGTTTTTCTTTTTTTAAGTTTGTTTTGAATCTTCTAGATCTTTTGCTTTTCCATGTAAATTTAAAAAATTACCTAAATTTCTAAAAAATAAAAAATAGCCTGTTCGAATTATAATTGGGATTTTAATGACTATAGACTAAATGGGGTAAAGTTGACATATGAACATAGTATAAATCTCTTCATTTGTTTAGGTCTTTTAAAATTTCTGTCAGCAGTGTTTTGTAGTTTAGAATGAAGAAATCTTGCATCTTTTGATATATTGGTACCTAATTACATTTTTGTGCTATTGTATATAGTACTGTTTTTTAAATTTTACTTTCCTATTAATTGCTTCTACTTTGTAGGAATACAATTGAACTTAAATACTGACCATGAATTGTGTGATTTTGCTCAATTCACTTATTAATTCTAGTAATGATTTTGTGGAGTTACGATTATTTTTCTATAAGCAATAATCGTTGTCTGTGAGTAAGGATGGTTTATCTCTCCCTTTCCAATCTGTACACCTCTCCACCTTTTACTCCTTTTTCTTTCCTTATTGCTTTGGCTAGGATCTCCAGGAAACTGTTGGTTAGAATGGTGAGAATGGACAGCTGTGCCTTGCTTACGATCTTAGGAGAAAAGCATTTAATATTTCACCATTGAGTATGATACTAACTTTGAGTTTTTCATAAATGCCTATAGGTTGGGTTTGGTATTGTGGTCCCATTAAGGATACATTTGTTGAGTGTGGTACAGAGAGGAACACTGCCCTCAACTGGTGGTCCATGCTGGGACCCACAACAAAACTGCCAGCAGAGACCAGGACGAAGGCGGGGAACTAGTGCGAATGAACCAGGAGTGTGGCCTCACCGTTTAGAGCACATGTGTCAAACACAAGGCCCTCGGGCCAAATCCGTCCCGCCAGGCCTTGCAATGTGGCCCGCACCGCGCTGTCATCACTGCACTCCGCTGCGTTTCCATCACAATGACAGTTTATGACTGTTCAGTAAACTATTCGGCCCGCGATTTAGGCTGGATTTTAGATTTTGGCCCCTTCTCTGATTGAGTTCGACACCCCTAGTTTAGAGGGATGAGAGAACCTGACGTAGTAAGAAGTGCTGCAAGATGTGGTTATCTGAGAGCCTGGGGAGAATAGATAGTTAGAGCCAAGAGAGATAAAATCCTGGGGAGTTAGAATGACTTCCTTTTTCCTCTCCACCCGGTAATACGTTCATTCCTCAGAAGCCAGCTGAAATCTTTTCTCTCCAGAACTTTCTTAGGCAAAGCTGGTGATTCCCTGACTCAGGCTCCCTACACAATTTCCCCGTTAGTAGCACGTTTCAAACATTCTGGAGAAGTTTGTGTGCCTGGCTGTCCCCTCCATTGTCAGCGGATCCTCCGAGATTGGCATCGTGTCTTCTGCATTTTCACGTGGCCTCTCGGGTTTGCTGTCTGGGGATCAGGAAATGGAGTCAGAGCTCGGGGTGTAGGCACCATATTCCCCAGCTGTGCAAACCTCAACAAGTTTTACTTCTGAAAAACACTGATTTACAAGCATGTCAAACTCAAAGGCTGACATGGGTCAAATAAACAAGGTTTAAGTTTCTGTGGGCCGCAAGAAGCAACAACAAAAGCTTCCATTTTCATAGAAACGTAGGTTTATTTCGATAGAGACATGCAGAATACAAAGGGCTGAAATAAATGAGTCATCGTTAACATAAAATAGAACATTTTAATAAAAGTTAATATTTTTTTCTTGAACATTAACTTACCAGACACCGAACAACTGCACAAATTAATAAGAGTAACGCAAATAAACCTATTTTTCTTGTTCTCTGAAAGTGAAATATTTCCTGTTTCACACACCAAACAAGTCAGTCTACAACTAATGACTTGGCCATTGGCTGCTAAACTATTCGCTGCTGGTGTTAGTGGAGAGAGATGGTGCGCCTGCACTTAAGGCAGGTAAGGGAAATGAATGCAACAGGATGATAGTAACCAGTCATTAGCGAATGTTGTAGTTTGTTACTAATAATTATGTATGATAGGACATTGCAAAAATTAAGTTAGAAAATTTTTATTAAGACATTTCTTACAGCCGAAACCTGTTTGGCTCAGTGGATAGAGTGACGATCTGTGGACTGAAAGGTCTCAGGTTCGATTCCAGTCAAGGGCATGTACGTTGGTTTGCTGCCACATCCCTGGTGGGGGGTGTGCAGGAGGCAGCTGGTCAATGTTTCTCTCTCATCGACATTTCTAGCTCTCTCTCCCTCTCCCTTCTTCTCTGTGGAAAATAAAAAAAAAAAAATTTTTTTAAAAAGACATTTCTTACATATTGTTATATTGGCTGAGCCACAAAAATATTCATTGTGGGCCACATGCAGCCCGCAGGCCGAGAGTTTGACATGCTTGATTTAAAATATAATTCCCTCCTAAGAGCAAGTACCAGGTTCTACTTACTCCCTTGAGTGAGGGATTGAGAGTTCTCTGGGGGTGGGAGTATGTAGGGGTGGGGCGGCCAGGCTGGGGCGGGGCGGTTAATCATGTCAAGGAATGGGTGAGGCAATTTGCTGAACTGGATAGGCCACTTGATTTGAATTCAACACATTTTGCACAATCTATCCATTCACATCAGTGCTGAGGAGGCACCCTGGTGTCATGGAGTGACGCTGACTGGGGGGTGGGGGGAGGGGGGCCTCACAGACTTCCTGTCCTCAGGAGCCTTGGTGGAGAGACCCACAGAAGTCTCTGTGAGGTGAGGGTGGGCAAGGAAAGCAGGAGGGGGAGGATAGCTGTGTTTGAATGACTGAAGCATGCGAATATTTCAGTATCTGTCTGGAGGTCAGAACTGGCATCCATAGCTGAATTGAAGTGGCATAAAGTAATTTTCGGGCCATTGTGCCAGTTATTAAGTTATTGTCTCTAGCTCCAAACCCATTCCTTTAGACTCTCTTTTTGGTGTTTGGTCTGGGATTCTTTTTTATAGCCCTCACCCGAGGATATTTTCCCATCGATTTTTAGAGAGAGTGGGAGGGAGAGGGAGAGACTGGAGCTCTGTGTCCATGAACCAACAGTTGCTCCAACCTTGCCCTCCTCCCAGCTTCTGGCACCACCACCCACTTCCTGCTTCTGAAAGCTTGACTACTCTAGATACCTCGCATAATCCATAAAACCTTCTATAACAGTCACAGTTTTATCACAACAATCTACACGTATAAAAGGCTAAGTGACCATCCGACTGTCCCACAGGCCATTACAGATGATGTGCACTGACCACCACTGCAGATGGTCACTTAGAGTGGTGGTCAGTGCACATCATCTGTACTGGCCTGTGGGACAGTCGTATGGTCACTTGCCTTTTATATATGTAGGGGGCAGACACTCAACACAGGAGCTGCTGTGACTTGACAGCGGCGGTTCTCTGGTGACACACCCTGGAACCAGAGAGAAGTTTCATATTCATTTTACTAATTTTCTTTTATTTCTGACACTATTATAGAGGGTGAACAGCAATGTTAAAATATTCCTTCTAGTTAATTTCCTTTCAATGTGCATGAATCCGTGCACCGGGCCACTAGTAATCACATACGAAGGCAGGACAGAGCCTTTTAGAGGCCCTCAAGATGCTAAGAAATGCCAAACTGAGATCACAAAAATTGTGGCATATTTAAAATTTTAAATCGAATGAATGAGTGCTTTGAAAATGCAAATGTCATATACTGGTTCTAGACAATTTAAAAATATATATATATTTTATTGATTTTTTACAGAGAGGAAGGGATAGAGATAGAGAGCTAGAAACGTCGATGAGAGAGAAATATCGACCAGCTGCCTCTTGCACACCCCCTACCGGGGATGTGCCTGCAACCAATGTACATGCCCATGACCAGTATCGAACCCGGGACCTTTCAGTCCGCAGACCGACGCTCTACCGCTGAGCCAAACCGGTTTCGGCTCTAGACGATTTTTTTAAAGTTACGTCATTTAATGTTATGCTTTTTTTACTTTTATTTCTTTTTTTTTTAAGAGCATATTTAAAAAAAAAACTTCAAGGAGAATTGCTTTTATAGAAGGAAGCTAGGGGTCATCGCAGATTTCTCCTCATATCTGATAAAGAATGAAATTCACACCAGCCATCACAGACACATTCATTTACGAATGCCTCAGGGTGTACTGCGGAGGGCGTGGCCCCAAAGGCTGCCCATTTCAAACGGAATGATAACATTCCCCTCCGCCTTGCTGGTATTTCTCTGTGGCTGGTGGATATTTATTTTGAGATCATGACAAAATCCAACTTTGCTGGCCGTCATTACGGTGAGCTTCAGGCGAGCTGACCTTTCACTCTTGGTGGTGAGAGGCCCTGGGCAAACAGCACTCCCACCGTCAGCCCAGGAGTCTCAGCAGCGTTGTTCCCGCAGGAGATCTGAGCGCAGATTGGATGGTGGTCGAGCTGCAGTCAGGTTCAGCCTGAAGCGGGTCACTCGCAGCACTGCCGCCATCTGCCAGGCCGGCCGCTGACAGCTGATGCCAGCTCAGCCCAGGGCGGGGCTGCTGATGGAAACGGGCTGCCTTCGGGTGGTGAGACCCGCCTCTGGGAGCAGTCAAGAAGAGGTTTGACTGACATAATTTGGGTTCGCTGCAGAGGAGTTTCAAGACTGGGAGGTAACCTGGCGTGGCTCATTGGTTGAGCATCAGCTTGAGAACTAGGTCATAGTTTGATTCCCTGTCAGGGCACAGGCCTGGGTTGCAGGCTTGATCCCCAGTAGGGGGCGTGAAGGAGGCAGCTGATTGATGATTCTCATTATTGATGTTTCTATCTCTCCCTCTCCCTTCCTCTCTGAAAACAAACAAACAAACAAACAAACAAACAAACAAAAAATAAAAGCCTGGGGGTGGGCATGGGGGGAGGGAGCTGCCTCAGATCATTTCCAGCTTCTCTCCAGACCCCGCAGCACTGGGCCAGCGCGGCCAGCGCTCCCCTGTCTGGGGAGACCTGTCTGGGCTGCACACGCTTCTCTCCGCCTCTGTCGCTGGGCAGCCGCAGCCTCATGTGAACAACTGGGCCTGGTTCCCGAGGAAGGCAGCCCGGGCCGCCTCCATCAGTATTCTCTCTGCTCCCCGGTGGCTGCTCCCCGAGGGCTGGCTGAACCCGCGCTGACCTCATCTCCGCGCAGAGGATTTGGACAGAATTAGTTATATTAGCGACTCCCCGAAACACTCCGTTTCCTTGTGCTATGACAACTATTTCAGCCATTAGGGTGTCTCTGTCTCTTATCATCTTAAATGCACTCACTTACATTCCAAATCACTGCCTAATTTAAAAGCCTGTTTGCTGAGATTGTCACAGGCCCCGGGAAGGCAGGCAGCCGCTCACCAATCTCTGGCTGGAATGGGAGTCAGACGTGGAGCTTTGATTGAATCTTTCTCCCCAAGACTTATGCTCAGTCAGGTACGACGGCAACACTTAGGGAGAAAGACTTAAAGGGACAGGCACACGGTGAGACGTGTAGCTCTGCGTGGAGGTGGCAGGGTGGCAGGGAAGTCACCTCGGGCAGTGACTTCATGGCTGGTGCCCTCGAGCTCCTTGGCCCCGGGTACGGTCTCCGTCCGAGCACAGGTACGGAACGCCTCACATCTGCCAGGCAGCGTGGCAGACTCTGCAGGCTGTTGGTTTTTAACAATGAACGTGTATTGAGCTCTTATTATGCGCCAACTATGCTAAATACTGAACGCGCGTTTTTTGCATTTAATCCACACCATCATCTACATTGCAAACGAAGAGGTTCAACTGTGCAACTCTTTAATTTATAATATTTAACACCGTGCAGTGCTGTCTCCCCAAATCAGACTTCCCTGGGAGAAATGTCTAAATGTGAGGTTCCCGGCGAGGACCGTGCTCAATGCACACGTGCGTCTGCAGCAGGAGCAGAGTTCCCAGCGTAGGAGAGGAAGGACTGAGGGAACTCCTGTCATTTAGATGATTACAGTCTTGTGTGTGTTTTTCCCCCAATATATTTTTATTGATTTCAGAGAGGACGGGAGAGGGAAACATCAATGATGAGAGAGCATCATTGATTGGCTGCCTCCTGCACGCCCCCTACTGGGGATTGAGCCCGAAACCTGGGCATGTGCCCTGACCAGAATTGCACCCAAGAACCTTCAGTCCCTCGGGCCAAGCCAGATAAGACAGATGATTATGTTCTTGTTTTTCTTTATTTTAGTCTCTTTGGTTCCTCTGGAGGTTTTGGCAATGTTTGTTTGTTTGTTTGTTTGTTTGTTTGTTTCAGGGTTCCTCAGACGTGTTAACAGGAAGCAAGAAAGGAGAATTATTCTACCTGGGCTTGGGTTTGAAGGTTTAAAGCAGAGACAGTCTTAGCCAGTTTGGCTCAATGGATAGAGCATTGGCTTGCAGACTGAAGGGTTCTGGGTTCGATTCCAGTCAAGGGCATATCCCTAGGTTGTGAGCTGGATTCTCAGTGTGGGGCCTGCAGGGGGCAGCTGATCAATGATTCTCTCTCATCGTTGATGTTTGTTTTTTTTGTGTGTGTGTGTTTTTTTTTTCTTAAATAAATTTTTATTGTTCATATTATTACAAATGTTCCTTCCCCCTCCCCTTCCTACCCCACCCTCTGCCCTTTCCCAACTCCCCATTGTCCTCATCCATAGGTGCACAGTTTATGTTCAGTCTCTTCCCACATCCCCCTCTCCCCTTTTCCCCAAGAATCATCAGTTCACTCCCCTTCCATACCTCTGATTCTATTATATTCAACAGTTAATATTGTTCCTCAGATTTTTTTTTTAATTTCCTTGGTTTTTAGATTCACTTGTTGATAGTTATGTATTTGTTGTTCATAATTTTTATCTTTATTTACTTTCTCTTCTGAAAGAACCCCCTTCAGCAATTCATATAATTCTGGTTTGGTGGTGATGAACTCCTTTAGCTTTTTTTTATTAGTGAAGCTCTTTATCTGACCTTCAAATTTGAGTGATAGCTTTGCTGGGTAGATTATCTTTGGCTGTAGGTTCTTACTATTCATCACTTTGAATATTTCTTGCCATTCCCGTCTGGCCTGCATTGTTTCTGTTGAGAAATCAGCTGACAATCGTATAGGTGCTCCTTTATAGGTAACTACCTGCTTAGCTCTTGCTGCTTTTAATATTCTCTTTGTCTTTTGCTCTTGGAATCTTAATTATGATTTGTCTTGGTGTGGTCCTCTTTGGATTCCTTTTATTTGGAGTTCTGTGTGCTTCCTGGACTTGTAAGTCCAATTCTTTCACCAGGTGGGGGAAGTTTTCTGTCACTATTTCTTTCAGTATGTTTTCGATATCTTGCTCTCTCTCATCTTCTGGGACCCCCATAATTCTGATGTTGGATCGTTTGAAGTTATCCCAGAGGTTTCTTACATTATCTTTAATTTTCTGGATTCTCTTGCCTTCTAGCTTCTGCAGAGGAGTGTCTTCTGGCTCTTTATGTTCCAAATCTTTGACTTGATTCTTGCGATCTTCTATTCTGTTTTTAGGACTCTGTATAATATTTTTTATTTCAGACAGTGTATTCTTTATTTCTTCTTGATCCCTTTTCATATCCTCATAGGTCTCATTTATTTTATCAGCCTTTTCTAGGAAACTCTTGAAAAACCTTATAAGTGTGGTTTTGAAGTCTATATCCAGTTGCTTTTTGTCCTCCATTTCTTTCGTTTGTGATCTATTTGGTTTAGGCATTTTCGCAGGCAGCTTTCCTGATGGGGCAGGGTTTCGGGGTGGAGCCTACAGCTTTGGCTTCCGTCAGCCCCACCCTATGCGGTTCCTGGGTCTCAGGGTCCTTCAGTACTCGTTGCAAGCGCCTCTGAGAGAAAGGTGCCCTTGATCGCCTGCTACCAAACAGTCTAGTCTCTCCCGCAATGGGCCCGAAACTGGGGTTCAGTTCAGTTGGAAGTGGAGTTGGAGGTAGTGTTCAGAGCAGTCTGGAGCCCCTGTCTCCTTCCTGCCAGGGCAATCCAGCGGCACAGCCGGCCGTCCCTTCTCTGCACGAAATGTGCACGCCTCCGGGACCTCCTTCCGCCACTCCCCCAGGTTCTGCCTTAGAGCCCAAATCCCTCTGGATGAGCCTGGGTCCCGGGGTCTGGCCTAGAACTGGGGTTCAGAGCAGTTGGAGCTGGGTCCAGCACAGTCTGGAGCTTTTATCTCCCTCCCGCTAGGGAATGCCAGCCAGGCACTCAGCCTCCCTCCTCTCCGGCTCTGTCCTCTCCGCGCCGTGTGTCTTGGTACCTTAGGCTCTTACAGCTCCTCCGCTCTTCCTTCTGGTTTTCTCCTTGCTTCTTGCTGTAGAATTTCCAGTCAGTCGACTTTCCTGTAGTTCTGGGTAATGTCCATTTTATATTTTATTTGTATTTTATTGAAATTGTTGTGTGCGGCTGTGGCTAGGTGCCTACCCGAGCAGCCATCTTGGATTCTATTATTCATCATTGATGTTTTTATCCCCCCTCTCCCTTCCTCTCTGAAATCAATAAAAATATATTTAAAAAATTAAAATCCTATCTAATAAAATAGTAATATGCAAATTGGCCATCACTCCAAGACACAAGATGGCTGCCTCCATGTGGACACAAGATGGCCATCACAAGATAGCTGGCAGGGAGGGCAGTTGTGGGCAGTTGGGGGTGACAACAAGGCCAACAGAGGAGGGCAGTTGGGGGAGACCAGCCAGCAAGAGAGGTCAGTATGGGGGGCCCAGCCCTGCAGGGGAGGGCTGTTGGGAGGGACCCATCCCTGCAGGGGAAGTCAGTTGGGGGAGACCAGGCCTACAGGGGAGGGCAGTTGAGGGGAACTAGGACAGCAGGGGAGGGCAGTTGGGGGGACCAGGCCAGCAGGGGAGGGCATTTGGGGGTGATCAGGCCTGCAGGGGAGAACAGTTAGGGGTGACCAGGCCATCAGGGGAATGCAGTTAGGGACAATCAGGCCAACTAGGAAGCAGTTAAGTGTTGATCAGGCTGGCAATGGAGTGGTTAGGGGGTGATCAGGCTGGCAGGCAGAAGTGGTTAGGGCAATCAGGCAGAGGAAGGCGAGTGGTTGGGAACCAGCAGTCCTGGATTGTGATCCTGGTGGGATCAGGCCTAAACAGGCAGTCGGACATTCCTCAAGGGGTCCCAGATTGGAGAGGGTGCAGGCTGGGCTGAGGGACATTCCCGCCCCCCCCACCCCATGTACGAATATCATGCACCAGGTTTCTAGTTAAAAATAAAATAAAATAAAATAAAATAAAATAAAAGCAGAGACAGCAAGTCCTTGGAGCACACCCAGAGAGGACGAGAGGTATCCCCTGGCTGCGCTCGGACGTGGCCCTCAGACTCTGCCTGGACGGTGCGGCCAGAGGCCTGGACACCAGCCTGGGAGCCTGCGTGGCCCTGGCTGTGCGGCTTCTGTGCGGAGCGCCCACATCTCTGTGTGTCTGACCAGCTCCCGCCTCTCCTGCCTCTGCAGCGGCTCCCGGGGCTGTCCCGGCTCTGAGCTCTGCGTGGGCCTGCGGGTTTCTTTCTTCCAGTCTTGGTCGTCCTGGCGTCTACCAGGCTTTCCCGGCAAAGGCAGTGCCAAGAGGGCGAGGCCAGGCCTTGCTCAGACTGCAGCCCAGCGTCGCCTGGCGCCCCCTCAGGACACCTGCCCCGCCAGGCCAGAGTGAGGGGCAGAGACTCCGTTCCTGGATGAGAGGAGCTGCAAGAGATGGTGGCCGGAGGGTGGACTGGACGAATGCAAAAGAGACACAGAGGATCGCGGGCCTTCCCGGTGAGCGGTGGAGACCGGCTCAGCCCTGGCACCTGGGCATCCGGGCACTATTCCTGGACCAGCGGAGTCCAGCAGAAGTGAGGTGCTCCCGCCCAGACAGCCCGGCCCGCTCCGCCCTCCCGCCCCGCTCCCGCCCTGAAGGGGCCCGGCCTGGCCTCCGGGGGATGAAGACCGGGGAGGGAGGCCCAGCCTCCTCCGCCATCCGGGGAGCCAGCCCGGTGCTCAGCCGATGCTGCCGCAGGAGGGAGCCCGGGAGCAAGGAATCCGGAAACTGCAAGGCCCTTGCGGTTGCTAGGCCCAGGCTCCGCTCGGGGCCCTCCCCCGAGGATTTTGATCTCAGGATTCTTGCCTAAGCGGTCCTTTCCCGCAGCGGAGGGTGCTTCTGCTGCTTGTCAGACATTCAGTGAGCGCGAACCCGGAGCGGGGGAAGGCTTCTGTGTGTGAGCCACTGGCCCCGGGGAGCGTGTGCTCGTGCCCGCGAAGGAGAGGAAGGCAGAGGTTAGAAGGCCTTGCATGACCTCTACTTGCCACGCTCCTAACTAGCTTTTAAATTTCACTCGTTAATCCTTCTTCCATATATTGAAAATCTTGGTTCCTGAAAACTTTAGTATAATAATTACTTGTTAGCATTATTCTACAACAAATAAAGTAGTTTTAAAATAACCAAACCAGTGTTGTTACTGACCATTAGACTACCAAACGAAGTCTGAAGTTTCCCTCCAGCTTTGTCCGTCGTTGGAATATGCTCCTCTGTTGCTGTGATCTAAAACCACCTGGAATAATTACTTTCGCTGAGTGTTTATTCACCAAACTGACTTACAGCTTTGTTCATTTTTAATTTGGGGCATTATGTTTTTATACAAAAAACACATAAAAACATTTTTTTTAGTAGATGAAATATTTGTTTCTAAAGTCGCATTTTTACGGGGATGTTGACAGAGATCTCGCCTGCAGCTATGCCCCTGCCATCCTCCCCTGCTTTTGTCAGCTTTTGACCTACTTTCCCAGTGTTTGTTTTTGCAAATATAAGCAACGACATATGTGTATTTTCACTTGTTTCCTCTTTTACTTTTTGAAAAAGGTGCCATTTCCTATACACGTGTGCTCCATTCTTGCTTTTCTCACTTTGTGTGTCCTGGAGCGCCGCCGGCCAGCGCTCAGTCCCGCCTCCGCCCCTACAGCCTCGCCCTCGGCAGGCGGCAGCCCTCTCACCCCGCGAGTCCCCAGGGCACCCAGCGAGTCCCCGGGGCACTGGCCTTGTGTCCTCGCCTTCGCGCCTGCAGCTACCGCCGCCACCGTGAACTGCGTGCGGGTCGTTGGGATGCTGGCCTGTGATCTTAGGGTGGACTGTTCCCAGAGAGGTTTCTGGGTCAAACAGTCCATGCACACACTCCTGGGGGTTAGGAGCCGGTGCTTGTAAAGCCTGCGCTAACAGGAACCCCCAGCATGAGGGTGGCCTGGGGGGGGGGGGGGCAGGAGGGTGAGCGGGCGGAGAGGCTAATGGGGAGCAGGAGGGCTATGCCATACTTTCAACAATAAAGATTTTAATAAACAAAGAATGCGTGTCTGCCCCCCCCCCCTCCACCCCGGTAACACTATTCTCACAGACTGTGGGTTCCTGCCGCCCCAGGTGGAAAGCAGCACCTCGGCAGCTGCTTCTGAGCCGCCTTCATTTTGCGGGAGCTGGTGCCTCTTCTCCTGTGTCCGGCGGCCGCAGCAGTTCTCCCTGTGCCCATCCTGGCGGGAACGTGTAAGTATGTTGATACACAACAACCTTGAGTCTCACAGCAACCCAGTGAGGTAGGCGGTTGGTATCGCTTTGCCCCTTCCAAAGCGGAGAAATGGCACATCGGGGTGTAGGTGACTTACCCAAGGTCACTCAGCCAGTCAGAGCCGGAGCCCGCCGCCCCCGGAGGCCTGCGTCCCGAGTGGAGCTGGAGCTCTGCTTGGATTCCAAGAGAGTCAGGTGTGGCTCCCATCGCTGCCTTAGGACCGGCTCAGGGGGTTGTCAGGACTGCGGGGTGGGGGAGAGAGGAGCCTGTCCTCACAGAGACGGGTGGCACCCACGTCGCCGTGGCAGCCCGCACCCCGGGCGTTTGGAGGAGAACAGTGAGAGACCTGCAACCTGTTTAATTCTGTTAGGGAATCAGTGAGGTGCTTGATGAAGCCGTTAAGTGGGGTTCGTGTCTCCTTTCTACTTACAAGACCGCAGGAGGCCCGCGCTGATGGAAATGTATTGATTTCTCTCCCTGCCTCTGCCGAACGGGTCGGAAACGTGGTGTCACGCTGCTGGTTCCAATTAAAATCACCTGTTAGCTTACAAAGGTTGGCCCTCTCCGCCCTCCCCCAGACCCTCCATTTAAAAAGGGTTTAAAAGATTTTCATTTAATTGATTTGCTGTAAAATGCCCTTTACAATTACCCAGATAAACTAGGAGTCACCTGTGGAGTAAGAGCCAATTTGAGCTGTTTACCAAGACTCGCCTCCGGCCACTTCTCACCCCGGGGTCCGGCCTCCGTATTGACGGCTCGCATCTGCCGGGTGCGGCGCTTTGTGGGAGCCGAGCTTTTAGGAGCTGGGCCGCCGCATCGCGAGCAGGTGAGGAGGCATGGCGGGCCTTTTAGTTTGACGTGAGGATGGTCTATTGTGCTGAGAACAAGTTCAGAAAACCAGCGCTTAGACATGTTTAAGATTACGTTATGTATATCGGCTATCTGTTACTAATTAAAGGCACGTATGGAATTTATGTTAACAGGCTTCAGAACTCCTAAACGCTGTACAATCAGATGCTGCTGCTCTAGTGAAACCCGTAACATTAAGAAGAAGGAGGCCATCTTCTGGGCAGTCAGAGCCGCCGGCCTCATTCCAGAGCCGGGCGGCAGGTGAAACCGAGGAACGGCATCTTCCCAGCTTCCCTTGGCTTCACGTCCAGCCGTGCTGAACGCCCGAGAGGGGAGCTGGAGCCTCTGTAAGAGCTGTGGGGAGTGGCATTGGTGTGTTCTGAGCTACTGGGGAGCAGGGGGTGTGAAGTTACAGACGGGGGAGCAAAGGGAGACAGGGATATTTATTCTAGGTCTCGTGCGTTTCTTTCTGAAATCCAAGTGTATGGTTTCAGAAAGGAACACACAAGACCTAGAATAAATACCCCTCTGTCTTCCTTTGTTTTCCACATCTTACACTTGAGTTCACTTAATCATAAACAAAGTGTCCGTCCTGGCTAAAGAATTGTGAAAAAACCAGTGGCCCGGTGCACGGATTCATGCACTTTGAAAGGAAATTAATTAGAAGAAATATTTAATATCACTCTACAATAGAAGTGTCAACCAAATTCACAATCGACAATCACAATGGAAACACAGTGTTCGATTTGCACCAGAGAGAGAGAGATTGATTGGCATGCCTCCTACTGGGGATCGAGCCCACAACCTGGGCACGTGCCCTGACTGAAAATTGAACTGTGACATTCTGGTTCACAGGTCAATGCTTAACCACTGAGCAACACTGGCTGGGCTATTTGTTGTTTTATTGATGGTAGACTTTCTGGCAGATATGAGGTGATACCAGATTGTAATTTTATTTTATTTTATTTATTTTTTTTATCTTAATTCTCTTTTATTTCATACTACTGACCCTTGAACAGTAAAATACTACAGTTGTGTTGTGGTAAGCCATAATATTTGTAGTAATTTTTTACAGCAGCAATAAAAAATTAATTCTGAGCCCATGCAGTAGTCTAAAAATGTTGGGTTATTATATTTTTCAGTTCTAATATTTTTATTCAGTTCCTTATATTTTCTATTTTATCACTGTAACTTTTCATTAATTTCAAGAGTATTCATACTTACCAATGACATTTTTATTTTTATTTTTATTTTATTTTATTTATTTTTTTAAATCAATCTTTATTGTTCATATTATTATTATACAAAGGTTCCTCATTTCTTTCCCCCTCCACCAGGTTCCCACCCCACCCTCCGCCCCCTCCCCATCCCCCATTGTCCTCATCCATAGGTGCACAGTTTATGTTCAGTCTCTTCCTCCCTCCCTTTCCCCGATAGTAAATCCCTTTTCAGATAGTAAATCAGTTACTTAGCATTTTCTCATATCAATAATACCTCCACATGCCCAATGATACACTTCATACAAAAGACATTTCCAAATAGGTCAACCAGCCTCATCCAGGCCCCACCCAAGGCACTCACAGATCAACACCCCAGCCCTATACTAACTCAACACATCCAGATCTAAGCCTTCATCTCTTGATTCAGCAGACCCTCAAGTTCCCGCAAAAGTTTCCAGCCATGTCTGAGAGGCAGCCGTGGGGCAGGGGCAGGCGAGGAGCGAGCTGTTCCGGGCCTGGCCGCTCCCAGCCTGGCAGCTGTTGCTCCGGGCCTGTAGATTGTAATTTTAATATGCATCTCTCTGATGATTCGTGACATTGAGTATTTTTTCATATGTCTGTTGGCCATCTATATGTCCTCTTTGGAGAAGTGTCTATTCAGGTCTTTTGCTCATTAAAAAATTTTTTAAATCTTTATTGTTGAAAGTATTACAGATGTCCTACCCCATTGACTCCCTCTATTCTGCTCCCACCCTTCCCCCTTTGCCCATCCTATATAATAAAGATATACCATATTTTTCAGACCATAAGACGCACTTTTTTCCCCCCAGAAGTGGGGGGAAAAAGTCCCTGCGTCTTATGGTCCAAATATAGCCTACACATATACTTTAAAAAAAAAGTTTTTTTACTTGCCCGGCTCTGTGTGGTCTCTGTGTGCTTGCCCAGCTCTAAAATGGTTCTAAATGCTGCTGTTTACTTTACAGGGTTGATTACATGTGTTTATGACTGTGATGTTGGGTTTTAATGCACATAAAATATTTTAGGACACTATTTGTTTCAGAATCTTTTTTTCTTCATTTCCCTTCTCTAAAAACTGGTGTGTCTTATGGTCCGGAGCGTCTTATGGTCCGAAAAATATGGTAATTTGCTAATTGACCATCACTCCAATACACAAGATGGCCACCACAAGATGGCCAGCAAGGGAGGGCAGTTGGGGGCAGGCAACCAGGCTGGCAAGAGAGGGCAGTTAGGGGCAACCAGGCCAGTAGGAGAGGGCAGTTAGGGGCAATCGGGCCAGAAGGGGAGCAGTTAGGCATCGATCAGGCTGGCAGGGAAGTGGTGAGGGAGTGATCAAGATGGCAGGCAGAGTGGTTAGGAGAAATCAGGCAGGCAGGGGAGCAGTTGGAGCTAGATGTCCTGGATTGTGAGAGGGATGTCCAACTGCTCATTTAAGCCCAATACCAGTGGGAAGTCAGACATCTCTCAAGGGGGTCCCAAATTGGCGGGTGCAGGCTGGGCTGAGGGACACACCCCTCTCCCCGAACAAATTTCATGCACCAATACTCTAGTCCTGTATAATAAAAGCCTAATATGCTAATTATCTGACTGTTTGGTTGAAATTTGACCAGTCACTATGACATGTACTGACCACCAGGGGACTGACGTTCCAATTGGTAGGTTAGCTTGCTGCTGGGGTCTGACTGCTGGGGACTGGATGAGAAAGGCTGGACATGCCCTGGAACCCTCCTGTGGTCCCTCTACTGCTGGCCAATCCTACTGTCCCTCCCCAGCCTCTAATATATTTCTTCCAATTAACTTCCTTTCAGTGTGCATGAATCGATGCACCAGGCTTCCCTGTAGTGTGTGTGTGTGTGTATATATATATATATATATATACATACACACACAGGGAAGTAGTATATATATATATATATATATATATATATATATATATATATATATGGTTTTTAATCCTCACCTGAGGACATTTTCCATTGATTTTTAGGAAGAGTGGAAGAGAGAGGGAAAGACTGAGAAACATATCAATTGGTTGCCTCCTGTACATGCCCTGACCAGTGCCTGGGCTGGGGAGGAGCCTGCAACCTAGGTACATGTCCTTGACCAGAATTGAACCTGGGACCTTCCGCAGGCCGACCCTCTATCCACTGAGCCAAACCGCTGAGGGCTCCCTTTGTCCACATTTTACTAGAACTGTTTGTCTTCCTGGTGTTGAGTTGTACTAGTTCTTTGTATATTTTGGAAATTATACCCTTATCATTGGAAAATATGTTTTCCCACCAATAGATGAGTGGATAAAAAGCTGTGGTACATTTACATAATGTAATACCATGTGGCCTTAGAAAAGAAGGATTTCTTATCCTTTGCAACACCATGGAAGGACATGGAGAGTATTAAGATAAGCAAGGTAAGTCAGACCAAGACAAATACCACATGATCTCACTTATATGTGGAATCTAGTGAACAACATAAACTGACAAACAAAATAGGCCTAGAGTCCTGGATGCCTGGGACAGACTGACAATCCAACAAGAAAATATAGCCTGTGTAAACATATTTGCACCCAATATAAGAGCACCTACATATGGAAAAAAGTAAAAAACTTTTAGAGAACTTTAAGGAAGAGATTGACAACAACACAAACATAGTGTTAACACCCCACTGATATCACTGGATAAATCTTCTAGACAAAAAAAATCAACAAGGAAGCAGAGGCCTTAACGCACTGTATGAGTCGGCTTTAGTTGATATTTATAGGACACTGCATTCTGAAGCTGCAGAATATACTTTCTTCTCAAGTGCATATGGAACCTTCTCAAAGGCAGATCCCACGTTAGGACACAAACCCAGTAGGAACAAATTCAAGAAGATTGAAATCAGATCGAAAAGTTTCTGGATACAATGGCATGAAACTAAAAATCAATTTCCCATAAAAACTCAAAAACATTGAAATACATGGAGGCTAAATAGTATGTTAGTAAACAATGAATGGATTACCAATTAGATCAAGTAAGAAATCAAAAACTTCCTGGAAAGAAATGAAAATGAACACACAACAACCCAAAATGTATGGGACTCAGCAAAAGCAGTCCTGAGAGGGAAGTTCATAGCGTTATAGCCCTACCTCAACAAACAAGAGAGATGCTCAAATAAACAATGAACCCTACAGCTAAAAGAATTAGAAAGAGAACAGCAGCTCTGGTCAAGTCGCTCAGTTGGTTAGAGAATTGTCTCAATGGTGCCAGGGTTGTGGGTTCAATCCCCAGTCGGGTCACGTACAAGATCAACCAATACATGTATGGAGGAGTAGAGCAAAAAACTAATGTTTCTCTCTCTCTCTCCCCCTTCTTCCCTTCCTTTCTTTCTAAAATCAGTCAATAGCATTTAAAAAGGAAGGAAGGAAGGATGGAAGGAAACAACAAGAAAATCCCAGAGTAAGTAGAAGGAAGGAAATAATAAAGATCAGAGTGGAAATAAATGACATGGAGACTGAAAACACAATACAAACGATCAATGAAACTAAGGGCTGGTTCTTTGAAAAGATAAACAAGATTGACAAACCTTTTGCCAGGTTCATCAGAAACAAAGAGAAGGCCTGGAAGGTATGGCTCAGTGGTTGCTTCCCTGGAAGCAATCAGGGGAGGAGTGTCAGGGTGTGGGTCACAGCCCTGGCAGAAGGGGTATCCACAGCATCCGTAGGCCAAGGGACCCAGCTCCCTGGCTGTGCATACTCCTAGCCCTTTCGCCTCTTTCTCTGGTGGGGGAGCTCTGAACCAGAAATCAGTAAAGAACCCACTTCTCCTCAACGCACATGCACCCCACTCCCACCCCCCCTCCCCTCGCCACTGCTGAACCAGATCCCAATCCACACCATGTCTTTCGAGGGGGGCTCAAATCACTGGTACCTCGGAACACAGACAGGTCCTGGGTTCATGGAAATGTGCGTGTGTGTATGTGTGTGTGTGTGTGTGTGTGTGTGCGCGCGTGCGTGGTGTGTGTGTGTACGTGTGCATGTGTGTGTGTGTACATAAGCAGTGTGTTTGAGGAGATGGAGCCAATATGGCCCCTGTGAGCCATCTCCCATAGCTTCACTGAACACCTTTCAACTCAAGTTCCATGAGCATCTCTAAGTCTCCTCTGCCTGAAGCGGGACTCTCCTGCCTCACAGAGCAATTAGTGCTTCCACTTCCTGTCAATTCAACTTCCAAGCCTCTTCCTCAGGCTGCTTGCCCACTCCCTTCCTCCAGAAATCCCAGGCCCTTCTCCTGGCACCAGGCTCTGTGAGGCTGGTCCAGGGCTGCTTAATTCCTAGTTCAAAGGATGCGTCCTAGCTCCTCCTCCAGACCGGAAGAACAGGTGCATTCCTCCCCTGGAGGCCCAACAGGCCCATCAGAAAGCACGTCAGGGGGCGAGGAGGAAAACCTCAGCCTGCTCCCGGGCCCTCTTCAGAGGATGAAGGTCCAGCCCTGGTCAGGCTGGAGGGGAGAGGGGATGGGGGAAGAAAGAAGAGTAACATGGACAAGCAAAGCCCGAGTGGAGCAGGTGGAAGACCATGTTCCAATAAACCAGAGTCGGCTCCTCCTTCAGCTCTGCTGCCGCTGAGAAGCGTGAGGATTGCAAAGGCCAATCGACAAAACCGTGAGGACAGTTCAATAGTTCTGCTCAGACTGGAGCAGGAGAGGGGGTTCTGTGAGAGAGGCAGAAGTGGAACCAAAATTCTCAGGCAGAGCTGCAAGGCCTCTGAAGCCACCCTGTGTCCTGGAGAGGACAGGGAGAGGACAGGATGACAAGCTGCAGAGGGCAGGAGCTGGCAGGAACCGCCGGCTGGCATCAGGGAAGGGAGAAGCGGGAGGGATGGCCACAGGATCAGGAGAGCCGAGAGCTCAGGAGTCTCTCAATGGCCGCCCTGACGTCCCCTCCTGTGGCAATCAGTGCCTGCGGGTTCGCCATGGCGTTGAGCTGGGCTAGCTGCTGCTGGAATCTCACTTCCGGCGTCTGCACCTGTGAGTTTCCACTTCCTGCCAAAAGCTGGATCATCTGCTGCGAGCTGCTGCCGAGCACTGCAGCCCCTGGAGAAGCGGCTGGCGGGGCTGCTGAGGAGGTGGGGGCCTCGGGTGCACGCCCGGCATTGCTGCTTGCTGAGGGTGCGAGGGTCCGGGGCACCCTGAAGGAGCCGAGGATGGGTGTCAGCCTGGGGGCCTCAGCCTGCAAGGCCTGCCATCCCTGCTGGACCTGCAGCAGCGCCTGCCTGGCACGGGATTGGTGAGGACGGAGAGGGAGCCTGGGAGCCGCTCCTGGAGCTGAGGGTCCCTGTGAAGAGCGGCCAGTTCTGGGCGAGGGTCTGCATCACGCTCTGCACTCGCCGGGCTCCCTGGATCTGCGGAGCCGGGCCTGCCTTTCCGGGCTGTTGAACGTCCCGGACCCCAGGCTAGTGTATTGATAACCAAGGGGTTCGAGGCTGCCCCTGGCTGGCCCCTGATCCTCCGATGTCCTTCCCACCGGCCCGGGGCCTGGGAGGTGGTGGGTGAGGGCGCCAGGGGCTTGGGAGGGGCTCTCGATCTCAGTCCTCAGTGGCTGTCAGAGTCCCCGGCCAGGAAAGAGGAGGGATTGCTGCCAGACTGTTCCCGGGCAGCCCTGAACACGGGCTCCTGGGTGTCAGTGCACGGGCGCCGGGGGGCGCTGCACCTCCGGGGGTGGGATGCTCTCCAGGTTACTGAGGGCCGGGTCCTGGGTCTGCACCATCTCCAGCACCATGGCGGGATTTCAAGCAAGCCGCGTCGTCTGCCTCCTGAGCTCGGGGTTGGTGAGCATGTGGCTCTGCTCCATCAGCTGCCGCATCTGGGGGTTGGCCGTGGTCATGTGGCCCATCAGGTCAGGGTTGGACATCACGTCCTGGACCAGCGCCTTCTCCATGATCTGCATCTCAGGACTGGACTTCAGTTGTCCCTGCATCTGTTGCTCCATGAAGCTGGCGGAGGCCAGGCCCAGGCTGCCCAGGCCCAGGCCCCCGTAGCTAGAGTATGGATGTGGTGGCATTGGAGGGCCGAGCCCTCCCCACTGCTCCTCCTGCTCCCACTGCCAGCGTCCAGAGTGGCTCTGCAGGGGCGGAGGGCTGGGCAGGGTGGCACTTCCTAACTATGGTTCCAGCATGGTCCCTGTGAATTCACTGCCTTGGAGACCTTTCTGAAAGGCAAATTGGTCACAAAGCCTTAAGGGTGAAGTTCAAACTTAACCCAGGATCTGTTCCCGGCTTATCTGATCGCTTTCTCACCACTCCCCACCCAGACACTGCATCTTTTTTCAGTATTGTGAGTCTCTCTGCTCAGCCTCATCCTGGCCTTTGCCAGGGCTGATCATTCTGAAGCTCACTCTTTACGTCACTTGCTCTGGGATGTTTTTCTTACATCCTCTCCTCTCCGCACAGGGGGGCTAGATGTCACTCACCACGTGCCCCGTTCATTGTCTAATGCTTCCTGGGTGCCAGGCACCGTTCCATGTGTTTTATAAAATTAACTGACTTAAGTTTCACAGAAACCATAGGTGTAGATGCTATTTTTATCATCTTCATTATACAAACGAAACAATGGAGGCACAGAGAGGCTTAGTACTTTTCCCAAAGTCACACAGCTAGTAGAGCTTGGATTTGAATTGACAATATGGTGTTAGAATTTGTCATATTATGTTATGCTTCCTGCAGATTCGTATGCATTATGAATGACTATTTAATTATATTTCCCTGTGATTTTTAGTCCATTGAAAGTAAGGCTCATGTCAGGTTTATTCGTGGTTGTATTCCCAGTGGGAAGAGCAGCCCATAGTCTTTTAATGTAAAAAAAAAAAAAAAAAAAAAATCAATGACCGAACAAAGTTATAGGGTTTCCAGCTAATAGAACAACGCCCTGATAACTGTCTGACACGCTGTTGAAAGATCTCTAATTTACAGGTTATATATAATGAGAAGTGGTGCTCTGGGCAAGTGCCTTTTATATAGTAGTTGATCAATAATCCTTCTTTGATTTTTAAACTTTTCATTTTTGAACTAATGTAAGATTAAAAAAAAATATATATATATATACACACACAATATATATATATATATATATATATATATATATTATTGATATTTTACAGAGAGGAGGAAGGGAGAGAGAGATAGAGAGCTAGAAACGTCAATGACAGAGAATCATCGACCAGCTGACTCTTGCACACCCCTTACTGGGGCTGTGCCCGCAACCAATGCACATGCCCCTGACCGGAATCGAACCTGGGATCTTTCAGTCCGCAGACCAACACTCTACCACTGAGCCAAATCGGTTTCGGCTAATGTAAGATTTTTGAAACATCATAAAAATGGTTACAAAGAACTCTCATATACTCTTTACCTAACCTCCCCAAATGTTAACATATTAATAACCATAATGCAATGATAAAGCCAGGAATTAACTATTATTCCATTAACCAATTACAGAAATTATCTGATTTTCATTAACGGTCTCTAGGCCTCAATGCAGGATTACCCATTGCATTTATTTGTCATGCCTCTTTAGTTTTTTAAAAAACTGATTCATATCCTTGGTGCTTCTAAAGAGCACTGGTCAGTTAAGCTGCAGACTACCCCTCTGTTTGGATGAGTTTCCTCAGGATTAATGTTTGGTTCTGCATTTTGGTAAGGATATGTCATACATGGCATGTCCTTCTCATATACCATGTTGTTTGTATGCTTTATCACTGGTGACAGTAACTTCACTCCTTGGTTCAGGAGATATATGCCAGTTTTTTCTTACTGTGAACTTATTATATTTCTCATAGTAATTAATAAGTATATTATAGAGAGATATTCTGAGACTAAATAAATATCCTGTTTTTGGTCATATTTTTAACCTTAAATTTTAACATTTTTAAATTTTAAACATATTTTTATTGATTTCAGAGAGGAAGGGAGAGGGAGAGATAGAAACATCAATGAAGAGAGAGAATCATTGATTGACTGCCTCCTGTAGGCCCCCACTGGGGATCAAGCCCACAACCCAGGCATGTGCCCTTGACAGGAATTGAACCTGGGACCCTTCTGTCCACAGGCTGATGCTCTACCCAATGAGCCAAATCAGCTCGGGCAAATTGTAGCATCTTTTGATAATGCTTCTCTAAAAACAATTATTACTGTGATATTTGCAACTGATGATTTTCTATTGCCATCATCCTTTCTACATTTATTAATTGGAGTGTAAGAAAGAACTTTTCCTTTTCTTCCATTTATCTACTTTTAGATTTAATCATATTAATATCAATATAGACACTTAAATATTTGTTTTATTCTGTTGATTATAATTAATCATTATCATTTTTATTTTGTTGCCCAAATTGTCCCGCATTTCGAAGCCCCACCAAGTTGGCTTGTGTTATTGCAATCTGACCCCATCATGTTTGAGTACCTCCTTCCTGGCTGCGGCCACACGCTGTTCCAGGCTACTCTGTACTCGCCCTGCCCCCTGATGTAGTCAGCCGTCTTTTAAAGAAGACCTGCTTCCTTTTTACTGGAGAATAATACTTAGAAACAAAAATCTTAGCACTAGGTGCTCACTGCTACCAGGGTCATTATCTCTTCACTCAGTCGGCAGAGTTAGGAAATATATTCATGTGACACACACACACACACACACACACACACACACACACACACAAATCTTTACTTCCACACCGGTCTGTCTATTGAAAACCTTGAGTTTATACTGATATGTTGAATTCAATCCAAACACTCAGAGTTCATTCTAGTCTTTCCCTTTTGTATTTATAATTCCTTCTTCCAACAGTGAAAACACCTGGTGCTTATTATTAACATATATTTACTTATTTGCTCAATCTTATTATAGATTACACGCAAAGCAGTTTCAGAATTGCTAAACTATAACTTGTTTGAAAGAGAAACTTACTAATTAGAGTACAATACTGTGTTCTCTCCAGTTGTTCTCTTCATATAGTTTAGATTACTTTCCAAAGTCCCCCCCACACCCTTTTTTGTGGTTACGTTATTAATTTGTAATAAAGTCAATGCATGTTCTTAAAAAGTAAACCATATTGGTACAAATATTTTGGGAAGCATCGTGGATATGGAATAGTCTCCCTCCCGCTCACTAGCCCTGGAGAAGTGTTCCCAGCGGGCCCAGCAGAGGCTGGGGGGAGACTGGAGCTCTGATCGCTCCTTCCCCCAGCCCTCCCGCTAGCACCTCTTCCCTCAGGGCTCTGGGGAGAGTCTCACAGGTGCTTTAAAAGGCCCGAATCCCCGTCTGTCCCACTGCACTGAGCTCCCCGCTGCGTGGTCTCAGCCCAAATAAAACCTTTGGTAAATATTATTTTCGCATGCCGGAGTTTTCTGTGCCAATGTCAGTCCTACCGGGATCAAGCACCTTATCAATCCTTTTGCCTGTCTCTTGGGTTGAAAGAGGCCACCAGGTGGCGCCCCCGAGTCTACTGCCATCCCGTTGTACCTTAAAAATTTTTTTTTTTTTTTTTGTAAGTCAGCTTCTCCAGGGGTTAAGCGGGCTTTAGGAACCAATCGCATTTCTGAGAAAGGGAGAGACGTTCTACTTGCATTTTTTAATTAGTTAAGAAAATTTTTGCCATTTATGTCTTCGGCTCAGCTCTCAATAAATACCCATTTAGTCTCTGTGTTTGTCTTTGCCTACAAGCCTTAGGCACCTCTCCTTTTCCTTCACTAAAACTAGCCCAGAGGAAAACAAAGACCACATTTGTTGGCAGCGCAGTGGGCAGTCTTCGCAATAAGCTGCTGCGCGGGTATCAGCCTCCGCGAGGAGGCCTGGAGAGAACCCAGAGCTGGTTCCCTCGCGAGGCCTCCCGGGAGGGCCGCGTGGCCGCCCGCACCGTGGTTTCCTGTGCGCAGTCTGCGGGACAGTGAACCCCAGGGCTCCCACACCAAGGCCCGGGCCAGGCCAGGAGCTAAGCCTACCAAGAGGTTGAAGAGCTGGGTCAAGACAACAGGAAGAGGTGTTGACTAGACAGCACTGGGAAGTGCATGCCCTGCTAAAATGCATTAAAATGTAAACGTTTTAAAATAATTATTGGCCATTTGTGTCTTCTATTTTATTTTTTATTGTTTAAAGTATTACATATGTTTCTTCCCCCCCACCCCCACTGACCTTTCCCCGCCTGCTCCCTCCCCTCAGCACAGGCCTCAGCCCCCTACTGTCTGTGTCCATGGGTTAGGCTTATATGCATACATACAAGTCCTTGGGTTGATCTGTTACCCACCCACCCCTCACCCAGCCCTGGCTTCCCTCTAAAGTCTAATGGTATGTTCAATGCTTCTCTGTCTCGGGATCTATTTTTGTTCATCAGTTTATATTGTTCATTATATTCCACAAATGAGTGAGATCATGTGATACTTATCTTTCTCCAACTGGCATACTTCCCTTAGCATAATGCTTTCCAGGTTCATCCATGCTGTTGCAAATTGTAAGAGTTCTTTCTTTTTTACAGCAGTGTAGTATTCCATTGTGTAAATTCACCACAGCTTTTCTAATCCACTCATCTACTGATGGACTCTAGGCTGTTTCCAAATCTTATCTATGGTGAATTGTGTTGCTATGAACATAGAGGTGCATATATCCTTTCTGATTGGGGTTTCTGAGTTTTTGGGATATAGTCCTAGAAGAGGGATCACTGGGTCAAATGGCAGTTCCATTTTTAATTTTTTGAGGAAACTCCATAAGGTTTTCCACAGTGGCTGCACCAATCTGCATTCTCACCAGCAGTGCATGAGGGTTCCTTTTTCTTTTTTTCTTTCTTTTTTAAATTTTTAAAATTAAATTATTTTCTGTGTACATATTTTAACATTGCCTCCCCATACATACCCTCCCTCCCCAGAGTTTTATGTCCATTGGTTGTACTTATATGCATGTATACAAGTCCTTCCCTACCCAACCTGCTGTAATTTGACAGTCTGCTTGTTGCTTTACTGTCTCTATATCTATCTTTTGGTTCATCAGTTTATAATGTTCTCTATTATCCATAAATGAGATCATGTGGTGTTTCTCTTTCATTGATTGGCTTATTTCACTCAGCATGATGTTCTCCAATTCCATCCAGGTTGCTGCAAATGATGAGAATTCCTTCTTTTTTATGGCAGCATAGTATTCCATTGTGTAGATGTACAATAGTTTTTTGATCCAATCATCTGCTGACTGGCACCTAGGCTGTTTCCAGATTCTAGCTATTGTAGATTGTGCTGCTATGAACATAGGGGTGCATATATCCCTTCTGATGGGTGTTTCTAGTTTCTTGGGATATATTCCTAGGAGTGGGATTACTGGGTCAAATGGGAGTTCCATTTTCAGTTTTTTGAGGAAACTGCACACTGTTCTCCACAGTGGTTGCACCAGTCTGCATTCCCACCAGCAGTGCACGAGGGTTCCTTTTTCTCCACAACCTCGCCAACACTTGTCGTTTGTTGATTTGTTGATGTTGGCCATTCTGACAGGTGTGAGATGGTACCGCATTGTTGTTTTGATTTGCATCTCTCAGATAATTAATGACTTTGAGCATGTTTTCATGTGCCTTTTGGCCTTTCTTCTGTCTTCTTTTGAAAATATTATATTTAGGTCCATTGCCCATTTTTTAATTGGATCATTCATCTTCCTTTTATTTAGTTGTATAAGCTGTCTGTAGATGTTGGAGATTAAAACCTTTATCAGTGGTAACATTTGCAAATATGTTCTCCCACATAGTGGGCTTTCTTATTGTTTTGTTGATGGTTTCTTTTGCTATAAAAAAGCTTTTTATTTTGATGTAGTCCCATTTGTTTATTTTCTCTTTAGCTTCTATTGCCTAGAGGCAGTATCAGTGAACAAGTTCTTTTGGCATATGTCTGAGATTTTGCTGCCTGTGGATGCTTCTAGTATTTTTATGGTTTCCCATCTGATGTTTAAATCCTGTATCCATTTTGAGTTAATTTTTGTGTATGGTGTAAGTTGGTGATCTAGTTTCATTCTTTTGCATGTATCTGTCCAATTTTCCCAACACCATTTATTGAAGAGACTGTCTTGACTCCATTGTATATCCGTGCCTCCTTTGTCAAATATTAATTGAGCATAGTTATTTGGGTTGATATCTGGGTTCTCGATTCGATTCCATTGATCTATATGTCCGTTCTTGTGCCAGTACCAGGCTGTTTTGAGAACAGTGGCTTTGTAATACAGTTTGAAGTCTGGTATTGAGATCCCTCCTACTTTACTCTTCTTTCTCAGGATTGCTGTGGCTATTCGGGGTCTTTTATTGTTCCAAATGAACTTTTGGAGAGTTTTTTCTAGGTCAGTGAAATATGCCATTGGTATTTTAATGGGGAGTGCCTTGAACCTATAGATTGCTTTAGGAAGTATGGATATTTTGATGATGTTGATTCTATCAATCCATGAACATGGTATGTTCTTCCATCTGTTTACATCTTCCTCTATCTCTTTTTTCAGTGTCATGTAGTTTTCCGCATATAGGTCCTTTACTTCCTTAGTTAAATTTATTCCTAGGAATCTTAATTTTTTTGGTGCGATGGTAAATGGAATTGCTTTTTTAGTCTCTGTTTCTGTAATTTCACTGTTGGTGTATAGAAATGCCATGGATTTCTTGGCGTTAATTTTGTATCCTGCTACATTGCCAAAATCATTTATTAAGTCAATTAGTTTTTTAATGGAGTCTTTTGGTTTTTTTAGGTACAATATCATGTCATCTGCAAATAAGGATAACTTTACTTCTTCTTTTCCAATTTGGATGCCTTTTATTTCCTCTTCTTGTCTAATTGCAATGGCTATTACTTCCAGTACTATGTCAAACAGGAGTGGCGAGAGCGGGCATCCCTGTCTTGTTCCTGTTCTTAGAGGGAATGGTTTAATTTTTGCCCATTGAGTATGATGTTGGCTGTGGGTTTATCATATATAGCTTTTATTATGTTGAGGTATGATCCTTGTACTCCCACCTTGTTGAGAGTTTTTATCAGGAAAGGGTGTTGGATTTTATCAAATACTTTTTCTGCATTAATTGATATGACTATATGATTTTTATCTTTCAATTTGTTTATGTGATGTATCACGTTTATTGATTTGTGGATATTGTACCATCCTTGCATTCCTGGAATAAATCCTACTTGGTCATGGTGTATGATCTTTGTGATGTTCTGCTGGAGCCGACTTGCTAGAATTTTGTTGAGGATTTTGGCATCTATGTCCATGAGGGATATTGGCCTATAATTTTCTTTCATTGAGTTGTCTTTATCTGGTTTTGGTATTAGGGTGATGCTGGCTTCATAGAAGGAGTTTGGAAGTGTTCCTTTCTCTTGAATTTTTTGGAATAGTCTGAGGAGGATAGGTTTTAGTTCTTCCTTGAATGTTTGGTAAAACTCTCCTGTGAAGCCATCTGGCCCTGGGCTTTTGTTTGCTGGAAGCTTTTTGATGACTGTTTCAATTTCTTCCCAAGTCACTGGTCTATTGAGATTTTTAGATTCTTCCTGATTGAGTTTTGGAAGTTTGTATTTTTCTAGGAATATGTCCATTTCCTCCAGGTTGTTCAGTTTGTTGGAATAGAGTTGTTCATAGTATTTTGTAACAATTCGTTGTATTTCAGTGGGGTCTGTTGTTATTTCACCTCTTTCATTTCTGATTTTGTTTATTTGTGTCCTCTCTCTTTGTTTCTTGGTTAGCCTGGCTAGAGGGTTCATCTATCTTGTTTATCCTTTCAAAGAACCAGCTCTTGGTTTTGTTGATCTTATGTATTGTTTCTTTGGCTCTATGTTGTTTATCTCTGCTCTGATTTTTGATATTTTCTTCCTTCTGCTTACACTGGCTTTTTCTTGTTGCTCTTTTTCTAACTTTTTGAGTTGTAGAGTTAGATAATTTGTTGGCCATTTTTTCTTGTTTTTTGCAATAGGCTTGTAGGGATATGAACTTCCCTCTCAAAACTGCTTTTGCTGTGTCCCATAGATTTTGGAATGTTGTGTTTTCATTGTCATTTGTTTCCAGGATGTTTTTAACTTTTTCCTTGATTTCTGTGGTAACCCAGTCCTTGTTTAATAGTATGCTGTTTAGTCTCCATGTGTTTGATTTTTTTGGGTTATTTTTATTGTAGTTAAAATTTCCAGTTTTATGCCACTATGATCTGAGAAGATGCTTGATATGATTTCTATCTTCTTGAACTTGAAGAGACTTTGCCTATGTCCCAAAATGTGGTCTATCTTTGAGAATGTCCCATGTGCACTTGAGAAGAATATATATTCTGTGGCTTTGGGGTGGAATGTTCTTAAGATGTCGATTAATTCCATCTGATCTAGTGAGTCATTTAGGATTGATATTTCTTTGCTGATTTTTTGTTTAGATGATTTGTCCAAGGGTGACAGTGGGTATTAAAATCTCCTACTATGATTGTATTGCTATTAATCTCTCCCTTAATGTCCTCCAGCAGGTTTTTTTTTTTTTTTTTTTTTTTTTTTTTTTTTTTTTTTTTTTTTTTTTTAATGTATTTGGGTGCTCCAATATTGGGTGCATATATATTTACCAGGGTTATTTCTTCTTGTTGGATTGTTTCTTTTAGTATTATGAAGTGGCCTTCATTATCTTTTGTTATGTCCTTCACTCTGAGATCTAATTTGTCAGATATAAGTATTGCTACCCCAGATTTTTTTTCATTTCCATTCTCCTGGAAAACTTTTTTCCATCCCTTCACCCTCAGTCTGTGTGAATCGTTTTTTCTGAGGTGGGTTTCTTGTAGACAACAGATGTATGGGTCTTGTTTTCTTATCCAGTCTGTTACCCTATGTCTTTTTTTTTTTTTTTTCAACATACAAACTTTATTAAACAAAAGTAACAGGTAAAGTCAAACAGGCACTTATATTTAAGAGAAAAAGTAACTAGGAGAAATTTTATCTTAAAACACCCTACAATAACCTACTTGTAGTTGCATTTAACTGAGCTCTGTTGCTGTGAAGAATACAGCTCATGCACAGGTATGGATGAATGATTTGTACATTTTCAAGTATTCACTGAATACTACTTATATACACATATACATTAAATTTGAAAAAGATTTAATTAACAATCCCCAGTATCTTCATTTTTGTTGATCCTTTGGAAGAGGTCGTCGAAAGAGAAGAATATGTGGTTCTGGTTCATGAATCATGTAATGAACCCAGCCAAGACTCTGTTGGACACCAAGTCTCCTCCACTCCTCTTCTGACATCAGATGGGTTTTGGGTACTTGTTTGGAAAGTTCTCTGGGTAACATGACATGCCGGTACTCGTAGTGCTTGTCGAAGTACTTGTCTGAGTAGTAGATCTGCTTGTGGGCCATCCTGCCAGCGGTGGAGCGGCGCGGAGGGCAGCCACGGGGCGGGAGAAGCGGGAGGAACGGGCGCAGCGAACCAACCGTCCGCATCCGGCCGAGGAAACGACTCGACTCACCCTATGTCTTTTGATTGGAGCATTTAATCTATTTACATTTAAGGTTATTATTGATAGGTACTCATTTGATGCCATTTTTATTCTATACCCATGTTCCTTCTTCGCTTCCTATTTATTTTTACAGTAGACCCTTAAGCATTTCTTGCATTGCTGGCTTGGTGGAGATAAATTCCTTCAGTCTTTTTTTGTCTGTGAAGCTCCTGATTTCCCCTTCAATTTTGATTGATAGCCTTGCTGGGTACAGTATTCTTGGATTCAGACCCTTCCTTTGCATGACTTTGTATATTTCATCCCATTCCCTTCTGGTCTGATAAGTTTCTGTTGAGAAATCAGTTGCTAGTCTGATGGGGGTTCCTTTGTATGTAACTTTCTGTCTCTCTCTGGTTACTTTTAAGATTCTTACTTTGTTGATGTTGTTTGCCAATTTAATTATAATGTGCCTTGGGGTTGGTCTTCTGGGATTCATTTTGCTTGGGACTCTGTGAGCATCTTGGATTTGTGTGTTTTTTTTTCTTCTTTATCTCAGGAAAGTTTTCTGTCATTATTTCTTGAAATACTTTTTCCATGTCTACCTCAGTTTCCTTTCTTTCTGGAACCCCGATTATTCGAATATTGTTTTGTTTTGTATTGTCCCAAAGCTCCCGTAGGCTCTCCTCTTGCTTTTTTTTTTTTTTAATTTTTTTATTTTTTTTATTTTTTAAAATATATTTTATTGATTTTGTACAGAGAGGAAGGGAGAGAGATAGAGAGCTAGAAACATCGATGAGAGAGTCATCGACCAGCTGCCTCTTGCACACCCCCTACTGGGGGGTATGCCCGCAACCAAGGTACATGCCCTTGACCGGAATCGAAGCCGGGACCTTTCAGTCCCCAAGCCGACGCTCTATCCATTGAGCCAAACCGGTCTCGGTTCCTCTTGCTTTTTAATGTTTTTTCTACAAGCTGCTCTAATTGGGTATTTTTTTCCATCTTTTCTTCTAGCTCACTGATGCGGTCCTCTGCTTCATCTAGTCTACTCTTGATGCTTTCTATTGAGTTCTTCATGGTAGAGATGTCATTTTTCATTTCTTCTTGGTTCTTCAATTCCTCATGTTTCTTCCTCATTTCTTATTGGTTATTGTAAAATTTCTCTTCTATTCTTTTTAGCCATCCTATGATCATTACTCTGAATTCTTGCTCTGGTAGGTTGCTTGCCTCTAACCCGTTTACTTCCTTTTCTGGTGATGCCTGCTTTTCTTTCATGTGCGGGCTATTTCTTTGTCTCCCCATGGTCTCTCTTTTCAGGATGTCTGGTTATGTGGTGTTCCTTCTCCTGCAATTTCTAATTCCTCCCAGTGTCTGGAGTACTGTGTTAGAACTTCAGGGGATAGCTTCAAGATCAATAGGAAAGAAAGGCATAATCCATAGGAATGTCCTGTTGGCCTGTGTTGTTGTTCAGTTGTGGTCAGAGATGAAGATGATGTAAATTTCAAGCATCTAGGACACATGTGTCAAACACAAGGCCCGCGGGCCAAATCCATCCCGCCAGGCCTTGCAATGTGGCCCTCACTGCGCTGTCATCTCTGCACTCCGCAGCGTTTCCATCACAATGACAGTTTATGACTGTTCAGTAAACCATTCGGCCCGCGATTTAGGCTGGATTTTAGATTTTGGCCCCTTCTCTGATTGAGTTCGACACCCCTAATCTAGGATATAGTGAGCACTGCATCAATTCCTTGTGGCTGTCAGCAGAAACAGGGACTGCAAGCTTCCTCCCTCCTCAACCACTGGAGGGTTCCTTTTTCTCCACATCCTTGCCAGCACTTGTTGATTTGTGGATGGTAGCCATTCTGACAGGTGTGAGATGGTACCTCATTGTCAGTTTGATTTGCATCTCTCTGATGATCAGTGACTTTAGCATGTTTTCATATGTCTCGGCTTTCTGTATGTCCATTTTTGAAAAGTGTCTAATTAGGTCCTATGCCCATTTTTTTGATTGGTTTAATCTTCCTTTTGTTAAGTTATACGAGTTCCCTATAAATTTTGGAGATTAAACCCTTATTGGATGTAACATTGGCAAATACGTTCTCCCAGGCAGTAGGCTTTCTTGATGGTTTCTTTTGGTGTGCAGAAGCTTTTTATTTTTTATGTCATCCCATTTATTTTCTCCTTAGTCCATTGTCCTAGGAGCTGTGTCAGTAAAGATATTGCTATGACATATGTCTGATATTTTGCTGCCTATGGATTCTTGTAAGATTTTTAAGGTTTCCCATCTTATGTTTAAGTCTTTTATCTATTTTGAGTTTATTTTTGTGTATGGTGTAAGTTGGTCTTCTAGTTTTATTTATTTGCATGAAAATGCCCAATTTTCCCAAAACCATTTGTTGAAGAGACTGTCTTGACTCGATTGAATGCTCTTGCTTCCTTTGTCAAATATTAATTAAGCATCATGGCTTGGGTTGACATTTTGGGTTCCTGTGAAAAAACTTCAAGTTGACCAAACAAAATACTTGTGGGCATTGAATGTGTCCAGAAAGCTGCTAGTTTCCAGTTCTTGGATTTCTTCTGTGAGTGCTCTGTCATCTGTTCATGTTCTCTGTCTGCTTGGAGTGTTGCTGTCACCATTGCTCTCCATCACCTCTGCATGTCTAAGTCCCAGTGCATTCTTACAGAGCTCATTTAAATGCTGCCCAGTCCAGGCAGTGTCCCCTGATGTTTCTTTCTCTAAATAAAAATGCATTTTCTCTCTTCTCTGAATTTGTCTAGCAGTCTCATGCAGCTCTTCATGGCCCTTATTGCTTTTTCTATTGTGGAGTGTTATTTACATGCTGGTCACCGGTCTTTTTCTACATGTATATTTTTAAGCTCCTGTGAGCAGAGTTCATGTGTAATTGAGCTTTGTATCTTTAATATCTGGAAAATCAGTTTAAAAATATTTATTATTGAGTGCCTACTGTGTGCACTACATCCAGTCCATAAATACACTTTGGAGAGAGAGGACTTGCTAAATGTTTGCTGAATGAATGGTGTTAGATGGCCAACCAGAATAATGAAAATGAAAAAGACACCCCTGGCTGGGTGTTCCTTTGGCTGGAGTGTCGTCCTGTATAACAGGAAGTTGCAGATTTGATTCCTGGTTGCGTGGGTATGGGGGGCAACCAATCAATGTTTCCCTCTCACCATCTCTCTCTCTCTCTCTCTCTCTCTCTCTCTCTCTCTCTCTCTCTCTCTCCCTCCCTCCCTCCCTCCCTAAATTTCTAAATGTAATCAATAAAAACATATATCCTCCAGTGTGGCTCAGGTTGCTGGTTTGATTCTCAGTTAGTGCACATGCCTGGGTTGTGAGCTCGATCCCCAGTAGGGGGCGTGCAGGAGGCATCTGATTAATGTTTCTCATCATTGATGTTTCTAATCTCTCCCTCCCTCTCTCTCTAAAAATCAGTTTAAAAAAATCTTAAAAACAAAACAAAACATATCATTGGGTGAGGATTAAAACAGAAAAAGGCAGACAACACCAAGTTAGCAACTCTCACACTCTGTTGCCTCCATAGCACAGAACTTCCCACCATCAACTTATGTTGCCTGGCAAGAGAGATTTTGCAGATTAATTATGGTTGCTAATCAGCTAACTTTGAGATTGGGAAATTTTCTGAGAGGCTCCAGTTTAATCCTAGGAGCCCTTTAAAAGCAGTTTCTTCAGCTGGTGAGAGAAGAGGGAGTGGGAGGTATGCAAAGCAGGAGGAGGACTCATGCATTGCTGCTGCCTGAAAGTGGAACCTAGAAGCAAGAGCCCCCCTCAGCCCACGGCCTGCAGGGATGGAAGCTCAGTCACAAGTGGCCACAGGAGCGACTCTGCCAAAACTGAATGGGGTTGGAGGCAGATCTCCCCCAGAGACTGCAGGTCTGAGCCCAGGCCCCTGGCATCTTAGTTTTGACTTGTAACAACTTAAGAGCAGCCAGTGTGTCTGCCTGGGCTTTGACCTCCAGAGCTAGGAGATAAGAAATGAGTGCTGTTTTAGCTACTGAGTTTGTGGCCATTTGTTATCCTATCTACTAAAGATTACTCTGCTACACCTACCAGCCACACTCACTACACTTAACCATCACTCTGCTACACCTACCAGCCACACTCACCAGCCAAATCAGGAGCGAGTATGCAAATTAACCCCAACCAAGATGGCTGTGGCCATGGAGTGAGCAGGAGGGAGGCTTGAGTTTCCCTGGAGATGGAGGAAGCCAAGCTTTCCACACACCCTGGATAGCTCTCCACTCAAGCTACAAAGTTGCAGTTATAGAAGATAAACAAATCCCAGATACCAGGGCCTCTGTTTGGGCCACTGGGGGGATGGCAGGCCTGTAAACCCCACAGGCCCCTCTCCCAGGCCACCCCACACCCCAAGGGAATCCACATCCTGATCTAGGACACCCTTTAGGGCAAACCAGCTGGCCCCCACCCATGCACCAGGCGTCTATCCTATCTAATAAGAGTAATATGCAGATTGACCATTACTCCAACAAACAAGATGGCTGCCCCCATGTGGTCAAAGATCCTGCCCCCATGTGGACTCAAGATGGCTACCACAAGATGGCCTGCAGGGGAGGGCAGTTGGGAGGGACCAGGTCTGCAAGGGAGGGCAGTTGGGGTGATCAAGCCTGCAGGGAGGGCAGTTAGGAGTGACCAGGCCAGCAGAGGAGGGAAGTTGGGGGTGACTGAACCTGCAGGGAAGGGAAGTTGGGGGGACCCAGGCCTACAGGGGAAAGCAGTTGGGGACCAGGCCTGTAGGAGAGGCAATTAGGGGTGACCATGCCTACAGGGGAGGGCAGTTAAGGGCAAACAGGCTGTCAGGGAAGCAGTTAGGCATCAATCAGGCTAGCAGGGGAGTGGTTAGGGGGTGATCAGGCTGGCAGGCAGAAGCTGTTAGGGGCAATCAGGAAGGCAGGCAGGCAAACAGTTGGGAGCCAGCAGTCCTGGATTGTGAGAGGGATGTCTGACTGCCCGTCGGACATCCCTTGAGGGGTCCCAGATTGGAGAGGGTGCAGGCTGGGCTGAGGGACACCCTCCCCTCCACCCCTGTGCACAAATTTTGTGCACTGGGCCTCTAGTGCAGTAATAAAAATAAAATAAAATAAGTGAACACAAGCACTCAGCTAGCACTTCGGAGAGACCCCCATGAAGAATGATGGCCTCTTGTACAAGCCAGGGCCCCATGGCCAGCCCTGGGCGAGCATTCAGAGGCTCCTCCCGCCCAGTTGCTTTCTGAGGGTGCGGCCTGGGCAACATGCTGAGGGCAGCTTCGCAATCGGAGCCAGCACCCCCACCTCCCTCCACCCCTGACTCGCCAACTGCGAGGAAAGCAGTGGCCGCTGAGGTGAGCCCCGAGCTTGGGGGCTTGTCATGCCCAGCCTGGCACCACTGGGGTCAGTGCCCAGCACCCTGCTGGGCTGCTTCCCCCTGGGGAGCTGCCCCAGCCCCCATGGTGGCTGCTGGCAGCCGGACTTCACACCTCGCAGCGGCCTCACTCCTCGGGCAGATCCTGTGCTCCCGCCCGCTGCCCCCGCTGCCCCGCTGCCCGGAGGTGGAGCCTGGCTGCAGTGCTCAGGGCGTGAAGTGGCCGATGGCTCTGGTGAGTGTGCTCCTGGGCGAGCTGAGCTTCCTCAGGGAAAGGTGAGAGAAAAGTGTATTTTTTCAAATGGGAAGACACGTATGTACTTCACAAGAGTATTGTTAGGTGGTAACGGTAGGAAAGCAAACACATGTAGAAATTGAAAAGATAGGGGGCCCTAGCCGGCTTGGCTCAGCGGATAGAGCGTGGCCCAGGTTTGACTCCTGATCAGGGCACACGCCCAGGTCCAGGGCTCGAGCCCCAGTGGGGGGCGGGCAGGAGGCAGCCGATGGATGATTCTCTCATCATTGATGTTTCTATCTCTCCCTCCCTCTCCCTTCCTCTCTGAAATCATCAACAACAAGGATACGGGGGATGCTCTCTCTGCAGGTGTGGGGCAGACCAAGGTCATTCACAGCAGACAAGGGCAAGGCCAGAGCAGCTGCCACCTGCCTGCTCTGCCGTGGAGAGTCCGTGTGCGTGCAGGCTGTGCGGTGCGGAGTGTTTCTGGAACAGCGATTGGCTTTGGGGAGAACGGGATGGCGGGGGAGACTGTTTCACGGTAAATCTTTGTACCTTTCCAACCCACCAACATGAAATACCCATAAATTAATACTCTTTGGAGAGAGATGGCAGGAGCTTAGCAACAGTTTGCTGTCCCCCTACTCCCTCCCCATAACGCACACACTTGCACACACACAACTAGAACTCCCTGCGCACACATGCCCTCCTTCACATGCACACCTAACGTGCTGTCCCTTATTACCACGGGGCCCACGTGTGCACACAAAGGCAGGTGCATCTTGTGTGCTCACAGACGTCGCATGCGTGTACCCAACAAGCATAGCTCCTTGACCCTCTACCCACACCCGTGCCTGCTTCATATGTGGGTACACCTGGGCCGATGCCCCAATAACAAGATAAACAGGTTTAAAAAGTCGCTTATTCAAAAGCACCAGTGGGCCTAATTGCAGGTGACTATAAACCCTAATTAGGGGGGGCTCATTGCCACTAAATGAGGGGAGAGCGGGGCCGGAATGAAAAGCCCGAGTGACAAAGGCAGCTTCCTCAGACAGCGCGAGCGGAGAGCCCTTCACCGCCTTCCCTCTGACAGAGCAGCCAGCCCCGGCAAGGCGGAGGGGCAGGTGGAGCCCACAGGGCACACACACACACACACACACACACACACACACACACACACACCCTGCCAGCATCTCCTGGAGCCTGGAGGGAGGCAGAGGGAGGCAGAGGAAGAGGACGGACTTGCTGCTGCACGCTGCGCTCCCTCCACTCTCTGAGCTCCTTCTGGGTGCCCTCCGGGGTCCTGAGGGCCCCCCCCCCACAAACCCATTCCTGGGGCTGCCAACACCGCCAGAGGCGTGACCTTGTGACCCCGTTTCCTCAGTTGCAAATGGACTGATAACATGTGTGTTCCCGTGAACAAGCACAGGAGCGTAACAGTTTCCACCTCTCTGTCCCTCTCCCGTCCTCCCTAAAGAATAAATAAAAATATATTAAAAAAACAATAGAAGGTGCTTTTCAAACTGCCGGCGGCCGCATGATTAGTAGCCAGCGTGGACCAGCCCGGGCCGAGGGCAGAGCCTGGAGGCAGGCGCCTGGCGCGGTCACCCTTGCTCTCAGTTCCCGGGACCTTGTCTGTGTGGGTGGCACTGGGAGTTGTCCTCACGGTGGTGAGTGACAGACCGGAGCAAAGCGGCTGCCTTTCCCCGTGCACACAGTAACACACCCTTGGAAATGGGGTGTGGGGCGGCCATGCCATCAATTCTGACAGTAACTGAGTGTTCACTGTGTATCAGGTGCCGTTTTCACATCTGTTCGCCTATTTGAAGCTCACAGTGTCCCCTGAAGAGGGAGTCCATTGTCGGCATCGGTCCCTTTTAAAGATGAGGAAATAGAGTCTCAGGTTAGGGAACTTACGCAGAGCTGTACTGCTAGTCAGCAGGAGAGCAGGTCTTGAACCACAGCAGTCTGGCTCCTCAGCCTAACTCTTCAGTTTCATAGCTGATTGGTTTTTAGAGAGAGAGGAAGGGAGAAGAGAGAAACTGGGCTGTGAGAGCATAGCATCGATCAACTACTCCCTGCACACCTGCTACCAGGGATCAAGCCCACGAGCAGAATAGAACCCGGAAGACAGTGCCTGGAAGATGCCCAACCAACTGAGCCACACCAGCCAGGGCTTCGGCCTACACTCTTAACTCACGCTTAGAGATGGTAAGTAACTTGCTCAGTCAGTTTATAGCTGGGGTCAAGTGTGGAAGGCAACCAGTCTCATCTCTCTCTCTCCCTCTCCCTCTCTCTCTCTCTCTCTCTCTCTCTCTCTCTCTCTCTCTCTCTCTCTCTCTCTCTCCCTGTCTCTCTCACCTCTCTCTCTCTCTCTCTTTCTCTTCCTCTCTCTCTCCCTCCTTTCTACTCACTCTAAAAACCAATGGAAAAGTTAATCTCTGGTGAGGATTAAAAAAAGAAAGTTTCTTTAACAGGAAGCCTGTCTGGCATTTGCCTCCAGGCAGCCCTGTCTGGCGAGGGAGGGTCTGCTTGGATCGGAAGGAAGCCAAGAAACTTAAGGCTGAGCGTGTTTGCTTTAAACTCCCTCGTAGCATTTGACATTTTATTAAGTGTTTGCTGGTTGGTCCAGGTCCTTTTGAAACAAGGCGCTGTGTGAATAATACATAGAGACGTGACTTTCTTCAAAGTGCCCACAGCCGTTACAATGGGGTACAGCCTCCGGGGTTAGGTGACTTGTCCAAGTTCAGTGCAGGCCAAACTCAAAGCCTGGCCTTATCGATGCCCACCCAGCAGCCTCTCCCTCCCTGGCCGCCTTACAGAGCCCGAGCCACCGCCAGCCACCGCGTGTGGCGTTGCGCGACGCCACAGAGATGCGAGCGCCTGGGCCATACATGCCCCACGCAGCGCAGAAGCAGACCGGGAAGGAAGACGGTGACAGAGCAGACATCGCGAAGCATCCCCGGAGGATGAAGGGACCGCGTCCCAGAGGCCCGGGGTGGTCGGCTCTGCTTGTGCGCAGAGATGGACGTGCTGAGCAGAGGAAGCTGGAGCGGAGGCTGCCGCCTGTGCAGCCCACAGCCCAGGCCGCACTGACTGACCCTCCTGCAGGGAACCCCTTCCTGCCACAGGGCGCTGCTTCTCCGTCCTCCTCCTTCTCGGCTTCATTTGATTGGGGCTGGGGCATTGGTGCCCTGCCCCTTCTCCCGGCGTTCTCATCACGGTTATTTGCTGAGCTGCCTAATTACCTAAACACTCAGGGCCAAGAAACTGAGTGGGGTGTTGGGGCTAGTGTAGCTGTCACCTTCCTTCCCCCCCCCCTCCCCAGCTCCCCCCCACGCCCAGTGCCGTCCCTTCTCAATTCAAAAGGCCCAGCCGTTTCCGTCCGGAGTGTAGAGCTCCATTTCCCTCGAATATTAATAATTATGACATTAGAAGGGTGATCTGATGCAATTCAGCCTTTCTATTTGTAGGCTGGCGGCTGCATATCAATGGCATGATTAGGCAAATGAAAGCAGATTGGCGCTGTTATGAAATATTTACATGGCCAGAATGCATATGCTCCAATCTCATTGTTCCCATTATTAAGCCATTTTATAATCTCATAACATTGAGACTCACACTTTGCATTTCTAATTAACTTGAGGAGTGACTTCGCTGGGAGTTAATTGCAGCTTGTGCATTCTTCTACACACAAACTCACGAGGCACCAACTCCGGCTGGCACTCCCGCCGCTCGCCCCCGCGATGGGATCCAGGCTGAGTGTGCGGTGAGCTGTCCCCTCTGCGGTGGGGAGAAGTGGCTGGGGAGTGTGGTTCGCATTAAAATTTGGTGCAAACTACACGCAGGAGCAGGCCGAGGGCGAGAGCCCCTTTTCCCTTTGCAGGGAAGGAAAGGCCTTTCGGAGAAGCAGCTGGATGAGGCGGTGGCTCAGTCACTCCTGTAAGACAGCAGCCGTAACAGAGGCCGGGGCTCCGAGATGCTGTCACAGCCTTTGTTTAGAATGACCTCGGAGGCAGAGCGAGGGCAGCCCGCCCTTCCTGGTTGGTCAGCAGCATTTGGAAGTCTGATCAGGAGCCCATCCCCGGAGTGGCCACTCCAGCTGCTCCAGTGAGCTTGTCTCCGGCTGCCCTCGGAGCTTTGTGACCACGCACAGCGGGTGTCCGCCATGACCTCGGTGAAACACGCAGTGTGAGCGCTGGGGGTGGGTGAGGAATATTCTCGGCGCTTCTCCCCGGCAGGACGGAGTGAGCGGTGAGCAGGCCGGGAGCTGCTGCTCAGACACGGCCAAGCGGAGTGGTGTGCCGCGGTGTTTGGGAAGTTTGTACGGATCTGGCTGCTGGGCTCTCATCAGCCGGTAGAGTCCGCAGTACTGCGATGGCTGCACGTGCTGCCTGATGGGTACCAGGTTTACCGGTACCTGAACGCCTGATCCCTGGGCTGTACACCTGAAACAAATCTGCTCTGGTACATCAGCTGTAACTGTGGGTTTAACGCTTAGTATGTATGTGTATGTATTTTCCCCGAAAATAAGACATCCTCCGAAAATAAGACCTAGTGCGTGGAAAGATAAGACATCCCCTGAAAATAAGACCTAGCGCAACTTTGGGAGAAAAAATGAATATAAGGCACTGTCTTATTTGCTTCCAGCTTCCAGAAATCTGTACTGAACTTGCTCTGCGCCCTGCACACCCTGCAGGAGCTGGCGAGGCCCAGCTGGCAGCCCACGGGAGGACTGCGCCGGGAAAGCCCCAGAGCTCCGTGCGCCGCATGCGATGCGGAGGAAGGTGCTCCCGCCAGTCCCCCTCGCATCCTGTGTGCCCAACGGCTCCGCAGCTTCAGGAGTGACGCTCCGCGGGTCCTTCTCCCTGGGACGCTGGGAGCTCCTGCAGCTCGGACTTCCTGAGCCTGGACTGTCACCTCTGGCCGAGCATGTGGCAGGGGGACACCATCCACCAGGGCCTTCTCCAGGGAGCACTGAGGAGAGGGGGCGGGAGATGGAGGAGGGGAGAGAGAAGCCCAGTGGCCTGACCTCTTCGTGCCCTGCCAGGCCTGCCCGCGGCCAGGGGTGGGGAGGAGTGAGGGAAGGCCTCCCCCCTGAGCCAGTGTGGTGGGTGCCAGGGCCCCTCCACCATCCAGCCGGAGCACGCAGCTCTGCCCCCGGGGCCCACGGCAGACGGCAGGAGAGCCCCGGGGGCAAGGCAGGGCCTCAGAGTGGGCACCCCGCACCCGGCTCGGCCTGGCTCCGGGCAGCCGCAGGAGGGGCCTCTGAGTGGGCGTAGGATGTGAGGGGTGGCTTGCGAGGTGCTTGTTGGAGGAGTGGTCCTCAGCCCGGGATGATGTCCCCCTCACCCCAGGCTGTGAGGGGGGGCCTGGGGTGCTACTCACTCTAGTGACAGAGCCAGAGATGCTGCTAAACAGCCCACAGCGCACAGCCAGTCCCCCGGACGACAAAGCACAGCCCACCCCACCGTCCCTCGGGGAGGACAGAGTGTCCCTTCCCTGAGATCCCAGGACGGCTGTGCCAGCTTCCACGTCTCACGGCCAGTGCTCCCCTCCCTGACCCACAACCCACGGCCAGTGCTCCCCTCCCAGGCCCACAGCCCACATCCAGTCCTCCCCTCCCTGACCCACAGCCCACATCCAGTGCTCCCCTCCCTGACCCACAGCCCACGGCCAGTGCTCCCCTCCCAGGCCCATGTCCACAGCCAGTGCTCCCCTCCCCGATCCACAGCCCACGGCCAGTGCTCCCCTCCCTGACCCACGTCTCACAGCCAGTGCTCCCCTCCCTGACCCACAGCCCACATCCAGTGCTCCCCTCCCAGACCCACAGCCACGGCCAGTGCTCCCCTCCCCAACCCATGTCCCACGGCCAGTGCTCCCCTCCCTGACCCACGTCTCACAGCCAGTGCTCCCCTCCCAGGCCCATGTCCACATCCAGTGCTACCCTCCCTTCCCGACCCACAGCCCACAGCCAGTGCTCCCCTCCCCGACCCACAGCCCACAGCCAGTGCTCCCCTCCCCAACCCATGTCCCACGGCCAGTGCTCCCCTCCCCGACCCACAGCCCACGGCCAGTGCTCCCCTCCCAGACCCACAGCCCACGGCCAGTGCTCCCGTCCCAGACCCACAGCTCACGGCCAGTGCTCCCCTCCCCAACCCATGTCCCACGGCCAGTGCTCCCCTCCCTGACCCACGTCTCACAGCCAGTGCTCCCCTCCCAGGCCCATGTCCACATCCAGTGCTCCCCTCCCTCCCCGACCCACAGCCCACAGCCAGTGCTCCCCTCCCTGACCCACAGCCCACGGCCAGTGCTCCCCTCCCAGACCCACAGCCCACGGCCAGTGCTCCCCTCCCAGACCCACAGCCCACATCCAGTGCTCCCCTCCCAGACCCACAGCTCACGGCCAGTGCTCCCCTCCCAGACCCACAGCCCACAGCCAATGCTCCCCTCCCAGACCCACAGCCCACGGCCAGTGCTCCCGTCCCAGACCCACAGCTCACGGCCAGTGCTCCCCTCCCCAACCCATGTCCCACGGCCAGTGCTCCCCTCCCTGACCCACGTCTCACAGCCAGTGCTCCCCTCCCAGGCCCATGTCCACATCCAGTGCTCCCCTCCCTCCCCGACCCACAGCCCACAGCCAGTGCTCCCCTCCCTGACCCACAGCCCACGGCCAGTGCTCCCCTCCCAGACCCACAGCCCACGGCCAGTGCTCCCCTCCCAGACCCACAGCCCACATCCAGTGCTCCCCTCCCAGACCCACAGCTCACGGCCAGTGCTCCCCTCCCAGACCCACAGCCCACAGCCAATGCTCCCCTCCCAGACCCACAGCCCACAGCCAGTGCTCCCCTCCCCGACCCACAGCCCACATCCAGTGCTCCCCTCCCCGACCCACAGCCCACATCCAGTGCTCCCCTCCCAGACCCACAGCCCACATCCAGTGCTCCCCTCCCAGACCCACAGCTCACGGCCAGTGCTCCCCTCCCAGACCCACAGCCCACAGCCAGTGCTCCCCTCCCCGACTCACAACCCACGGCCAGTGCTCCCCTCACTGTCACGCCCACCTGACGCGCCGTGCGGGGGAGAACACAGCTCCTCTCTCAGTGGCTGGAGATTACACATCTACCAGGGAGAACATACACCTGGGAATGGTGTAGATTCTCAGTGATTTATCCGGGGATTTTGCTAATTCCTAACTTTGAAAAGAAATTGTTACCATCTACTATCACATTGTATAATAACAGAATAAAAAGATTTAATACCAAAGACATGTTAAAGAACATCCTTTACATAAAACACGTTTAGCTTTACTAGTAAGACTCACTCCCCTCAGCCCCCGCAGCCGGGTGTGGTCCAGTCCTCACCCGGGCAGGCACCAGCCCAACCCAGAGGCAAGTGCTGCTCTTTGCCACCTTTGCCCAGAAGGCGAGGAGTTCTCCAGGCGGCGGCCCCGGCCAGCTCCCGAGCCCCTCCTTCTCAGAGCTGGGGAATCGCAAGTGGTTCCAGTGTCTCCCTTGGGGTGGGGTGGCAGGACCCCCATGGGTCAGAGGAGACAGTGGGCTCCAGTGACTTGCCCAAAGTCGTATGGCTAACATGTGGTCCCAGGTCCGACCAGACCGCCCTGCCTCTGAGACCTCGGGTGTGAGATGCGGCTGCCTCTCTGGCTAAAGGACTGGGAGTGAATTAATGGATCATCCAGTCCGGGATTCCCCAACTTAAACACAACAGATCAATCAACCTCCTGAAAAGTAATTATATACTTTAATCTTTTTCTCTGGAAAATGTTTTTTAAAAACCTCTGACACCGTTAATGCCATTCCATAGGAGAAAGGCCATGTCAAGACTAGGATAGAAGGAAATAGTTCATTCCTTCACTAGCCATTCATCAGGCGGCCGCTGGGTGCTGGGGCCTCTGGGTGCCGGTGGCCGGTGGGTGCCAGTGGTGCTGATGGCCACTGAGTACCAGTGGCCACTGGGTGCCGGTGGCTGCTGGGTACCAGTGCCGCTGGGTGCCGGTGGCCTCTTGGTGCCGGTGGCCTCTTGGTGCCGGTGGCCGCTGGGTGCCGGTGGCTGCTGGGTACCAGTGCCACTGGGTGCCGGTGCCGCTGGGTGCCGGTGGCCGCTGGGTGCCGGTGGCCGCTGGGTGCCAGTGGAAGACAGAACAAGAAAACGAGCCATGCGGTGGGAACATACATTCCAATAGCACATCTCTACGAAGAGCTCCTTTCAGTGAGAGAACTGCCCTCGACGAAAGGTGCCTGGACCGGCCTTCGTGGTCTCTTCATCTCTGTTAATTACCTTGTCCTGTGTCATCCCCGCCCAGCCAGCGTTGGGAAACTGAGTCTGACACATCGGTCCACTCCCAAGGAGAGAGCCCGGAGTTCCTCCCACGGAGGAACCCAGATCCAATAGAGCTGCAGTCTGAGCCCTCCTGGGCCTGGGTCCGAGGCTCAGGTGGTGGGCGGGGCCGGCACTGCACCACGGGTGGGCGGGGCCGGCACTGCACCATGGTGGGCGGGGCCAGGACTGCACCATGGTGGGCGGGGCCGGCACTGCACCATGGTGGGTGGGGCCGGCACTGCACCATGGTGGGTGGGGCCAGGACTGCACCATGGTGGGCGGGGCTGGCACTGCACCATGGTGGGTGGGGCCAGCACTGCACCATGGTGGGTGGGGCCGGCACTGCACCACAGGTGGGCGGGGCCAGCACTGCACCATGGTGGGTGGGGCCAGCACTGCACCATGGTGGGCGGGGCCAGCACTGCACCACAGGTGGACGGGCCGGCACTGCACCAGAGGTAGCAGAAGCCAGAGTTCTGTGCAGGCAATTTTGGGCGTGTGGCTCAGCCAGTGAGGGGACATTTCCCGCCTCACTCTTTGCTGCGTTTTCTACATCCTTTGGTAACCCCAGCGTCTGAGCAGCCTCCTCAGCTCTCAGAGCTCACTAGCAGCCTGGGAGGCAGGTCCATTTCACACTTAGAGGGACTCAGGCCCTGGGAGAGGTCACCTGGCAAAGCAGAAATGGTGCCAGGACCCACCTTTGATCCGCTTCCCCTCCGTGGCTCTGCGCGTGGACAGGCGAGAGCCGGCCGGTGGAGCGGAGCAGGCCAGGGGCACGTCCTCCCGGCCGCTGTCCCGCCGCCTGGCTTGTTCCTGTCCCTGCCGTCTGGGTGGTGCCTCTTCACCATCACCCTCCCCACGGCCTGAAGCAGTGGCAGCTTCAGGGAGACAGGTCTGTGTGGCTAATACGCTACTCGCTACTCGCTGAGCTGTCCAGCAGGCTCAGAAATGGCGACAAAAGGACTCAAACACCCTGGAGCACAAGGAAGAGAGAGGAGAAGCAGACGGGAGGTCTGAGGCGGGAGGCTGCTCACTCAGCTCCCCAAGGCCCCGGAGTCCCGGATGTGAGGAGGCCCAGGCCTGGCTGCAGGCTGACAGCCGGACAGCCTGACAACTGGACAAGGAGTGCCGGTGTCCTCCACGCTGCCTGAGAGAGGCGTCCGGCTGGCGGGGTCTTCATGTGTCAGCAGGTCTCCCTGGGCCTCAGGCAGGCCCTCTGCAGGCCCCCGTGGCCGCCTTTGGGGGTGCTTCTCTCCCTGGGCCACTCCCTCGCAGGCTCTGCCCAGCCACCGCCCACGGAGCCTTCCTCGCTGGCCGGAGGGTGGCGCCCTCACCGGCTTCACCTCGTTCCTCTCCCTTCACTGTCGTCATCATCTGAGATGCCCTCCCCGCCGTGGTGCTGGGCCTGGGTTAGTGCCCCACCGAGACCTTTCCGTTTCGCACAGGGAAGTGTCCGTTGCTTTTTGAAGGAGTTGCCTCACCTTTTGTTTAATTCCTCAGGCAAAGGTGCAAAATGAATTTGTGGCCCTGAGCCCATAACAGCAAAGCACAGATGAAGAAGCCGGGCCTGGCTGGGGTGGCTCTGTGGCTGAGCGTCGGCCTCTGAAGCAGGAGGCCACTGTTCAGTTTCCAGTCAGGGCACATGCCTGCCTGCGGTGCAGAGCCGATCCCCAGAGGGAGGTGTGCAGGAGGCAGCTGATCGATGATTCTCATCGTTCACGTTTCAATCTCTCCCTCTCCCTTCTCTGAAACCAACACAAATATATATTTTTTAAAAAGATGAAGAGCCCTAGAAAGCATGGCTGGGATGGAAGCAAGACCCTTGGAATTAATGCTTGGCCATGCAGAACCTTCAACATGTACAATCAAGAGGTAGTTTTGTTTTAATTGTAGAATTTTAAAATTACTTTTATATTGAGATCTGACACATTAAGAGTACATTGGTTTCAGGTTACAACATGATGATTTAGCACAGGAATGTACTGTAAAATGACCACAAAGGCCTGGATAACATGCATCACCTCACATAGTTACAAATTGTTTTTCTTAAGAACTTTTAAGATCTACTCTCTTAGCAACTTTCAAGTGTACAATGCAGAAGTATTAACTATAGTGCTTATACTGAAGAGGTAATTTTTCTACATGGCATTTATTGTGCTATCTATACTAATAAAAGGGTAATATGCTAATTAGACCGGGAGCCCTTCCAGATGTCCTTTTGGACAAAGTCATGGTGGCAGGGCCGAGGCAGAGGCGGTTAGGGGCGATCAGGCCAGGAGGGGAGGGCAGTAAGGGGCAAGCAGGGCTGCAGGAGAGGGCAGTTGGGTGGGGGGACCAGGCTGGCAGGGAGGGCAGTTGGGGGTGATTGGACTGGCAGGGAGGCAGCTAGGTGTTGATCAGGCTGGCAGGCAGAAATGGTTAGTGGCAATCAGGCAGGCAGGTGAATGGTTGGGAGCCAGCAGTCCCGGATTGTGAAAGGGATGTCCTACTGCCAGTTTAGACCTGATCCCACATCCCCCGAGGGGTCCCAGATTGGAAAGGGTGCAAGCTGGGCTGAGGGACACACCCCCATGCACAAATTTCATGCACCGGGTCACTAGTTTAATATATTTGCCCATCTATGTGGCTAGCTTAGTTTCTGTTACCAATAAATGTTGGATTGATGAGTTAATCAGTGCATGCATACAGTACATATTTCTATCCAGCATTTTTCAGACCGCATTTGGAATTTTATGTTCAGTTCAAGGCAGGCAACTCCTTAAGCTCAGAGCTCAGTGCGAGAGGGCTAAGACAGGTTCTGGGACAGTTAGTCTTGGAAGAGGATGCTCAGAGAAATGGTAGAGGGTTTTTTATGCCTGGCCGGCGTGGCTTGGTGGTTGAGCATCCACCTATGAACCAGGAGGACACAGCGCGATTCCCGGTCAGGGCACATGCCCAGGTTGCGGGCTCGGTCGCCAGTGTGGGGCCCTAAGGAGCTCAGAGGCTCAAGGCCCTGCAAGGGGAAGGAACTGCAGGTGGCGGGGTTGATCTGCAGGGCCCTTGCCACGCCCGTAAACAGCCGCAGGGGTCTGTCTAGAAGCAAATGGAGTTTTCTGACTGATCACTTCTTTTTGGAATCGGCGTGCGTATTTCCACCTGCCTGCGTACGTGGTCGCTGGCTTCCTCTCTCAGGGGGTGGCGTCGGCACCAGGTGGCTGGCTCCTCTCGGCGGCGGGCAAGAGCCTCCAGGTGGACCAGGGCGGTTGGTAGCGGAGCTGGCCGGGCTTTGTCAGCTCAGGGCGGCGGGCGCAGGAAATGTCTGGAAATGGGCGGCCTCCACAGAGCCGGGCTGCCCAGGCCCCGCAGCAAACAAAAAGCGGCCCGGCGCTTTCTCCTCGCGCACCAAGTCTGTGCAGCAGCAAAGTGCAGGCCCTGACAGGAATTTCAATTATTTAATCAGAAAGAAAATGAAAGAGGTCTTAAGTGTTGTGATGCGAAGACAGCCTTTTCATAGACCAATCTAGTGTGCGCTCACAGTGAATATGAAGCAAAATGGGAAGGAAATTAAGGCAGCTTCGGCTTAAATCATGTGATTGCAAACAGTAAATTAGTTTCTCGATGTTTTCATTTAAGTGTTTAAGTGGAAGGTTTTATTCCTAATGTAGTGCGGTGACACAGAAGAGCGCCCGCAGCCAGTCCCAGCCCCGCCCGCCCGCCGAGCGTGTGCCCCGGGAGGATGGAGAGGGAGGATGGAGAGGGAGGGCGGGCGCAGCCTCTGCACGCTGAGCTCCTTTTGTTTCAAATTGCTTCCCAAGTCTGCTTTCACAGCCAGCTCATTAATCGAGCAGATGAGCAACGTCTGTTGAAAATGTACTAAGCGAAATGCTTTTAATTTGGAAGGGAAATCAGGAACTGCATTAGTCAGAGCATATAAATGGCAGCACCACCCGTTCAGCTGCTGTTTTGTTTGCCGGGGGCCCGCTGCACTTGTTCTGAGGGACGAGGGCGAGGTAAATGGGCGCCATGAGCTGGAGAGAAGCCTGCGCTCGGCTCTCAGAGGCCTCTGGGTGGTTTTGCGGGGCCAGGCCTGGGGCCGCTGTTGGCGGGGATTGCTCAGAAAGCACTAATTGGGTTGGACTGCGGTGACCCCTGAACTGGTGCAACAAGTGGAGGGAGGACCTTCCTTCATAAATGAGCATCTCTCTGTGTTTGCGATTAGCTTTGATCGTTTGGCTGGGAGCTCACAGGCTGGGTGGAAGGTCAGGCTGTGGTTCATGCTATACAACAACAGTGAGTGAACTTTTACCTCTAGGTCACCCTATGAGGCTGGGACCCCTGAGGGTTTGAGTGACAGGCCCCCCTGCAGCTGCGGGGGGAGTCGGTGAAAGTGTGCCTTAACTGGCTGCTGGCAGCCCTGCCAGGGTTACCAATGCTGGTGGCTCTGCCAGGGTTACTGATGCTGGCTCTGCCAGGGTTACCGATGCTGGTGGCCCTGCCAGGGTTACCGATGCTGGTGGCTCTGCCAGGGTTACCGATGCTGGTGGCTCTGCCAGGGTTACCGATGCTGGCTCTGCCAGGGTTACCGATGCTGGTGGCCCTGCCAGGGTTACCGATGCTGGTGGCCCTGCCACGGTTACTGATGCTGGCTCTGCCAGGGTTACCGATGCTGGTGGCCCTGCCAGGGTTACTGATGCTGGCTCTGCCAGGGTTACCGATGCTGGTGGCCCTGCCAGAGTTACCGATGCTGGTGGCCCTGCCAGGGTTACCTGCCACGGTTACTGATGCTGGCTCTGCCAGGGTTACCGATGCTGGGGGCCCTGCCAGGGTTACCTGCCACGGTTACTGATGCTGGCTCTGCCAGGGTTACCGATGCTGGTGGCCCTGCCAGGGTTACCTGCCACGGTTACTGATGCTGGCTCTGCCAGGGTTACCGATGCTGGTGGCCCTGCCAGGGTTACTGATGCTGGCTCTGCCAGGGTTACCGATGCTGGTGGCCCTGCCACGGTTACTGATGCTGGCTCTGCCAGGGTTACCGATGCTGGTGGCCCTGCCAGGGTTACCGATGCTGGTGGCCCTGCCAGGGTTACCGATGCTGGTGCCTCTGCCAGGGTTACCGATGCTGGTGGCTCTGCCAAGGTTACCAATGCTGGTGGCCCTGCCAGGGTTACCGATGTTGGTGGCCCTGCCAGGATTACCGATGCTGCCTCTGCCAGAGTTACTGATGCTGGCCCTGCCAGGGCACGCTCAGTTTGATTCCCTCAAGGCCCCCTCCAGGAAGTATTCCTTGCCAAGAGACCTTTTTTTTCTCAATTAAACTCCTAGAAAGCTTCTGATCTATGTTTCTGTGCTGGTTTCTGGACCCTGGGTACGGAGCAGACACTAACTTTTATTATTGTTCAACTTTCTTTTTATGGTTGAATGGCATTTTCACTCTTTTTAAAAAAAAATTTTTTTTTTAATGATTTCAGAGAGGGAGAGGGAGAGAGAAACATCAGTGATGAGAGAGAATCGTTGATTGGCTGTTCTCCTGCACGCCCCCTACTGGGAAACAAGCAACCTGGGCGTGTGCCCTTGACCAGAATCGAATCCGGGACCCTTCAGTCTGCAGGACGACACTCTATCCACTGGGCCACACCGGCTTCAGACTGCTTTTCCATCTGTTGCATTTTCTGTAACTTGCAGTGGGTGAACCTGATTGGATGCTGGCTAAACATTGGTGGGGGCTTCCTAGGTGCTGGTATGCCCTGAAGCTTGCACCACGCTAGGGCACCCTGATGTCTGGCTGTCCTCGTCAGGGATGCTCACGTTGGTCACCGGGCCAAGTGGTGGCCTCCTGCTCGCTTTATATAAAGTCGTGCTTCCTTGTTTGGGAGCAGCAAGTAATGTACAGATGACACTGTCATTCTGCGTCACCCAGCTTCTCTCCTTCCACAGCCATGACCCTGCGAGGGCCTGGCCTGGCCCTGGACAGTTACTGCTCTGGGCGGCTCCTCGTAGTGCTCCTGTGCTAACACTGAGTGCTCGCCGAAGGGGTGAGTGAACAAATGCACGCATGAGGTTCAGAGTGAACAGAATGAGGTTCAGAGTGAACAGATGACAATTTTAACTGAGTGAGGAACTGCAGACCTGCCTGTGGTGGCGGCGAAGGGCTGCCACGCTGTGCGGGGAGGAAATGCTGGGCTGCCTGCGGAGCGCTCAGGGCCTCCAGCCTCAGCTTTGCAACTACTTTGCCACGTGACAAACCGCTTACCTTTTCTGGAACCTTTTTGTACAACAAGGAATACAAGAAACAAACAAAAACAAACCTGTAAGGTTCTACCAGCCTAAGTATTCTAGAATTCTAAATAAATACAAAGAACTATTGGATATATAGGCCAGGAACGGTAGATGGAGCTGACAGATCTTGCACTCACTTGAGTGTGGGGTTCCTTGTGCATTCTAGGCTCGTGGTGTTTAATAAGCTTACAGGTTGTCACAGTAACCACCCTCTCCACAGCTTGTTATCTAATAACCAGCCATCTCAACCATTACCAGCTGGGGTCTTCGCCCCATTTCATATTTGTGCCATTTTATAAACAATAGGAAACACTTGTTTCTTTGCCAGCAAAGTCTGCCGGCTGGATCACCTGAGTGGTTCTGTCACTGATGCGTTTACTTTCCTATCCACTTATTCAGTCAGTGAGTCCATTTGTGAGCTCTTACCATGTGCCAGACATTGAGCTAGGTGCTTGGGATATACAGTTTGATCTTCTGAGGGAGAGAAGTTCTTAGAGGCAGTTGCCCTGGTCAGAGTGCCAAATGGTTAGAGCATCGGCCTGCATACTAGAGGGCCTTGGATTCAATTCCAGGTCAAGAGCACATACCTGGGTTGTAGATTCGTCTCTCTTCTACCCGCCCCCCCCCCCCGACCTCCCCAATTGGGACAGATGTGGAAGGCAACCGATTGATGTGTCTCTCTCACATGGATGTTTTTCTCTGTCTTTCCCCCTCTCTTCCACTCTCTCTAAAAAAATCAATGGAAAATTTTCCTCACTTTTTGGATAAGGATTAGTTGCCGTGCAGTGAGAAAATATTATGATGTCAGAAGTAGATGGTGGCATAGAGACAGGGCCCCTGACACACCTGGGCCTTTGGGGGCCTCCAGGAGGAAGCGATTTCTTTCCACGGAGGATTGTATGGACAAGCAGAGAAAAGTGAGTATGGCTAGATAAGAAGTGTTCCTGGCAGAGGGTAACATGTACTGGGACTCGGGGATGGGAGAGAATATGACATGTTAAAGAGCTTAGAGCAATGAGTTTTTATTTTTATTTATTTATTTAAAAATATTTTTTATTGATTTTTTACAGATAGGAAGAGAGAGGGATAGAGAGTTAGAAACATCGATGAGAGAGAATCATCGATCAGCTGCCTCTTGCACACCCCCTACATGCCCTTGACCAGAATTGAACCCGGGACCTTTCAGTCCGCAGGCAGACGCTCTACCACTGAGCCAAACTGGGTTTCAGCTAGAGCAATGAGTTTTTTAAACGTTTTTTGTTGTGGTAAAATACACATAAATACTATCAGAGGATTTTAAGCCCGGACCAACGTAACCAGATCTGCATTTGAATCATGACCCTGGTCCAAAGAAAGGACTGGGTGACAGAGGGAACAGAGACAGTTAGCAGTTAAGACCGTGCCATTGTCATGGGCTGGAATGTCTTAAAGCGGTTTGTACCTTCTGAGCTGCTGTCGTGCACAGAATAACAGAGATATTTGTTGGTTGTTTGTTGGCTGAATGGACTTACTTCTGAAAACACAAAAAACTTACTTTCTGGACTTTCCAGGTCCTTTCCTCTAAGTCTTCATGCATAGAGACTTGAGCTGAAATTTCCTAGGCTACACCTCTGCTCACACACCCTTCACTGGCCCCTCTGCTCACCCCACTATCCTCAGAAGTAAAAAGAAAGCCTCTGACTCTCTTTCAAAGTACTTACCAGCAAGACCACAGCTACTTTTCAAAACATGACTCCAAATCCACGCCCGTGATGCAAGCTCAGGGGCTGCAAACAGTGTGTTCGTCCTCCCACCCTGTGTGAGTACGTGTGCAGAGCAGAACTACCCTGAGCAGAACAGTTCCATCGCCTCCATTTCACCCGTACAAACTCCTCCGCCCTCAATGGCCCCACTCTAATACTGCGTCTTGCATGGAGCCTTCACTCATTCCTTATAACTGATGGATGATTTCAATAAAATTTTATAAAAATTAAAGCAAATCGTTCTTCATTGAGAGTACATAAATTTCCATTCTTTGCATCAATGTATGAGAGTTATTCTTTGCTAACAGAGTGGATTTTAAATCAATCAGATTAAAAAATTTAATTCAGTAATTAATGATGCTGAGTGTAATTAAACTTTTATTAGTCTTACTTTTAGTATTATCATAGTAGCACTTTAAAAATGTTTAATGGCCATTTATATTTTCGTTCCTTTTAAATGTATTTTTATTGATTTCAGAGAGGAAGGGAGAGGGAGAGAGAGATCAAAATATCAATGATGAGAGAGAATTATTGATCAGCTGCCTCCTGAACACCCCCTACTGGGAGGGGACTGAGCCCACAAACTGGGCATGTGCCCTTGAACCAGTGTCTGCTGGCTGATACTCTATCCACTGAGCCAAACCAGCTAGGGTCATATTTTCTTTTTTGTGCGAACTGTTTTGTGTTTTTGTTGTTGTTTTCGTTTATACTTTGCCCATTTTTAAATGGTGCTCTTGATCTTTTTCCTTACTGATTTGTAGTAATTTTTAAAAAATATGTTTTTATTTATTTTTTATAGAGAGAAAGGGTAGAGAGAGAGACACATTGATATATAAACATTGATAGGCTGCCTCCTGCACACCCCCTACTCGCGATCAAACCTGCAGCCCAGGTATGTGCCCTGTTGGGCAATCCAACGGAGATGATGTTCAACCAATTGAGCCACACTGGCTAGGGCTGCAGTAACATTTTATGTATAACAGATTATTCCTGTGCCTGGGATATGAGTTGCATATATTTTCTCCCAGTTTATTGTTCATCTTTTTTTTCTTTGCTATTAATAGCTTTGCCATAAAGAATTTTTTAAGTTAATATAGTTAATTTTATTAATATTTTCTCCTATGGCATCTAGGTTTATATGTTATACAAAAATGGCTTTTCCTATTTTAAATTTTTAAAGAAAATCTCTCCAATATTTTTCTTCTGCTTCCTTTTAAAATTAGCTACCATCTTGATCATTGTAAGACAAATTCAACATTATACTCTAATAGTGACAACATTAAACCTTCCATTATTACATATATTTTTGGTCCACTAACTCCACTGTGTTAAAAAACGAGAGTTAGAAGAATAAAAATCAATTTGAACTCATGAACAGTATTTTCAAACAAAATATAAATGATCTAGCATTTAAACAAAAACATACCAAAAATTTAGTTCTGCACATGAGATCCTTTTTGGGAATGTTTACCAGCTTATCTTTGTACCTAAAAATAGAGTTTGAAAAGGTCTTACAATCTCCTACATCAGAAATTTACAGTATATAGTGGTAGCAAGGTATACCCTGTTACTTTCTTTCTTTCTTTCTTTCTTTCTTTTTTTTAAGTATTTTTATTGATTTCAGAGAGAAAGGGAAAAGGAGAGATAGAAACATTAATGGCGAGAATTGCCCCTTTACTTTCAAAACTATGCATACTAGTTTGGTATCACTGTTAAAAGTACATTGTATCATTAAGTGCTAATTTTTAACTCTGATAATAGAATTTGCTTTAGAATGGAAGAAAAGAATATTTAAAAAGCATTTGTGTTAGCTTATTGTTTGTTTTTTCCTGATAAATGTATTTGGCTACTCTTCTGAGACTTGAGGAAAATGATAGAATTCTAATAGGAAACTGATTTAAAGGTCATTCAGACTCTACTATATACCTCTTAGAGGATTAATGCTGCTATACGGCCCTGGCCAGCTTGACTCAGTGGCTAGAGCATTGGCCCGCCTACTGAGAGATCCTGGTTCCATTCTGGTCAAGGGCACATGCCCGGGTTTCGGGCTTGATCTCCAGTAGGGGGCGTGCAGGAGGCAGCTGGTCAATGATTCTCATCACTGAAGTTTCTATTTCTCTCTCCCTCTCTCTTTCCCTCTGAAATCAATGAAAATAAAACAAAAATAATAAAAAATAGAAAGAAATGATGCTGTACAATCTCTCATATTTCAAACCTTTAATTACTTTAAGGTCTTTCTTTCTATCACAAACTTAATGAAGCATGTTTTGAATTGAGATGCCAAAGGCAGTATAGAAAACTTCAATAGGGGGAAAAAAAAAGAGAGAAAGTTTTTGATCTTAAAGACTGGCCCAGTCCTGAATGAGCAAACTGGACGGGCTTAGTCCTCCTTATCTGAGGAATGCCGTGACTTAAGTGCCCTCTCCTTGAATGTGCTCTCATGTGAGCTCACATCCCATTCCCCAGTGTAAAAGAAGATGCATTTGCAGGAAGCATTCATGACTCCATTCCTTCTCTATACATGTCATCCACTTTGGTAGTGCTTAAGTAAAGTACTCAGATAGAAGGTAAGTTGAAACAGGCAACAAGCAATATAATACAAAAATGTTAGGAGTAAAGTGTGTTACTCAGATGCCTCTAAAATACATTTCTCCCTTTATTTTGAAGGCCACAGTGTAGGCAACTTGGCTAATGGAACCAGTCTTTTCCTTTGATCATCAATAGGGTTATCTCTTCGGGAAACCAAGTCCCAGCTCAGAGGACAGTTTCAGACGAGACTGACATGAAAGAGAGTCCTGTTGCTTAATTATTTGATCCCTGAGAAACATCTTTCTTCTCTTTAAATTAATTAGTAATTCCTCAGCTGAAACTATAAGCAGTTCTATCATGTCTTGCAGATCGGGGTGGGAGAGAAGTTATTTGATCTTTTCTTTTTGCTCAGAGCAGTGAACAGAATCTGATTTTATGTGTCAGCGACAGCTGGTAGTGGGTGACAGACTTTTAGTCCAACGAGAATAAAAGATTAATGTAATGTGAGTGAATTTATTGAGTCTCCTGAGGTTGGGAAGATCGTGGTGAGTAGCCTGGAATATAGTAGATGTTTAGTAAATGCTTGTAATTATCTAATATAATGGACGGAGGAATGGCAAGCATTGACAATGTCTGGACTAGCTTCAGAACTGCTTTCCATTTTCCCTGTGTATGTCAATCTGCATGGAGAGGGAGAAAAGGGATTGTGACAGTTAACTGGCCATGGGCTGTCCAACAGGTAACCAAGAGCCACAGGTGGCTATTGAACACTTGAAATCTGGCTGGTCTGAACTGAGATGTGCAGAAAATGTGAAATACACACATTTGCTTCCTGCAAATGCATCTTCTTTTACACTGGGGAATGGGATGTGAGCTCACAGGAGAACACATTCAAGGAGTTTGGAGATTTATTATTAAAAAGAAATGCAAAAGAATCTCATTAGTAATATTTATATTGATTACATGTTGAATAATAACATTTTTTTGATATATTAGGATTAAATAAAATCCTATCTAATAAAAGGGTAATATGCAAATTAACCGTCACTCTGTCACAAAGAGGCAGCACCCATAGCCACAAGATGGCAGCTCCCAATCCTCTCAGCCCTGCTCAAGTCCCCCAGTCCCAGGGGGGCAGCCACTGAGAGCCGGCAGTGTGAGCAGCCTGGTGGAATACTTGCTTCGTTGCCACGGTGACAAGGCAAGCATTTCACCCTGGCTGAAGAGGGCCTCTGGGCAGCGGGCGCCATGGAGCTGCCAAGTGGAGAGGAGGCACCCGGCTGTGGATGGGCCTCTGGGCCACAAAGAGCCTCTGGGGAGCGGGTGCGGAGAGGCCAGGCACCACAGAGAGCTACTGGCGCACAGATTTGTGCGCAGGGCCACTAGTATATCAATATTTCACCTGTTTCCTGTTTCTTCTTACATTTATTTGTTTGTTTGTTTGTTTGTTTGTTTTTGAGGGTGGGAGGGGGACAGACAGAAAGAAAAAAGCCAATGGGTTGCCTCCCCAATGCAGCCCTAGGGGATCGAGGCTGTAAACAAGGCACATGCTCTTGACCAGAATCAAACCTGAGACCCTGAGGTCCCCAGCCTAGGCTTTAGGCACTGAGCCAAACCGGCTAGGGCTATTTCTTCTTACTTTTTAAATGTGACTAGTAGAAAATGTAAAATTACCTATGTGGCTCATATTTTTATTGAATGGTGCTGCTCTAGACTTTATAGACAACCCAGGCAATGAAACACTTCTGCATTTAAGGGGCAAATTGAGGTCCAAAAAGCCAGGAAGTGTCCTTATGGTGTTGGGGCTACTGAGCAGTTACAAGCTATCTAAAAATGTGACATTTACCTTTTACCTGGCTGCCTCTGTCACCCACTGCAGAAGTAGGAGGCCGGCATGAGTCCCTTGAGAAGGCGAGGCTGGGCTCTGCGCATCCCGGAGCTTCCCCTGCTTCTGCTCAGGAGCCCCAGCACCATAAGGACACTTCCCACCTTCTCGGACCTCAAGATTTCCCTGAGCGCTCTGAGGGGAATGTGAGGCTCAACCCCAAAGGAACCTCTCCAGGAACAGGACTTGCCTGGACACCTGCCCACCTGAGTGCTGGGCTCCGGTCCACAGGCCATGGCAAGCCCGGCTGTGGTTACCGAAGCATCTGGGCGGAGGGGGTCTCCCTCATCCAGTAGGGTGTAGACTTAGGAATTCCTGTCTGCCTCCACTTCCCATGGATCCCCTATTCTCGCCTCGGTCCCCCCCAGAGGCCTGCTTTGGTGCTGCTGGCTGTTTACCTTCTCAGCCATGAGATTCATTCATTCATTCACTAGGAGCCTGGTGCACAAAATCTGTGCTGGGTAGGGTTCCTAGGCTTGGCTGGCAATCAGGGCCTATCTGTGGGGTGACCAATGGGATGATCAAACCTTCCCCCCACACACCTGCCTTGGCTGGCCTGGGGCCAGTGGGCTGTGGGAAGCTCCTGCATTGAGCATCTGTCCCCTGGTAGTCAGTGTGCATCACAGCAATCCTTCATTCCAGTGTTCAGTAGATTTGCATATTTTTTAATTATATAGAATTTATTTGTTTATTTATTAAGTATATTTTTATTGATTTCAGAGAGGAAGGGAGAGGGAAAGAGAAATAGAAACATCAATGATGAGAGAGAACCATTGATTGGCTGCCTCCTGCAGGCCCCACACTGGGGATTGAGCCCACAGCCCAGGAATCAAACTGTGACCTGGTTCATAGGTCCATGTTCAACCAGTGAGCCTAGGAGCTTTTGTAAAAATTAAATTTATTGGGGTGACATTGGTCAACATGAATGTAGAGGTTTCAGGGGTGGGTTTCTGTTGCAAAATCTGTGTATTGCACTGTGTGCCCACCACCCAAAGTCACATCTCCTGTCATATATTAGGACCCCCTTCTCCCCTATCTCCTCCCTCTGGCAGTCCCCACACTCAGCCAGGAAAGGGGGAGGGGAAGTATAATAGAACTCCCCTGCAGTCCTCAGGTCCCGCCCCTTCCCATAGCTATCTAGTTCTCACTTCTCAGGTTCCTGCTGAGCCGGCGGTGCTGGGCTTCGGAATCCAGTCCCAGAAAAAGCAGGACCCAGAGAGAGAGAGTGAGGAGCGGCCTCCTCCTCCCCTGCAAGTGGGCAGCGCAGGGCCGGGAAATAGCCTCAGCTTGGGGGAGACCGGGGAGCTGAGTCCCCAGTGGGTGAAATAGGGGAAGGAAAAGGACCCAGAGGACCCCCTCCCCTCCCTTCTCTTCCCTCCTCCGATACTGTGAACACTCTGAAATGCTTTAGTCCCCCGATCAGCAAACTGCGGCTCACGAGCCTCATGTGGCTCTTTAGTCCATTGAATGTGGCTCTTCCACAAAATACCATGGCCTGGGCGAGTCTATTTTGAAGCAGTGACATTAGAAGAAGTTTAAGTTTAAAAAATTTGGCTCTCAAGAAATTTCAGTCCTTGTACTGATGATATTTGGCTCTGTTGACTAATGAGTCTGCCAGCCACTGCTTAAGGCTAAATTCTGAGAAAACGTCTGCAGTGCCTTGGGTCAAAGGTAACTGTCTCCCAAAGACGTGTTTACTGGCCCTGCTCCCAAACAGACACTTAACAGTCTTCCCTTTGCACCATCCGAGCAGAAGTTCATCCCCACCCCAATGAGGCTCAGTTCCCATCTCCAAGGCTGAATGCAAAGCCGCACTCTTCCTCTGCGCTGGCACAGAGAAGAGGGTGAGCAGGTATGTCCTCAATAGCCCCTCAGCCTTTAGGGTCTTAGGAGACAGGAGTCTGAGCCTCCTCAGCTTCTCTCTAGCGCTGTGGGGGATGACTGGACGGGACCATGGCTAAGGACTACAGCGCAACTGCTGGAGCCTGCATTTTCCCTCTCAGTGGCCTGCTCTCCATCTTCGGCTCTTACCATGATGAACTTAAAACAAAAATCACATTTCAGACTTCAGGACAAAGCACTCTGACTTTATTTAGTTGCCTACCTGCTAAGATCTCATTTTAAAGTTATTTCCCACTTCTTTCTCCTTCCTCTGGCTCTTCTCTTCTGTTTACCATTTTTACCAGGTCATCCATATGGAACACAGAGCTCCCACTTCCTGCGGCACTGTAGTTTGGGGCCTAATTGATTCCGGTAATTAATTTGTTTTACCTGCTAGATCAGACAAAAATTCTACCCAGGCGCCCAAGGATTAGCACTTGGCTCTCTAACGCCTCCTCTAATTATCTAATAGCATGGGTTGTGAGGACTCGGTGTCTATTAAGACACTTTTGCTATTAGCAGTGGTGATTGGAATTGTGATGACAACTAGATTTCAACAAATTAGAGCTTAAAAATGGGGAGATGGAAGAGAAGTGGCTTCTTTTAATTTCCTTGAGTTTAACACCAATAATTAGAGCAATTTTTGGAGATGGAAGCCAAAGTTAGCCCGGCTGTGCTGCAGATGATCAACTTCATTTTAGCAAATTGACTCAAGGGAAATAAATGTGACAGATTAGAAAAAGACAAACAGGAAAACAAATATCGGGAGGGAGGGAAATGAAAAGAAAGGCTGGAAAGGGAATGGGAGACAAAAAACCCTAGCATAATTATACTAGTACTAGTGGCCTGCTGCACAAAATTCATGCACATTAAAAGGGAATTAATTAGAGGAAATATTTTAATATTGCTATTTGCCTTTTGTCTATAATAGAAGTGTCAGAGATGAAAGAAAATTAGTAAAATGTATATGAAAATCTCTCTCCTGTCAGAGTCTGGGGCATTCTGTGGGACTCAGAGTCATGTTCCCGCTCACCCACATGCTCCTAGAAATCGAGCAATACCCAGACCCTGATCCAGCTGGCCCCACCCCTTCAAGCCCCACCAGGCAGGGGGTGCAGCCTCAGGTCCCCCGACACACACCAAGCAGAGTTGTTGCCTGAGATCCCCTGGCCTGGCACCCAGGCAAGAGGTGTGCTTTGAGGTCCCCCGTCAAGCCCTGCTGCATGGGGGGCATGGCCTGAACACTCCCAGCCCGGTGCTGGGGTCGGGGCATGGCCCGAGGTGCCCCAGCCCAGGCTGAGATGGGGCACGCCTTGAGGTCCCCCATCAAACCACGCCGGGCGGGGCATGGCCTGAGGTTCTCTGGCCCGACCTGGCACCACACAGCCGCAGGTCCCTGCAGATCACTCGATACAGGAACCCTGCCTCCACTGTGGGTGCAGCCATCTTGTGTTATAGGAACCTGGCCTCCGCTGTACGTGCCACCATCTTGTGATGGCATTACAGTGTGAGGGTCAATTTGCATATCACCTCTTTATTATATAGGATGTGTGTATGCGGGAGGGAGGGGAAGTTGAAAAGGGTAAGTCTAGCAGAAATAGCAAGCCCTGCGAGTGGAGGGAGGAGAAGATAATGAAAATTTGATAGGAGGTGGAGACTGGCGATAAGAGTAGCCATGGACAGCCAAGGCCGGTTTGGCTCAGTGGATAGAGCTGACTGAAAGGTCCCAGGTTCGATTCCGGTCAAGGGCATGCACCTTGGTTGCAGGCACATCCCCAGGAGTGGGTGTGCAAGAGGCAGCTGATCAATGATTCTCTCTCATTGATGTTTCTAACTCTCTATCTCTCTCTCTTTCTCTCTGTAAAAAATCAATAAAATATATTAAAAAAAGAATCCCTCCCTTCTCCACATTGATCAAAATTTAAAGATTAAATAAAAAGAGTAGCCATGGACAGATTTACACAGACCATATTACTTGACTGATGCAGATATAACTTACCTCACACCACTCTCTTTAACTGAGGCAAAGAATATTATGATCATCATTTTATTTATCTACCTCAATAATCTAGTCATCCCTCAGCCATCAATTTAAGTTGGGTCTATCAGAAGTGACTCTCTTCTCACTTATCCTTTGCTTTCATTTTTCTAAATATTAATTTTTTAAAAATACATTTTTATTGATTTCAGAGAAGAAGGGAGAGGGAGAGAGAGAAACATCAATGATGAGAGAGAATTGGCTGCCTCCTGCATGCCCCCTACTAGGGATCACAACCTGGGCATGTGCCCTGAGCAGGAATCAAACCATGAGCTCATCTGCTTAGTCACACCCTGCAGGGCCATTTTTCTACATTTTTACAACTCAGACCCGAATGCCAAAATAAGTGCCTTATCCCTATTGCTTTGGGCCTTTTAAGTGCTTTTAAGAGGAGTTGTCCGAGGACAGAGACTTTGTCTTTTCAGCTTTCTTTAAAAACAGCTGGGAGCAAACAGCTCCTGCAGTTGGAGGGCCAGAAATTAAGGTGGGAAATTTAGTAGGAGCAAGAACCTGGTCCCCTTGGCCCTCCCGGTCCGGAAGGCCGGATTCAGCACCGCGGACAGCTCCCCGCCACGCCCCGCGTCAGCGCCGCCCCTCCGCTGCTGGCAGCCTCGCCATTGGCTCTCCTGGCTCCCTCTCCAAGCTGCCAATTCTCCTACTCTCAGACCCAACCTACCCAGGAGCTAGTCCTCTCGCCTCCAGCGCAGGGGTAGCCCGGGACTGGGACGGAGAGAGCCTGGAGATCCGAGCCTCGAGGGGTGGTTGTCGGCTCCGGCCAGGCGTGCTGAGCCGCTGCTTGCTCCCTGCACCTCCTCCTGGGCCTTCTCTCTGTGTTGGGGGGCTCGGATCAAGATGAACCTCAACTTCACCTCCCCGCTGCACCCGGCATCCTCTCAGAGGCCCACGTCCTTCTTCATCGAGGACATCCTGCTGCACAAGCCCAAGCCGCTCAGAGAAGTGCCCGCCGACCCCTTTGCCAGCTCCCTGGCCTCCCGGGTGCCTCTGCTAGACTATGGTTACCCCCTCATGCCCACCCCCACCCTCCTGGCCCCTCACCCGCATCACCCTCTGCACAAGGGAGACCACCACCACCCTTACTTCCTCACCACTTCGGGTAAGTGACAGGGGGTCTCGAGTGTGGGGAGCAAGAGGGCGGGCCTCCTATCGCAGACCCCAAGCCGGGAGCCCAGAGAAGGCCGCAGCAGGCAGCCTGGCCCTCGCCTCCCTCCTGGAGAGAGAGGCAGCAGCGAGGGCTGAGGCTGGGGCCAGCAGAGCTCCAGGAGGCCTGCCCACCGCGGTGACTCCTCTCACCGTGCTCTTCAGGATGATGGGGGAACAGCGGGCGAGGGGGGCGGGAAGGGGTGCTGCTCTTGGTGGCAGGCGGTGCCAGGGTCTTCCTGGCCACCGGGTCCAGCTCTCAGTCCCGCCCCATGCCTGCCTGTTCCGAGGGAGACCAGGCCTGTCACCCTAGCACAGACCTCAACTTTGTCATCAGACGCTCGAAGGCCCCTCGGTGCTGGGCGCTCACCATGCAGCCGCCGCGGAGGGAAGGAGGGGGGATTCTGAGGACCGATGTCTGGGCGCCGAATAAGGGAGAAAGGGAAGGAAAAAAGAGGGAGCGAGGCTGCCGGGGTCGGGTTCATCTTGATCTGGCTGCTCGTTAACTCTCTTACTCCCCACGGCTGCCTTTCCGGGGTCTTAGCTCAGCTCCCTCCGCGCTGCTGCCGGGGAGCTCGGCTCCGAAGCACCCTGGGCCGGAGCCGCAGGCCCAGCGCTCCGGCCGGTGCAGGTGCTGGGCGGGTGCCCACGCTGTGCGGCCTCTCTCCGGGAGGAAGGCCGCACCGGCTGCCGCAGACAGTCTTTCCTGAGCCCGGGGCCCCAGACAGGCCTTCCTGCGCCCGGGGACCGGGGCCGGGGAGACCAGGCCGCTGTGAAGCGCAACCACAGCTCAACGTGTGTGCGAAGCGGGACCCGGCGAGGGCCCGGGTCGGAAGGAGGAAAGCCCGCAACCAAGCCCCAGCGGCTTCGGCGCCCCCCGCCAGCACCTGTGTCCCCCTACAGGCGGCCCGTGCCCCCCCCAGGCAGCTGGTGACCCCCCGCTAGCGCCCGTGTCCCCCTGAAGGCACCCGTGTCCCCCCATAGGCGGCTCGTGACCCCCATAGGCAGCCGGTGTCCCCCCGCCAGCACCCGTGTCCCCATACAGGCGGCCCGTGTCCCCCCATAGGCGGCCCGTGCCCCCCCATAGGCAGCCGGCATACCCCCGCCAGCACCCGTGCCCCCCATAGGCGGCAGTGTCCCCCCATAGGCGGCCAGTGTCCCCCCATAGGCGGCCAGTGCTGGGCGGCTGCCCCTCCGTTTGTCCCCGAGCCTCTCCGCTGGGAGCCTCTCCGCCCGGGAGCCTGGGCCCGGGAAAGTGCCAGCCTTCGCTGGGGTCCGGGAAAGAGTGAGAAAGCGGTGAGCACATTAGAAAGAGGGGCCCCGGCGCCCCGAGTCTGACCAGGGAACGCGCGAGGCGGGGCTGGTCTCCGCGGCCCGGGGCCTCGGCCGCAGCGGGAGGCCCGCGGCTTCGGGGCGGCGCGGTGAGTCTGGGGCGACACGGCGGCCGCGACCCGCCGGCCTGGAAACCCTGCGGAGGCCAGGGGGACCGGGATGCGGAGGGAAACGGCTCCGCGCCGCCTGATGTTTGCCAGAAAACTTGATGTTTGTCAGAAAACTCGGGTGCGGCGGCGGAGGACTGGAGCGCGGGTTAGGAGAGCTCAGTAGCAAGTCCTCGGCTGACCACACGCCCGTTTCCGTCCCGCCGCCGCTGTTGGGGTTTCTAGCTGGACCCCCGCTAACCGTCACCGAGGGCACACCCCCCCCACCTGCCCCGCGGCCGCAGGGGGCTGGGGCGCGGGCCGAGGGTGTGTGTGGGGAAGTGCTCGCCCTGACGCCCCTCTCCCCGCAGGGGTGCCGGTGCCCGCGCTGTTCCCGCACCCGCCGCCCGCCGAGCTGCCCGGGAAGCACTGCCGCCGCCGCAAAGCCCGCACGGTCTTCTCCGACTCGCAGCTGTCCGGCCTGGAGAAGAGGTTCGAGATCCAGCGCTACCTGTCCACGCCCGAGCGGGTGGAGCTGGCCACGGCCCTCAGCCTGTCCGAGACGCAGGTGGGCGGGGGGGGGGGCTTCCCCCTCCCCTCCCCTCCCCTCCCCTCCGCTCCGCTCCCCTCCCGCTTCCCCCCTCCCCTCCCCTTCCCCCCTCCCCTCCGCATCCTCCTCAGCACTCTCCGCACGCGCTCACCCCGCACCTGCACCCACGTGCGGGGCCGCCGCTGGCCCGTCCGCGGCGCTTCCTCCGGCGGGAACCGCGTTGGGTCCTCCCGCCGTCCGGGAGCCGCTGGCCGGGCCGGCCTCCCGCTCAGGGCGGGCAGAGAGGGCCCCGCGCTGGGCGACTCGCAGCCACCGGGCGACGCCGCCCCCGCGCCCCGCGCCCAGGTTAGATCTTCGGGGCCGCGTCCGCGCAGCGGGGAGACCGCGGAGAGCGCCCCGGTCCGCCCCCTGACGCCCAGAGCTCCGGCCGCCGCGGGCGGGAGTGACGGCTCTGTGTTCTCCCGGAAACCAGGTGAAGACGTGGTTCCAGAACCGGCGGATGAAGCACAAAAAGCAGCTGAGGAAGAGCCAGGATGAGCCCAAAGCGCCGGGCGGGCCCGAGAGCCCCGCGGGCAGCCCCCGAGGCCCCGACGCCGCGCCCGCCGGCCCCTTGGTGCCCGCGGAGCCGGAGGACGAGCTGGACATCGGGGAGGAGAGCGCGGCGCCGCGGGCGCTCTGAGCGGCGGAGGCGGGGGCGGCCGGGCCGGCGCGCTCCCTCCGCCCGAAGGCTCGGCGGCCCGGCGGCGGCTCCGAAGGCAAATATTCGCTCCTGTGGCCCCGCCACCGCCACCTCCTCCCGCTCTGCCCCGCGGTGCGTCCACCGGCCGCTCCTCCGCGCCGTCCGCGTGCGCATCGGCCGGCCGGGCTCTCCCCGGCCCCGCCAGTCCCCGCCCCAGCCCCGCGCCCGCCTTCTCCCGGCCCCGCGGGCAGAGCGACGGCCGGCTGGCGGGCCTCCGCTCCACCGGGAACCGCGGAGCCGCGACCGGCTCCTTCTCGGTCCGGACGGGGCGGACGCAGGATGCTCGCCACCGGCCCCCATCCGGGCCCCGCCGTCTCCAACCCAAACCCCAAAGCCTCTCCTCCTTCCGGCGAGGCGCGTCCTTCCCGCTGCCATCTCCTCGTGCATGTGGGTCTGCCCGGCCTTCCCGGCTCGGGGTCGGGCGCCGGAGCTCCCCGTGCTCTCCCCACCCGCTGGGCCCCGACCCCCTGGACCTCCCCACCCGCTGCGCCCCGACCCCCTGGTCCTCCCCGCGCGCTGCGCCGGGCCCCGCGGTCCTCCCCACGCGCTGCGCCGGGCCCGCGGCTCCGCGGTGAGCGGCCCCACGGGGAGCCGCAGGACCTTGAGCAGGAAAAACGCATCGAGCGGGTTTGCTCCCCGACTTTGCTACGCGCCGGTCCCGCCACTTCCCGCGCCCCCGGCTCCCGCACTCCTAGCGAGTGCCCATCGGTGCAGGGGACGCCCGCTCCTTCTTCGTCTGAGGGCACGCGGAGCTTCAGGGAGGCCGAGGCCGCGGGGGCTGCCCGTGGGGTCTACTGCCGCCCCCTTCCCGCCCCGGACGTCGGCTCCTCCGGGCTCTGGGGCTCGCGGGAGACCGAGAGGTCTGGGAGCCGCTCGCCACGGCGTCCAACCGTGCCGCTTCTTCCCGCCGCCCCAGGGGCTCCGCCCCGCCGCCCCGCCGCCCCGGGGGCTCCTTCCCGCCGCCCCGCCGCCGGGGAGGCGCCGTCCCGAGCCCCCTGCAGCCCGCCCGCCCGGTTCCCATTCCATCGGGTACTGTCTCCGCTCCGCCCGCGCGGACGGGGCGGCCAGGGAGCCTTTGGACTGGAAGGCTGAAGAGACAGGACGGTCTCCGGAGTTTGGAGCTGAGCTGGGGATTCCCCACCAGGTTCCTCTGCCCCGGAGCAGCCGCCTCCGCCTCCCGCTCCCCGGGGTGCGCGTGCGGGGGAGTGAGCCGAGGCCGGAGCGGCGCTGCGGGCGGCTCCGCGGGGAACGCCGGCCCCGGGCTCCGCGGGGGACGCCCTGAGACGCGGCGGCGGTCCGGCCTCGGGAGTCACCGGAGCGCAGCGCGTGGGACCCGCCGGCCGCTGCGAGGCCTTGGCTTCCGTTTGTAAAAAAAACGCCAGGACCCTGAAGCGCAATAAAATGGGGCGTGCCTGTCCGTAGACAACAGCGGTGTGAGTTTACATTGCATTTAATCTCTTTTGGGTTCTCATGTCTCTAAAACGGTGAATCCTAAAGGTCCTTCTAGAAGTTCTGTGAGCTCATGAGTGTAGGAGCAGTTTTTTTTCTTTTTTTTTTTTTCTGTAGGCTTGTTGGGGGGGAATCATTATCTTAGGCAGAGATAAGTCTCAGAGTGAGACCTTTATTCGTTCTGCATCACTTAGGAGGTAAAACTGTTGCTTTAAAAACATAAGCATCGTATAGCTGCTTCTATTTCCCAAAGTTCTTTCTAGCTGTTAACAACCTTGTGAGTCACAGGCAGCAAGGTTATGTCCCCCTTTCCTCCGTGAGGGAATGGAGGCTCTGCAAGATGGTCGGATTTGCCCACGAAGTCAGGACCAGCTGTATATTCTGACTCCTGTTCATCCCCCTGCCCAGTCCATTTGTTTCCTAGTAACGACGCATTGATTGGCATTTTGCCTCTATCACTTTATAGGAACACCTCTGTCGTTTATTTAGATTGGGTAGATGCGTTATTAAAATAAATGTAGGCTCAGATTTCTCTTTTCTTTTCTGTGCAGAGGATGACAGTACTGTCTTAAAGCAGGGGTTTTGACAAATGCTTTATAATAACACAAACAACTTGGTCTGAGGAAAAGGTGGTTTGTGAATAAGAATGTTCCTGGTAACCTGGAAGGAAAATAAATACTGTTACACCGGAGCAGGGGGACCTCAAATTCTTCCAATCCCAGGAAGAACAGCTACTAAAAGGGATTTGGGGAGAATTTTTAAAGTGAACATTAAATAATTTTTATGTTTTGAGGGAAATTTTACAAAATGAAATTAGATGGTTAACACTCCCCCCCGCCCCCCAAGCATCAGAAATTCCTTGTTTCCTTCTGTCCTCACAAGAAGGGCAGGACTGGCTTTGGGTCTAAGGAGCAGGCAGGTGGCCAGGAAGCTTTGTGAGCACGGGCACAGCTCTGCTGACGGGCAGGAGCCCTGGAGCTCAGGAAGTGGCTGTCCGTCCTTGTCAGGAGCACTGACCAGAAAGATGCTCACTCCTCCACCCGGTCCGCCCTTTGCTGCTGTTCCTGGTGAGATTCAGTGGGAAGCGAAGAGCTGTGACCTGGAGCACCACTTTCTCGCCAGATTCCCTGAGATGGTCGGCCAGCTGTTCAGCTGCAAAGTTCTCTTAATGGTTCTTCTTTTTTCTTTTCTTCTCTTTCCTATTCTCTTCTTTTTCCTTCCTTCCTCCCTCCTTCCCTTTCTCCCTCCCTCCTTCCTTCTCTCCTTTCCTTCCTTCCTTCCTTCCTTCCTTCCTTCCTTCCTTCCTTCCTTCCTTCCTTCCTTCCTTCCTTCCTTCTTTCCTTCCTTCCTTCTTCCTTCCCTTTTTGTTTCCTATACACAGGGGGTTAGTGACAGTAGGGGCTAGACACAATTTAATGTAACATGATCACATTTTTATTTTTGGCCTTCAATACTGATTAAGCCTCTATAGGCTGAAAAAGGTGTTTTGCCTGAATTATCCAGTATTTTGCCTAAACTCAGTTTCACTTGGTGATGAAGATCTGACAAAATCGTGTTCATTACAATACACTAAAGAAAGAAATACATAGTTAAGTCTGATTCTGAAGGAGCAAAATACCTTAAAATAGCCAAGGAGGGAAAATCATTCTATATGTAATCTTAATTTTAGTAAATAATTTCTTTCATATTTGTTCTTAATATTGTTTGTGATGGATTTCATTTCATAGATTTCAGAGAGGGGCTCTTGATAATATTTCTACTCACATGACATAATAATATAAGAAATGAACAACACACCATTTAGCCCAGTATTAAGCTGATAGTGGTACTAAGAAATATTAATTGGAATCCATGACACCACTTGTGTGGATGTATTTGATAACTAGAAATAAAGAGATAAGAAAACAAAGAGCGAACAGAATGCTTCCTGGTGCTAAGAGAATCATGCAATAAACATATTTAGTTGAAGCAGTGACTCCTGGTTTTCTTGAAGTGGGCTCAATATATGCGCAAAAATAATAAGTTAATTAAAATACTTTATATTATGCTTGTTATATTCTTGGAATCACATTTTTAAAGAGAATGCTGACAAGTTAAAATTCATCCAAGGTTCAGGAAGCTGGATAGTAAAAGGCGTGGAAAAAACCAAATGAAGGAGCATGAGCTTTTAGCTTGGAGAAGCAAAGCCTTGGAGAGGATGGGTGGGTGGTGGTGGGGAGTAGCTGTGGTAGTTAGTTGTATTCCAATGGTTGCAGGCTCAAGTATGAAGGGGCATATATATATCTATGTTGGCACGCTGAGAGAACAGAACAAGAACCAACGGGTCGTTCTAGGAAAGCAAGCTCCTGAACGACATTTGAATGCCTTCTTCTCTGAAACCGGCTAACGCCGCAAAGCTCTGCACTCCTTTCACTAGGAAAGCTTGAGCAGGAGTTGGAAGGCAAAACATTCGGGATGTCCTATTATGGACTTCTTCCTTAGGGGGAGACGGGGCTGAATACCTTGTGTGGTCCCTTCTGACCTTTAAGATCCCAGTATTCTATCATCTTTTTATTGGAAAGGAAATATCATTTCCAACTTATCAAAATTACTTGTCATCTCACTAAGAATAAGATTTAAGGTTATACACTCTTATTTAAATAACTATATCCAGAACATTTAGAAAAGCCAAGAGACACACACACACAAAGAAGAAAAGTATATTCTTCATTAAAGAAATCTAAAAATCTCCATTCTTGAAAATAAAACAAAGTGACGTTCCACTGAGTTCAGTACAAAGATATAGTCAGGAAGACATCGTAAATGTTAGAAGAGACATTTGACAAACTCTGAGCCCTTCATTTTATAAGCAAAGAAATTAAGATTCAGATATAATGAATATCTTGCCAAGGTCCAATAGACAGGAGCAAAATTAAAACTAATGGCCAATTTTAATGATCACACCTTATAACTAATTCATGTTTTGATAAAAGTGACAGTAGGACTATTGTCCTTGTATTATGTAGAGAAGAGGATTTTGCATAGCAATTTTAAATGTAAAATTTAAAAAGATTTAGCTTGAAATTATCTGGTGAGATCTTGGATCAGTTTATGAAAAAACCATCTGATTAAGAATAACCCGAAACTTAAATGGTTTCCTAGAAGGCACTGAGTACATGAGCCCTGTTTTCTCTCAAGCCAAGAGAGAAACCAGTGGACTGTTTCAGAGAGCCTCATACATTCAGAAGGATAAGCTAGATGATCTCTAAGCTATTTCAAATCTTGACATTTTTATATTTTCAAAATGTTGGCCTACTCTCCTTTAATTGCAGACGAGGCAACCAAGGGCAGAGATGTTGACTTGTCCAATGTCATACAACCTACTAGTATGGTGAGTTATAGAATTAATACATGTAGAGGTCAGAAAAGTGACTTTTAATAAGTATTTAGGAATGAGATGAAAATCTGAAATGATTCTCATGTTTTCTCTCCAGTCATATTCTCTCTGTTCTATTTTTTTGTGTTTTTAAAAATAAAGGTTATTTTTATTAGAAACCAAGAGATCAGTTTTTTAAAAAACTTTATTTTCATTGTTGACACTGTCACAGATGTCTCTTCTCTCTTAGAATTCTTAGTGTGCATACCAGATAGTTTTTCCTCCGTGGTTGTGTTTATAAAATCCTTTTCTTATTACCCTCTTTATAATATTGTGTAGCCACAATCGGATTTGGCATCATAGCCACTGGCTAGATGGCTTAGCTTAGAGTCTTAAATTCTAATCTTACTTTTGTTAATGATTGAATTACATCTCTTACTTGGCATCTGAAAAACAAAGAGAGTGCCTTATAAGTCAATACAGAATGGAGAGGGGAGCCCTAGCTGGTTTGGCTCAGTGGATAGAGCACTGGCCTGTGGACTAAAGGGTCCTGGGTTCCATTCAGGTCAAGGGCACATGCTTGATCTCCAGTAGGGGGCATGTAGGAGGCAGCCAACCAATGATTCTCCCTCATCATTGATGTTTCTATCTCCCCCCTCTCTCTTCCTCTCTGAAATAAATAAAAACATTTTTTAAAAAGTGGAGAGGGGATGAGAGATAAGAGACATGAAAGTACCTCCTGTGAGATTTTAGAAAGTGCTAGAGGAAGATCATGAAATACAATATGCATCTGAACATATCAGTTTGGTTCTTGACATGATACTTCATAGAACTATTGTAAGAACATGGTTAACCAAAAGGTATTGGTCTTGTGCTCCATTACCAGTGCTACAAAAAGGGTTACTTGTCTCTTTCCAAGGAATGTTTTTTGGAAGTTCATCTTATTTCCTTTGTCATTGTCCTCCTGTGTGGACTAAAAGAGGACATGCGGGCGCTGGATGAAGCAGGAGTCAGAGGTGCCATTGAGGAGCTCCTGTTACTGCCCCTCACCTCGCCCACCCACACCCTGCCCAGCATGTTGTTACCCCTGACAGACATGGTCCCGTGGAGGGAGGGAAGTGAGAACTCATGGGAACCTTCCATTGCCTGTTCCTATACAGAATCTACCAGGGAAATCCAGGTTTTAAGCTTCCATTAAAAAATTTTAGTTTAAAAAGACACAGCTTATATACTTCTGAAACAAGAGTAAGCAAAAGAGTTGTTTAAAAATATTGACTAATTTAACCTTTGGGGATTATCTGAATATTTGGTGCATCCATTCTCTCCCCAGACTCCATGGCTACTCATAAAGGGGTAATTAAGTGCACCTGCCAATATCCCAGCCAGAAGTGAAAGAACAGCTAACTAGACTGTCTTCTTCCTCAGCGCCTGACCTGGGATGAGAAATGGACTGTAGAAAGCAATAGGAATAAGAGATAGAAGGAGCTCCATAATTTACAGGCTAAAAGCAAAAAGCGAATATGTTATGCTTGCTCTGATCTTTTCCCATCTATTTTTTCTCCTTCAATTCCTAAGTTCTCTAGTTTTAACTTTAAAATATGTGAGTTTTATCATGCACTTGCGTTTGTGTATTGATGTGCAGTGCTTGAAGAGTCACAAAATTCTGCAAGGGCTATTGCAACAGGGAAGCAATCCCCTGTCCCTCCCTATTCTCTCCACACAGGCAACTGGTCTCACTAGTGTCTGATTATTTTGGTATCTACTTTATGTTTCCAAATTATTTCACTGAACTGATGCTTTTTGGTATTTTTATTTTAGGAATTATCTAGTACTTTATGTCATAAAAACAAAGATTTAGTTCTCTTTTCCCCATGCTCTCAATATTGCAATTTTAGTCAGATCATAATTATGACATGTAAGTGTAATCCTCAAGGAAATGAGGTAATCAATTATGGTTAGTTTTCTTGTTCTGCAAGACTTTTTGTTTTTCTTGGAGTTAATACTTGTCCTGTTTTATTCTTAAATTTTAGTACCTGCTACTAATTTAACTCCAAGCTCTTCACATTTGTCTATATCCTCCACCCCCCAAGATATTCCCGTGTTGCCCTAGCCAGTCTGGCTCAGTGGACAGAGCCTTAGATTCCAGTCAAGGGCATGAACTTCAGTTGCAGGTTCCTCCCTGGACAGAGCCTGGTCAGGGAGCATGCAGGAGGCAACCAATCGATGTGTTTCTCTCACATCGGTGTTTCTCTCTCTTTTCTGCTCTCTTCTACTCTCTCTAAATGTCAATCGAAAAATATCCTTGGGTGAGGATTAAACAACAATAATAAAAATAAATAAAAAAGGCTCTGTTTATAAAAGAAAAAGATATTCATGTGTTGTTAACATTCTGTTTACCTGAATAAATATCTCTCAAAGCCTCTGGTCTGCTTCCTTCTGGGTTCTTGTGTCAGTGCATCTCCCGTCCCTCCATCCTGGGGATGTCTTTCACTTTATCACTGCTCCCTTTGATTTCCTCATTCTTGGTTTAACCCCTCATTTTGGTGATGAGCAGCCTGTAGTTTCCCGATTGGTGTGTGAAAGGCAGGTGTTTTGAGACCACCCTTCTCTAAAATTTTCTTTATTCTAGTTTCATGCTTTATTATTATCTGGCTAAGTATAGAATTCTAAATGAGGAATAATTTTTGAATACTTTTGAATAAATTTGAAGGTATCATTCACTTGATTTTTAGCTTTCAGTTGCTGTTGTGAAGTCTAAAGCCATTTTGATTCTTGATTCTCTGTGTGTCTTGTTTTATTTACTCACTAGAGACCCGATGCACAAAGTTTGTGCAAGGGCCTTGGCCCCCACCGCCGCCGCTGTGGTTGCCTCTGCCTCCACCCCACCCACTGCTTGGCTGGGGCGCCTCTGCCTGTCCCCGCCCACGGCAGCTTTGTCCAGAAGGATGTTCGGTCTAATTAGCATATTACGCTTTTATTATTATAGATTGTATTAAGGTCTGTAGAATACTCTATAGCTATTGAATTGAAATTTTATAATTATGTGTCTTGTTTGGAGGACTATTTTTATTTACTGTCTGGATACTCAATATGCCCTTTCACTCTGAAAACCAATTTATTTCAGTTATGGAAAGATTTCTCAAATTAACTCTTTGATGATTTCTATTTCTCTTTTTCTATGTTTGTTCTTGTTTGTTTGTTTTTTTTTAAATATTTTTTTATTGATTTTATACAGAGAGGAAGGGAGAGAGATAGAGAGTTAGAAACATCGATGAGAGTCATCGATCAGCTGCCTCTTGCACACCCCCTACTGGGGATATGCCCGCAACCAAGGTACATGCCCTTGACCAGAATTGAACCCGGGTCCCTTCAGTCCCCCAAGCCGACGCTCTATCCATTGAGCCAAACCGGTCTCAGCTCTATGTTTGTTCTTTATGGAACTCCTATTATTTTGATTTTACCCCCTGGATATATCCCTTAAATTTATTACTATTTTGCTTTCTGGGAAAATTCCTCAATGGTATGTTCTAAGCTTTGGGTTTTTAAATTTCTGCTACTATATCTCTAATTCACAAGATCTCTTCTAATTTCTTTTTCCTCCTGCTTCTTTTTAGTCATGTTTTGTCCAATATTCTCAGACGCTCGGGAATCTCTGGGTGCATGCTTGTGTTTCAGTGGGAGAAGCAGGAAAGCTAGCAGGAAGCGGTGGCTATGTGGTGGGACTTGCTGACTCTGAGCTTTCCTGGAGGACCTCCGGCGTCAGAAGTTGTAGGTGTTTTCTCTCAGGCTGGTCAGATTCCCGGAGAAGAATTTTCCGAATTCCTCTTTGTAGGCTGAAGGCATTCTGAGGCAGTGGCAGAGATCGCCATTGACCTGTTCCACACTGGCCTCTTCACAGCCCCTGTGCCTCACTCCTGCAAGGTCCCCTCAGAGGGCGGGAGCTGCCATTCATTTAGCTCTGCTCCCCTCCTCTTACCCCCACTTCTAGTGATAACTGACACCATGAGAGCCTGAGCATTTGGGGGTATTCTTTAGTGTAAATCAGATTGATTCTTGGGTGTCCCTTTTGCAAGGTTAAAATTTAGTATTTTTGAAGTCTGCCAATTTTTTTTTTAAACAACCCATTTATCTGTTTTTCCAGTTTTCAAAATCTGGTGTCCCCTTTCCTGTTTTTTGTTTGTTTGTTTGTTTTGTTTTGTTTTGTTTTTTACGTGCTTATGCCTTACAAATACTGTTTACTATGATTTTAGCGGGAGCTTGCCAAGAGAATGAAACAGATTGTATGTGTTTGTGTGTGTGCGTGTGTGTGTGTGTGCATGCATGTGTGTTCAGTCTACTGTATTTATCCAGAAACCTCATCATTTGAATTTCCTGATTGTTTTGCTCTGGCTTTTACTTTGAGTGAGGGAGGTGTTGATCTTTTACCTCGATGTTTCTTTTCTGAAACTGGACTCGTTGAGGTTCAGGAGGATTGCACAGTTAGAGGAGATAAAAACGCTGACTTCATTGCCAAACACAAAGCCATCTTGCCTACCCCGCCGTCAGCGATGCAGCACAGTGGCTCGGGATCTCTGTGTTAGCGGGCATTGGAAGTTAGCGTTAGTCCTTAAGGATCTTTGTGGAAGGTCCCCAGTAATTTTACAGGATATTCTTTAAAATTTCAAGGTGAGGGAATTTATATTATTTCATTTTCCTTGGTTCAGATTAATTTCAAACCTAGGTTCCTAATTCTCTGAGTAAAGAAACAGAAAGAATGCTCAAAGAAAGTAAGACAGAACTACAGAAACACAAGCACACACAGACACACATCACACACACACACACACACACACACACACACACACACACACACACACACACACACACACACACCACACACACACACATCACACATGCTTCTAATGAGAATGTTACAAACAGGACAGGAGAGCTGGAAGGTGATCACTTAAGACATTAAGTGTTTTGTGACACATGGGCACGTCTGCATTTTGCCATGATAACTAGGCCATCAGCTCATTTTCAAGGGCTGCTGTCTTCTTCAGCTCCATCCGCAGATCAAAGAAATGCTGCCTGCCTGCATTTTCCAATCAGAATGGGGATGCTAATTTATACTCTTAATGTGTGATGGCAAGAGACTCCTCCAATTAACTGAGTTCTATAGCCAGCAAAATAAAAGGTATACAAAGAGGCCCAGGCTGAAAGAGCCGAAATTCTCATTAAGTCAAAAGGTCCAGTATTCATTACCTCATGCATCTGAGGCTAAACACTAAATATGGGGATCATCAAAGGAAGTTTAATGGGTTAAATTGAGAATATAATCTAATTAAAATATTAGACACGGCTAAATTGTTCTTTGATATTCATCTAAAGGTTTCATTAGAAATTGGTGCTTGAGGTTTGTGTGATGGAGATCGTCCATGTTACGTAGAGACAACAAATTAGGGACTCCATCAGCCCCGCTTCCGAACGCTGCCTCTGTCTCAGCAAGGCCACCCAGGCTTCCAGGGGGTGACTTCGGTGGATGTTTGGAAAAAGCAGAAGCATAAGGTTTAATCTGTGAGACAAATGCACCATCAAGGAAACAGTCCATTGGTGCCCAGATTACCCCGTGCAGAGAGCCAGGCCGGCTTTATTCACTGTGTGCTCATCCGTTCGTTCCGCTCCCTCCTCCTGTGAGCTTGTCGGATGCTGACTTCCTGAAGGTTCCTTCCTTCACTGTCAGATTTGCCCATGATGGTGTCTGCTATGTGGACATCTCCCGCAGGAGCCGGGACCGCCCTGAGCCCAGGCTGGGCTCAGGCTGTCAGCTTAGTAAAGGCCATTTCTGCAATCTTGTCAGATATCTCCAAGGTTTCACTGAATATGTTTGCGGGAAATGCTCATATCATTGTGATCCTCTCAACTTGTTAGACTATTGAAATGCAGAAGACCATTTATGTAGCTTATTGAAAATTAATTACTTACGTTGCAAAGGGAGAGGGAAAGGGCAATGGAGAGGCAGCAGGGAGACAAAGCCAGCCCCCCCCCCCCCCCCCACCCCCCCCCCGCCCCGGGCATACCCAGAGAGCCCCTGTGTTGAGGAGCAGAGAACTGAAAAAGCTGGTATGTGATGCTTTCCTACCATTTGGGGAAAACCCACTTTCCCAGTTATTTCACTAAGCTGAAATTAAGTAACCAAACCTGAGGAATCGGAATCTTAAGACGGGGAATGAAATAAACAAAGAAATGAAAAAATCTGCTCTCCAAAACCTTTTGCTTTTCATTGACCGAATGTTTGCTTGGAAAGTGGGTCTGTTTTGTTTTCTTATACCTCTGTGAGGAAGCTGGGGTTTTGCTTCATACTCTGCGTACTCGCTCTACAGGGAGAGTAGAGGAAAATGTACTTAGTCTGGAGGCAATGGGGTGAAAGGACAGCTCTGATTGTCAGGTTTTTAGCTATTCTGAGATCCCACTTCAATATATTTTAAAAAGTGGAATAAATGTCTAAATAAAAATTTTATTAGGATACATATTTCTCCTTTTATTTTGCTTTTATAGTATAAAGTTTTGTCTGGCAATATAGACAACTCCTTATAATCAGGGATAGAGAGGGGAATGAGCCACTATGGATAAACAAAACCCACAATATTGAAGGAATTTCACTTTGTGCTATTGTGTTAAATCTTCCCTGGGAAAACAACTAAAGAGGGAAATGGAGTATTCATGCATCTTTTTGTCTCCGTTCTTACCCATTAGGAATAGAAGTTATGAAAACACACTTAGCAGTAGGAGATGTCCTGTAGTGAGCCTATGAATTCTTGAGAATTAGATGAAATATGTATCATTCAAGGTTCTTACTCTAAAAGAAAAGGGAATCATTTAAAAAGATGCTTTTAGGAGAGCAATTTTGCTTTTTCCTTAAGAACTTTATGTTTTCAAATGCTGCTTCTAATATAATGGTCATAGATGTTTTGAAGTACATCTTGGAATTAGCCAAACTAGCACTGATATCTGCAGACCGTCATACAAGTTTAATTCCTTTTCTGCTGTTTTTCAATAAGTAATTAAATAGAATCCCCCCTGAATTTATCTAGTCTGCTATTGTAGACCATTTGCTGTAAACTAAAGTTCTCAGTGAGGTCTAGTGCTTTTATAATTACTGCATGTGTTTCAAACAACTCCCAGATAATAGCCCCCCGGGGGAAGGGCCATTTTCTCACTAAGACGAGGCTGTGCACGTGCATGCTTGTTCTGATGTTTTTTTGTTTTTTTTTTAATATATTTTATTGATTTTTAACAGAGAGGAAGGGAAAGGGATAGAGAGCTAGAAACGTTGATGAGAGAGAAAGATCGACCAGCTGCCTCTTGCACACCCCCTACCGGGGATGTGCCCGCAACCAAGATACATGCCCTTGACCGGAATCGAACCTGGGACCTTTCAGTCCGCAGACTGACGCTCTACCACTGAGCCAAACTGGCTTCGGTTGCTCTGACGTTCTGACGATAGTCCACTAGCCAGTAATAAGGCCCCGGTTGGAAGCATCAGGCATTGGCGCCTCTGCTAGGCTTACCTTTTATTCACTCCTCAACATTGTCTTTTCTTGAGTTGGTTTCTAGATAACTCCCAAGAGTCTCAGTTCGGTACAAAACAATACCATGAAGAGAGCTGTCATTCAATTCGCTACTTGTCGAAAAGGCCCCTGAAAGAGGATGTGCTCAGTGGAAACTCCAGCTGAAACAAAAAGGTGCTATAGTGAGATGATATGTATCATAGTTTAACGGTCCCCGTTCATGGTGATTAGGCAGACGAGGCACGGCCATATATAACGTTTGGTAAAATACAGGCCCTCCATCATGGTATCTCTTAAGTGTAAAGTCCCTTGCTTTCCAGTAGGCATATTGTTTTTACTTCTTAAATATCTGGAACAGAAATACTATAGAAATTGGTCACTGGTCCACATGGGTCCACGCAAGATCAATGTTATTGTCATTGATACAATTGACTTCAAAGAAGCGGCAAACATTGTTTGTCATTCACTGGTTTTGCGGACTCTCTTCCTGCTGGATCATATCGCTGTGAGGTGACTGGAGTCCAGATGAGGGATTATTTTCATCTATTCTGTGGATCAACCGCAAACATTTAATGAATATGCCCTATTTCTTTTTTTTTCTAGCCAAAGTCATTTTAGATGCCATTTGTCACTATTTATTTACAAAAAACTTTGATGTTTTATAGTCTTTTGATAAAAACTTGCATTGGGAGTAAAGATCCTTTGAAATGTTGCTTGCCCATGAACTGAATTATATAACCTGCTCTACCTAAGTGTGGGGTAATGTGTGAAAATGCTGGAAGGACTTAACAATGCTTAGGCTAAGAGAGAAATAGTTAAGGAAAGGTTTTTAAAGTTCTGGGAAAAAATTGAAATAGTATCTCTTTAAATGGTTAACAGCTGAGTTGCTTTATACATGTCTCTTAAACTTTATCAGTGTAGTACTAACAAAGTTGCCAGATTGTACATGTTAAGACTATGATAACATGCGTAGTAATGCAGATTTCTGACTATGGAATTAATTACAGACCTTCAGGTCTGAAAATGAATCCATATTAACTACATACTCCTTGCCCACATGTAAAACAAGAACCTACTCTTTCCATGGACAAATAATCCAGCTGTGCTGTCCTTGGTGTTGAAAGATCAGAATTTAGACCTGATTGCTCCTCCATGACTAGCACAGGGACTGACAGCCCTCAGTCATGCGTCCTTTCTGGGTCTCCATTTTCTCTTCTGAAAAATGGACAATTGAACAAGAAAAACCTGTTTCAAGCTCTAAATTATTTTAAGATACTCTAATAGAAATGAAGTATTTTAAAAATTTACCCTGTCTTTTTAATATAGAAATATGGAAGTGTCTCTATGTGCTTATATTATCTTCCAGAATAACTTTAAATTTAAGGCCGTAAAAATCATTTTATGTTACCTTTCTAAGAAGTCTTTACTATGTACCCTGAAGGTTCCTATGTATTCCTTCAAAATACAAATATATTTTGAAGCCGCTTGAGCTTTGATTTTTCTGAAATAACTCTTCATGTATGACACCAATGAAACATGAGTTGTCACTTTGGTGTTTATCTTCGGATACTTGTTTTCTTTCCATATTTGCAATTCTAATTGCTTCCAGTTTTAAGAGAAGGTTAAGTACAGGCAGATTTTATACCACATCATGGCTTATGTAAAATGTATACAACATAGGAGTAAATCTCCAAAGCTAGTCCTATGCTACCTGTGCACATAGTAGGTCTGTCTTAAATCATTGTTAAAATTGTCCATTTCTGGATATGGTCATCTAATAATGTAATGACTGTCTAATACAAGCAAATAAGAAAAAAACTTAAATCATCTAGAATTATTTAAGATCTGGGAATTTTATAATGGTCATTCAATTTCAAAAGATTAAAAAAAAGTACAAAATATTCATTGACATTCAGTAGTAAACTTTGGAATGCTTTTGTCTCATGTAATTTTTTTGTGTAAAAGCACATATTTGATAATATTTTAAGATATTTGTGATGGCAAAATGCCTAGCAAATTTATATACTTGGAATAAGTAGCTTTAAAAAAATTTCTTTTGTTATTTATTTTTTTGAAATACGTTTTTATTGATTTCAGAAAGAGGAAGGAAAAGAGAGATAGAAACATTAATGATGGGAGAGAATCTTCCAGCATCTGCCTCTTGCATGTCCTCTACTGGAAATTGAGCCTAAAATCCAGGAATGTGCCCTGACTTGGAATGGAACTGTGATCTCCTGGTTCCTAGGTTGATGCTCAACCACTGAGCAACACTGGATGGGGGCCATTTTAATTTTTTAATTATAGTTGGTATACAATATTACATTAGGTTATTAGGCCTTATGTAACTTACTAAGTGATCATCCAGATAAATCTTATACCCATCGGACACCATACATAGTTATTACAATATTATTATTATTATTTAAAAAAATATATTTTATTGATTTTGTACAGAGAGGAAGGGAGAGAGACAGAGAGTTAGAAACATCGATGAGAGAGAGTCATCGATCAGCTGCCTCTTGCACACCCCCTACTGGGGATATGCCCGCAACCAGGGTACATGCCCTTGACCGGAATTGAACCTGGGACCTTTCAGTCCCCAAGCCTATGCTCTATCCATTGAGCCAAACCGGTTTCGGCCATTACAATATTATTGACTGTATTCCCTATGCTATACTTTATATCCCCAATGGCTATATTGTAACAATCAATTTGTACTTCATAATCCCTTAACCCCTTCCATCTGTCAACTGTCAAAATGTTCTCTGGATCTATGAGTTGGTTTCTGTTTTGCTTTTTCATTTATTTTGTTTGTTTTTGTTTTGTTTGTGTGGTTTGTTTTTGTTGTTGTTGTTAATCACCATCTGAGGATATTTTTTCTTTAAAAAATATATATTAAATATACATATACATATACATATATGCTTTCAGAGAGGAAGGAAGAGGAAGAAAGAGATAGAAACATCAATGATGATAAAGAATCATCGATTGGCTGCCTCCTGTATGCCCCCTACTGTGGATCAAGACTGCAACATGGGTTTGTGCCCTTGACTGGAATTTATCCTGGGACCCTTCATGATCCAGGCTGATGCTCTATCCACTGAGCCAAACCAGTTAGGGCATGAGGATATTTTTTTCCATTGACTTTTTTAGAGAGAGTGAAAGGAGGGTTGGGGAGATAGAGAGAGAGAGAGAGAGAGAGAGAGAGAGAGAGAGAGAGCGAGAGAGAGAGAGAGACAGACATCTATGTGGGAGACATTGATTGGTTGCCTCCTGCATGTGCCCAGACAGGGGCTGGGAATTGAACCTGCAACCCAGGTATGTGCCCTCGATCAGGAATTGCACCCATGACCTTTTGGTGTGTCAGCTGATGCTCTGATCACTGAGAACACCAGCCAGGGCAATTTTAAAATTTAAGTTGTTGATAGATGTCTTTATTGCCATTTTATTGTTCATATTTTTAATTGTTTTCTTCTTATTAAAGAAGAGCCTTTAACATTTCATATAATACTGGTTTGATGGTGATGAACTCCTTTAACTTTTTATTGCCTGGAAAGTTCTTTATATATCCTTTGATTCTAAATGATAGCTTCCTTGGGTGGAGTATTCTTGGTTGTAGTTCTTTGCTGTTCATCACTTTGAATATTTCTTGCCACTCCCTTCTACCCTGCAGAGTTTCTGTTGAGAAATCAGTAACTAACTGCTTTTCTCTTGTTGCTTTTAAGATTCTGTCTTTGTGTTTAACCATTTGTACCTTACTTATGATGTGTTTTGGTGTGGACCTCTCTAGGTTCATCTTGTTTGGGACTCTCTGTGCTTCCTGGGCTTATATGCCTCCTAGAGGCCCATGCACCAGTGGGTCCCTTGGCCTGGCCTGTGGCTTCTCACAATCCAGAACTCCTTGGGGAATGTCAGACTGACAGTTTCAGCCTGATCCCCACAGACCAGGCCGAGGGACCCCACTGGTGCACAAATCTGTGCACCGGACCTCTAGTGTGCATATAAGATCTTTGGTTAATCTCTTCCGGCCCTCCCTGTGCCCCCTTCCCCCTGAGATTCATCAGTCTGTTCCATGTTTCTATGCCTGTGCATTGAGTGTCTGCCCCCTGGTGGTCAGTTGCATCATAGCTACCAGTCAAACAGTCAAGTGGTCAGTCACTTAGGTTTATATATATATTTCCTTCACAGGTTAGAGAAGTTTACTGTCATTATTTTTCAATTTCTTGTTTTCTCTCTTCTCCCTCCACACCCCATGATGCAAATGTTAGTACACTTGAAGTTGTCCCAGAGGCTACTTTCACTATCCTCAATATTTTCTGGTTTCTTTTTTCTTTCTTTCTTTCTTTCTTTCTTTCTTTCTTTCTTTCTTTCTTTCTTTCTTTCTTTCTTCCTTCCTTCCTTCCTTCCTTCCTTCCTTCCTTCCTTCCTTCCTTCCTTCTTCTTCTTCTTCTTTCTTTCTTTCTTTCTTCTTTCTTTCTTTTTTTTTTTTTTTTTTGGTGCTGTTCTGATTGGGTGGTTTTTTGTTTGTTTGTTTGTTTTTGCTTATATTCCAAATAGCTTATTTGGTTCTCATTTTCATATACTCTACTGTTAATTCCCTATAAATTATTCATCTGTTAGTATATTAGTGTATCCTTTATTTCTGACATGGTCTTCCTTTTTTTTTTTTAATTCTTCATATCTATGGATGAGGACAATAGGGGACGGGGAGGGGTCCAAGGGTGGGGTGGGAACCTGGTGGAGGGGGGAAGAAATGAGGAACCTTTGTAATAATATGAACAATAAAGATTGATTTTTTTAAAAAATTCTTCATCTGTGGATATTTTTGCATTGTTTTTATTTTAAAGAGAGTGGAAAAAGAGGGAAAGACAGAGAGAAACATTGATGTGAGAGAAACACATTGATTGGTTGCTTCCTGCACACGCCCCAGCCAGGGCATGGGCTTGGGGGGAGTCTGCAACTGAAGTATGTGCCCTTGACTGTAATAGAAACTGGGACTTTTTGGTCCATAACCAAACCACTGAACCAAACCAACCTCATTCTTTTTTTATGGTTTCTATGTCCTTTTTCAAGCCTTTGAAGTTCTCACTAAGTTCCATGAGCATCCTTATAACCATTGTTTTGAACTCTGGATCTGTTTGCTTGCCTCCATTTCATTTAGTTCTTTTTCTGGAAATTTCTCTTTTCTTTCTCTCTCTTTTTTTTTTTCCATTTAGGACCTGATTCTTTGTCTCTGCATTTTGTCTGTTTTCTATGTGTTAGGTAGACCTGCTGCATCTCCCAGTCTTGTTAGAGTGGCCTGTGTAACAGGTGTCCTGTAGGGTGCAGTGGTGCAGCCTCCCCAGTCACTTGAGCGGGGCGCTCCTGTGTGGACTGTGTGGATTGTCCTGTTGTAGTTGAGTCTTGAGTGCTGTTGGTGGCATTGGGAGGGATTGAGGCCCAGGCCCATAAGTTACCAGATACAACTACAGCAGAGGAACTTCTGTTCAGGAGTTGAGCCTATAGAGCAGGACTAGCTTCAGTGGGGCTTTGGTGCCCACCAAGTCTGTCCCCTTGAGTGTGTCACTTGTGGAGGTAAACGATTAATATCTGGTGTGGTTTGAAGCTGTCTACCAGGTGCGAGGTCTGCCCATGGCCTGTGCCCTCCCTGGGGCCAGCCGGCACAGCTATAGAGTGATATGCGGATAGCCACCTGTGCTGGGCTGGGAGGTACCCAGGAGGTGCTAAGCTGCCACTGTGTCAGGCTTGGGGTAACTTATTGAGAGGTATGGAATACACAGACACCAGATCTATTTGTTTGAGAGATTTTAGAAAAGTCCAAATCATGAGGCACGAAAGGCCATTTGTATGGGAAAGCCACTTGGAAATGGTTTGGGCAGGGCAGGATCTCAGGGAATCTGGGCAAAGAGTGTGAACCTGATTGATGGAGATCCACACATAGTGCCCATCTGCCAGCTCTATGGGGGGTGGGGTCTCCAAAAAGGAACAATGGTCACTGCCAGAACATTATTCTGGCAGAAATTTTCCCCTCACTTCTTGCTCTGATGTCAGACAATCCAGTTTCTCCCTTTATGTCCCTGGTTCCTTTCAAGCTGCTGCTCAGCACTGGAGCTCAGAGGGAGTGAGTCTGAGTAAGTCCCTGTGTGAGCCCTTAAGGGGAACTGTGTGGGACTCCAGCAGCCTGTCTCACTCAGCCACGATCCCTGCTGGTTTTCACAGCCAGAAGTTATGGGGACCTCTCTTCCTGGCTCTGGGAATCCTCACTCCTCAGGGGGGACCTCTGTAGCTGAGACATCCCTCCCAATCTTATTTTATTTAAAAAATCTTACTGATTTTTTTACAGTGTGAGAGTGAGCAAGAGTTAGTGTGTGTGTGTGGGGAGAGAGGAGAGGGAGAGAGAGAGAGAGAGAGAGAGAGAGAGAGAGAGAGAGAGAGGAGAGAGAGGAGAGAGAGAGAGGAGAGAGAAAGAGAGAGAGAGAGTCATCAATTTGTTATTCCACTTATTTATGCATTCATTGGTTGATTCTTGTATATGCTGACTGGGAAAGGAGCCTGCAACTTTGGCATACGAAGACAATGCTCTAACCAATTGAGCTACCTGGCCAAAGCCCTCTCGATTTTAAACCACCACACATGTGTGAGGGACCAGCCTGTCCCACATCTCTGCCACTCCTACCGGTCTCAATGTGGCTTCTTCTTTAATCCCTAGTTGTATGATTTCCATGCAGCTAGATTTCAGGTGGTTCTGAATGATGGTTGTTCCGTAGTTTACTTGTAGTTTTGATGTGGCTGTGGGAGGATTCAGGTACCACATGTATCTATGCCGTTGTCTTCACTAGAAGTCTGGAGTAAGTAGCTTTGACAAAGTGTGGCTCAAACTGCCTGAGCTGGTCTCTTTGGACTTGGAGGATTTCTAATTATAGTGATGCTCTTTAATTTTATAGTTTCTATATTTTTTTAAATCAATCTTTATTGTTCATATTATCACAAAGGTTCCTCATTTCTTCCCCCCTCCACCAGGTTCCCACCCCCGCACTGTCCTCATCCATAGGCGCACAGTTTATGTTGAGTCTCTTCTCGCATCCACCACTCCCCTTTTCCCCGAGAATTGTCAGTCCACTCCCCTCCCGTATTTCTGATTCTATTATAATCAACAGTTAATATTTTTCATAAGGTTTTTAAATTTCCTTTTGTTGTTTTTGTTGTTTTTTTAATTAATAAACTTTTATATTTTTAAGAATAAATTTTAAAATCTAATAATTTTAAACCTTGTTTTTTCTGCTCTGGGAACTGAGAAGCAAACTTGTTTACATGTAAACTCGCCCTTGGGCTATCAAAGGGTGTAGCCATTCAAATGTAAATGAATACATTGTTTAAAGATAGCTGCTGGCTGGAATTGGATTACCTGTTCTGGGTGGGAAGGGCTTGTCCTCCCCTTTCTCCATTAAAATTAAGGTGTTAGCTTTAAAACTTCTTTTTGGCAAGAGACCTTAAACTTTCAGAACTTTAAATTTTTCAGGTAGTAAATCAGTTACTTAGCATTTTCTCAAATCAATAATACCTCCACATGCCCAAGGTTACACTTCACACAAAAGACACTTGCAAATAGATCAACCAACCTCATCCAGACCCTACACAAGGCACTCACAGATCAACACCCCAGCGCTATAACAATTCAACACATCCAGATCTAAGCCTTCATCCCTTGATTCAGCAGACCCTCAAGTTCCCCCAAAAGTTTCCAGCCATGTCTGAGAGGCAGCCCTATGGCATGGGCAGGTGAGGAGCGAGCTGTTCTGGGCCCGGCTGCTCCGGGCCTGGCCTCTGTTGCTCTGATCTGTTCCACGACCAGCTGCTCCTGGCCTGGCTGCTGCTGCTCCAGGCCTGGCTGCTCTGGGCCCGGCTGCTCCGGGCCTGGCCGTTCCCAATCTGGCCGCTCCCGCCTGGCTGCTGCTGCTGCTTAGTGATGCTCTTTAGCACAAGGGATTGTTCTACTTGAGTGGGCATACCTCCATGTATCTGCACTTGTAATTTTACTTACTTATTTTTATATTTATTTATTTTTCATTGGGATAATTTTTAGAGAAAGGAGGACACACACACACGCACACAGAGAGAGAGAGAGGGAGAGAGAGAGAAACATTGATGTGAGAGAGAAACATTGTTTGCCTCCCACATGCGCTCTGACTGGATTGAACCCGTATACTGGGTTTGTGCCCTGACCAGGAATCAAACTGCCTTCTCTTGTTGTGTGGGATGACACTGCAACCAAGCAAGCCACCCAGGCCAGGGCTCTCCCAGTTTCATATGTGAGACCTTGGCTAAATTTAAAAATGTTGTAAATATTTTGGAAATGGTATCTCAGAATATACTGGTCATTAGTCCAATTTGAGTACATCTTATAGAAACTGGAGAGTTCCTGCTTTTTCTTTATTACCAGGGATGTAAAAGAGAGAAACACAAGTTGATAAATTTATTTTTGGGTAACTTCATGGTTTTCATTGCTAAGGAAGGGTGCAGATTGTTTAAGAAATAAAAAGATCCCACATAAAACCCAAAGGCCTTATTCTCTGGTTCTTACTAGGCCCAAAGTTCAACTGATTTGAAAATAAATAATTAAACAAAATTTCTTCCTAGAAAGTGCACTCTGGCGCCACGATAGAATAGGGTCCACGTTTTAAATCCTACGCAACACACACACGGACTGCGCCTGTTGAGACGGGTCACCGTGGAGTGGGGAGGCTGGCTGCGCGTCCTCGCCCTGGGCCAGCCCTGGGGTCCCTCCGGCGCTACACGATGTGCAGGACTTTGAAGGCGGCCACGGCCTGCTTCTCCCGCTCGTGCCTGCTCTGCAGGATGCCCAGCAGGGAGATCTCCGGCAACTTGTCTTCTCCAGCAGAGGTTGGATTTTTCTTTTCCTTTGACGCCTGGTCAGCCAGATTTGAAGGTTTGGGTTTGGGGATGGTCTTAGCGTATTCCAAAGCCTGAAAGCATACAGGTGAAATTTTATTTGAAATGGGAGTGAGCCCTGGATTCCTTAAATTAAATGTGGTCTTAGGGAATATTTATTGATAACATAAGGGGAGGCTATTGCTACAATAATGTGGTAAGATGTGTATGGACTTGGAGATCAAATGGAAAATGCAAATAATGCAGTATAATTTACAGCTTAAGCAACATAAACCAGCCACACAAGAATTAGCGATTTAAAGTACCTTCTGTTGTTATTTATAAAGCACAGTCTTATTCAGTGCTTGAAAATAGATTTGCCCTGCGTTTGACCGAGTTAGCTCTAGCAGTCTCGATAAAGCCAAACTTGTCACAAGGAGATATTACAGACCTTTCACCCAAAGAGGACTTGTTACCAATTTAGACCAAGATTTACTCTGAAAATCGCACTGCCATTGTGACACCAGCTGCTCATGCCCCTGGCCTTTCAGAAGTCTGGCAAGTACTTATTAGAGGTTAGAAATTGTTATTTTTCCTTTTTCGTATACTGTCTAAACATGGATACTGGAAAAGGCAGGTTTTCTTTCTTTTCTTTTCTGAGCGATGCCAGTTCTGAAAGGCATTACAATAAAATGTTATCTCTAAATGTGATTTCTAAATCTGCCTTTATGTCAGTTTTCTATTTTCACCAGAGTTTGTTGGTGGCTACCACAGGAAGGGATGGGACGGAGTCCTAGAAGGGGAAAAACGCCCTCAGGAGAGAGAAGCTGCAGTCCTCGCTGTGCGGCAGCGCCCCTGTGAGCCCCTCAGGACAGACGGGCTGCCTGGAATCCCGTGTGCAGCATTAACGGGGTGGGGAAGGAGAGAAAAAGGGGCAGCAGGGTGACTCCGCGGAGGAGGCGCAGGCCTGAGGAAGGCAGGCGGTGAATAAGACAGGAGCTGGTCTGAGAGAGAACATGCACGCACTCCTGCAGGCACCAGGCCGGCCTTCCCGGGCCTGAGCAGGGGCCTGTGGAGCAGGAACCCTTCCCTGCAGGTCGTGCCTGGGTTGGAGGAATATGGCTGCGAGAGAGAGAGAGAGAGAGAGAGTCTGCATTTTATGAAATCATTTTCCTTGGATAGAGGGAGCTGTACGTGACCACCCCCGGGGAGAATGTAGGAGAATGAGCTTGAGAGAAACAACGAAGGACTTGGTTTGGACACGGGCCCCATCAAGAGCACGAAAACACCACTGCCTGAAGGCTCACTTCACTGCAGAGAAAAAACCGACAGCAGAAACCACCAATCCCGGTTCACTAAGAAACCAAACCCCTGCCGGGACCGGTTTGGCTCAGTGGATAGAGCGTCGGTCTGGGGACTGAAAGGTCCCGGGTTCGATTCCGGGCAAGGGCATGTACCTTGGTTGCAGGCACATCCCCAGTGAGGGGTGTGCAAGAGGCAGCTGATCGAAGATTCTCTCTCATCGATGTTTCTAACTCTCTATCCCTCTCTCTTCCTCTCTGGGAAAATCAATAAAATATATTAAAAAATAAATAAATAAAAATGAAATCCAAACCCCTGTTTGATCTTCATCGTGCGGCAATCCCTGAACACTATAGTGAGAAGGAAGCTGATGAGTGAAGGCAATAACCTTGCCGCGCCCTTTGTGTGGCTATCACGCTCCATCCACGCTGTGATGACGGGCAGCTGCAGGAACGGCAGCAGCTAAAACACGCCCTGTGCCCAGCCAGCGCGTGGCCCACTGAGTTGTGAGGCAACAAAGGTTTCCTTTCATTCTAGCGGAGAGGGCGAGGGCGCTGCCCCCGTGGTCTCACCTTCTGCCGGGAGAGGCCGGGGCTGTTCTCGGGCTTTGCCGCCGGCGGGTGGGACAGGAGGGAGAGGGTCTTCATGTTGTACTCCTTCACCTGCTTCGCGTATTCCTTCTGCTGTCTTAGTTTCTGCATCTTTCAGAGAAACAGAGTGACAGTGATGGCTGCTCCTGCCAGCTCCCTGTTCGCTATTAAAGAGTCCCTGGCATTGTCTCAGCCACACAGGGAGGGCGGGCAGTGGAGCAGAGCTGTCTCCACGAAACATCAGACTAGATTAAGATGTTTCCATCAGTTTGAAGAATATCTTAATCAAGCTGATGTTTCTCCCAGAAGCAGCCTCTCCAGGGAAAGGGGTGTGTGTGTGTGTGTGTGTGTGTGTGTGTGTGTGTGTGTGTGTGAAGGGGGGCACGTGGCTGCATACACACCCAGGGGTCCCTTCATAGCGGCTAAATCACATTCAGCCTCTTCTTTGTTGCATTTACCCAATTTATTTTCATTTTTGCTTCCAACTTTGAACTGTACTCTCTTTTTATGCCTTGAGTGCAACTGCAGTTAAAACACATTAAGTGAAGATCTCCTTTCACTGCGGAGAGAATAAAGTGGGTGCACTTCCTGGGCTGGGGCACTCTCACCCTAAGTGTCTCCCTGCAGCCGCCTCGCACAATTACCAGCCGACTCGGGGGAAAGCCCCGCACGCGTGCACGCACGGCTCTCTCCACGCGCCCCCCTTTTCTGCTCGGGCCTTCAAAACCGAACGGTGGACGGATACGAACACAACCTTGCTGAGTGATTTTATTTCACAGCGAGAGGAATGCCCGGGTCTCTGTTACTGGTGATATTTCAGAAGTGTCTCTATTCAGAGTGAGACACTCGAACGAGGGCTGGGTTCTGGGAGGGCATCTTATACAATTTTTGCTAAAAGACAGATGGGCAAATCCCAGCCTGAAGACACACTATATGCATGCCACACTCACTTTGTCTCTGATGGACTCAAGGTCAGGTCCAAGGCCTCCAAGCTTCACATCTCCTTTCTGATAACCTTTCAGCTTGGGACTCTGGAACACATTCACAGAGACAGTTTCTTTTAAGGACTTGTCCGCCCTCACAGTCCTCACAGCCACCACAGCAGGCAGGGGAGGGGAAGGGGTGTATTTCCTGACAGCCCTTCCGCTCCAATGGGAGTTATGGTAATAGTTTCGTTGGTGTTTTGTAGCTGGCTAGCTAACATGTTTTCACCTGTCCACTTCTAAAATTAAATATTTGAAATCTGAACGTCATTAATAAAAAATTTCAAGTGAGCAAAGTGCTATTTTGGTGTTAACATGTTTAATATACTGGTAACATGTACATGACCACTTTGCTGCTGCTGCTATTAATTTATGTATAGTCTTTTAAATATATATATATTTTTATTTCAGATAGGAGGGAGAGATAGAAACACCAATGATGAGAATGACCGATTGGCTGCCTCCTGCACGCCCCCTACTGGGGATCGAGCCCATAAACCAGACATGTGCCATTGACCAGAATCGAACCTAGAACCCTTCGGTTCGCAAACCAATGCCCTATCCACTGAGCCAAACCAGCTAGGGTAGCAAGTCGGTTTTAATGTCAAAAGCATCAGTTTGAAGAATATCTTAATCTAGTCTACAGTCAGGAGAGTATTTGAGTTTTTCCTGCCTGTTACTGTGTTCAAGTGTCATCATCAATTGCCTCATGTTACTTCATGCCTTCAAAGATAAAAACATTAATAAGAGTTAGGTAAAATTAATCAAATCATTTAAAATATCCAACTCACATTGAATCAAAGGAGTTTCTCTGTAGGTCATGCCTAGACTCTTACTGTTTTTTGAATATTATAACATCACTAGAGGCCGGTGCCTGAATTCATGCACAGGTGGGGTCTGGCCGGCCCTGCCCCTGATTGGGGTGGGTAGGGCCAGCCAGGGGTGGGGCTGTTGGTGGTTGGCCAGCAAGCCCCACCCCCTTGTTGAACTCGAAAGGACAATTTGAATATTACTCTTTTATTATATAGGATATTTCTATTTCTCTCTCCCTCTCCCTTCCTTTCAGAAATCAATAAAAATACATATATTTTAAAAACAAACAAAAAATTGACATGCTGCTTATAGCAGATGCCCTTGTGGGGAAACTAAATCTTTCTTTTTTAGTTTGTGAGTTTATTTAGCTTCCTTCCTTGGGGAGGGTAGAGGACAATGCCCAAAGATGGCGTGGATGACAGTACTTCTCTCAGGGCATGTCCGGGCTGGTGCTGCGTTTGGTGGGAGAGGGAAGAGCAGCCCACGGAGGTGGTGGTGCTGTGGGGCCGGGAGGGCACTGTCTGTATCTCGGGACCTGGCATGGTGCTCTTCTCCTTTTGAAAGCTCCTGTGAATAAAGTCCTAAGGCACACAAACACCCAGTGTGCCTTTCCATAGACAGAATTTGGCAGATAGTCCAGAGGCGTAACAAACACCACCTCCATTTCATCACGTCAGATACAGTCACTGTGTACAACTCTCAGACCTCAGCAGTGAACTCATGTCCACACAGGCCTCTTGACGGACTACCCGGAGGTCATACCCATTCGTGTCTCTGCTGCCATTTCCCATTTTGGAGGCTCAGAGCCAAATACTCTTTTCACAAAGACACCGAGCACCGAGCACCGAGGTCTGGCCCATGAAGTATGAGTGACAATTTTCTGGGTTGGGTGGAGGGGACATCTGAGAGAGCTTTTATGTGGCCTGGGGCAGCCCACCCCTTTCCCTTCATCTCCGGTGACATGTGATGTGAATTCTGCGGCCGGAGCTTCAGAGGCAATCTTGCAGCCAGGAAAAGGAAAAAGAATTATACAAACACTCGTTCTGATGTTTTGAGACGTAGAACCACTATGCTAGCAACTATTGTACTTCCTTGCAGGTTAGTTGTAAGGAAAATGAACCCATGTGTTTGAAGTTGCTGTTCATGTTAACTCTGAGACTCATAGCTGAAGGCCACATTTCTATGGTACCACATTTCTATGGTACCACGACACATTTCTATGGTACCAAGGCCACATTTCTATGGTACAGTACCACGACATGTCCATGGAGAGCCAGCAGCATGTGCCTCCGAGGCAACACTTCTACACTGCCAGGGGTGAAAGCTCTGAAAATGGAGCCTGCCCAACGAGAATGACAAATATTTAGTCAAAACTCTTTCTGTGCACTGAATTCTAAAAGGTGAGAGAAGATACTTTCCTAAAGAAGCCTTCGGACCACCGTAAAATCATTAAAAACCAACAACATTGAGGTGAATATTACTCATTGACTGCATTTCAAAACCACACTCTCCTTAAAGAGAGTCACCCCCCCCCCAGCAAAACCACCACAGCTGTTTCTGCCCTTTAGATCTATTTGTTCATATTTTTATAAAATTGCCACCATGATACCATTTATTTAATTTTCTTTTCACTAAGCAGTTTGGCATTACACTGTATTTTGCTATCACTATGTTTTTGAAAATGTGCCTTTTTTGTTGTTGCCTACAAAAGGCATTTACAAAAATTTAAGAATAGTTGGTATATAATCTTATATTGGTTATATTGGTTTTAGCGATTAGACATTTTTATACCTTACAAAGTGATCATCCATTAATTATAGTATTTATCTGTCACCATGCCAACTTATCATAATATTATTGACTATATTCCCTTCCCCTTTTCACCCATCCTCAACCCCCTCCCTTCTGCTTACCATCCCTTTGGTCTGTTTCTATGAGTGTTTTTGTTGTTGTTGTTGTTTTTTCACTTTAAGATTCCACACATAGCCCTAGCCAGTTTGGCTCTGTGGTTAAAGCATGAGTCTGCAGTCTGAAGGGTCCCAGGTTCAATTCTGGTCAAGGGCATGTACTTTGGTTGCAGGCTCCTCCTCTGCCTGGGCCCTGGTCAGAACTCATGCGTGAGGCAGCCAATCAGTGTGCTTCTCTCACATTGATATTTCTCTCTGTCCCTCTTTCTTCCACGCTTCTTCTGGCACCCCCATAATTTGGATGTTGGTACACTTGAAGTTGTCCCAGAGGGCTCCTTCCACTATCTTCATATTTTTGGATTCTTTATTCTTTTCCAGTTGGGTGTTTTTTGCTTCTTTGTATTTCAAATCTTTGACTTGATTCTTACGATCCTCTAGTCTGCTGTTGGATCTCTATATATTATTCTTTATTTCAGTCAGTGTATGCTTAATTTCTAGTTGGTCCTTTTTCTTTTTTTTTTTTTTAAAAAAAAAATATATATTTTATTATTTTTTTTTATTGATTTTTTATAGAGAGGAAGGGAGAGAGATAGAGAGCTAGAAACTTCGATGAGAGAGAAACATTGACCAGCAGCCTCCTGCCCACCCCCCACCGGGGATGTGCCCTCAACCAATGTACATGCCCCTGACCAGAATCGAACCCGGGAGCCTTCAGTCCCTAGACCAATGCTCTACCACTGAGCCAAACCGGTTTCGGCTAGTTGGTCCTTTTTCATATCCTTGAACATCTCACTAAATTTCTCAGAGGTTTCTAGAAGATTCTTGAGTAAACTTATAATCATGGTTTTGAACTCTATATCCAGTCTTTCATCCAATTTTTTCATTTGTGACTTGTTTCATTATCTGTTTATTTTTGGCTGCTTCCCTGTGTTTGTTTCTATGTACTGAGTAGCTGCTAAGTCTCCTTGAATTGATAGAGTGGCCTTGTGGTAGGTGTCCTATAGGGACCAGTGGCTCAGACTTCCCAGTCATGTGAGGTGGACACTCATGGTGCACCCCTTTGTGGGCTGTATGCACAGTTTTATTGTAGTTAATCCTTGATTGCTGTTAGTATTACTGGGAGGAATTGACCTCTAGGACAATTGGCTTTGATGACCAGCTGTGTCTACACTGGAAGATCTGTTGTGCAGGAGACACCCGTATGGGGCAGGACTTGCTTCAGTGGGACTTTGGTGCTCACTGAGTCTGTCCCTTGAGTATCTCTCTTATGGATGTGAAGAGTTGTAATCTGAATGGTCTCACATTGACCACTGGGTACACTGGCTTTTGGATCTCCAAGGTGGTGCAAGGTCAGCCACTGTCTAGGGTCGCCCAGCAGGAGCTACAGAGACATCTGTAGATTCCTTCTCTTTGTATTGGGTTTAGAAGTGCCCAGATGAGGTCCAGCTATGAAGCAAGGCTGGCTGCTGCTGCTGGGCCTTGGGCCTTCTTTTAGAAGCTCTGGGGCTCTCTGACCCAGCTGCAGTTTGACAGGTTTTAGACAGAGAAAGGACAGGCCATTCATATGCAAAAGCTGATGTGCACAGCTTGGGTGGGGTTGTAAATTGGGTGGGTTGGGTCTCTGGGAGTCACTGGGACAGAGCAATGGCTGTCAGTCAGCCCTGCACCAGAGAGGTCCCTGCGTCTCCACGTCCAGCACCCAACAATGATCACTGTGAGCACCTCTGAGAAAGCCGCCCTCATGTTCCCAATGCCAGACGGTCCAGTTTCTCCCCGTATGTGTCTGGGTCCCCCAGAGTCTCGCCCAGAACTGGAGTTCAGAGCAAGCAGTAGCTTGTATCTCCCTCCCAATGAAAAGAGCAGCACATCCAGGTGCCAGCACTTTCTGTGCCGTGCACCTCTGACCAGCCTCACTGTGCTTTCTTCACCTCTCTAGTTGTGGAACTTCCACTCAACCAGCTTTTCCGTAGTTCTGGGTGGTAGTAGTTCTGCCTTTTAGTTGTAAATATGCAAATTGATCATCATTCCAATACACAAGATGGCTGCCCCCATGTGGACACAAGATGGCCACCACAAGATGGTCAGCAAGGGGAGGGCAGTTGGAAGGGACTAGGCCTGCAAGAGAGGGCAGTTGGGGGCAATCAAGCCTGCAGGGGAGGGCAGTTAGGGGTGACCAGGCTTGCAAGGGAGGGCATTTAGGGGCAATCAGGCTGGCAGGAGAGCAGTTAGGCATCAAACAGGCTGGCAGGGGAGCAGTTAGGCATCAATCAGGCTAGCAGGGGAGTGGTTAGGGGGTGATTTGGCTGGCAGGCAGAAGCGGTTAGGGGCAATCAGGAAGGTAGGCAGGTGAGCATTCGGGAGCCAGCAGTTCTGGATTGTTAGAGGGATGTCCAACTGCCCATTTAGGCCCGATCCTGGTAGGATTGGGCCTAAAAGGACAGTTGGACATTCCTTGAGGGATCCCAGATTGGAGAGGGTGCATAAATTTTATGCACCGAGCCTCTAGTATTTTAATAACTATGTATGGTGTTAGGTAGGGACTGGAAATAACAGGGGAACACTTTGTAAAAGATATGGTGTTTTATCACTATGATGTACACCTGAAAACAATCTCTCTATATAAAACCCTAGTACAGTGGTGCCTCACACAACGAACTTAATTCGTTCCAGGAGCAAGTTTGTTATGCGAAAAGTTCGTTATGTGAAACGCGTTTTCCCATAACAATACATGTTAAAAAAAATAATTCGTTCTGTAGCATAAAATATGCTAAGATAACATAAAAAAAGATAATTTTTTTGTTATTATTTTTATTTAGATACATCTAAAAACATAATTTTTTTTTTAAAAAAAACACACATTTTTTTAATTTTAAGACAGACTAAGTAGAGTCTACCGAATCTTGCACATCTTCATCCATTTTCTGCTTTTTGGCCGATGGTTTCATGAAAAACCTGTCCAAAGTAGTTTGTTTTTCTCTTTTCTCCAACATCTGCTGGAAATAACGGACAAGAGTATCGGAGTAAAGATCGTTGATCCTGTTTGCTTCAGCTGAATCCGGATAGTGGGCATTGGTAAACTCCTGAACTGCTTTCCATTTGACCAGGATGTTCTTGATGTCAGCAGTTGGGATTGGTTGATTGTTTGATTGTTGCTCCTCATTATCAGATGACGCTTCCCTTTGAGCATTGTCCTGTTGCTGGACCAGAAGTGCTTGGAGCTCTTCAGTTGTCAGCTCTTCTTCGTGTTCCTCAATAAGCTCCTCTACATCCTCTTCCTCTACCTCTAATTCCAACCTTTGGGCCACTGTGATGATGTCCTTCACCACTTCTGTGTCATCAACTACTGCTTCTTCCTGGGTCCACGAAGGCACAAGCTCGGGCGAAGCAGTCGTGGAAGCTCGGGCAAAGCAGTCATGGAAGCTCGGGCGACTTCGTTGTGTGAAACGAAGTTCGTTGTATGAATCATGAAATGAAGTTCGTTGTGTGCAGCGTTCACTGTGTGAGGCGTTCTTTATGCGAGGCACCACTGTATGCAAATAGACTGAACAGCAGAACAACTGAACCACCAGTCACTATGATGTGTGCTGACCACCAGGGGGCGCGCATGGAACATGGTGGGTGTTGGTAGCAGGTGGCAGAGCACCGAACATGGCAGGCATCGGCTGAGGTGGGATGGTGGAGCAGGTGAGTGGGGGCACCAACCAAGGCGGGTCGCCGGCCGCTGTCATTGGGGTGAGCCTCTAGTGGTCACTGAAAATTCTTTGCTCCCATACACTGTGGTCCCACCAGGCCTTCATACCTGCTGCTGGCGCCAGCCCCACTTGCACTTGCACCGTTGTCGGTGCCCAGCGTGGGTCCCAATCACTTGGCACTGTCAGCGTGTGTGAGTGGTGGCTGCTGCCCCGATCGCCCCTTAGGAGCAGGGAGAGGTGAAGAAGCCCTCAGGGTCAGTGGGAGGGGGAGAAGCCCTCAGGGTTAGGGGGAGGTGGAGAAGCCCTCAGGGGCAATCGGGGCCAGTAGCCAACACTCCAACCCACTGATGGCGCCAGCCCCACTGGCACCTGCTGCTGGTGCTGGCCCCAATCAGTCTGCACTGTCGGCAGATGAGCGGGGTCGGTGCTGTTAGTGCACGGGAGTGGCAGCAGTGGGGGTGGGGCTGTCGGCAGCAGTGGACCAGGGGCCTTAGTGGGAGGGGCTGGCCGGGGGTGTGGAGGATGGGCCGAGATATGGCCCTTTGCCCACCGTAGACTCATGGCCCACAGTACCTTTCAAGGTACACAAATTCATACACTGGGCCTCTAGTACAAAATAATACTAAAAGTAATCTATAATTGAAAAATGTAAAAATAAAAAAATAAGTAATACAAATCATATGGTATTTAAAAGGCAAAAAATGAAACAAAACAAAACCCTAATGCTCTTTTGGTCTAAACCTGGATTATCTGGGTACTATCACATTTAAAAACCTTTGTTAATTTTTAATAGGTGAGTGAGCTCCTATCCTATATAATAAAAGGCTAAAATGCAGATAGACCAAACGGCAGAACAACCGAACACCTGGTTGCTATGATGTGCACTGACCACCAGGAGGTGTGCACAGAACATGGCTGGTATTGGCAGCAGGCAGCAGAGTGTGGAACATGGCAGGTGTCAGGATGGCGGGATGGCAGAGCAGGTGAGTGGGGGTGCCAGACCAAGACGGGTCACTGTCATTGGGGCAAGCCTCTGGTGGTTACTGAAAATTCTTTGCTCCACGTGCCGGAGTCCCACCCAACACTTACACCGGTGCTGGTACCCGGTGCTGACCCTGATCCTAGGTGCTGTCAGTGGGTGTGAGCAGCAGCTGCTGGCACCTGCCCCAATCACTCTGTTCCATCAGCAGGGCTGCTGGCAGACAGGGGATGGGGGGGTAGGGGGAGACTGTGGCAGGAGGGGCCTAGCCAAGACCTGCCCCAGTGCCCACCGCAGCCTCCCTGCCCACAGTTCCTGTGAAGGTGCACGAATTCATGCACTGGGTCCCTAGTATCATATACTTTGCAACTGCAAATTTGTTCTTTTTCTGACTTGTCTTCTGAACCATTGTTTTGCAATCACCAAGTTGCTGTCTATTTGCCAAAGTAAACCAGTAACAAAAGAGGAGGAGAGAACCCCACTTGCATCCAAGTCCTAGATCCAATTTGTCCTAGCGGATGAGAAAAGTGCTGGACCCATAATCCATTCTTCGTCTGAGCAGCTCAGCTTTAATCATCGCACAGACTCACAGGTCTGTCGTGGGGTGTGAATAATCGCTCGCTGCTCCCCAGTCCCGGCTCCCACTCTCGCCAGGAACACACACGCCTTGGTTGGCGCAGAGAAACAGAGCCTCATTGACAGGCAGGAAGAGTGTGGGCCCAAGACTCTGTCCAAAGCTCCTTGCCCTTCCAGGAGCAGCCGCCAGCAGAGCGGTCTGGAGGGAGAGCGGTGGCTAACAGAGTTTGCTCCGGGTGACTGGCCATGAAAAGCCCGGATTTACTTAACTTTGGGTCCAGTAACCTTGACTGGCGCCCAGCACTGCGTGTTTGTTTGATCTCTTTCCACGGAGGCTTTTTAACAGCTTCTCTGAGGTATTTCACGCAGCACAAGACTCACCCATTTGAAGTTGCCCAATTCGGTGGTCACTCAGCCTACCACGGAGTGGTGCAAACATCCCACAATCCGATTGTGGAACACACTCACCACCCTGAAAGGAAACCCCGCAGCCAGGAGCAGTCGCTCCCCTTCTCCCCTACGAATCCAGCCCCAGGCACCCACTAATCTACTTTCCCCCTCTTCAAAGGCCTTTGTAACAAAATAATCCCTAGACTTTACTTTGATTTACTTCTTGGCTGTACAAGACTGGACATTCACAATAGCTTGATGCACTCCCCCCCCCCCCGCACTCCCCCCACCCCTCACACACACACACAAAAGACCAGCAAAGACAGAGCTGTCAGGTTCCACTCCCAGAGGCAGCCACAGTCCCAGCTGTCCCTGCCCCCACCTGGCCCCCAGCGGCTTCGCTCTGGTCTCCTGCGGAGGCTCTCCTGACCTTTGCCAGTAACTCAGCACACTTCTCCCACTGGAGGAGCAACGGACTATGAACTTGGGCGAAGTGTGCCCGACTGGAAACGACTGAGGAGGACATGGCCCTGCTTGGGGGGGGGTGGGGGGGGAGGCACAGCAGGCTCTTTCTAAACACCCTCAGAGGTGAGACACAGGACAGATCAGGCTCAAACACTGTGGGGGGGGGGGGGGCACAGGAAGGAAGCTGCTCTGTGGCTGCTACACTCAATCCACAGAAACCCCTTCTCGGGAGCAGGGAGCAGCGGTGCAGCGACGCCCAGGCTGTGCGACAGCAGCCGGCCCATCACAGCTGCCCAGGGAGCAGCGCAGGGGGGGGGGGGGGCAGCGCACCTGGGGCAGCGGCAGGTGCTTTGGGCAGCGTGGTCATCTCTCCCACTGGCGTCTGGACGAGATGGTGCGGACAATGCCTGGACTCATACGGAAGTGAGGAAAAGGCCTATTATCTACGCATCCTCAGATTTTTAATGGGATTCAGGCCGATTCCCTTGGAGACCACAGATTGCTGATCAGCAAACGGGCAGGACCTGGACAGATCCTCTGTCTGGTGCCTGGCCGCCTGCTGTCCGCAGGGCTCCCTCTGCACCAGCCCAGCTTTGGAGACGCTTCGGGACCAAGGCCGGGGAAGGCAGGCGTGGGTGGAGAAGGGGGACCTGGAGGGGTTGCACCATTTTGGAAGGAAGGCAGGAGGGAGGGGTTTCCAAGCGGGGAGCGGGCTGGGGAAGCAGCACAGGCACTTCCCTCCTCCCTCCTGCCCGTCCCAGCCCCCTGGCCCTGCGCTGTGCTGGCACTGGGCTGCGCAGTGAACAGTTTAGACCATTGAGGAAGGAAGGACGTCCGGCTGCTGTTTGGTCCTTGCGAGCAAAGGCTTTCCGTCATGTAACTTCATCACCACCCCAACCCCACAAAGGCAGGGCAGTCCTGACTGCGCACGTGAGGAAATGGGAACTTAGGTGGATGGGGCACTCGCCCAAGCCCCAGAGTCCCTGGTGCTGGAGCGGAGATGGGCGACGGGAGATGTGAACTCCCACCGGTGGCCGGTGGCCGTGTCCTTACCCCACTCACCCACCCAGCCAGCATGGGGGGAGCTTGCATTTTCTTTCTTAGGCTGGCACTTTCCGCAGCAGGCATGTTTAATGAAGGTGTGTGCACTGTGTTGGATAACACTGAAGGGCCTAAGTCTAGTGTAGACATGCCTTCCACATGCACAGGAAACCAAAGGCAGCCTGTGGCCGGCAGGGTGGCGATTCTTGGCTATTGGGGTGGCCTGAACCTGCCCCCCTGCCCAGGCGTGCCTGTGCCCTGACCAGATCTGCCTCCCTCTTCCCTCTGAGGACTCTCCGGCCCCGGCCCTCCTGCATGATCCGGGTGAGTGCAGGGGAATCTGTCCTGACGTGAGCCAACTGGTACCCCCAGGAAGGACATCGCTACCTTCCCTGCAGCAAAAGCGCCCTCTTTCAGCAGCCTGCAGCCGGCAGGCTGCCTCCGGTCCTCCGATGCGTGTGTGTGAGCTACGTTAGCCCTGGCAGCGGACTGCGGAGGACACAGGCATGCCCACGTGGAGGGTGTGGTGCCCGAGCCCTGGGTGCACTCCCCAGGAATGAGCGTCTGGCTTCCTGGTCTACAACTGTGCTGTTTATGAGGTGCTTCCCGTGCCGATGGCACCGCAGAGCCCACCGTGCAACGATGCTTCTGTGTGTCCTGGGGGGGGGGGGTACTTGTGATACCAGAAACACATTTCTTACAGTGAAACGGGGTCACCCAGCTCCTCACTCCACAGCCAAGGCAGGAAGCACGGCCCAGCTAAGCAGAGGGTGGGAGGGAGTGGAGTCAGGATGAGGAGCAGGGAGGCCCGGTGTGGCTGTGAGGACGCCGGTGGGGCCTGCTGGGCGGTGGGCTGGGCAAGCTGGTGACTGCACCGCGGGCCTGAGGGGTGGGGGGTGGGGAGGCAGGAGTGGGCTGGTGTTTCATAGCCTCAACCTCAGCCACACCGCAGCCAGGCCAGGCTTCTCTCTCTAACGGACACACGGTCTGCCTGGCCCAGCTCTCTGCTCCTCAGAGCAGCCCTTTCCTTTCTTCTGGAGGCCCCGCCCGAGGGTGCACTGACTGTAACCCCCTGCGGGCTTCTCCTGGCTGCTCTGGTCACGTTAACATTCCTCTGTGCCGTCCATCCCCCCCCCCCCCTTTTTTTCCCCTTGATTTCAGAGAGGGAGAGGAAGAGAGAGCCAGAAACATCAATGGTGAGAGAGAATCATGGATCGGCTGCCTTCTGCACGCCCCCTACTGGGGATCAAGCCTGCAACCCAGGCCTGTGCCCTGACGGGAACTGAACCTGGGACCCTTGGGTCCATAGGCTGACGCTTTACCCACTGGGCCACACCGGCCAGGGCTGAAGCCCTCCTTTTTCAAACGACAAACAAGCTCCCTGGACCCGGCCACCTGCCTCCCCCCGTCCTCAGCCCGGGGCCAGCCCGGCTGCGTCCTGCGGGGCTCCCTGCGGCTGGGCCTGCGCCCGAACGCTCCGGCAGGCTCTCCTCTGCCCATTCTCCATCATCCTGAGACTGGCTCACAGCTGGCTCCTGAACCTGCCCACCCCAGCGAGGCGTGTCCGTCTTCTGGCTGAGACCCCTCAGGCATCTCCCCCCATTTAAATTATTTAAATTGCCACGTTGTGCGGAAGCCCTTTACACGGTGCCCCCTTCCCTGTGACTGAACCTGCCGCGACGGCCACGCCGCTCCCTTTACACCAGCACCCCACAGCTCCCCGCTGGGACCCCACGAAGGCGCGTCCAAGCCGAGTGAGGGAGCGCCCCACACGCTGGTAGGGTGCCCCCCTGGGGTGCTGTGGTGAGGTCACAGCTGAGGCCTCCCAGCCTTCCCCAGGGCCACTCAATAGCCATGCTGGTCCGGGTGGGTCGCCAAAGCGGGGGCCTTTGAGGACCCCTCGCCTTTGAGGGTCAGCCCCACTCAGACCCCTCAGCGGGGGCTGCAGCCTCTGCTGTACTAGCATCACCGCGCCCGCTCGCCCCGCTCGCCCTGCCCCCTCCTTCCTCAGTGACCCCGCCCACTGCCCACTCCCTCCTCAGTGACCCCGCCCACCGCTCACTCCCTCCCCAGTGACTCCCCACTCCCTCCTCAGTGACCCCGCCCACTGCTCATTCCCTCCCCAGTGACCCCGCCCACTGCCCACTCCCTCCCCAGTGACTCCCCACTCCCTCCTCAGTGACCCCGCCTACCGCCCTCTCCCTCCTCAGTGACCCCGCCCACCGCCCACTCCCTCCTCAGTGACCCCGCCCACCGCCCACTCCCTCCTCAGTGACCCCGCCCACCGCCCACTCCCTCCTCAGTGACCCCGCCCACCGCCCACTCCCTCCTCAGTGACCCCGCCCACCACCCACTCCCTCCTCAGTGACCCCGCCCACCACCCACTCCCTCCCTCCTCAGTGACCCCGCCCACCACCCACTCCCTCCTCAGTGACCCCGCCCACCACCCACTCCCTCCTTAGTGACCCCGCCCACCACCCACTCCCTCCTCAGTGACCCCGCCCACCGCTCACTCCCTCCTCAGTGACCCCGCCCACTGCCCACTCCCTCCTTAGTGACCCCTCCCCTCCCACTCCCTCCCCAGTGACCCCGCCCACTCCCTCCTCAGTGACTCCGCCTCCCCCCGCCCACTCCCTCCTCAGTGACCCCGCCCACCGCTCACTCCCTCTCCAGTGACTCTGCCCACTCCCTCCCCAGTGACCTTACATCCACATCTCCATCCCATCACAGGCCTCTCCAGGGAGAGCACCCCCTAACACAAGCACCCCCCAGCTCCTCCTGACTGCATCCCCTGAAGCACGTGATCTTTCCTGAGGGTTCTTGGTGCTCCCAACGGGATAAAGCTCCTCTCAGGCCTCATTTCTTCCGAAACATTGCACTTTGCCGTTCCCTCCCCTCATTTCCTTTCTTTACACAGACTCAGCCTTAGAGATGTGGTGCACAGAGCTGCTAGTGCTGCTGAGTCTTCCGAGGGAAGCCCGGCATGCCCCCTGCCATGGGCTCCGGAGCCGCTGAGCGGAGGGCCCGCTGGTCCGGGGTGGGGAGACCGTGGGTGGAGGGGACTCGCAGTGGCCACACACTTCCACTCACTCAGCCACCTCCTCTTCTTGGCTGAGACTCAGCCCTGACTCGGGGTTAGGCGGGGTGTGGGTGTGGGGCTTTTCTGAGGGTGTGATGTGCAAGTGTGTGCCAAAAGGGGCTGATGCCTCTGCAGGTGCGGCCCTTCCCGGGATGGAGAGGAAAGAAGCTGGCCATGGGCATTCCTGTGCAGCAGCCTCAGGAAGGCGCGGGGGAGCGGGATCCGGGGAGGAGACTCCGCTCAGGGGTGACCATCCCCACCCCAGGCTGTAAGGATGCGGCTGAAAACCAAGGTATGAGCTCAAGCTAATGGTTATTTGGTCAAAGGCTGTGATACCTTAATGCTGCGCTTTCTATTCTTTTTTCCTTTCTCCAGTTGAAGCAGATAGCCTTCGGAATTGGTGCGGCTTATTTTCAGCTGGTTCCTTCGGCTTTTCTCTGAGTTGAGTTGGGATTCACTTTCTGTTCTTGGCAGAATGGGTGGGAATATGACCCTGGCCGAGGCCCCTGCGCCGGGCTGCACCTCGGCCAGCTGTGCCAAGGCTTGCTGGTGCTGCTCCATGAGCCGCCCCAGCCGCGAGCCTGGGGCCTCCTCAGGGGAGCTGTCCGGGGAAGGATGGAAGTTCCTTATGGGGAAAAAGCACAGATCTATGAATAAGACCTGATACGCACATAGCACAACACTCTTTAGCAACCATTATTTTGATGTATTTTTTACTCCATAAATCACTTTAAAGACCTTTTCATACATTAATTTCTTAACTCAAAATACATACATATATATATATTTTAGGGGCCCGTCCGGTGCATGAAATCCATACACTCAGGTTGGGGGGGGGGGGTCCCTTACACAGTCCAGGAGCCCTTGAGGAATGTCCAGTTGGCTAGCGGGCCTAAGCTGTCAGTCAGACATCCTTAGCACTTCCATGGAGGTGGGAGAGGCTCCCACCACCACTGTTTTGCTTTCCAGCCATAAGCTCAGCTTCTGGCTGAGCTCCTGCATTGATGGTTTGACCCCTGGTGGTTAGTGCACATCATAGCAACTGGTCGTTCTGCCATTCAGTCAATTTGCATATTAGCCTTTTATTATATAGGATTATTATTGATTTCAGAGAGGAAGGGAGATGGAAGAAAGAAACATCAATGATGAGAGAGAATCATTGATCAGCTGCCTCCTGCATGGCCCCTACTGGGGATCAAGCCTGTAACCCGGGCATGTGCACTTGACCAGAATCGAACCTGGGACCGTTCAGTCCACAGGCTGATGCTCTATCCACTGAGCCAAACCAGCTAGGGCTATTTTTATCTTTAGATTAATCTAGCTTTTATTTATAACTTTCATTTATTGCACTTTAAAAATAAAAAAATAAAAACCACACCATTTTGGAAAGTGAAAGAATTTTCCACTCCAAAATACCTAATAATGCTGGATTAAATGAAACAAAAATCCTTTCACAAGTAGTTGAATTCGTATGAAAAGCAGGGAATCTTCAAAGACAAATCAAACAAAAACAAAACCCTAAAAGTAAAGCAGATTTTGCATAAACTGAAGCTATTAGGTCCAAAACGTCTCCTGAGTTTTAACGTTTGACACGAGCTGGATATGGGAGACCATGTGTGACGGGGAATCAGGTCGGAGATGCCTGTATGAAGCTGCAGCCCTCAAAGAGCTGCACCTCTACACAGAGGCGGCGTGCTGAGAAGCTCATTGGCCAGCCATGACAAACAGCAGGGCAAGCCTACCTGTCTCGGTCTAAGCTCTGAATTGGGGAAAAAAAATTTTCTGTGAATTTCCATGGGAAAATATTTAGGTTAAATTTTACTTTATATAATCATGGCAACTTAACACAAAGAAATTAACATAAAAATGATCCTGGAATCAGGGTGCCTCTGTAGAAATGGGGGAAACAAAATAAAAAGGTTCTCTGGAGGAATACAATGTCACCCCAGGCTGCCTAGCAGTCTACAGACAAGATGGCTGAGCATAAGCTGGCAATCCCAAATCCTAGGATAGATGAGGACATACTCTACCAAGTATGAGAGTTAGCAGACAAATATGCACACACACAAAGCAGTAGAATATTTCTAAGAACTTCAGATAATAGAATGTTAGATAACATTCATAAAGTAAGCATGTTTAAAATCATTACAGATATGAAAGAAGAAATCAAAACTCTGAGAAATATATTTGGAAAAAAAGAACAGGAAGGTTCTAATCAGAACCACATAAAGATTCTCGACAGAAAAATACCCTCATTAAAATGTATAACTCAATGGGTATATTCTCCCAGCTGAGGAGAGCTACTGCACTGCAAAACTCATCAGAGGAAACTTCTCAGAAAGAAGCACAGAGAGATAACAGCTGAAAAATAAAGAGTTAAAAAAGATACACAGTCTAGAATAAAAGAATCTAATATACATGTGTTTGGTGTTTCCAGAGGAAAAATAAAGCAAATATGGAAGACATAATATTCAAAGGGAAAACTGGTGGTAATTTTTCAAAATTTATGAAAGAGATGAATCCTCATATTTAGGGATCATAGAAGAATAACAATTAGGATTTAAAGTTTCATACCTAGATAATTCACTGTGAAACTTCAGAATACTAAAAGCAAAGGAGAGACCTTAAAAACAACAAGAGGAAAACAAACAGATTCTAAACAAAATGAATAATTATATTGATAAAAGACTTTTAAAAGAACACAAACTAGGCGATAGAAAAATAATGTTTTTGAAGAGGTTAATTCTCTATTCAGGTTAAACCAGTGTTTCCCAACCTTCTCTCATGATGAGAATCACCTGGTGGAGTTGTTAAAACACAGATTCCCGGATCCCAACTAAGAAGTGCTAAACTAGAATTTTTGGGAACATATAGGTAAAATTGCATACCTAACTTAGTGCTCTGTATATAAAATCTGTCTTAGAGCACTAGTTAAGTATACAATTTTACCTATATGTTCCCAAAAATTCTAGTTGAGCACTTCTTAGTTGGGATCCAGGAATCTGTGTTTTAACAACTCCACCAGGTGATTCTCATCATGAGAGAAGGTTGGGAAACATTGGGTAAAACTATACTTTCAGATGAAGGATAAAGTGACTGCAGGTAAGTTTACCAGCGCTGGAGGCTGATTCCAGCAGGTCATAAAGACAATCAATGTAAGTAGTCAAAGTTCAAATCTGCCTACAAACAATAGAACAAAGTGAAACAAAAAGTACATATAACTTGAATAGTTTTACAAAAAATTCTATGAAATCTTTAAGTAATGGAGGTATCCCGAAGAATGCAAAATAGGGGCATACTCCCCAACTCCTTTTATAAGGCTGGTATATCTTCATAATCCAGGGGAGATGGGGCCAGTGGCAGATAGGGAAATTCTAAGCCTGGGTCTTTTGTCTTTCTCTCCTTCTTCCCTCCCTCCAACCTCTGGCTTAACTAGAGTGGAGGAGACAGGGAAAAAGAAAAAATACATCAAAAGTGGACTATTTTAGGCAGAAATTGGAGCCAAGGATGGTGTTAGGTAAATTTTTCCTTTCCTCTGACCATGCCATGACCCTTCCACCCCCCACCACTTCCCATCCTTCGGTTCATGTCTTTCTCCTCTAGAAATCCACTTTCGAAAACAGCATTCTTACCATAATATTTCCAAGTTCTTATATCCAGCCTCTGGGTAAGTAGGTTTGGGTTGCTTCTTATTTTCAGTTGCTCTGCTAACATTTACTTTAGAAGCAGACTGAGAGCCTTTGTGACGCAGGGGCACTTGTCTCTTAGTGAGTCCATTAGGGTAGTTCAAGTCCATATGGGCAAGAGTGTTCATGTGTAGCTGCTGGTATAAAATTCTGTCCTCTTCTTGATCTTTGCGTCCTCTTTTTTTGTTAAAATTCATCACCGAGTGGTAGCCAGGAGCATTTTTGTATAATAACACCTTGTCAAAAGTCTGCTGCGGTGGAGTGAATCTGTGGGAGGCTTCATGGGGACCCTGGCCCCTAGGAGCCCCTGAGTGTTGCAAGTCACCGCGGGGGGCAAGCGTGACTGCAGCTGCCTCGTGCCTTCTGGACGCCTCCCCAGGCTTGTTCTGAGATTGTCGTCTGGGAGTGTTTTTCGGGTTCCCCTGACTGAAAACCAGCTCCTCCGTCACCGAAGACTTCCGGCCGTGCCTGTGCTTCTGCTGTGTGCGGGCCCTGTGCCCGGCGGCTCTTCTGGAAGGCTGCTGGCCACGGGCGGCTTCAGGGGGTGGCCCTCCGGGTTCCTGACTTGATGTCGCACTTTCATAGTGAGACCAGTGTTCCTGGTAATGCCAAAAAGATAGTTCTGGTTAATGTGAAGTTAAAAGATCGGCCCTCCATCAGCAGATGATTGGATCCAAAAACTATGGTACATCTACACAATGGAATACTATGCTGCCATAAAAAAGAAATTCTCATCATTTGCAGCAACCTGGATAGAATTGGAGAACATCATGCTGAGTGAAATAAGCCAGTCAATGAAAGAGAAACACCACATGACCTCACTCATATATGGATAATAAAGAACATTATAAACTGAAGAACCAAAAGATAGATATAGAGACAGTAAAGCAACAAGCAGTCAAATTACAGCAGGTAGGGTAGGGAGATCTGAGGGAGATAATAGATCAACCGAAGGACTTGTATACATGCATATAAGTACAACTAATGGACACAAAACTCTGGGGAGGGAGGGCATGTTTGGGGGGGAGCAATGGTATATGTACAAAGATAATAATTTAATTAAAAATTTAAAAATAAAAAAATAATAAATAAATAAATAAAAGATGGGCCCTCTTCACACATTTAAATGACTGTTTCATTGGGAGCTGAGACTCGCAGGGAGGTGACCGTGGCGTTGACAGGGGACAGACTACAGAGCTTCTTTCCTGTCTCCGGCCATGAGAGGAGATGGCCGGCGACTCCTCCTGGGATTTTAGAGTCTACATTTTTTAGAGAAACAGAGAGTTTAGAATGGACTTTCTACCAAGGATAAGACTTTGACTTAAAATCTTATAAAATGAAATGTTACTAAGTTTGGGTGGGGAGAGAAGCTTTACTTCTAAAGAGCTGCATACAAAGAAAAAGCAAAATATTTAAGTTTGTTTATTTATTTATTTATTTATTTATTTATTTATTTATTGTTAATCCTCAACCGGGGATATTTTTCCAGGTGAGGATTAACAAATTTTCGAGCGGGTGGACAGGAATGGGAGACACAGAGAAAAACATCATTGTGAGAGAGACAAATCCAATGGTTGTCTCCCACATGAGTCCTGACGGGGCTGGGATTGAGCCTGCAGCCAAGGTACATGCGCTTGATCAGAATTCACCTCGGGACCCATTCAGTTCGCAGGCTGATGCTCCAGACCGGGTAGGGCAAGTTCACTTGAACGAATATGAATATTTTAAAAATATTAACCAGAAAGAACATGATTTGCTTTACCAACCAAGCACAAGTTTAGTATGAAATACACTTCACTTATCATATCTTTTACTCATGTAGTTCAGCAGCTAGAAATGACCTCTTCACCAAATGGAACAAATTGGATTTTGTAAGAGTCTGCACTCTGATAGGACGTCTGTGAGTCCACAAGGGCTGTTTTGCTTCTGTTCCTTAATGTAGCCTGTACGTAGGCAATCAAACGTCTGGGGGAAATATTTCAACTGCACAACAGTCTTCATGCTTTTCAAAGTCTTGTAACAACAAAATGTACTCCTGATATAATAGGTACACTACATACTAAGTCATTTAGAAATATTTTTCAAGGAATAAAGCACTCATTACTTTGTGAAAAATTCGCTGAGCTAAGAAGCCATTGCAAAGAATGAATAACTGCTCACTGGAGACAGTCGGGTGGCCATATGCATCCGCATGGCATCTACCTGTGCCCATGCCTCCTTCCTGAGCACACGCGTGTGAAAGCTTGTGGTCTGAGTCCACAAAACATTCATCCAAATATGCATGTTTCCAGGATCATTTGAGAAAAAAGGCTTAGAGTAAGTAAGTCATGTTTTTGCTTAAATGGTTTACCCTGCTATGAAGAATGATCAAAGTATTGCAATGAATTCAACTTTTATTTCACTTTCCTGGTATAATTGCTAAGACTCTTTCTATACTGTATAATATTAGGTGGTATTCTATTTTGAATGAAATCTCATTATAATGATAAGGGGGAGACTAAAACATAGAAGAGAGTTTTACTTCTTACCAGATTTTTAAAGTAAGAATGGCTTATATTTTGAAGTTTAGAGTATGTTCTCTTCCGAATTGGAGATTTCTGGAGGATTGGCCAAATTCTGATTAGCTCCTCTAAACTTTAATTTTTTAATTTTTTTTTTTTTTAACCTGTGATGCTCCAAAAAAGGAAAGGTCCTTTTCTGTATTCCAGTTAAGACAGGCTGTGGCCCTGGCTGGGTAGTTCAGTTGGTTAGAGGGTTGTCCTGGTACACACAGAGAAAGGTTGTGGGTTCGAGGGCACACGCAAGAATCAACCAATGAATGCATCAATAAGTGGAATGACAAACTGATCTCTCTCCCCTCTCTCTCAAATAGATGATTTAAAAAGGAAAGACAAGTCCTTCCTCCCAGTCAGTGCCTTGAGCTGCGTGGGAATGTGGGCGAGAAGGCTCTGCAGGTGCCCGCGAGCACCCTTCTTTGCAGTGGATCTGGAAGAAACCCGTTGTTTAGTCTCACAGGTGTGTGCATGAAGCATGTGGCTCTTTTCATGGCTGGCATCACTGTCCGTGACAGGCAAGAAGACCGTGTGCTGGGATCTATAAACATGTACTGATGCTGATAAGGTCGTTCTTTGTCATATCTTTTCAGACTTTTAACTGCTAGAAAAATAAGTGACCAGAAACTATTTTTGCTGCCATCCAACTATACTTCCTTTAGCTCTCTTTCCTCATTTCCACACACACAAAAAAATAAATAAAATAAAATAAAATAAATAAATAAATAAATCTATTAGGAATGTTTTTTCCTGGGTACAGACATGAAATCTCGGTGACAGCAGTGTTCCTCCCAGGGTGCACTGTCAACAGGTCAAGGACTCATCGTTTCACGGAACTTCGTCTCAAGTGTTAAATGTGCTATTCACATAAATGTAAGTGCCCAGAGGTGGCATTTTAGTCCCCAGGAAGGATGACACTTATGGGCTTGATGTGATTTCTCTTACTTTCCCTGTAGCCTACTTGAGATCTGTGGTTTACCCAGGACTTATTAACCTACAATGGAGGCATCAGGTGTCACACGTTAGGTGGTAAGACCTGAGTTCCCTGAAGTTAATACACGAAGCCATTCTCAGGCCATTTAATCTCCGTCAGCACTGAAATCCTCATTTCATCTGCTCTTGCTGGGGTTCTTTTGTTGCCCGCAAGCACAGCCAGCCCATGCTGCATGCACTCAGAGCAACTGCTTAATGGCTGGAGGCTTTCCTGGCGCACACAGAGCGGGGTCCTTCGGCTGCACTGTCAGCGCCCGGGCATCCTGGTGCCTAATGCCAGGATGATGATTTCTTGGTGAGACCCGACCTTAGTTAATGTCTGTTCCCACTGGGCCATCTGAGAGAAGTTCCCCCAGCCCTGTGAAAGGCGGACTAGATGTTTCATCTTTCGTGGCTTTGCTGTTTGCGTGGCACAAGCAGAGCGGAGAATATATGCTCTGATCTCAACCAGGAAGTTCATCATTCAGAACAGGCTGCAATCTAGCTGAGGGGAAGGCCTACAAGTAAGGGTATAAAAAAAAAGTTACACGAGGCGGGTAAAAGCAGTAGGAACATGGAACAGGCTGGCCCCACAACCACATATGGTGATTGAAAAATCAGGAGGGGTGTCTTGGATGTGGAGGTCCCCACTGAGGAGCGAGGGGTCTTACCCCACACCAGATCCCCCAGCCCGGGCTCCAGCTCCAGGAAGGGAAGTCCCCATAACTTCTGGCTGTAAAATCAGTGGAGCCCAGCCGGTATGGCTCAGTGATTGAGCACCAACCTATGAAACAGGAGGTCATGGTTTGATTTCCAGTCCGGGCACATGTCCGGGTTTTGAGCTCGATCTCCATTGTTGGGCGTGCAGGAGGCAGCGGATCAATGATTTTCTCTCTCATCATTGATGTTTCTCTCTCTCGCTCCCTCTCCCTTCCTCTCTGAAATCAATTAAAAATATATTTTTTTTAAAAAATTGCTTAAAATTAATATATATAAAAAAAACAAACCAGTTTCAAGGTGGCAGTAGAGATTTTGGCTGAGTGAGGCAGAGGATGCTGGAGTCCCTCTTAAAGGGCCTGCACACGGCCTTATTCTGCCTCACTCCCTCTGAGCTCCGTGCTGGGGAAGCAGCTTGAAAGGCACCACAGACACCTGGAGGCGGCGTTCTCCCAGACAGAAGTGCTGGCAGAGGCTATTGTTTCTGTGCTTAGACTCCCCCAGCAGAACCAGCAGGCAGGGGCCATAAACTGAGTTTCCCTCAATGTCTCACACTGTTCACCTTGCCCTTGTGATTCCCTGATACCCCACCCCATGCCCCCTGCAGGCCCACCAAAACCACCTCCAGTGGCTTTTTCATACAAACAGCCTGGCTCGGCTCATGTGCGGACTTTCCTAAACCATCTCTAAGGTTCACGCACCCCAAACAAGCAGGTCCTGGCTTCTTGGTGGCCCCATGCATCTTGTTAAGTGGCCCCAGGTCCAGCACTAGCAGCAGCAAGCCTTCGCTCACAGCTTGGCTTGGCCTCTCCTGAGCACCTCCATGCCCAGCACAAGTAGCAGCCATCTGCACGTCACACTGTGGCTCATGCTGGGTGGCTTACCTTGTCCTGCACCTCCCAGGAGACCCCAGAGCCAATGTACCTGATGGACAGATTCAGACTGTCCACCAAAGCACTATACAACCACTTCCCAAGCAACACATTCAAGGGGAGGTGTCACCAGACATAGAACTCAACTGAAGCAAGTCCTCCTACATGGGGTGAGGCCTGCACAGCTGATCCTTAATTGTGGTCTCACCACGCCTCAAAACCAATAGGCCTGGAGGTAAACACCTCCTATTGGTGCGCCAACAGCAATCAACGCTCCAACAACAGGATGGTGCACACAGCTCACAGAGGGGTCATACCTGGCGTGCCCAGTCTGAGTGACTGGGGAGGCTGTGCCACTGGACTCCACAAGACACCTACTACATTAGGCCACTCTACCAAGACCAGGAGATACAGCACCTCTACCTAAAACCAAGAAACAGACACAGGAGGCAGCCAAAGCGAGGAGACAAAGAAACCTGTCCCAAACGAAAGAACAGAACAAAACTCCAGAAAAAGCACTAAACAAAATGGGAAGCCTTGAGTAGATGCGGAGTTCAAAACACTGGTTATAAGGATGCTCAGTGAACTTATAGAAAGAATAAATGAACTTAGTGAGAACTTCAACAAAGATAGAAAACATGGAAATGGAGACAGGAAATATAAAAAAGAATCAGTCAGAAAAAAAGAGTACAATAACTGAAATGAAGATTATATTACTCCATAGAGTAGATGGAGTAGAAGATGAAATCAGTGATTGGAAGATAAGGAAGCAGAAAACACCTAATCAGAACAGCATAAAGGAAAAAATAATCCAAAAAAACAAGGATAGTTTTAGAAGCCTTTGGGATAACTTTGAGCATCATGGGAGTGCTGAAAAGAAGAGAAGAGAAGAGAAGAGAAGAGAAGAGAAGAGAAGAGAAGAGAAGAGCAGAGCAGGGGAAGAGGAAGAGAAAGAAAGAGAAAGAAAAAGAGAAAGAGAAAGAAATTAAAAACATATTTGAAAAAATAATGATGGAAAACTTCTCACACCTGGTGAAGAAAAAGACACATATGCCCAGGAAGGGCAGAGTGTCCAAAACAAGATGAACCGTAAAAAGTCCACATCATAATTAAAATGCCAAGGGTTAAAGACAGTGAGAATCTTAAAAGCAGCAAGAAAACAGCAAAGGAGATCCCATAAAGACCCAGCTGATTTCTCAACAGAAACTCTGCAGGCCACAAGAGATTAACGAGAAATATTCAAAGTAATGTAAAGCAAGGATCTACTGTACACTCAAGAATACTGCACCCTGTAAAGCTATCATTTAGAATCAAAAGCCAGATAAAGAACTTCTGATACAAGAAAAAGCTAAAGAAGTTAATCACTACTAAGACAGTATTAAAAGAAATGTTAAATGGTTTTCTTTAAGAAGAAGAAGAAAAAAGATGAAAATCCTATCTAATAAAAGAGTAACATGCAAATTAACCATCACCCTGCTATACCCACAAGCCACGCCCACCATCCAATCAGGAGTGCGTATGCAAATTAACCAACCAAGATGGCTGCAGCCATAGAGCAAGCAGGAGGCTTGGGTTTCCACAGCAATGGAGGAAGCCAAGCTTTCTGCCTGCCTTGGTGGGCCCAGGCCTCTACTCAAGGCTTCAAAGTTTCAATTATAGAAGATAAATAAATCCCAACAAAAATGGAAGTAGCAATGGAACTGGAGAGAGCAGAAGGCTTGAGTTGCCCCTGGTGATGGAGGATGCCAAATTTCTGCAGCCCTGGCCTGCGTTGGCCTCAGCTCAAGGCTACAAAGTTTCAATTATAGAAGATAAATAAATACCAGATACCAGTGCCTCTACTTGGGTCACCAGGGGGTGTGGCTGGCCTGCAAACCACCACAGGCCCCTTGCCCAGGCTGCCCCACGCCCCAAGAGAACCCCCACCCTGATCTGGGACACCCTTCAGGGCAAACCAGCTGACCCCCACCCATCCACCAGGCCTCTATCCTATCTAATAAAAGAGTAATATGCAAATTGACCACCACTCCAACACACAAGATGGCTGCCCCCATGTGGACACAAGATGGCTGTCACAACATGGCCAGCAAGGAAAAATAGTTGGGAAGGACCTGGCCTGCAAGGGAGGGCAGTTTTGGGCAATCAGGCCAGCAGGGGAGGGCAGTTGGGGGCAATCAAGCCTGCAGGGGAGAGCAGTTAGGGGTGACCAGGCGGGCAGAGGAGGGAAGTTGAGTGTGATCAGGCCTGCAGAGGAGTGCAGTTAAGGGCAAACAGGCTGGCAGGGGAGCAGTTAGGCATCAATCAGGCTGTCATAGGAGTGGTTAGGGGGGTGATCAGGCTGGCAGGCAGAAGTGGTTAGGGGCAATCAGGAAGGCAGGCAGGTGAGCAGTTGGGAGCCAGCAGTCCTGGACTGTGAGAAGGATGTTCAAATGCCCATTTTGGCCCAACCAGGATTGGGCTTAAACAGGCAGTCAGACATCCCTCGAGGGGTCCCAGATTGGAGAGGGTGCAGGCTGAGCTGAGGGACACCCCTCCCCCTGTGCATAAATTTCATGGACCGGACCTCTAGTATGAATAATAAAATGGCAATAAATACATAGTTATCAACATTTACTTAAAATTCAAGTAGCTTAAATGCCCAATTAAAAGACATACAAGAATTGAATGGATAACAAAACAACACCCATACATATGTTGTCTATAAGAGATCCACTTCAGATTGAAAGACACACATAGAATGAAAATCAAGGGATGAAAGAAGATATTTCATGGAAATGGGAATGAAAAAATTTTTAAAAGCTGGGGAAGCAACATTTATATCAGAAAAGTAGACTTTAAAACAAGGTATTATAACAAAAGATAAAGAAAGTTCCAGCAAATCCACTTCTGGGTATGTATCTGAAAAACAAAACAAAACAACACAAAACAACCCAGAACACTAAATTAAAAAGACATTCATATGTTTATTTATAATAGTCAAGATATGGAAGCAACCTAAGTGTCCATCATAGATGAATGGGTAAAGAAGTTGTTCATTATATACAATGGACTATAATTCATCCATAAAAAATAATATCTCGCTATCTGCATGGATAGACTAGAGGGCATTGTGCTGAGTGAAATAAGTCAGAAAAAAATAAATGCCATATGATTTTATTTATATGTGAAACCTAAAAAACAAAATAAACAAACATGCAAAACAGGAACAGACCCATAGATACAGATAACATTTTGATGGATGTCAGGTGAAAGAAGGCATTGGGGTGGGAGGTGTCAAAAAAGAGAAGGGATTAAGAAGTACAGGTTAATAGTTACAAGATACTAATGGGTATATGTAAAGTACAGTGTAAGGAATCCTATATAATAAAGAGGCAATATGCAAATTGACTGTCACACCATCACATAAGATGTCTGCCCCCATGTAGTCACAAGATGGCTGCCACAAGATGGCCAGCAGGGCAGGGCAGTTGTGGGTGATCCGGCCAGTGGGGGAGGGCAGTTAGGGGTGACTGAGCCTTCAGGGGAGGGCAGTTAGGGGAGACCAGGCCTGCATAGGAGGGCAGTTGGGGGCAATCAGGCTGGCAGGGGAGTAGTTAGGTGTTGATCGGGCTGGCAGGGGAATGGTTAGGGGGTGATCAGGCTGGCAGGCAGAAGTAGTTAGGGGCAATCCGGCAGACAGGCAGGCAGGCAGGCTACCAGTTGGGAGCCAGCAGTCCCAGATTGTGAAAGAAACAGCCCCCTCCCCCAGTGTAGTTGATAATATTGTAAAAACTATGTGTGGCATCAGATGGAGACTAGGTTTATTGAAGTAATTACTAGGTTGTACACCTGAAAATAATATAATATTGTGTGTCAAGTGTAATTTGAGACAGCATGGAGGGACCTGAAAAGTATTATGCTAAGCAAAATAAGCCAGTCAGAGAAGATCTCAATTATATGCAAAATCTAATGAACAAAATGAACTGATGGACAAAATAGATGCAGGGACATAGAAGCATGGAACACTTCCCTAATCTGGTGAAGAAAAAAGACTTTCAGAGGGAAGGCAGGGTTTGGGGTGGGGGTTGGAAGAGATTGACTGAAGAACATAAATGCCTATGTGCATAACCCACGGTGCAGTGAAGGCCCAAGGGAATGGTGGTTTGGGGGCAGGAGCAGGGTGGAGGGGGTCAGTGGCAAAAAAAAAAAAAAAAAAAAAAAAAAAAAAAAAAAAAAAAAAAATTAATATTTTCAACAATAAATATAAATTTAAAAAAATTATTAAAGAAACAAATACATGAGTACTTTGAAGTTGGGTTATAAGTTCACCTGATAATATTAAGAAAATTTAGAGCATACTTATCAACTGGCTCTAATATTCAGCATCTGTTCAGATTTTAGAAGAAGGTGGTGTTAGAGGCAAAACCAAATTAATAGCTCTTTGGAAACGTGGGATGCTTACATAGGATATGATCCCAAAGACTGTGAGATTAGTCAAAGATCCTTCACACCTTTTACACTACCACTCATTTTCCTCGCCTACAAACTCGAGAGTAATTTAAGAGTGACATAAAGGAAAATATCCTCTGGTTTTCTCTAACTTTAAAAAAATATCTTTATTGATTTCAGAGAGGAAGGGAGAGGGAGAGATAGATAAAAACATCAAAGATCAGAGAGAATAATTGATCAACTGCCACCTCTACGCCCCCTACTGGGGATCGTGCCCACAATCCGGGCATGTGCCCTGACTGGGAATCTAACTGATGATGTTCATAGGTTTATGCCCAAACCACTGAACCACACCAGCTGGGCTTATTTCATCCTTTTGAAGCTTTTCTTAACTGGAGAATTTCCTATTTCTTTGTTGACAACATGTTCTTTGCCTAGGAAGGATCTGTTGGTGGAAGTGTGTTCCATTTCACTGACCTGCAAGGGTCAGACCCTTCGCTAAGTACTGTGTCTAGTTCTGGGTACACACGGAAGTGGATTTTGGAAGGTCTGTGACAATTCTCAGGACACACAGAATGATTCAGGACAGCAAGATCTACATGGAAAGGTGAGTGCAGAGGGATTGCGTGGCTTATAAATAAGAAAAGAAGATGAGAATGAACACCAATTATCAGTATTTTAAAAATGAAAATACAGAGGCTTAAATGGTCTCAAGGACTGATTCCTTCATGACTTCTTTCTTCCCATGCCCTATCTCTACTTTCTCACCTATTTTTCAGCATCTACATGTTACAAAGAAGAAAGAATCTCTCACTTGATCTCATTTTCCGCTAAAACTTCCCTCTTAACCCACCGTTCAGTACCTTGAAAATGTCAGCACTCCATTCCTCATCTCACATCTCCCTTCTGCACCTGAAGCCACTCTGCTATTCCCACCTCCCATCCGAGCTGCGCTGCTCAGGTCTCCAGTAACCTCTCATTTAAAAAAATGTATTTTATTGACTTTTTTTTTTTTTTTTTTTTTTTTACATAGAGGAAGAGAGAGGGATAGAGAGTTAGAAACATCGATGAGAGAGAATCATCAATCAGCTGCCTCTTGCACACCCCCTACAGGGGATGTGCCCGCAACCAAGATACATGCCCTTGACTGGAATTGAACCTGGGACCTTTCAGTCTGCAGGTGACGCTCTATTCACTGAGCCAAACCGGTTTTAGCCTCTTAGTTGTTAATACTATGGGTATCTTTTTCTTTAACTCTTTATTTTTCAAACTTCAGAGTTATTTTAAAAGTTAGATCAAACCATGCAAGAATAGCACAGAGAGCTCCTAAATATTTTTACCAAGATTCACCAATTTTTAACATATTGCCACATGTTATCATTCCTTCTCTGTCTCTTCATATATAGATAAACACACACACATTTACATATATTATTTATATTATTGTTTGTGTTATTGGTATTCAGTTTTCTCTGAATCATTTGAAACTCGAATCTATGAAGTGCACATATCACCCCCTTTTCATGGCATGTTTACTTGTTGTCTCTGCAGTTTGACCTTGACCTTGACCTTGCTCACTGATTTTTCTTTCTTGAAATTTCCATGTCTCCTGTTTTATCCTAGTCAGCTTATGACCTCTCTGGCAATTCCTTTGTAGTCTCACCTTCTGCTCTCTACCTCTACCTCTGCTCACTCTTAAACGTCTGCTGTTCTTTATAGGGCCTTGTTCTAGACCAGTGTTTCCCAAAGTGTGGTACGCGTCCCCCCAAGGGTACGGGAAGAGTTTGGTGGGGGTACACGTTGCACCGGAGTTTGGTGGGGATATGCACTGCACCGTGTTTAGCTGTGCCTAATTCTACGTTCTCACGAGTACGAGGGGTACTCAGCGTTACGAAAATTACAGAAGGGGTACACATGTCTCTCTTCTTCCACTACCCACTGGGGGCATTTTAGCAATTCCGGCAGCTTCAATGCACCAGTGAATTCTAATGACACAGCATTGCTCGCTCCCATGCTCTGTGCCCAGACCAGATACAAGCAACTCCAAGCTCCACACCAAGCCCCCATCCTCACGCCCTCCCCCTTTCAGCCCAGCACCAAAGCCCGGGCCTTTTCCTCCTCAGGGCACTTGGAGACTTAGCTTTTGCTCTCGGGGCTAGCCCTCAGCCTGGGCTCAAATAAACTCCAAACCGTTCCTCTGTTTGATGATGTGCGCAGGATTCCAAAGAAACCCCAGGACGGCCCTGCGGACACAGACCTGCTGCTGGTCCCACAGGGGCCCGCTGTGCTCACTGGCTCCGGGCTTCAGATTGGTGGCCTCGGGCGAGGTCTCTCTTGGAATCCCAGACCTTCCTGCTTTCTGTTGCAGTCCTCACTTTGCTTTAGTCACTCTTAGAAAATCCTCGAGGTGGCACCAGAAGACAAGGGTTGGTTGAATTAAAATTAACCCAGAGAAAGGAGAAAGGGGTGTTTGTTTTTATGTTTCAGTCTTTCAACTGGGATTGCTTTTTAAGAGTCTGAATAAAAAAAAATCTTTGCTAATTAAATGAGAGGGACACCTATTCCTTCCAGCCCCAATGTTGGGCAGTCTTCCTTAACTGACATCACAGGGGCGTCTGGGAAACCTCAAGGCACGAAGTGACCTCACAGGGACACCCAGGACAGTGTAACAATAACTGACTGGTCTGAGATCGCACACATGGGATTGTCACTCAGTGCTCCCAGCCCTGGCTGTATTAGACCGCCAGAGGGACACCAGGCACAGGAGAGGCCCAGAGACTCAGGAGGGGAAAGCCCCAAGGAAGTCAACCCACAAGCAGCACTCTGTAACCCACAACATGGTATTTCTAGAAGCTCATTCGGATTCACAGATTCAAAAGCTAAATTCGAAACAGGAAATGGTGCCTCCACGGCCAACAAGCCCCAAAGGGGCAGCCACTTAGCAGCACTCCTGGAGGATTCGCATACAATCCATGCAGAGCTTCATTTGTAAGTATTTAAAGAAAAGAAAAGATTTAACTCAAAAATGATCATAGGTGAAGATGACTAAAAGGGGGAACTTTTGATATGTTCAAGTTGATTTTTATGCATGCACAACTGGAAAAAACCAGCTCTAAAATGAAACAAAATGAATGGGAAGCTTACTTTGACTGAAAATTAGGAGTCTCAAGACAAGGCACAGATAAACTCTCTTTCCCCCAGGAAGTTGGTAAAAGAGTTTGAGGCTGTCTCTGAATTAAAAATGGCTTCCAACCCCACTCCTCGCTCTTTTCCAACCACTCCACCCTGTCCTTTACGCTCTGAGCTTTTCTGTGTGGACTTAGACTTATTCCCCCCCCCCCCCCCCCCCCATTTCTTCTCTTCCTTCTCTCCTGCCTTCACCTTCCCTGACTGCAAAAGAAACTACAAATAGCTGAGCTGCGATGAGCTGGAAAGACCAGGCATTCTGGTGGCTCCCTTTAGGGAAAGGCCAGTCCCAGGAAGGGGAGGACCAGCAATAACTTGTGTGACCTCGAGTGAAAAACAATTAAGAAATTTTGCTGGAGATCTTCCCCTGCCCCCTCCACGACCTTCAGATTGCAAGGAATTTGGTGAACAATTAGGACACAGGACCCTGGCTCTTCAGACCTGTCCCAACTGATTCACCTGCTGGTTTCTGAGAGGAAGGCAGCACAGACGTTACATGAGGCTTGTTGGGGAAAGCCTTCGGAAGGCTTTTTAAGACAGAGAACAGGATGAACACAGGGAACCAGCCCACTGGCTTTACCAAAGCCCCCTCTTAGGTGCCCCCAAAAGGGACTGGAAGGAAAGCCAGCAATGTAAGGGAGACCTGACGAAACCAGGCCTGAGTTCTCCGAACACTTTAAGAAAACTTTCAAACATTCAGCTCTGTCTCCAGGCAACTTTGATAATCACCGAAATTATCCATTTCTCAAGTTGTCATTTTTGGAAGGATTAGATGAAGAGTTTGTAATTCTGGTTGAACAGCATAAATTAAACTGGCCTACTATGCATGCTAATAAGCTAGCAGTTCTGGCTGATGAATTATCTAAAACTATTCAAGAGAAGGAAAAGGAGGAAGCTACTAAAATCATGAATTTACAGCTCCAATAACGAAGCGACCAGGGCAGACCAGGACTCACCGGGGAAAGAACCTGTTTCTCCAACAATCCAGGACATCTGGAGAGAGAAGGCAGAAAACCGGAATGGCATTTAGAAAAAAGAAAAGAAAAAAGGGAAACAGAAGCAAGCATAAGGCTGCTCCAAAAATCATGAGAGAGCATTTCCCCTTCTTACCAGTCTTCAAAGGAAACTGAAATTATCACAAAGGGGGAAATTACCGAGGCCCTTATCCATGCCAGGACTGCTTTATCTGTTTTCTGCCCTCTCCCTCAAAGTAAAACTTCTAAACAAAGACAGGGATAGCTAACTAATTACATCTTTTTAATGCAGAATCTGTTCCCTTTCAGCGCGGGAATGTTATGGGGCAACATATATTTTTACTGGTCGAATCTGCCTCAATACACCTGGTAGGACAAGACTTCCTTGAAGCTCCTGACACCCACATATCCTTTTCTCAGAAGGGCAAGTGAATTTAGAAGTAGGCAGATCAATTGAGAAAGTAATGCTTTTAAAGGCACCTCGAAAAGAGGAAACTGCCCTGGCCAGTGTGGTTCAGTGGGTTGAGCATCATCCCGTGCACTGAAGCGTTGCCAGTTTGATTCCAGGTCAGGGCATGCTCCAGGGTTGTGAGTTCCAGCTCCTGCCGGGCTGCACACAGAAGGTGGCCTGTTGAGGTTTCTCTCTTCCTCTCCCTCCCTCTCTCTCAAATCAATAAAAGCATATATATATAAATTTATTTATTTTTTTATTATTTTTTTTTAAGAGGAAACTAATCTTGAGACTGAACATTTATCACAGGATGTCCCCATGAGCTCTGGGATCTTTCTACTCTGGATATTGGCAAGATTAAGTTGGCTACTCCTATCAACCTAACTATTGACAATACTTTGCTTCTACCTAATATCTTTTTGTCAATATCCTTCAAGACCCAATGCACTGGCCATAGTAAGCCCATTATAAAAGATTAATTAAATAGCGAGCTTATACCTCCATGCACAAGTCCCTGTGAAACTCTCTCCAGTAAAGAACCCCAATGGGAAAGGATGGGAATCTGTACCAGATCTCAGAACTACAACAAAATTGTTATTCCTAGACATCCAGTGGCCCCAAACCCATGCAGGCTCTTTCTGCCATCTTGCAGATTGCCAGCATGTTTCAGTAATAGATATATGTAGAGACTTTCCAGCATTTCTGAGGAAAAGGACAGTCAATATCTTTTTGCAATTCACTGGGACTGTAATGCCCCCAGGGATGTATAGAGAGTCCCACATATTTCTCTCAGAAACTAAAGGTTGATTTAAATGATATTGAATTTCCTGGAGATTCCACTCTGAGCCCGTAAGTAGATGACTTATGCTTCCGGACATTATTAGACTTCCAAAAGGACACAATCAACTTGTTACAACAGCTGGTGATAATGGACAAAGCTTCAGTTCTGCTCACCCAAGGAGAATACCTTGGCCATCTTCTAATTAACTACTAGTCAACCCTCCAAGACTCACAGCAGTTCTAGTCTTTCCTCTTCCAAAATCTAAGAACAGCTTAGAGGATTTCTAGAGCTGACTGGACATGGTTGCAACTGGGTCTTAAAGTTTTCATTAATAACTCAACCTCTATATGGATTATTAAAATCACATCAGCCTGATCCAATCCAAGGGAAACAAGCTATAGAAGCTCTAAGGAAGAATTATCTATAGCTCTCCTTAGGGGGACTCTAAGTACAAACTTCCTTTCTTCCTTTTTACCCACGAAAATAAAGGAAATGCTTTAGGAGTTTTAACTCAGAACCATGGAGATCATTATGGACACTCAGGAATCAGAGACAACAATTAGACTCGGTAGCAAAAGAGCTCCTCCTTGAATGTGGGCCATCCCTGCTACTGCCAAGTTATGCAGAAAATACAGGAGATGGTTATGGGCTCCCTTCAACCATTTGCCTTTCTCATGCTGTTGAGTCTTTCCTAAGCTCTTATCTCACTCAGAAATGTTCTGTCAGCTGACTGACTTCTTATGAAGCACTGCTTTCTGCATCTAATATTCCTTTTGCTTGATGTAACAGTCTTAACTCAGCAACTTCACTACTTTCTTTATAAAATGAACACCCACAATTGCTCTTAGGAATGATTTGCAGGGAACTCCTGCTGACAATGCTGACTTAATTCGGCTTGCAGAAAGGTCTCATCTCAGAGATGAGTGGGGATACTACCGAGCTGGATATGCAATGACTTCCCTGGTGGATATAATGTAGAGTTCTTATTGACCTCAAAGATCTGCTCCAAAAGTTGAAATAAAGGCTCTAACTCAAGTTTGCTGATTGACCAAAGATAAAATAGCATATATATATATATATTCCTGCCTGGCTTTTAAACATTAAATTTATTAGGGTGACATTAGTTAATAACATTATATAAGTTTTTAAAAAATATATATTTTATTGATTTTTCACAGAAAGGAAGAGAGAGGGATAGAGAGTTAGAAACATCGATGAGAGAGAATCATCAATCAGCTGCCTCTTGCACATCCCCCACTGGGGATGTGCCCACAACCAAGGTACATGCCCTTGCCCAGAATCGAACCCGGGACCTTTCAGTCCGCAGGCCGACGCTCTATCCACTGAGCCAAACCAGTCCTGGCACATTATATAAGTTTCAAGTGTACAGTTCTATAATGCATTATGTATATCTTGCACTGTGTGCTCACCAGCCAAAGTCCAGTTCCTTCCTGCCGCTATATGTTTGACCCTCTTTACCTTCTTCCTCCTTCCTCTACTCCCTTTCCCCATTGATAACTTTCATGCTGTTGTTTGTTCACTTGTTTGTTCATCTGTGGCTTTCTGTTTTTATATCCCATATATGAGTGAAATCATATGGCTCATCTGACTTACATTGTTTAAAATAGTCAATATTTACACTGATAATCACAATGCCTTTTGTGTAGTTCATGACTTTGGAATGTTATGGGAACAAGGGTTTCTTAAGGTCCTCAGGGCAGCCTATGAAGAATGGATAACGGGTTGCAGAATTATTAGATGGTACACATTAACCAAGACAATTGGCATTTATCAGAATTCCAGGCCACCATGAAAACAAAGGGAATCATGTAGCGAGGATGTAGCTAGACAGGCAGTATTAAACAATCAAATTGTCCCAACTTGGGAATGTATCTTGCTCCTTATTAAATCAATGGAACACTATCTTTTATAGTTCAAAAGGAGAGCAACAGAAGAAGAAGAAATGGCAACAAAAAGGGGGATCTTTGACCCAGACAAACAAATAGGGTTTGGGCCCAATAAAAAGGCATCTTATCCACAGGGCTCAACGGCCTGCCCTCTAACATGGACATGAGCTAACAATCGGAGTCCTGAAAAGATGACGTCACGGAGAATGCAATATTATTGGAAACCTTCTCCTACTGCACTGGTAGCTTATAAAGTACCGTTTTTTCCGGCATATAAGACGACCCCCTAATTTTACAGTTAAAACATAGGTTTAGGCCTATATTCGCTGCATAAGATTACCCCCCACTTCCGAGGCAACACCAGTTCTTTTTTTTTTTTACAATTCTTTTTTTTTAAAATATATATTTTATTGATTTTTTTACAGAGAGGAAGGGAGAGGGATAGAGTTAGAAACATCAATGAGAGAGAAACATTGATCAGCTGCCTCCTGCACACCTCCCAATGGGGATGTGCCCACAACCAAGGTACGTGTCCTTGACCAGAATCAAACCTAGGAACTTTCAGTCCTCAGGCTGACGCTCTATCCACTGAGCTAAACCAGTTTTGGCAATCTGCTGTATTCTTGGGAAGGCTCTGTTGTTTTTGCTTATCAAGCACAAGTTCAATGACAAAATCATTCTAGATTTCAAGATGGTTAGCAGACCATCAAGCCCAGCACTGGGCCCTTCTGAGTGTGGGGCCCAGAAAGCCGCATGGATGAAGACCCATGAAGCTGGCCTGGGTTTTCTTGAACCTTATCTCTTCTGCCCCATTCAGGCTATTGCTTTGTCCAGACTCTTATCACCCCCATCTGCCCTTTGCTTCCAGGAAGTCATAGACACAGTTCTTATTCCTATCATCTGCTTAATGTTCAAACCAGGACCCTGAACATCATTCTGCATTTTCTCTCTCTCTAAAGTTGACATCCATTACCAACCTCTATTCATCCTCCTGCCCAAACCCGTCTTGAATCTTCATACTTCCCATCTCCGCTGCTGCCATCAGGTTCAGCCTGCAACCCTGCAATCACTGCCTAATGGATTTCCCTGCTCCCTTCTAATGGGATCCCCAGACAACAGCCAGAATGAGCTTTCTAAGAATACAATCTGATCAGGTTACTTTCCTGCATGGTTATTTTCCTTCAATGGCTCTCTGGTTCCTCAAGATCAAGGCTTATTTTGACCATGGCTAACAGAGTCCTTCTGGGCTGACTCCTGCCTGCCTTTCCAACATATTTATCACTATTCACCTCTCATATCTGGTGCTCTAGAAGAGATAAACAATGTACACTTCTTTTAATAACTCTTGCTCTTTCCTTTTCTCAGCCACTCTTACTGATTCATTCAAGTCTCAGTTATGTTTCCCTATTGCCATGCCTATACCACATCCCTCATACCACACGTTCAAAGCTATATCATAATTATTTATCTGTGTCTCTCACTAGATTCTGAACTCTGAGCAGGCAGGGGTCTTGCTTAGATTACTACAGTGTCTCTAGCACACTGAGTGCAGTGAGTATCATGTAGTTATCACTCAATAAAAATGTGTCAAAAGCATAAGCTCTCCCTGGGCCAGCTATATCCTCACGTCACAGTCCATCGAGATAAAAGCTCTCAAGAGGGTGATATGGTGAGTGGAGTGGTACCCACCCATCTCCTCATTTCCCTGGGGTCATTCTCTTTGCTAATTTATTCACATTCCTTGGCAGGCTGTGCCTTATTCTTTATGTGCCTAATTCTTTATCCTTCATTTTCTAAGCAAATGTTTAGTAACTTCCCATTTATCAGCAACAACCCAGGCAGCTGGAGACCACTAAGACCAACCTGTATGTGAAATCAAGATTTTCAGGTACAACCCCTTAGCCTAGAACATACTCTTGTTTGGCCCAATGCATACTCTCATTTTCCTAAGCATGAAGAAATAATAGAGAAGGAAAAGGAAGTAAGGTAATCTTTGTGATTTCCATAAAAAAACAAACAAAATCAATATTGACCACAGAATAGTTAATCAGAATGAAAGAGCAACCATTTGCTCAAAATGATTTCTCTTCTCTTAAAGCAACTGCAATTGTTGCAAAACATTTCTGTGCTATTTTAAAAGAAAAGACAGGGAAAAACAAAAGTACAGCAGTTTGGAGTTGGGAACAAAAAGTCCCAGAATAGTTTCATTTCCACACCACAGTCACTACAAAACAAACCTTTGGAAAATGCTTTTTCGCTAACAAGCCTTCTGATGTGTCTTGTTGGGTTCCTGCAATGATGCAGAAGTTCCTTGCAGCCTTCCACAGCAAGTCCAATTTCCCTGTATGCTTTTGCAGTTGTCCTGGACTCAGCCTCCGCCCCTCTCTCTCACATCCGAGGGTCCCAGAGTGTGCAGGCTCCACTCCCAGGAGCCCATGTGGTCTTCGTGACTTCTCCCAGGGCATTCCCCACTGTAATGAGCTCAGTCTTTTCTCTCTGGTTTCCTCTGTAAAGTTTCTCTTTGCCTTGGGTATTTTGCAGTTTCCTTGTAGGTCCAGGCACCGCCAGCGACTGTCTTCATGCAGGATCCACAGTGCCAGATCCCCACGGCTCGCCTCTTCATCTTGGTTTTGCCACAGAAGGAGCAGGTGTACTTGGCGTGCTGGCTGATCTCAATCTTCTTCACCATTTTCCGGAGGGAGGCGCCATAACGGGTCCCGTATTTACCGACGATTCCGACCTTCTTGGTGCGTTTAGCCATGTCGCCGTGCGAACTAAGCCCGACGTCGAGAGCCCAGTTCTTTTTTTTAATAGACCGCCTCTCTGACTCTGGCCAATCTGAGTAGGCTTTTTACTAGAACACAGTGTACATGTTCTTTAGCGGAAGCTACACTGTGTTCTAGTAAAAAGCCTGCTCAGATTGGCCAGAGTCAGAGAGGCGGTCTATTAAAAAAAGAACTGGTGTTGCCTCGGAAGTGGGGGGTAGTCTTATGCAGCGAATATAGGCCTAAATCTATGTTTTAACTGTAAAATTAGGGGGTCGTCTTATATGCCGGAAAATACGGTATGTAACACACGCTCTATTTGTCAGAATATAACCATGGAAAACCACTCCACTGCCCTATAGGTCAATTTGTGATATGGCAATTGCATTTTATCCAAGTGTCACCATCACAAGGATGAATGGAAGTCCTACAACCAGTGAAGTAAAGTAGAAAGCACACTAAGACTGGTAGGAGGGGTGGGGGGCTGGTCTGACAGCCACGTGTGGTGTATTTTTTAATTGGGAAGGATATGGTCTCTACAGAGGCTGCTCATGAGGAACAAGGGTTCCCAACCCCACACGAGACCCCCAGCCCAGGGTTCCAGAGCTGGGAAGAGAAGTGCCCACAACTATGGGCTGTAAAAACCAGCAGGGACATGGAGGCTGCTGGAGACCCAGGCATTCCTTTTAAAGGGCCAGTGCACCAACATACTCAATCCCTCTGAGCTCCGGCACCGAGCAGCTTTGGGGGAATCCAGGGAATACAAGGATGAACTGGACTGTCTGGCATCGGGGCAGGAACTCAGGGCAGCTTTTTACCAGGTGGGGTGCTCTCAGGAGTCATTGTTCCTGTGCTGGGACCTCCCCTATTGCAGGGCTGACTGGCAGCCATATCTGAATTTCCATCAAGGTGGCCCACATTGTTGCTCTACCCTGGTGATTCCCTGAGATGCTTTCCCATCCAATTTGCACCCCCCACCTAAGCTGTTTGCAGCAGCTTTGAATGGCCTGTCCTGGTTTAGGCTTGACACTTTCCTAAAATCTCTTAAATAAGCTGCAGCTGGTGATGTTGTACCCCAAACCAACCTATCAATAAGAGGCCCAAGACCCAGCACTAGCATCAGCCTGCCTTGCATCACAGCTTGGCTTCACCTGGGCACATCCAAGCCCAATACAAATAGCATCCATCTGCAGATACCTCTGTAGCTCCTCTCAGGTAGCCCCAGGCAGTGGCCAACTTCGTACTTCCCAGGAAGCCAGTGCACCAGGTGGACAGCTTCAGACATAGCAGATTACAATTCTACACATTCACAAGCAACACACTCAAGAGGCAGACTCAGTGAGCAGCAAAGCCCCATTGAAGCAAGTCCTATTTCATAAGGGTGTCTTCTGCACAACAGCTCTTCCATTGTAGATTCAGCTGGTCATCACAGCCAACTGGCCTGGAGGTCAACTCCTCTCAGTGATGCCAACAGCAATCAAGGCTCAACTACAAGACTGTGCACACAGCCCACACAGGGGTACACCTAGAATGCCCATCTCAGGTGACTTGGAAAGTTGAGCCTCTGGGCCCTACAGGACCCCTACTACACAAGGCCACTATACTAATTCCAGGAGACATAACAGCTCATAACCCAATACAAAGAAACAAACACAAGGAAGCAGCCAAAAAGCAGAGACAAAGAACACATCACAAATGAAAGAAATGGAAGCAAGCAAACCACTGAATACAGAGTTCAAAACTGTGGTTATAAGGTTACTCAAGGATCTTCATGAAAGGTTCAAGGGAATTAATGAGAGCATCAAGGGACTTAGTGAGACTTTCAAGGATCTTGGTGAGAATTTCAAAGACATAAAAAAAGACCAGCCAGAAATTAAGCATACACTAACTAAAGTAACAAATAGTTTACAGGGATTCAACAGTAGAGTAGAGAATTCTGAGAACCAAATCAACAATTTGGAATACAAGGAAGCAAAAAACATCCAATAAGAAGAGCAAAAAGAAAAAGAATCTAAAAATATGAAGCTAGTGTAAGGACTGTCCGGGACAACTTCAAGTGTAATAACATTATGGGGGTGCCAGAAGGAGAATAGTGAGAGCAAGATATTGAAAACCAAGTTGAAGAAATAATGACAGAAAACTTCCCCTACCTGGTGAAACAAATAGACTTACAAGTCCAGGAAGCGCAGAGAACCCCAAACAAGAGGAACCCAAAGAGGACATTCCCTCCCACCTGGGATGAACTGCTCCTTTCAAAGGAAACCGACTAGGAGCAGCACAGAAGTGGACGTATTTCGGAACTTCTTTTCCCTGCATTTTCTCCATGCTTTTCTTCTCGAAGGGGTTATAACTTTGAATGTGTAGAGAGTGACATGATTTTCCTCTAGGAAAAATGGGTCCAGTTGGCGGGCTGAGCAAGCACTGGCTCCTCTGAGCAGATGCTAGTGTTACCCCTTGGAGGGTGGGTGACTATTGTCAGGCATAAGAATAAACCCTACGTGACAAGAAGTCAGTCACAGACTTGGCTTATATTCAGCAGTCACCCGGGAAACACATCTAAACTTCAGTTCGGCAGTATTTAGCTGTTGGGCACTTGGTGCCAGTTGTTTTCAGGATCGATGGCAGCACTTCCCATCTCTTCGGCACTCTGGAGAGACGTCTTGTCCATTACTCAGATTGGGGAGATCAGGAGGGTGAAGCATGTAGCTGGCCTCGGGTTAGTCACAGAACTGTGGGGCTCCAGTTCCTAGGAAGAGGGCTGGTTTTATTTTCAGTTTATTTTAAGGATTCATGTTCATCTTCAAGGACCTGACTGTTCCCAGGAGAAAGGGGAATAAGCGGTTTTCTCTCTCAGGCATGATCTGAAGATTGGTGCCCTGAGGCCACACTACTAATTATTTTAAATGCTCTCCTCACTCAGAGGACCCGGTCTCACAACAGTTAGCTGAACCAGATACTGCAGATGATGTCTGAGCATGGGAGACAAAGCAATATAACGAAGCACCCTTGCAAGATGGTAACAACAATAGAAACAACGATAGTATTTAATATACAGTGAATGCCTACGTTATGCGAGAAGCTGCCCCAAGCACTTCACATCTATCACTTAATCCTCAAACAACCTTATCAGGAAGGCGTTATTATTAGTGCCTGTTGGAAAAGAGAAAAACCGAGGGACACAGAGGTAAGTAACTTGCCCAGAATCAACAGCTAGGAAGTAAGTAGTGAAGGCAATGTAAGCCCAGAGTCTAAAAGCTTGGCTAAACTAACTCACTTATTAGAAATGTCGTCTCTGACTGGCAGAATTTTTTGGGTTTGGCACTCAGTGAATTTGAAGGACATAGGTCAGTGGCTCTCAACGTTAGTAAGATATTAGAATAAACTAGGAAGTTTAAAAAAAATATCAGTGCAACACCACCCCAAACCAATGAAGCCAGAACCTCTGGAGTGGCCCCACTCAGCGATAGGCCTTAACCACCACCCCTTATGCAGGTCTAACCTGCAGCCAGTGGGAACCACTGATAAATGCAGCTTTATAAGACGTGGGTCTCCAAATTCTGCAGGCCCTCCACTGGCTCTGTGAGCTACTGTTCTAAATTACAGAGCAGGCCTGCCTCTGTCCTGTGGAATGCTGGGCCTCAGGGAGCATTTCAGAAGCAAAGTATAGTTACACAGCCTTCATACTGGGAAAGATTCTGCAGAGGCTCCAGGAACCGCTGGCCCTTCTGTGCCCTCTTGTAGATGCTCACCCATCTGCTGCTAAACGCATGCCCTCTCCTGGCAGAAGTTACCTGTTAGTCAGTGTTAGTACAGCTTTAAGGATCCTCAGGGAAGGAAGGAAGGAAGGAGGGAAGGAGGGAGGGAAGGAAGGAAGGAAGGAAGGGGAAGGAAGGAAGGAAGGAAGGAAGGAAGGAAGGAAGGAGGGAGGGAGGGAGGAAGGAGGGAGGGAAGGAGGGAGGGAGAGAAGGACGAAGGGAGAGAAGAGAAAAAGGTGTTTTCGAGTATCTCCTTTCTGTTGAAAAAACTTGGTCCTTTCCACGGCCCCTTGGAGTGAAATGTTCGGTTCTTAATCTCACTTCAGGCGATGAGCACTGATTCCGCCCGTGAGCAGCCCACATGCCACAAGGCTCCTCCTGTGAGCGGAAACCCATCTTCCTCTGGCTCCTGTCCCTCTGTCCTCCAGATCACGTGGAACAAGCCAATCTCTTCGGCAGAAAGCAGCCCAGCATGCGGGAACCTGCCCCAAGCCGCGGCCTCGGATTCCTGGGCCTCCACTCGCGCTGGGCCCTGGCTGCTGGGCCCCATCCCCTGCCATGTGGCCTCCCCTTTCCGATGTGATTGACTTCAGAATTCCCACTCAGGAGTTTATCTGGGTTTTGTGAGCTTTCCCTGTGGCGTGAGAAGCGGCAGTAACACTGGGAAGAACACGCGGTTTAGAATCTGTCATGTCTGTGTTCAGTTCTCCCTCTGCTGCTTCCTGTACCTCTCATTATGCAGACTAGTATTCGGTATGAAAAGAAGCAAATATATTTATTAAGTGTTAGAAAGCATTTGACATTGAAGACAACCTCATTCCTCCCTGCTCACAGGGAACATTTTGTTTCCTTTATTTTAATGCAACCTACTCTACCTGAATGTCTACTTATCACAATTACTGTACTCACATACATACATGTATGTAACATATACACACACGTGTGTGGCGGACAAATAGGAGGTGTGGAAGTTTAGATACTTAGAGGTTAATCTGAAAGTGGAAAAAATAAAACTTGGTCATGCTTGAGTTTCCATGGTCACTCCCAGCTCGACATGAACTAGCTGACGATGCATTTTCCTGATTCCCAGGGGAGCAATCAACAGGCTCTGAATGGTCACCTGCTCTGCAAATGGGAAACGTCACGTGACAAGGGAAGGCATGCTGAGATGGAGAGTTTAGGAAGACAGGTGCTGCCCAAGGTCTGCCCACCTCTCCTGCTCCCGCCCCAGGCCCCCGCGGGGCAGGGCCTGGGGGAAACTCCAGGCGCGTTAGAAAGGACCAAGTTTTACATCTTTGTCCTCATGATGACAGTGTTCCAACCCCTCATCGTCACGGCATCACAGGGAAGCCCGCTCACTGAACAGGACAGTCACCTCTGTCTTGGGGAAGGGAAGGCTAAGGTTGTGAGAAAAACAGAACCCACTGACACAGGCAGCCTGAATGGACAAGGAAACAGCCCTTTCTGAAATAGGATGAATTCAAATTCTAAGCAAGGTTACAGGCAGAACTTCCTTTTTTTCATTAAAGAGCCAGCCCTATGTGCACTTAGAGGTTATCTTGATGCTGGCCTCAAAAACAATGCTGTTCTATCCAATTAAAAAAAATGCACCTGGCATGGTATGGGGACTGTGGGCATATCTGGTCTCTGGCCTGCAAGGTCAGACAGCTAAGTTTATCTTCATCATTCTTCAAACGGGCTAAAGCAAACTAGAAAGCAACATTTTATCTAGGAAGAACAGCAGAAAATTCCAAACAACAGTTTGTTGTAGAATGGGGGTTTTCCTTCTCAGAACCTTTAAAAATAACTACCTGCCCAAGCCTCGCAGTCATGTAGGGTCCGCCTGTGTGTGGTGCTCTTGCGGCTGCCCTGGCCAGTTCAATAAATTCTTTGCTTGTTTTTTTTAATTAATCATCAGCCTCCAGTGGTCTTATTTTGAACCCAGGGTTCGACCCCACAACACTTTCCAGACCCTGGACCCCAGGTCCCGAGAGCTGCTGCCTGGAGCCCCGGAGACAAGTTGGGCGCGTACCCAGCTCTGCCGCTGGGCAGTCACCCTGTGGCTGCTGTGGAGGGCATGTCCGTTATCCCGGCCTTCCCTGGTGACAGGGCCAGACTGGCAGTGATGGGGTCTCCGCGTAGCTTTGGTAAAAGTTTACAAACTGAAAATGCACCGCCTGACGCTTCCTCCCCAGAGAAGGGAGGACGCAGGGCGCCTCCATGGCGCCGTCTTGTTGGAACTTGGGTCTGAGTCGCCCAGCGAGAGTCCCGGGCAAGCAGAGCATGCTTCTACATTATCTCTTTGAAAGTGGAGTGGGACACAACCTCTGCCAGCTATTTTTTTTTTTTTTTTTTTGTGAACCATTCTATTAATACCAATCAAATTGAGAAAATGATCAAATGAAATTGCATTTTGAGCATCATAAGCTGTGTAATGTCTATTCTGTTAAATTGGGGCCTATAATTGCTTCTCTACTGAAAAGATACAACAAAGACAGCAATCATGGCATGTCATTATCCCAGACTGGAAAACGGCCTTTGCTGGGAGGACTTCAAAGGCTCGTGGTTCTCGAATTGCATTTGGCTGCTATTGTCGAAGCGCAGGCAATCTCGATGAGGTGTTTACACCCAGGCAAGGCAGGAGCAGAGCCTGAGAGCCTGGGTCTAGAGCCATTAAAAAATTGTACATTATGTTCCTCGCTTTGATGTGAGGGTTTGTAGGTAGGAAAGCAACTCAGAGCGAGCACAGCTGAGCTAGATTGGCTGCTGCTCTCTCAAAGGAGCTGGTCGGCTCCCGGGAATCAGCACCGCGCAGGGGAGCGGGTGCTTCGCCGGGAGCTGTATGTGAACCGGTGTGTCTGCACGGACACATGCAGAAACATGTCTAATAGCATGTTGCCACTGGGGTCCGCCGTCACCGGAGAGCTGGCCCCTTCTTTCCTGTTCAGTGTTGTGACCGACCTTTACTCCGATGTCGTGAGGAGCCACACATTGGTAATTGAGGTTCCTTACGATTCTCATTCCTTGATGGCGAGAACAACTGGCACATCTCCAAATAAAGACAGGCCAGATTCTGGTTTTTAAAATGTGGTGTTTGCTTACCATGACTCCAACACACCTCTTATGATTATTTTAATCTTCATTGGGGATATTTTTCCATTGATTTTTTTTTAGAGATTGGGAGAGAGAGAGGGAAAGACAGAAACATCGATGTGAGAGAAACACGTAGATTGGTTGCACAAGCCAGGAACCAAGGTAAGTGCCCTTGATCTGAGTCAAACCTGGGGCCCTTCAGTCTGCAGGCCAACACTCCAGCCACTGAGCCAGACAGGCCAGGATGAGCACACTTGTTCTTTCACCCCCTCTTCAGGGCTTCCTTGTTAACTTGCCGAACGAGGGTCTGCAGTGTGCACTCTCTGCTTGATTTCTAACACATGATGCATGTTGGCTAGTCCCCAGGGCGGCAGGAGGCCAGGCAGGGCGGGCAGCAGGAGGCAGAGGTAGGGCCCGGCGGTGGCAGGAGGCCAGGCGGGGCAGGCAGGGTGGATGCGTGAGGCTCCATGTGCTATTTGGCAGCCTTTGGCTTCACCGGGGTTTCCACAACTTCCTCAGCCGTGCAGAGGCAAAGTACATGAAATAGTGGGTTCTGCAGTTGGCCACGTTCTTCATCCTATAGAACATGTACTAGTGTCCTCGCAGGCATGTGCTCACTAAAAACTGGACGGCAGGGAAACCTTTGGCTATATTATGTCTTACACTCATTTTCTGTATGAGACTGTTGAGATGTACAACCTAAAGTTAATTATGCCGTCGCCGACTTAAAACTTCATTGCTTTTCCACGGCCCCTGGTCTTTAAAGATGTGGAAAGCCCCCCTCACACGGCAAACACTTAACATTAAAAGTGCATCAGGCCCTGCCCCCTCTGCTCTCCAGCCTCCCCCCCCCCGCCCCTGGTTCTGTGTCCGTCCTCCGGGGGCCCCGGCGTGGTCCTCGGTGCTCTAAGCTCAGGCTGATCTTCGTCTGGAACCCCCTCGCCCACACTGACTCTGACCAGTCTCGTCCCCCGGTCCAGGTTTGGCTGGAATAGAACTTCCTCCCTGACGCCCGGATGCGCCTGAGCCCCTGGCCTTACAGGTTTGTGCTTTCCCTTCCGTAACCAGGGCCGCCCGGTCATCACACTCGTGTCCCCTCTGCCAGAGGCCCAGGAAGCAGAAGAAGGGACTCTGGCGGCTGCCGCGCCTTCAGCAGCAGGCATGCTCCGCACACGCTACCCAGGGGCTGTGTATGCCGGGCACATACGTGCTCAGTATTATTGGGTGAAAAAAATCCATGCACGTTGCTCACTGAACTCAGAGTGCATGCGATCCACTTGTTTATCTGGCTAGGTTTTTGTTTGTACAGCCAGGTAGCCAACCGTCAACAACACAAAAGGAACGTAGGGCTCATCTTCCGTTTTTTCCCCTTGTTCACTGGCCCCAGGCCCTTTGGCCCTTTGCCCTTCATATTTGCTGCTCCCTTTTCCAGCTCTCTCGCCTCCTTTTTATTTTCCCTGATGCCAACAGCCTTACCCCTCTGCTCGGCTTCATCTCTCTCCTTAGCACCTCCATCACATCCCAGCGCACCGGTTTTCCTGGGTGCCTATCGTCCAACTCCTAACGGAAGGCTAGCCCCACAGGATCTGGGGTTTTCGTCTGTTTTGTCCAATGACACATTCTAATGATGTGTCCTCGTGCAGTGCCTGACACATAATAAACTCTAAGTAAATAAATGCTAACGATGAAGAAATTAACATTTTCAAAAACACGAGGGAGTTTCCGGAATGTCTCAGGTAACCTGCCTGAAGGTTGATTACAGCAACCTGTGACAGTGAAGACCACGTGTGACCCGTGGGTGGTCCCAGCACTCGGCCTGCCCGTCGTGGACATCCTCCGGGGATTCCACATCAGGCCGAGGAGAGGCTCCACCCTTAGCACAGGGCTGTGGCTTCTTTCACTCACTATGACTTTGTGCCGAAACCGGTTTGGCTCAGTGGTAGAGCGTTGGCCTGCGGACTGAAGGGTCCGAGGTTCGATTCTGGTCAAGGGCATGTACATTGGTTGCGGGCACATCCCCAGTGCGGGGTGTGCAGAAGGCAGCTGGTCAATGTTTCTAGCTTTCTATCTCTCTCCTTTCCTCTCTGTAAAAAATCAATAAAATATATTTTAAAAAATATGACTTTGTATCCAGCAGAGTGGTTAGATAATCATATACTTTACTCACCATTCTGACAGGTCTGAGGTGATATCATGGGGGTTTTAATTTGCATTTCTCTGATGATTAATAACAACAAGAATATTTTCAAACATCTATTGGCCATTTGTATGTCCTTTTTGAAGAAATGTCTATTCAGATCCTTTGCCCATTTTTAAAATTGGATTTTTTTATTATTATTATTATTTTTTTTAGTATAGAGTTGTACAAGTTCTTCAAAAATTTTGGATATTAACCCCTTATTGAATATATTATTGGTGAATATGTTATGTTGTTCAGTAGGTTGTCTTGTCATTTTGTTGATGGTTTCCTTTGCTGTGCAAAACATTTTAGTTTGATGTAGTCCCATTTGTTTATTTTTTTTTCTTTTGTTTTCCTTGCCTGAGGAGAGACATATCAGATACAATACTGCTAAGTTAAATGCCAGAGGTTTTTTAAAAAAAATATTTTTACTGATTTCAGAGAGGAAAGAAGAGGGAAGAGAGAAATAGAAACATCAATGATGTGAGAGAATCATTGATAAGCTGCCTCCTGCACACCCCCTAGTGGGGATTGAGCCCGCAACCTGGGCATGTGCCCTTGATCAGAATCAAACCCAGGACCCTTCAGTCCACAGGCTGACACTCTATCCACTGAGCCAAACCAACTAGGGCTATTGTCTATGTTGTCTTCTAGGATTTTTATGGTTTCGAGTCTTACATTTATGTCTTTGTTTTGTTTATTCTTATATATAGTGTAAGAAGGTGATCTAGTTTCATTTTTTGCAAGTTTCTGTCCAATTTTCCCAGCACCACTTATAGAAAAGACTATTTTTACCTCATTATATGTTCTTGCTTCCTTTGTCAAATATCAATTGACCATACAGGTGTGGATTTATTTCTGGGCTCTCCATTTTGTTTCATTGACCTACATGTCTGTTTTTATGCCAGTAGTGTGCTGTTCTATTACCATAGCCTTGAAGTATAGTTCGATAGAGCGATACCTTTTTTCTCAAGATTGCTGTGGCCATCGGGGTCTTTTGTGGTCCATATAAATTTTTTGGAGTTTTTGTTCTAGTTCTGTGAAATATGTTATTGGTATTTTGATAGAAATTGCATTGAATCTATAGATTGCTTTGGGTCTCACGGACATTTTAATTATGCAAATTCTACCAATCCATGAGCACAGTATGTGCTTCCATTTGTTTGTATCTTTTTCAATTTCGTTCTTTGGTGTCTAGTTTTCTGAGTCGAGGTCTTTTACTTCCTTGGTTAATTTTATTCCTAGGTAGTTAGGTCTTTTTTTGTTTTGTTTTGTTGCAATTGTAAATGAGATTGTTTCTTAGTTTCCTTTTCTGACAGTTCCTTACTGGGTTATATAAATGCACCAATTTCAGTTCTAGTGATTTTTTTGGTGGAACCTTTAGGGTTCTCTATATACATAGCACCACATCATCTGAAAATAATGACAGTTTTACTTCCTCCGTTCCAATCTGAATGCCTTTTACTTCTTTTTCTTGTCTGATTGCTGTGGCTAGGACTTCCAGGGCTATGTTGAATGAGTGGAGAAAGTAGACTTCTGGTCCTCTCCTTAAGCAGTTTACTGGATTAAGCAGTACTTTCCAGTCCCCCTTCAGATGTCCCAGACAACACCCACAGCGGCGTGCCCCTGGCTGATCATAGGATGCCTTTGTGCTTCCGTCTCCACCAATTGTGTTTGCCAAGCGTCTTTCACTTTTGTTCCCGAACCTGTTTGTTCCTATTGAATGTATTAAAACTACAGAACTTATTTAAAGATTAGATCATGTGGAGAAATTTTAATGTGAATGGAGTTTTTATTTTCATGAAAACTAAGTTAAATAATTTAGAATGTCTCAGAAGCAAATGGCAAAATAACAGGTGGAGGGGAAAACGGTAAGAGATTGGTGGGAACATTCACAAAAGCCTGTAAAGACGCTGCTCTTAGATTGTTTCCTTAAGGTTTCACTTTCCTTTGAGAAATCAGTTGGGAATTTAGGTGTGCTCAGACCGATGGAGGAAGGACTGCACGGCTCCGAGCCATGGGTCTGCCCTGACAGAACGGCTTGCCTCCTCAGGAAGAAACTGGCCAGTGCATGTATGATGTATTCTAAGTCATATAGTTACCAATCGTCATTCTGCTTTAAACACTTTGTTTGGGTAATTGATTATCGGTTCCTAACCAGTGCGACAGGCTCGTGCTGAGTCAGTGTGCTTCTAGCTCCAGAGTATCCCATTCCTGCCTTTGTACCCCCGCTCCTGCGCCCCTTGCCTACAACACCTCTGCTGCCCACCTACACCTGTTGCCTTCTCCTTCCTTTTTTTTTTTTTTTTTAAGATTTTAAAAATAAATTTTCTTAGAGAGAGAGGAAGGGAGAAGGAGAGAGAAACATCGATGTGAGAGCCAAACATCCATCAGCTGCCTCCTGCTCACTCCCTCCCTCCCCGATTCAAGCCCGCAAACGGGCATGCACCCTGTTCAGGAATCAAACCAGCGGCCTTTGGGTGCACAGGATGTCCAACCGATGGAGCCTTACGGCCGGGGCACCTCCTGCTTCTTTTAAAGAAACAGTTCAGTGACTGCCTCTTCTTCAAGGCCTCTCTCGCCTCCCCTGACAGACAGAGGCACTTTCTCTCCTGGGTTCATCCTGGGTTCATCCAGCGCGCAGGCATCACTTGGAACCACTGCTTCCTGCCGGCTCCCCACTGAGCCAGAAGCCCCGGAGAGCAGATTCAGCCTCAGCGCAAAGTGGCCCTCACTGAAGAGGACAGTGTGCCCAGGCCGGGGAGCAGCACGGACGGCAGGGCGCCGGGCACAGTTTGAGAGCTATCCTTACAGACAATTAAGCACCTTGTTGTGATTCTGCAAAGGCCATGCACTAGTCACGTGGAGAGTTTTCTTTCACGGATCCGAGGCCAGTGATGCCGCAGCGACCAAGTACCGCTTTATCGATCACACAAGTCGGGAGCCAGGCTGCCACGTGCTGAACGGCGCAGACAAGAAAGACCCTTAACAAGTCGTGAATGGAAAGTTCCATAAAGTTCAATGTAAATTACGCTTCATGAGTGAGCTCTCTTGTAGCTGCGCAGGGCAGAGAAAAACAAGCCTAGGAATCAATGAGCATACAGCGTACTCACTCTGGAGAACAGTATTTACAAGTAGAATAGGAGAGTCGGGACTCAAAACCCCAGCACGCTGGGAGAATTCTATATTTCCACCAAATGTGATTAGAAAATCATAATTTAGGTAAAGCTTAATTTTATAGTCAACAAAAAGTTTCACCGAATTCAAAATCATGGAAAAGGAGAGCAATGCCTCACTCGGTACATTCCCACAGGGCACCCGGCTTGGTCAGCGCCGGCTCCTGCCTCTGGGGGAGGCAGCGCCTCGGGCTGCTCTGGAGGGGAAGGCGGCCCCAGAGGGTCTGGGACTCCCTCCCTCCCTCACAACCGCCGTCAGCAACCGCAGGCCCAGCCAGCCTTCCGGTGACAAACCCCGGGACTTCGTCAACGGCATGAGCTCCAGTTAACTCTCTTATCTTTTTATTTGGAAAATAATAAAGTGCTGGACCAAAGAAAGAATTTTGTCAGAAATAGCACCTACTGCGAGCCGCGCGCTGGGACCCGGGGTCAGCCCATGCTGGCGGAGCTGAGCAGTGAAGCGGGCAGACAGGGGACCAAGCAGTGCCATGCGGTGCCCTGGGGTCTGTGGTGAGGAGGGAGGAGGGAGGTGGGCAGGGAGGACAGAGCATCTTCAGAAGGCAGAGCCTCTGGGCGGCACTGAACAAGCCGGCAAGAGCGGTGCACCCAGGCCCAGGGGCCGGGCGGGGCCAGGGGGGTGAGGCTGTCAGCAGGAAGGGCCCCAGCTCCACTCTGAGGTGTGAGTCTGAAAGACAGCATGTGAGGGGACTGGCATGTGAGGGGGACTGCTCTGGTGGGGGGCCTGGCATGTGAGGGGGACTGGAAGGTGAGGGGGACTGGCATGTGAGGGGGACTGGCATGTGAGGGGGACTGGCCCGGTGAGGGGGACTGGCCCGGTGAGGGGGACTGGCCCGGTGAGGGGGACTGGCATGTGAGGGGGACTGGCATGTGAGGGGGACTGGCATGTGAGGGGGACTGGCCTGGTGAGGGGACTGGCATGTGAGGGGGACTGGCATGTGAGGGGGACTGGCATGTGAGGGGGACTGGCCCGGTGAGGGGGACTGGCATGTGAGGGGGACTGGCCCGGTGAGGGGGACTGGCATGTGAGGGGGACTGGCATGTGAGGGGGACTGGCCTGGTGAGGGGACTGGCATGTGAGGGGGACTGGCATGTGAGGGGGACTGGCATGTGAGGGGGGCTGGCATGTGAGGGGACTGGCATGTGAGGGGGACTGGCATGTGAGGGGGACTGGCCCGGTGAGGGGGACTGGCATGTGAGGGGGACTGGCCCGGTGAGGGGGACTGGCATGTGAGGGGACTGGCATGTGAGGGGGACTGGCTCTGTGAGGGGGGCTGGCATGTGAGGGGGACTGGCATGTGAGGGGGACTGGCAAATGTGAGGGGGGACTCGGCTCTGTGAGGGGGACGGCCTGGTGAGGGGACTGGCATGGTGAGGGGGACTGGCCAGTGAGGGGGACTGGCCTGGTTGGGGGGACTGGCATGTGAGGGGGACTGGCCTGGTGTGGGGGACTGGCATGTGAGGGGGACTGGCCCGTGAGAGGGGACTTGGGCATGTGGAAGGGGACTTGCCTGTGAGGGGGACATGGCATGTGAGGGGTACTGGCATGTGAGGGGGACTGGCATGTGAGGGGGACTTGGCATGGTGAGGGGCTGGCATGTGAGGGGGGGGACCCCTGGCCTCGGTGAGGGTGGCTGGCATGTTGAGGGTGATTGTCATGTGAGGGTGCTTGCTCTGTGAGGGGGCATTGGCATTTGAGGGGGACTGGCATGTGAGGGGGACTGCCTGTGAGGGGGACCTGGCATGTGATGGGGACCTGGCCTGGTGAGGGGACTGGACCCGGGTGAGAGGGACTGGCCTGTGGAGGGGGACTGGGCCTGTGAGGGGGACTGGCATGTGAGGGGGACTGGCTGGTGGAGGGGGACTGGCCTGTGAGGGGGACTGGCCTGTTAGGGGGGACTGGCATGTGAGGGGGACTGGCATGTAGGGGGGCTGGGCATTGAGGGGGACTGGCCGTGAGGGGGACTGGCCGGTGAGGGTGGGACTGGCATGTGAGGGGGACTGGCATGTGAGGGGGACTGGCCTGTGAGGGGACTGGCATGTGAGGGGGACTGGCATGTGAGGGGACTGGCATGTGAGGGGGCCTGGCATGTGAGGGGGACTGGAAGGTGAGGGGGACTGGCATGTGAGGGGGACTGGAAGGTGAGGGGGACTGGCATGTGAGGGGGACTGGCATGTGAGGGGGACTGGCATGTGAGGTGGGACTGGCATGTGAGGGGGACTGGCATGTGAGGGGGACTGGCCTGTGAGGGGACTGGCATATGAGGGGGACTGGCATGTGAGGGGGACTGGCCCGGTGAGGGGGACTGGCATGTGAGGGGGCTGGCATGTGAGGGGACTGGCATGTGAGGGGGACTGGCATGTGAGGGGGACTGGCATGTGAGGGGACTGGCCCGGTGAGGGGGACTGGCATGTGAGGGGGACTGGCCTGCTGGGGGGACTGGCATGTGAGGGGGACTGGCATGTGAGAGGGACTGGCATGTGAGGGGGGACTGGCATGTGAGGGGACTGGCATGTGAGGGGGACTGGCATGTGAGGGGGCCTGGCATGTGAGGGGGACTGGCATGTGAGGGGACTGGCATGTGAGGGGGACTGGCATGTGAGGGGGACTGGCATGTGAGGGGACTGGCATGTGATGGGGCCTGCATGTGATGGGGACTTGCATGTGAGGGGGACTGGCATGTGAGGGGGACTGGCCTGGTGAGGGGACTGGCATGTGAGGGGGACTGGCCCGGTGAGGGGGACTGGCATGTGAGGGGGACTGGCATGTGAGGGGACTGGCATGTGATGGGGCCTGGCATGTGAGGGGGACTTGCATGTGAGGGGGACTGGCATGTGAGGGGGACTGGCCTGGTGAGGGGACTGGCATGTGAGGGGGACTGGCCCGGTGAGGGGGACTGGCATGTGAGGGGGACTGGCATGTGAGGGGACTGGCATGTGAGGGGACTGGCATGTGAGGGGGACTGGCATGTGAAGGGGACCGGCATGTGAGGCGCACAGTGTGTGCCGTTAGCAGGCAGCCTTTTGGAGTCTCCCCTGGAACGGGCACTGGACTTGTTGGTGCTGTTCATTGGGAGACACTGGTTCTCCTCCCTGGAGGCCTATTTCTTTCCCCGAAGACACTGGGGCCTAGAAATGGGGCCCTTTGAGAGGGGCAGTTCCCAGAGTGGGTCCCTCCCGGCTTCCCTCTGGGTGCCGGGGCGCCGTGGTCGGGATCGGGAGCCCCCAGGGTACCCTGCCCCCGTGAGAGATGACGCCGAGCATGGCCAAGGCCACCTGCCCCAGGTCTGTGCGGCCGCCTCCGGCCGCTGAGCCCGGCTGTCCCCACGGCCCGCCTGCTCCTCCCGGACCTGGCCCCCCTCTGGGCCACACCCCGGCTCCCCCAGAGCCCGCCCGGAAGCTCCCCGTCTGGGCTCCATTCCGTGTCACCTCAAATAAGGTCACCCGAGCAGCCTCCCTGCCCTGGCCACCAGGTGCACCGCTCACTGTTAATGGAGTTCCTCCGCCCCTGTGCGCCTGCCTCCCTCCTCCCAGGCAGGCTGTGGCCTCAGCGGCTGGCGGTGAGCACCTCTGGGCCCTGAGCACCTGGTGGAGGGAGAGCTCGGGGAGGCCTGGCGCCTGCACAGCTCCCCGCGGTCCTGCCCCGCAGGCTTCTACAGCGTGGGAGGAGATCCAAGACGACGGTGGAGTAGGTAGACCCTGCTCAGTCCAGGAGCAAACGTGAATTAAACTGAAATATGGAATAACCAACCAGAACACCCAGCAGAAGACCAGCTGAACGCAAATCTCATAGCCAAGGATGTACAGAAGCCGCATTGAGATAGTGGGAAAGGCGACACATAAAGGGCTGGCCCGCTCCCACGGGAAGGCTGAGACTCTGAGGGGCGCCTCCGGTGCAAACGTTCCCCCGAGGAGCGTGGGTCGCAACCCCCTGCCAGGCTCCCCGCCCAGAGCCCCAGAGCCCCCCGGGCCAGGCTCCCCGCCCAGAGCCCCAGCGCCCCCCCCGGGCCGGGCTCCCCGCCCAGAGCCCCAGAGCCCCCCCCCCCCCCCCCCCCCCCCCCCGGCCAGGCTCCCCGCCCAGAGCCCCAGAGCCCCCCGGGCCAGGCTCCCCACCCAGAGCCCCAGCACCGGGGTGAGGCACCCACACAACATCTGGCTGTGAAAATCCGCAGGCGCCTCTCTGCCAGGGAGAGAGGGGAGTCTGCGAGAGACACGGGCACCCTTTGAAAGCCCAGTGCACACAGTCTCATTCGCAGCCACTCACCCTGGGCTCCACAGAGGGCTGGCAGAGGAGAGGCGGGGTTTGTGGCTCTGGGAGGGAGCTGAGGGGACACAGCCGAGATCCCACAGATGGAACCATCCTCCCTCTCCACAGACGCCATCTTCCTTGGGTGGAGCACTCCCTCCTGCACATCAGCCTGAGGAAGCGATAGTCCACCCTCCGCACCCCCTGTGGCCTCACCCTGTGGGGTTGCAGCCTGCTGAGGGGCAGCTGCCTGGGCAGTCTCCTGGGTGTCAGTGACTGAGCCGTGTGGCTCTGGGATGGGGCTATTCCCCCACTTCCCTACGCACCAACTGGTGTCTCTCCTCCGTGGGAGATGTGCTAGCCTCACCCTGCGGTGTTTGGTGGCCCCACCTTCTTGACTCTTGGTGGCCTTGCCCTGTGAGGTCTGGGCAGAAGCCAGGCCAGAATGGGTTAAGTGGCTCTTGGGTGTGGAAGGTCACTCCAGTCCTTCCCCCCACCAACTTCTATGAAATCTGACAGGCACCTCCCCCTTTCCCGATTCCCACTGGCTCTGCCCTGCTGAGATAGGCTCTTGGCAAAATCTGGGACAGAATAAATTGTGTGGCTGTAGGATGGGGAAATTCTTCCCTTGCACAACCACATGGTGGACAACCTTCCCTCACATGTCAAATCTTGGTCTGTTTGAGCCAGATAAACTGGACTCCCTGACCACTTCCTGAGACCCCAACTCACCACAAAGACATGCAAGCACCCAGTGGGTGGCAGCTAGACTTGGTGTACCCTGCCTGAGCTGCCCAGCACTGGCATCTAGTCTAAACCTGTATAGATCTGATGAAAACCTCTTGCAGGGAAGGCCACAAACTATGGATAGCTTTGTAGCTCCAAACAGGTTGTCCAGCACCAGTCACAGGCAGTGACTGCCATTGGCCTGCATCAGAGTCTCCCAAAAAGCCCGTGTCCAGCATCAGACAACATCAGAGCAGGATCCATTAGGATCACAAGCAGCACATCCACAGGGTGATCATGGCAGGAACAAGACCCTGCTAAGGCGAAAGCTGCTCTGTGAGGTCAGCATCTGCACAGCAGCTTGTACACTGTGGTTGGAATAGATCCTCACAGTCAGCCAGCCTGAGAGTCAACTCCATGCCTTAATGGGCCAATAGCAATCAACACTCAACTGCAGCAGAAGGTCCCACATAACCACACAAGGGTTATTCATGGAGCACCCAGCACAGGTGACCAAGGAGACTTCCATTGGGTCCCACAGGACTCCTATTTCATAAGTCCATCCTACCAAGACTGGTAGTCATAGCAGATCTACATAGAAACAAACACACACAAAAAAACAGTCAAAATGGGGAGACAAAGAAACATGCTCCAAATGAAAAAATAGAAAACTCCAGAAAAAAGCTAAATGAAATGGAGGCAAGCAATCTAACAGATATAGAATTCAAAACAATGGTTTTAAGGATGCTCAAGAAACTTAAGGGGAAAATGGATGAAATCAATGAGAACTTAAAAAAAGAGATAGTACACATAAAAAGGATATAAAACCATAAAAAAGAACCAGTCAGAAGTAAAGAATACAATATTTGAAATGAAGAATACACTAGAAGAAATAAAGTTGGGTGGATGAAGCAGAAGATAAAATCAGAGATTTGGAAGACAAAGTAGCAGAAAACACCCAATCATAGCAGCAAGAAGGAAAAATAATTCTAAAAAAAAAAAAAAAAAAAAAAAATGAGGTCAGTTTAAGGGAATTTAGGGAAAATATAAAGCTTAAGAATATATTCCTAATATGAATTCCTAATTCATAAAGAGAAGAGAAGAGAGAGAGAGAGAGAAAGAGAGAGAGAGAGAGAGAGAGCAAGTGCAAAGGATCAAGAAACTATTTGAAGAAATACTGACTGAAAACTTCTCTAACCTGGTAAGAAAAAAGGCACACAAGTCCAGGAAGTGTAGATAGTCCCAAACAAGATGAACTCAAAGTGGTCCAAACCAAGGCCATCAGAATTAAAGTCACACAGGTAAAAGACAAGGAGAGAATCTTAAAAGCAGCAAGAGAAAAACAGTTAACTACAAGGGAGTTCCCACAAGACTGTCAACTGATTTCTAAATGTAAACATTCATGCCATAGTGATTGACATGAAATATTCAAAGTGATGAAAACCAAGGACCTACCACCAAGACTACTTTACCCAGCAAGGCTATCATTTAAAATTGAAAGAAAAATAGACTTTTTCAGATAAGAAAAAGCTAAAGGCACGCAATTTATTAGCACCCAATCAATATTAGAACAATTAAAAGATCTTATTGAAGAAGAAGAAAGGGAAACATAGCTACTTAGTTTAAAGAATAAAATGCCAATAAATATGTGTCTATCAATAATCACTTTAAGTTTAAGTAGCTTAAATGCTCAAATCAAAAGACATAGGGCAGCTGAATAAATAAGAAAACAAGATATATATATATATATATATATATATATATATATATATATATATATATATACACACACATAGTCTCTACAAGAGACCTACCTGAGAATGAAAGATACTCACAGACTAGCCGAAACCGGTTTGGCTCAGTAGTAGAGCGTCAGTCTGCAGACTGAAAGGTTCGATTCCAGTCAAGGGCATGTACATTGGTTGCGGGCACATCCCTGGTAGGGGGTGTGCAAGAGGCAGCTGGTCGATGTTTCTCTCTCATCGATGTTTCTAACTCTCTATCCCTCTCCCTTCCTCTCTGTAAAAAAATCAATAAAATATATATATTAAAAAAAAGAAAGATACAGACTAAAAATAAAGAGACGAAAAGTGATATTTAATGCAAATGAGAACAACAACAAGCTGAGATAGCAATACTATATCTGATAAAAAAAGACTTTAAGACAAAGGCTTTATAGTATTATAGAAGGTCACAACACAATGATAAAATAAGCCAAAAGAGGATATAACTCTTGTAAATATATTTAGAGACACTTAAATATGTAAAGCAAGTCTTTATAGAGAGATTGACAGTAATACAGTAGGAGACTTTAATATCATATTGACATCAATGGGTAGATCTTCCAGACAGAAAATCAACAAGGAAAGAGTGGCCTTAAGTGACATACTAGACCAGATGGATTTGATTGATATCTTTAGAGCATTTCACCCCAGAGCAGGGGAATATACATTCCTTTCAAGCACACAAGAAACATTTTATAGGATCGATAACATGTTAGGACACAAAACAAGTGTCAATAAATTTAAGAAGGCTTCAATTGAAGATGGCTGCTGATGGGAAGGCAGGCTGCAAGACAGTATGTGAGTGAGAGGATGAAAGGAGAGTGTGTGGACATACAGGGGCGTGTCTATTTGTGAGTTATATTCCAAGGGACTGTTGGGGATTGCTGGACAGGGCTCCGCTGACTGGGCAGCCTCCACTGCTGCTGAAATCTCTCCCAGAGCTACCGGCTCTGCCGCAGAGACCGCGTCGTCATCTTGAAGGGGAGAGTGGGTGTGATCAGAAGCCTAGTCTTACCTTCAACCGGGAAGAATCAGAACCTCCTGGGACCCTACAACCCCAACACCAAGGGACCAGCTGTGAATCCATGAACACCGGGTCTCAAGCAGCCCAAATATTCAGACTCCAACAAGCTCTGCACCTTCTCACAGAAAGGTCAGATTCCGCCCAGAGAGAGGTGAGGTCTGTGATCCAGGCTGGAGGGAGAAACGTGCACAGCGAGATCTGGAGATTCAGAGCAAGTCTGTGCCCACAAAATCCACGGCCGTTGGGGCCAGGATAGTCCACGAATGTGGAAGGAGGTCTACAGGGCTGCTGACAGAGGGGAACTCCAGAAATCAACCCATAGTTGGGTGGGGCACAAAAAGGCAGTCTGAAGTTCTGGCAGTAAACCGGCTGCGTTGTGCCAGTGGAAAAAGACATGGGCAGAGACATGAGCAGAGTTGCGTGCAGTGCCGGGTCGAAAAAAATCACAAATTTGCTGGCTTACTCTGGCTCTTTTTTCTCTTTAAATCCTTGCTTTTGATTACTAAGCCCAGTGCGTAGGATCACCCAGTTAAAAACACTCTCAGAGACTGCAGGGGAAAGCTGTTTTTGTGGAACCTGGGGGTCAGAGCGGGGAGAAACTATCAGAAAACCAGCTCTGGGGAAGTCCATTCCCCCAAACCAGTATTATGTGCGGCAGGGAAAACAAATTCTAAATACTGGGTAGAGAGGAACTTATAGCCCTGGATGTCAATACAGACACACTGCAACCCAGGGATTAAATCACAAATTGACTCTTGTGTAAATTTAACTAACGGCAGGCTGAGAAACAAAGAAATACTACCTGCTTGAAAATAGTATTGTGGTTGACAACACAGAGGAACAGTGGAATGCAGGGAACTTCAATACTGTCCTGACTACCTGACAGGAAACAGGTGTGCCAAACATAACAGTGGAGGAAATGAGTGACCTTCACTACTGCACATTTTCATTTTTTATCTTTTACTTAAGAAACTAAATTTTTTTCTTACTTGATTTTACCCTTTTAATGACTATATTTTTATTTTTAATAAGTATTATTACTACTATTATTTTACCTTTTTTAAAGTTTCATTTTCTTTTCTTTTATTTTCTTTTGGGATTAATGTTCTATATTCTATTTTCATTTTTCCTTTAGCATCATTTTACTCTATCTCAACTTTACCTTTATGCCAATGCTCTCTCCCTCACTTTTCCCCTTTGTTGTCCTATTTCTCTTACCCTATTCCTGCTTTAGATTTTCCCTATTCCTTCTTTTTACCCCATTAAAAATTCATCCTAACATATCTAATTTCAAATCCTCTGCTCCAAGTCTATACATACTTCTCTCTTCTCTTTCTTCACTATCCAATTTTCTCTCTCTCTTCCATTTTTTTTGTTTTGCTTTTTAAAAATGTTTTTTGTTTTATTTTGTTTGGTTTTGCCCTTCTTTCTCTCTATCCTATTGTTGCTGTTTATTTGATTGTTAATTAGATTTTTTTGTTGTATGTCTGATTGTCCCTCTTTTTTTTTTTCCTTCTGTTTTTCCTCTCCTCACTTGGTATTAGTTGTTGTTTATAGTTTGCATTCATCTCTGGTGTTAGTTGTTTGCATTTTTTTTGATTAGTTGTTCTACTGAGTTTTCTCCAAATATAAATAGTTTTTTCCCCTTCTTTTTTATTCTCTTTATTTTTTTCTCTTACTTTTTTTCCCCTTTCCTCAATATCATTTTTGCAGTCTCTTTTGTTTTGTTGTTTTGTTTTTTATCCCATAATTCTCTTTTCTTTGGTGATCACCTTTATTTGGGATTATTAATATCATGAAAGCATTTGTGTTCAGTGTCTTCTGCATTTTGCCTTGTTGTGTTGTATTTTGTTCCTTTATGTCAATGCAGGAGAAAGCTACATAACCAGATACCCAGAGTGAAGAGATCATGGAGAGACAAAGAAACAATCCACATATGAAAGAATAGGAGGCATCATCAGTAAAGGAAGTAAACAAAATGGAGGCAAGCAATATGTCAGATAGGGATTTCAGAGAAATGGTTATAAGGTCGCTAAAAAGGTTGGAAAACAAATTCAACAGTATGTGTAAGAACCAAAGGAATGAAGAAGAACCAAGAAGTGAAAAATGACATCACTGCAATAAAGAACTCAATAAAGAGCATCAACAGTAGACTAGAATAAGCAGAGGACTGCACAGTGAGCTAGAAGACAAGGTAGGAAAAAATACCCAAGCAGAGCAGCATCTAGGAAAAAAACTTGAAAAACAGGAGGAGAACCTAAGAGAACCTTAGGGTAACCCAAAACAAAACAACATTTGCATAATAGGGGTGCAGGAGGAGAGGAAAATGAGCAAGGAATAGAAAACTTGTTTGAAGAAATAATGACAGAAAACTTCCCTGATATTGGGAAGAAAAAACCCACGCAAGTCCAATCTCACAGAGGTCCAAACACAATGAACCCCAAAAGACCAATGCCAGGGCACATTATCATTAAATTGGGAAACACCAACAACAAAGTAAGAATCTTAAAAGCAGCCAGAGACAGAAAGTTACCTATAAAGGATCCCCCATCAGACTAGTGACTGATTTCTCAATAGGAACACATCAGGCTAGAAGGGAATGGAATGAAATATACAAAGTCATGCAAAACAATGGTCTTAATCCAAGAATACTGTACCCAGAAAGGCTATCAATCAAAATTGAGGGTGAAATCAGGAGCTTCACAGAAACAAATGACCAGGGGAGTTTATTATTATACCACCAAACCAGCAATGCAAGAAATGCTAAAGGGCTGCTGTAAAAAGAAGAAACAGGAAGGGTAGAAGAAACACAGGCATAAAGAATAAAAATGGCAACAAACAAGAACCTATCAATAATAACTTTATTTATTTTTTAAATATATTTCTTTATTTATTTCAGAGAGGAAGGGAGAGGGAGAGAGAGAGATAGAAACATCAATGATGAGAGAGAATCATTGATCGACTGTCTCTTGCACATCCCCTATTGGGGATTTAGCCTGTAACCCAGGCATGTGCCCTTGGCTGGAATCAAACCTGGGACCCTTCAATCCACAGGCTTATGTTCTATCCACTGAGCTAAATCAGCTAGGGCAATAATAACTTTAAATGTAAATGGATTAAATGCCCCAATCAAAAGACATAAGATAGCTGAGTGGATAAGAAAACATGAACCATATAGCTGCTGACTACAGAAAACCCACCTCAGAAAAAAGGACTCACACAGACTGATGGTGAAGGGCTGGGAAAAGGTATTTCAGGCAAATAGAAATGAAAAAAAAGAAAAAAAGAAAGCTGGGGTAGCAATACTTACATCTGACAAATTAGATCTCAAAGTGAAGGATATAGCAAAAGATAAGGAAAGCCACTTCATAATACTAAAGGGAGCAATCCAACATGAAGAAATAACTCTGATAAACATATATACACCCAATATAGATTAAAAAAACTTCTGGAGTAAGGGTGTCGAACTCAATCAGAGAAGGGGCCAAAATCTAAAATCCAGCCTAAATCGCGGGCCGAATGGTTTACTGAACAGTCATAAACTGTCATTGTGATGGAAACGCAGCGGAGTGCAGTGATGACAGCGCGGTGCGGGCCACATTGCAAGGCCTGACGGGACGGATTTGGCCCGCAGGCCTTGTGTTTGACACATGTGTTCTGGAGGATATCAAGGGAGAGATTGACAGTAATACAATCATAGTAGGGACTTTAATACTTCACTAACACCACTGGACAAATCCTCTAAACAAAAACAAACAAACAAAACAACCCAAATACACTGATAACTACCAAATAAATTGAAACAGTGATAAAAAATCTTCCAGCAAGCAAAAGCCCTGGTCTGGATGGCTTTATAGGGGAGTTCTACCAAGCATTCAAAGAAGAACTAAAACCCATCCTCCCCAGACCATTCCAAAAAACTTAAAAGGAAGGCACACTTCCAAGCTCTATCTATGAAGTCAGCATTACCCAAATCTCAAAACCAGATAGACACCACAAGAAAATAAAACTATAGGCCAATATCTTTGATGAACATAGTTGTTAAAATCATCAACAAAATTCTAGCAAATTGGATTTAGAAATACATTAGAAAGATCATACACCATGACCAAGTGGGATTGATTCTGGAGATGCAAGGATGGTACAATATCCACAAATCAATAAATGTGATATATCACATAAACAAACTGAGAGACAAAAACCACATAATCATATCAATTGATGCATTTGACAAAATCCAATACCCTTTCTTAATAAAAACTTGAGAAATAAGAACAAAGTTGGAGGTATCATGGTACCTGATATCAAACTATACTACAATGGCATAGTAATCAAAACAGTATGGTGCTGGCATAAAAACAAACATACAGCCAAAACCGGTTTGGCTCAGTGGATAGAGCGTCAGCCTGCGGACTGAAAGGTCCCGGGTTAAATTCCAGTCAAGGGCATGTACATTGGTTGCATGGGGGTGTGCAAGAGGTAGCTGATCAATGACTCTCTCTCTCTAGCTCTCTATCCCTCTCCCTTCCTCTCTGTAAAAAATCAATAATATATATATATATATATATTTACATACATATCAATTGAAGAGAATATAAAGCCCAGAAATAAACCCACATCTTTATCATCAATTAATTGTTGACAAAGATCATACAATGGGGTAAAGACAGTCAAGATCATACAATGGGGTAAAGACAGTCTATTCAGTAAATGGTGTTGGGAAAATTGGAACTAGACCTCCTTTTGGACAAGGGAAACAAAAGAAAAAATAAACAAAGGGGACTATATCAAACTAAAAAGTTTTTGCAACAGCAAAGGAACCATCAACATAATGAAAAGACAACCTACTAAAAGGAAGAACATACATCTAATAAGGGGTTAATATCAAATTTTATAAAGAACTTCTACAACTCAACACCAAAGAAAACCAAACAATCCAATTAAAAAATGGGCCATCCCTGGCTGGTGTGGCTCAGTGTCATCCTGGATGACACATCATTTGGAATGTCATTCTGTATATCAAAAGGTGGTGGGTTTGATTCTTATTCAAGGTGTGAGAGACAATGCTCAATGTTTCTTTCTCACATCCATGTTCTTCTCTCTCTCTCTCTCTCTCTCTCTCTCTCTCTCTCTCTCTCTCTCTCCTCCCCCATTTTTCTCTCTAAAATCAATTTTAAAATGGGCAAAGTATCTGAATAGACATTTCTCCATAGAGGACATACAGATAGATGCTCAATAGACATATGAAAAGATGCTCAATGTCACTAATCATCTGAGAAATTCAAATTGAAATTACAATGAGACATCATCTCATGACCATCAGAATGGCTTTCATCAATAAATAAAAAACAGGTGTTGGTAAGGATGTGAAGAAAAGGGAATTCATGTGCACTGTGGTGGGAATGCAGGCTGGTGCAGCCACTGTGAAAAGCAATATGGAATTACCTCAAAAAATTAAAAATGGAACTGTCTTCTGACCCAGAGATTGCACTTCTGGGAATATATCTGAAGAAACCTGAACCATTGATTCAAAAGAATATATGCACCCATATGTTTCTTGCAGTGCTATTTACAAAAGCCAAGATTTGGAAGCAGCTGAAGTGCCCATTAGGAGATGAATGGATAAAAAAGCAGAATGGAATACTAGTTGGTCATAAAAAATTAAAAAAAGAAAAGAAAAGAAAGGAAGAAAGAAAAGAGAAAGAAAGAAATCTTAACCTTTGCAACAGCATGGAAGGACCTGGAGAGGATTATGCTAAGTGAAATAAGCCAGTCAGAGAAAGACAAATAGCATATGATTTCACTTATATGTGGAATCTAATGAACAAAATGAACTAACAAAATGCAAACTGACTCATAGATACAGAGAACAGACTGATAGCTGTCAGGGGGAAAAAGATAAAGGGTTGGGTAAAAAGGTGAAAAGATTAAGCAAAAACAAGAACAAAACCGCATAGACAGAAAACAGTATGGTGATTACCGAGTGAAAGAGGTGGGGTAAGTAGGCGAGGGTAAAGGGGGTGGGGGTGGTAAATGGTGATGGAAGGAGACAACACAATATACAGATGAAGTATTATATAATTGTACTCTTGAACACTACAAATTTTTTATTGATTTTTTTTTTTAGAGAGAGAGGAAAGGACAGAGAGAAGGGAAAGATGGAAGAAGGAAGGAAGGGAAGGGGGGAGAAAGAGAGAGAGAGAGAGAGAGAGAGAGAGAGAGAGAGAGAGAGAGAGAGAGAGAGAGAGAGAGAGATCAATGAGAGAGAAACATCCATCAGCTGCCTCTTGCACATCCCTTACTGGGGATCGAGCTTGCAACCTGGACATATGCCCTGACTGGAATCCAACTGGCAATCCTATATAATTTTATTAGATAATGTCTTAATAATAAATTCAATTAAAATAAATAAATATGTTTTTTTAAGTGGTTGGGAAGGAATCAAACAACGAATACTGTAATTTCATAAATTACATTTCAGAGTATTTCAAGAGGTATGTATACTTAACCCTATGGATTTATACCATTTTCTTATTTAAGAGAGATTAGCATTTTAGAAGTACGAAGCTAAGAATTTTTGGGTTTGAGTTTACTCATGAAGTAATTGATTATTGACTTAAGAATTTTTTGTATTACTTGAAAAGTTCAACTGGTTCCTTTGTTTATTTTTTTATATGTTGTTATTAATCTTAAGAGAGAAAGAAAGGGAGAGGGATAGGGAGAGAGAGAAATATCAATGTGAGAAAGAAACATTGATCCAGCTGCTTCCTACATATCCTCTAATGGGGATCGAGCCTGCAATCTAGGCATGTGCCCTGACCCTGAATCAAACCAGCGACCTTTTGGTGCATGGAATAATGTTCAACCAGCTGAGTGAGCCACACTGCCCTGGGCTGTTCCTTGTTTAGGTTTCAAGTTCTGAAATATATTCAAAGAAACCAACTGAGTCGTTAAGAAAAAGGAAGAAAGAAAAATGAAAGGGCTCTGTATGTCTTGTTTTCAGTTACATCCCCAGCCCTGGGGAGAGTTTGTTCGCTGACCCACCTGGTGTCTCAGCAACAGCCTCAAAGGTGGGTTGATTCTCAGAACGGGAAGTGGAGTCTAGCTACGGCTTCCTATTGCCTTGAAGACTAAGGTCTTCTATTTCCACATTTGCAAAGAGAAGAATAACTTGAGTAAGGGCTGCCTGCTCTTTTTTGAGCCCACACTAAATTCATCCTCCTCAATCTGCAAAGTCACATTGGAATCCAGATGGAAAGCAAGGACATTTTTCAAGACAGTCTCCTGTAATGGTGACCATAAATCGTCTCACATTCTAAGGAGTTTCAGACAAAGACTTGTGGCGACTGAACAAATCCTAAAGGAGAGCCAGCAGGAGCATTCACCAGCAGAGCGACTGTCCCAGTGCGATGCTCAGGTGCCCTCTAGTGTGTGTTGGTTTGTGCAGCAGTTCCTTGCTTCACACATCATATGACTAAGATCCTGTCATGTCTTCTAAGGTGACTTTCCCGGTGCATTTTAATGTACAGTTGATAGATCTATGAAAAATGGCCAAAGGATTGTGGAGCAATTGAATTTAAAAATCAATGTTTCTCTCTCTAATTCGTAGGAGCCATTATTTACAGGCAAAAAACCCCTGCAATTTTGGTAACTGAGCAATCAAGGGAGTATGAAGTTACAAGGATTCCTACGAATGTTGTAAACTGTAAATACACAGGCATGTTTTAAACGAAGAGATATTGAAGTGTACAGAGTGCCCCACCTGTTCCTCTCCACTTTATACACTAACCATCAATTATCCTCCCCAAGTTTTTTTTATGTATACCCACCAAATATGACACATATTTTCTCCTCCCCACCTCTTTATACTGCATATACTATATACAAAATATAGTATATACAGTATAAACTATCCTGCACCTTTAATTTTTCTCTTAATAATAAAGCCTGGTATGTTGTCCATAACAGTTCATAAAGATCATCACTTATTTTTTAACAGCTACAGTTGTATTCTATTGTGTGGAGACACTATCATTTACTTAGTACTCCCCAAATGGTAGACATTTGGGTGATTTCTAATCTTTTGTTATTACAAATAAGGATGAAATAAATGATCTAACACAAAAGTTATTTCAAAACTGCACACATATAACTAAGATTAAATTCCTAGGAGTGGAATGTGTTGGGTAAAACAAAAAAATAATTGCTAACATGTATATAGTGCTTTTTATAAACTAGATTTTGATGTAAAATGTGTAGATCATATATCCCACCCCTTTATTTAACCTTATTTCTGTATTCATTATCCCGTTTTAGAGATGAGAAAATGGAAGCACTGAGAGGTGAGTGAACCTGCCCACAGACAGACAGCTAGCAGGCATTAGTGTTATCCAACCTGTCTCCAAAGCATATACTCTCAGCCATTATATCTTATTTTATCAAGGGCTGTATGTGTTTGTATTTTAAATAGGTTTTAATACATACCCCCATACTGGTATACTATTTATTCTCTCACCAGCTTGACTGTACTCTTTGCCTATCAGTTCATCAAACTTGGAGGATTTTGTTGTTTAGTTATCAGTGAGAAATGGAATCCCAATGTGGTATATTAACTTGTATTTCTCTTATAATACCCTGAAATTGGATATATTTTCATATGCTTAAAAGCCAAGTGCATTAACTTTTCTGTGTATTATCTTTTCATATTTTGTGTATTTTTATCCTGGAGTATTGGTCTCCTTATTGATTTATAGGAGCTCTTTAGATATTTGTGATATCAGTGAATTGTCTGTGATATAAGTTTAAAATATTTTCCCTAGCTTGTTCTTTATATTTTGACTTTCATAAGCTTTCTTCCTATAGCAGTTTTTGATATTGTAGTCAAATTTACCAGACTTCTATAGATTATAGATTTCAAATAATTTGAAGATAATAGGATAAACTTCCCATTTTCCATAGTTTTTTTATGATTCACTTTTTAAAAATTAAATATCTGATTCACTTAGAATTATCTTGTTAAATGATATGAGATATGGATGTGACTTCATTTTTCTCCAGGTGGCTTACCCATTGTTACCCTTGACTTGAGATACTGCCTTTATCAAATCCAGTTTCAGACCTTACATTCCCATATGTAACTGGGTTTTCTATATTTTCTATTCAGTACTTCCATTTTCTGTCTGTATATATACAAAATATTACCTTAATATTTAATTATTGAGGCTCTATGCTATACTATATTACCTAGTAGGGCTATTTTCTTTAATGATGACTCTTAATTCCAGAGCTTTCTTTTATTATCCATGCCAATTTGTCTTATGAACTTCATAATCAGCCTGTAAAGTTTTATTTTAAAAATAACTATTGGTATTTTTATTGGGATATTAACTTCTTAGATTTACTTTCAAATCTTCCTGAACACGATACACTCCTGAGGAGCCTTAGTCTGCTGCAGCCTGGCCTGGTGCTTGCAACAAAACAAAGTATTAAAAAGCTGGGTGTTTTGGTTGTGTGCATGGTAACTGAGATTTCTGTTTTCATTCAGTTCACAATAGATGTTATTTATCCTCTCAGTGTCCCTAGTTTAAGACATCTGTCATCTCTTTCAAAGATTGGAAGGGGAAACAGATCGTTGGAACGGGAAGAACCTCCGGAGGATGCTGCCTCACTGAAACAGCAGCCTCCAAGCCATTCCTCCTGCCTCCACGCACGGAAGTCACCACGCTTCGTGCTTCACTGCCCCAGGTGGCTTCAGGGCCCTGATAAACACGTCATGTTCTTTATATCCAGCCCTTGCTCCTCTTACAGAGATGCACTCTTGACTCAGCCGAAAAGTCTGTATTTCAGGAAGACCCTGGGGAGCTCATAATCATTTTCAAGTTTGAGAAGCAAAAGACTCGTGGTTCTTAAAGTGTGGGCCTAACTGCAGAAGCGGCATGTTCTAGAACAGTGGTCCCAACCTTGTTTTGGCCATGCCCCACCGAAGCATCGCTAAAATCCTGATGCCCTCTCCCATGCGCCTCCCCTCCCCGCCCCTCCCCCCGTGACACAGAATTCTTATCATTCAAAAAGTGACTCCTACTCACGTGGAGGAGGCCTAAAAGGCCGTTAACTGGGCTAAACAAGCTTCCAAAGAACATGGCGTCCATGAAGAGAAAAATAAAAGAACGAAAGGACAGTTGAAGTACTGAGGAAGAAATCACTAAGAAATTGTGAAAATAATAATATGAAGTGATATAAAAAAAAACCCAGCAACTAAAGTTTCAAAACATAAAATAGAGAACTGAAATGCACAAATATGTCACACTATATAGCTATATACTGTGTATGAGGCCACTAGGACTATAAGAAAGGCTAAAAAATTCACTGTTAATAACTCATTCTTAAGTTGCCCTCCTTCAGAGCAAATTGCCCCGCATTGGGAACTGCTGATCTAGAACCAGGAGCAAATTCAAACTCTTGGGCCCAACCCTCACCCCCTAAGGCAGCAGTGCCCGGGTTCCGCCCAGGAGTCTGGTCTAAGTGGCTCTCAGATGCTCCTCCTGGTGCAGTGACCGAGGCCCATGCTCCAGGTCGGGGATGCAGTCCTGGCCAGCCGCTGGGGTCACCTGGGGAGCTCTGACACCGCCCCCCCAATGCACCCCTAATAAACCACATCTGAATTTCAGGGCTCAGGCCACGGAGTCAGTATTTTTAGTTTCCCAGGTGATTCCAACGTGAAGGCCAGGGTGAGGGCTCTGCTCTGCCTTGAACAATATTCTCAGCCCTGGCTCTCAGAATCGCCGGGGGTCTTCTTTCAAAAGTATTGATGGGGCCCTAACCTAGAGCATCTGCCTGCGGCTGAAGGGTCCTGGGTTCAATTCCGGTCAAGGGCACGTGCCAGGGTTGCGAGTTCAGTCCCAGTGAGGGGTGTGCAGGAGCAGCCCATTGGTGATTCTCTGTCATCATTGATGTTTCTATCTCTTTCTCCCTATTCCTTCCTCTTTGAAACCAATAAAGATAAATTTAAAATAATAATAATAAATAAGAAGTACTGATGCTGAAGGTCTCCTTCAGAGATGGAAGTTGGTCTGGATAAAGCAGAGAATCACTTTTTAAAAATGTGGTTTCTCGGGTGATTCTCATATCCAGCCAGGATTTCAAACCACTGCTCTGGGAATACTGTTTTCCACCACAAACTTCCAGTCACACCAAGGAAAACAAAGTTTGGATGCAGTGGAAGAGAGGCACTTTCCAATTCTCATATATTTACGGCGTCTGTGCAGTGCCTTAGGCTAGTTACTGTGAAGATTAAAAATAAGTGCAAAGCATAGCTCCTGGCCCATAAGAGAATAAACAACCTGTATTAGCAGAAAAGACTATGCATTCCACATGTAAATAATTATTTAAAGGTAATATATTCTATGCTACTGACTGTAACATAATTTTAAAAGTTACATATATCCTTATATCACTGTTAGGTCAAATTAATTTTTATTGTTTTTAAAAGAATAGGAGTAAAGATGAAAGAAATATATGTTAGAAATGATTATGAAGCAATTTTGAATACAATTAGCAATCAGCCCTTAGATATTTGAACCTGGAAAAAGCAATGGACAAGGTCAATGGCCAAAGAATAATTCATGAGCTCAAAGCCAGGATGTGTTAGAGTTTCCTCCTTGGCACAATGAACACTGTGCTATGGCACCACCGACAGTCAATGCAACCCAACAGTGTTTAGTAAATGAAATGGTTTGCAAAGAACTTAGATGCATAATACATAACCCTGGACACAGACAATAACTACTAAGATAAATAGCAATTAAGATATCAGCAATTAAAGAGTTTATATTAAATATTTTCTCTTTTATAATTAGAAATACAACTATTTATTTTGGCCTGACTATTGGCCTCTCCTATACCGGCTTCTTTTGAGAACACATTAAAAAATAATGAAACGTATCCTAGTCTGAGAGAAATAACAAGCTATAAATATTTTTCACATATATTGGACTATAAAATGTATTTATAATTTTAAATGAGCAGTCAAAACTCAAAATTTCATGGATGTTTTATGAAACAAAAAGTTCATTAAACATCTAAAACGGGGTCAAAATCTTGAAGACTCTATTTGAATTCAGCTACTTGTTTTGATAATTTAGCTAAATATACTACACCCACGCCTTCAGTTTATTATTAGCTACAAAGACAGGGATGTGACATATGCTTTAAGACTTTAAAAGGAGTTTCTTTTTCTTTCTTTAAATATGGGCATCTCATTGGCTGTTTTCAGTGATTCGTGAGTTGGGCAGATCCATCTAGCAATGGAAAGGTGTTCCCTTAGGAATTTCTGAATCAAGAAAACAATCACAAACGTTCATCCCCTCTCTCTTGTACCACCAGGAAGTACAGATTAAATGGGTTACAGCACCTTCAATGACACCAACTTAGACCTGGAGGCCTAAGGGAACCCCCATTTAATGTAATAACCTCTCCTTCATATTTGAAAATGACCCCCAGTAGAAGATGGCGAATCTCAAGCTGTCCTCCCAATAAGGATGGTGGATATACCAATCCAGCCATACTCTTCTCTTAGTCCACAGACACACTCAATAGGAGGAGGGCTGATGGGTCTTTCTGAGTGCCCACCAGACAACATTGTTTACTGGCTTCAGTCTGAGGAAAACAAGTATCACATGATCTGGTGCATATGGGGGTGATTGAAATGGATCCAGAGACATGGAGGCCCAGGACAGACTGATGGGCCTCAGGGACAGGGGGAGTGGGGAGTGGAGAGTGGGGAGAGACTGACTGAAGCACTCACATGCATAGCCCCTGGGTACGGACAATAATTCGGCGAAGGCCTTGGGAGAGGGGAAGGGGGGAGAGGGGGAGAGGGGGTCAATGGAGCAAAAAAGGGGGACATGTGTAATGCTCTCAACAATAAAGATACATTTTAAAAGCTTACTGGCTTCAATAGATTTTACACCCATTATCTGGGATAGAATTTATCTTCAAAACGGTCAGAGGAGAAAGGGAGGACATGGATTATTGTTCTAACTTTACAGACGGGAGACTAAGGCTTAACAGTAAAGGGCAGTGCTGTGGGTATCCGTGGGGGTATGAGAGGCCGTCTGCCATCTCCCCACGGCCACCCAACCGGCGTCAGCTCTGACCAGTCACTTCTGGGTGTGAGCTGCTGTGGGTGAGTGTGTCCTGCCCTCTGACGTGCTGAGGGCCGGGGCAGGGCTGGGACCCAGGGCAGTCTCGGAAACCAAGGCAACCGACATGGAGTCAAACCTTAGTCCATTTCATCTCCTGGAGCATGCGTTTAAATGCCTGCGGGCCCTGGAATAAAAGCATTTTGGAGATGATAATAGAATTACAGTGGTTACAGGCTGTAACATTCATGACTTTTATTTTGCTCTCAGGAACTTGTGGGATGATTGCCTTCATTCCCCAAAGAGGGGCAAGGGGCAGGGCATCTGACTTCCCCCGCTAGGGGTTCACAGTGACGCCACCACCCCAGAGAAGTGCTCTCAGCCATTCAGCACAGGGAATGCCAGTCAGCCTGTCAGATGACACTGAAGGGAGCTACGTACCTGTTCCATGCGACTCTCCTCCCTTCTCTTACTGTGAAGCTGAAGATAAGAGTCCACTTTGGGGGTGGGTAACCCCAAGGTCAGCTTGTTTTTTTCCACAAAAAATTGTTTGGCCTTCCTTCGCCGCGGGCCCCGTGACCTGGGCCAGAAAACCTCGTTGTGTGAGCTTGAACTCCGCACGCACTGGGAGAGGTTGCTGGACGTCCCTGCCAGGCCCCGGCCGCTCAGCCCCGAGGCCCGCGTGCTGTGCTGGGCCCCGTGCTCGTAGCTCGGACTCACAAACTCACTCCCGAGCAGAGAGGCGTCGCTGGGCGGGCTGGGGTCCTGCGGGCCGGCCCCCGCCGTTGGGCCCGGGGACGCCTCCGAGGGGAGGAGCGGGCGCCCCTGGGCAGAGCCGCCCGCGGACTCCGGCGACGCCTCCACGGCCGGCACGTGCCCGGCCCCTCGCTTGCTCCTCCAGTTGGGGTCGTAGCGGAGGTCCGAGTACTTGTCTTCTTTGGACGGTGGGCTGCCCGGGGCAGAAAGAAGTGTCAATACTGGATCAAGATAAATGTGCTCACTATGCATTATGTTCAGTTGATCATTTAATGTGAAATCAATCTCAGCCTTCCTCCTATAACTTTCCTCTTTTTTTTTTAATATATATTTTATTGGTTTTTTACAGAGAGGAAGAGAGAGGGATAGAGAGTTAGAAACATCGATGAGAGAGAATCATCGATCAGCTGCCTTCTGCACACCCCCTACTGGGGATGTGCCCACAACCAAGGTACATGCCCTTGACCAGAATCGAACCTGGGACCTTTCAGTCTGCAGACTGACGCTCTACCACTGAGCCACACCGGCTTCGGCTATAACTTTCCTCTTACTGTCGGCACGGTGAAGACCTCGCCCAGGCTCACACGAGGCCTCACGCTGCACAGGAGGGTGGAAAGGTCCTCACTATCGCAGTTTATTAAAACAGGGGGTGAGCCAGAACCGGTGTGGCTCAGTGGATAGAGCGTCGGCCTGTAGACTGAAGGGTCCCGGGTTCGATTCCGGTCAAAGGCATGTACCTTGGTTGCGGGCACATCCCCAGTGAGGGGTGTGCAGGAGGCAGCTGATCAATGTTTCTCTCTCATCCATGTTTCTAACTCTCTATTCCTCTCCCTTCCTCTCTGAAAAAAAATCAATAAAACATTTTTTAAAAACACGGGGGATGAAGCCAGGCCAGTCAGTCTCTAACGGAACAAGCGTCCCTAACACTAAACCAGCAGCGCCTGAGGCTCAGGACCCTCTCGCTGTGCCCGCCGAGGACTTCCTGCAGATACACTGACTTCTCGCTCCCGTGGGTCAGACACACATTTATTTGGCTGCTTATCCAGGGTGGTGGTCCCCTGGGCACCCGTCTCCGTCTGCTCCCTTTCAGGGCAAAGCCAGATGTACCCCCACTGAGCTCCTACTCAGATCCAGCCCCTGTTCAGTGACTGCTTTAAAAAATGATTTCAGAGCGGAAGGAAGAGGGGGAGAGAGATAGAAACATCATGATGAGAAATAATCGCTGATAGGCTGCCTCCTGCGCACCGCTTCCGGGGATCCAGCCTGCACCTCGGGCAGGTGCCTGGCCAGGAATCGAACCGTGACCTCCTGGTGCATAGCTCGATGCTCAGCCCCTGAGCCACCCTGGCCAGGCCGAGGATTTTACCTCCCAGTGCACCTTGTGTTGGTAGAATGTACCACGTACAGAGAGCCCCAGCCCTGGAGCCAGAAGGCGACTCACTGCAAAGCGCTGGGGCCACACTCAGGCCGTCAGGTCTGAGCACGGAGCCCTGGGCGACGGGGTGGCTGAGCCGGACGCTGCAGGCAGCGCTGTTCCAGCAGAAGGGCCAGCAGACGGCCCAGCCGAGGGAAGTGACCTGGAGGGGAGGCCACCCAGCCCACACGACCCCACGGCCTCCCCTGCCCCCAGGGCCATCTCAGTGCGGAAAGCACCTCCGTCTCACCCAGAGGGAGAGGGACCTGGGGACAGGGCATGTGTAATGGGCCCTTTGATCTTCAAAAGCTAACGGAGAGATTTTCCTCCCGCGAGCTCAGTGCCTGCGATTCTCTAATCCAGAAGGAAATGTAAATCAGCCAGCTTTTATGCCATTCGGTGCTCCCGTCACAGAGGACGTAATGTACGCTGGGTAAACAAACGGATGGAGCCCTGGATGCTAATTGCCTCTCCTTCATGTGCACCCAGACTTCTTTGATTTGATGGAAAGCAGACAGGGAGGCGGCCAAAGCCCGGGCCTGCTGCTTGCCCTTTCTTGGCTCTCACATTGAGGTGGAGGACGGCTGGGCATGCTGCTCTCCTCTGCCACCGGGGGTGGGGAGAGGGCACTCTCCTCAGCCACACGCCTGGACGACACGGCTCTCCCCTCTCAGGGCGCTGCTATCCAGGTGTGTGACTCCCCTCGCTGGGCACCTCGACGTCCACGTCTCTGGGGCGCCCGGGAGGGTCCCCTGTGGCTTCCCAGGACCCGAGCTCACAGTAGTTTGGGGCACTGCCACTTGCCTGTCCTAAGGGCCCCTGGGCATGTGCTAGGGGTGGAGCGGCCCAGCAGGGCACAGCGGACAGACAGGGGTTGAGTTCTGGTCTGTCCCTCTGGCAGAGCATGCCACCTCCGAGCCAGCTTCCCTCAGGGTGTGTCACATGTGTTCTGTGGATGGCTCAGACTGCATCCGGGGCTCAGTGTCCATGTCACTCCTCTGTGCTCCCCTCCTTTCCCATCGCCCTGTGGGGACCGGTCTCCTCCCCCAGGCGGGCTGGGCACCAGGACTGGCGTTACTCTCCCTGGCCTGCCTGGCACTCGCCAGGGCTGTAGACGAAGCGTACGTGTTTCTCAAATGATCGAGCCTCTCCCTGTGGCATTAGGCATTCTTTCTTTAAAAGCCGGTGGTAGTGACCGAGAACCTAAATGCGCAGGAAAGTGTCAGGCATTAGTGACTGGCTGAGGGCTCCTCTGGCGCTCAGTGACAGGGTGTGTGTGTGATGTTGTGTGTGTGTGTACGCATGTGACGGTGTGTGTGTGTGTGAGACGGTGTGTGTGTGTGTGAGACGGTGTGTGTGTGTGTGTGTGTGTGTGTGTACAGGGTGGTTCAGGTGGAAAGGCAAGGAGTGCCTGGGAAGTGAGGGCCCCTCTGGCACTCAGTGACGGTGTGTGCGTGTGTGCATGTGTGTGTGATGGTGTGTGTGTGTGTGTGTGTGTGTGAGAGACAGTGTGCGTGTGTGTGCGTGCACGTGTGTGCGTGCGTGTGTGTGTGATGGTGTGATGGTGTGTGTGAGAGAGAGACGGTGTGCGTGTGCATGTGTGTGCGTGTGTATGTGTGATGGTGTGTGCGTGTGTGTGTGTGAGAGAGACAGTGTGCGTGTGTGTGCGTGTGTGAGCGAGCATGTGTGTGCGTGCGTGTGTGTGTGTGATGTTGTGTGTGAGAGAGACGGTGTGCGTGTGCGTGTGTGATGGTGTGTGTGTGTGTGAGAGAGAGATGGTGTGTGTGTGTGTGTGTATGTGTGAGAGAGACAGTGTGCGTGTGTGTGTGTGTGAGAGAGAGACGGTGTGCATGTGTGTGCGTGTGTGATGGTGTGTGATGGTGTGTGATGTGTGTGTGTGTGTGTGTGTGTGTGTGTGCGCGCGTGCGCGCACGGGGAAAGGCAAGGAGCGCCTGGGAGGCCTTCAGGTGAACGCTGCTGCCAGAGACCATTCCTGGGGAGAAGGCGCTGTCCCTGCAGACCCGGTGCTGAAAGGAAGGCAGGAGTGGACTTCACCCTCCTCCACGATTTGCTGGACGCGGCAGAAGGTGCCTCATCCATTTGCTGACTCAGCGGTTCCACAGCTGTTTCCGGGGTGCACACCAGGCTAGGGGGGTGCAGTGGTGGGCTCATAGCTACAGAGGGTGCAACAGAGAGCGAGGGAGCCCTGATGAGGGCCTGGGGCCTCGGGCGCGGCACCCAACCCCCTGGAAGGCCGGGCCTCAGCGGAGGCAGCGGAGGCCTAAGGCTCGGGGGCCAGCCTGAGCGAACAGCGTGTGAAAGGCACGGGGAGGAGGCCAGGGCACTCCCCAGGGACAAGGCCGGCCCGGGGATGGCGGCGGAGGGGGAGGCAAGGAGCAGACTCGGAATGGAGGAGAGGTGAGAGCTCGAAGGGGCTGTAAACTCTGTGAGGGGTTTGGCTTGGCCAAGCTCCTATGAGAATTTGATCAACAAAAATAATTCACGGAGAGCAAAGTGCTAGTAACGCAAATGCTCCTGGGTGCTGGGAAGGCAGTATCTACAGAGCCGGGAGGGTTGGGGAGCAGGCAGTGCTCGCGCTGTTTGAAGCAGGCGCTGGCAGCCTTCCAAAGTGGTGGGTCGTTGGGGATCCCTGCCTGCTCCGTAGGCTCGGGCAGGACGCGGTGCTGGCTGGACCGGGGAGACGGTGTATTCCATGGCATGCCGACCGAGGGAATGCTTCCAGCCAATCGCTGGTTTTTCCTTAGAACAACCCTATGAGGGAGGTGCTATTTTATCCCCATTTAATAGATCAATCAACGGGGGCTGACAGAGCGCGTGTAGCTTTGACAAGGTCGCAGAGCTAACGAGCGGAGGGGCTGGGACACAGGCCTGGCCGTCTGTCCCGGCACCGGGCTCCGCATCCATCCGGTTGCCCTTTATCAGGCGGCTGTTCCCACAGGCGGTGAAGCGCACGCTGTCCACGGGCCTGCCTCATGGGAGCTAGTGAGCTGCCCGCTCAGTCACGTGGCCAGGAAACAAACAATACTGAGCAGCTCCCCAGCGCTGGCACTGCAGACTGAGGTGCGAGCAAAACAGACGCAGGCCGATGGACCTTCCCTGCCAGTGGGGAAGATAGGCCTGTTCTACCAATGGTGATAACTAGCTGACAAGTGAGAAACGTGAGGAGATACAGGGCATTATGGGTATTTAAAACAGGAGGATGTGTCACTGGAAATGTGTTAGCTTCTGATCCCCAGATTCACTTGCTAAAAGATATCACGAAGTCCATTCCAACGCTCTAGCTCTAGAATCCTATTATAAACTCACAAGAGACTCCATACCTGAGGAGTGTCTACATTACAAAAACTGGCCCTGGTTGGTTTGGCTCAGTGGATAGAGTGTTGGCCTGGGGACCAAAGAGTCCCAGGTCCCATTCTGGTAACGGTACATACCTGGGTTGCAGGCTGATCCCCAGTGGGGGGCATGCAGGAAGCAGCCAATCAATGATTCTCTTTCATCACTGCTGTTTCTCTCTCTCTCTCTCTCTCTCTCTCTCTCTCTCTCTCTCTCTCTCTCCCTTTCTCTCTGAAATCAGTAAAAATATATTTTTTAAAAATTAGGTAGTCTTCAGTGACTGACAGAAATGGCTGCCTGACTCCCATCGCTGCAGGAATACTAAAAAACTGGCCCTCGGATTGGTCGTCACATTTAACCAGCACTAACGAGGAGTGGAGCAATGTCTGCAGCCACAGGGAAGCCCATGGTGCTTTGCTTCTGAGGAGTAATCTGGAGTGCTCGGGTTCTGAGAAAAGGGATGGCAGAGTGTCTAAGGATGAGGGTCTGGAACCCACTGCCTGGCTCGTGCCTGATGCTCCCAGGACTGAGTTGTGTGGACACATTATTTACTGTCTGTGCCTCAGCTTCCTCGTCAACACAGTGGGATGGGTAACAACAGCAGCTACCTCATGGTGTGGCTGAGCGAATTAAGCAAATTTATATAGAGAGGGTATTCCAAAAAATGTATACACACATCGTGAATAATTATAAAGGCAGTGTTCATAAAATACTAGAGGCCCGGTGCACGAAAATTCGTGCACTCTCGGGGGCGGTCGTGGGGAGTCCTCCTCAGCCTGGCTTGCACCCTCTTGCAGTCTGGGACCCCTCGAGGGATGTCCACCCACGGGAATCGGGCCTAAGCTACAGTCAAACATCCTTAGCTGCGGAGGAGGCGGGAGAGGCTCCACCACTTCCGCTGTCAGCCGGCCTTGTGGCTGAGCAGAGCTCCCCCTGTGAGAGTGCACTGACCACCAGGCCTCGGCTCCTGCACTGAGCATCTGGCCCCTGGTGGTCAGTGTGTGTCATAGCGACCTGGTTCTGCCATTAGGGTCAATTTGCACAATTTGCACACTATCCTTTTATTATACAGAGCATTTCATTTTCAAAATTGAGCTATTGAACTGTGCATACATTTTTTGGGACACCCTGTGCACGCTTAGAACTATGCCTTTCACACACAGCGAGCACCGCAGGATGCGCTGGGCAAGCGCCAGGGAGGCTCCTGGCTTGGGGCTGCCTGCTCCCTCCCATTGCCGTGACGTGACGAGTGACACTGCTCGGGCCGTGCTTCCTGCTGGGCCCGCACAGGGCTCTCTCCCAGGGCACACGGTGGTCTCCGAGGCACCGAGCGCACATCTGCCAGCAGCCTGTGGTCTGCCGGGACGCGGGCACCGGGAGAACCTGTGTGAACTGTGGTTCGGGAAATGAGAGCAGGACAGGTCCGTGTCCCCCCCGATGAAACACCTCAAGAACTCTGAACACTGAAGAGGGTAGACTGGCAGAATCACTCGCTTCAGACCTTCAGAAGGAGCTGATTCCTCGTCTCCGCAGCGCCCGCTCTGAAATGCCACAGGAGGACATCACCCACAGGGAAGACAGGGCGGAGCGGGCCCAGGGGAATGCAGACGCTGTGACACAGACCAGACGGCATGGGAGGCCTCGGCTAAGAAAACGCCTCTGAACCGGCTGTCGAAGAGGCACCCTTCCAGACAGAATCTGAACGCGGGGCTCTGAGAGCACTGATTGCAGGGCGCCCCCCGCACCTACAAAGGCCCCCTACAATACCACTCCCCCTTCTGGGTGGAAGTCGTATGTTGAAACAAACGGGGGTTATGTAATGCCAAACCACGAGCATGGAGCCGAAACCCTTTGCAGAAGCAGACCTGATGGCTGAGCGTGAAGAGCCATTGTGCGGGCTTGTGCGGAAGCAGCTGATTGTCGGTGGCCAGGTCGGCGGGCAGAGAGAGCGAGGAGTGCTCCTTCACTAGTGCCATCTGCGTGCAGCGCCCTCCCCGGCGACAGAGAGACGCCCGAGGACAATGAGGCCGCCACGCCTTTGTCGCTGCTCAGGCCCCAGGCGCCAGGTGCCCCTCAGGTGCTGGGCGGGGAATGGGCGGGAGGCCGGGGGCATCCTGGAGCCTGTGCCAGGATGTCTGCTGGCCCCAATGGATCCCATTTGGTTACTGACTGTGACAACTTCACACAAAATAAAATAAAATCCCCATTAATGAAGAGCCTCATCTTCAGCATAGTATTCAATTAAAAAAATCGCTAAAATCAGAGCATATTTCTAGCACAATTAACATGCTTTGCACACATAATAAAATATTCAATAACTGGCCACTTTGCCTGTTGAGGAGGCGAATGAAAGCATTGCTGCTAATCACTGAGCAGTTATTTATTTGCTACTTTATTTTAAGTAGCCGGTTAAATTGAAACTGCACATGTTATTATTGATTGAGGTTTAATTTAATCCTTTTAAACAGAACAATTATTGCCAATTTATATGCCATTAAATCTTTCATGCATATGAACAGCAAATTCAATTTTTATTTAAGTGTAAAGTTTTTAATGGCTCTTTAAGAACTATAAAATTGGCAATTGTTTCCAAGGATTTCTGATTTGTATGCTCATCTTAATCTTTTATCAACAGCTTTTAAGTAAATAAAAATGCCAAAGGACTGAAAAATCACTTTTGCAAGTATGAAATAAAATGGCTCCTCAAATACACTGGAATGCTTTGGGAAGGTTATCTACAACCCAGAAATTTCATTGAATGTAGGCACTTATTCTGCCAAAAACAACCACATTTTAATAGAAAAAAAAAAGATGGTTTAATGAACTGAAGGCCAAAGACTGTCTACAGAGACACACTAAACTAGAGGGGCTGCCTGTTACCTAGTGGATGTTATTTATAGCAAAGATATAACTTGGATAATTCCAACTGAAATCCTTTCTTAAAATAACCAGATATTTGCCCCAAATTATTAGAATTGTCAGTAACAGCCATGGCTCAAGGACAACCTGTGAGTTACATGAGAACAACATGTGATTACATGAAAACAAATGGTCTGAGAGGGCAGGTATGGCTGCAATGTCACCTTGAGCACCCCCCTTCTGGCAGGTGTGCCTTTTGGGGAGCAAGGACTGCCTCCCAGGACCTGCTGTGGCTCACCCGGGGGGAGTCCCCGGGACGCCAGGAGGGGCTCCTGCGCGTCCCATTCTCTAGAGATGAGCCCAGAGTGAGGGCTTGGTAACACTCCGGGTGTTTCACTTTCCCCAGGGAGGACTTCTTGTATTTTCAATGTCAGACACGCACTCTGGGTTTCAGGGGAGCTGAGACGTCCTGGGACATGCAGGCCTGGCCTCTGGGTGTGGCCCCTGCCACCCACCGAGCTGTGGGAACCTGGGGGCGGAGTGTGCGACTCCAGGCCTCCAGCTCCTCCTCCTCCATCAGCTGGGGCAGGCTGAGGAGCCTCAGCGGCTCTTAAGCCCCCCACGTAGCCCCGGGCCAGGCCTTCCTTTCTTCCAGTCCACAGGAAGTGCTGGGAAAGCATTTTCTTTAAATTCAATTCATCGGTGATTCTTGTTATTAAAGCCTCTATATCTTCCAACTCGTCCCAGAGTAGAACTACATTAGAAAGCAGGAAAGGCATGAACTCAACTGTCTCTTTAGGAACTCGGCAGCAACCTTCCCAGACCTCTTGGTAACTGACAGGCTGGCAGGCGACGTAAATTTAAATTCTTGGTAGAGTTTCAAAATCACTATTTCTTTGCTTGTTTCAGCCCGGTGCTGCGTCCCTGCGCTGCTGGAGCAGCCAGAAAGAGCTGGTGGCCTCCGGGGCCATGGACCTGCCTTCATCAGACACAGCTCCGCCCGGCACAGCTGGTCCTCCCCACCGCTCCTCTGCCGATGGCACCGGGCCTGTTTGGGGGAGGAGTGGGAGCATCCCAGGCTTAGCCACTACAGAACTTCCGAGCCAGGGAAGGTCCGAAAAGCAGAAATGGCTGCGGCCTGTAACCAAAAGTCACGTCTCCGACATAATGATGCCCACGTGACCTGAAATAAATAACTAAAACGCTATGGCCATCCCCCTGACACTGTGTCACCTGGAACAGAGTGCCATGTGTGAGCGGCCAGCATTCCAATCCACCTCGGAGACAAGAGAAGTCAGCGGGGAGGAACCCTGCGAAACCAGGGAAAGGAAAGCGGACCTGGAAGGCCCTGCGGTCCTGACAACACCGTGCTCCCCAGTGGCACAGAAGCCGTCCCTGCGCCTCGGCCTCCGGTCCCCAGCTCCGTGCTCCCCACGCGCTGCACAGCGCCGCCCGCCTGGGACCGAGGGGTGAGGAAAGCACTGCATTTGGTCTTTACCAGACCCAATGGGCTGGCCAGTGCTGCTATTTAAGACCCAGAAATCCTCACTCCCTACTGCACCAGTTCTTGTATTATTGATCTGAAACAACATATAGGGAAGCATTTGAGAGGGAAAAGTACATGCCACCCAAAACAGTAAAAATGCACTTATTGCTGAGCCCCTTTCTTACGTCAGACAAGCCTGAGGAGCCCACTTATTTCTAATTCCTCCTTGTGCCTCTCCTGCCTGGTCACTTCCGGGCAAGGGGGCTTATCGACAGGACACGGGGTCTTCCCTACAGGCTCCGGCCCCCAGTGGTCTGAGGAGGCACCTGCAGACCTCGAGGGGCGGGAGTGTTTCTGTCGCTGAGGGGAGGGGGGCCGTGCAGGGACCTCGCTGCCCTAATAACCTATCAGTCATGCTCACATATTCTGAGGGCGCCGAATCCTGTAAATATTTGTATGGCTTTAATGAAATTTGATTTTACATGAGTCTGTACTCGGGCCTCAGTTTAGTCCACGTTAAATTCATTGTATCTTTAATATTTGTTAGATGGTAAATCGAATCCTTTGTCCAATCAGCCTTTGACCACCTGTCTAGTGACTTGGAGGCTCAGGCTCTGCCGCTGAGTCAGGATTCACACTGGCCCGACTCCCGAAGCTTCACTTCCTGTAGCAAAATGTGGGTAACAGCGCCTCAGAGGGCCCGGGAAGGTAAATGAGATAGTAGGCACAAAGTAAACAGTTTTACAAATGGTAGCGCATTACATTTGAGTGGTCTTGTAAATAAGACTACATGCATACACAAGCACACTTCCTGGGGCTGTGCTGCGGCTCTCGGATGTTCTCAAAGGTTTTGTGAAGGTTCCGAAGGCCCCGGAGGAAGCAGGTCCTTCCTAATGCGCTAGGAATCACACTGATCTCTCTCTGCGTCAGCGCGAGGGTCAGAGGCTGGCTCTGGAGTGGGTTTAAGGATGATCTTGTGAAGATGCTCTCTCTGCTCTTGATTCATTCACTGCAGTCAATGCAGCTCCAATTTCCATTAAGGAAAGTGTCTCCTCTAATCCATTCACAGTGAACTGGCTTTGGTGAGACACGGGGAGTAATTGCTTTGAGGAGGTCCTCGTAACATCAAAACACAAGAGTCAGGCTCGCGTGATTTATCAGCAGCTTAAAAACGCGTCTAAAAGCTGGAAGAAAGAGATTTCCCTTGGTTTTAAGGCAAGACTATGACTGATTTTTGGAACTACCAGTCCCAGAATGCCTTCTATCTTACAGAAGGAAAGCATACTTAAATTTATATTGAAAGACTGGTAGGAATTTGTCTACTTCGTGGTTCAAAAACTCCCAGATCCAAGCAACAATGCACCTGGCCAAGCTTCCCGAGACGCCAGGAGGCAGAGGAAGAGGCATAGCTGCCCCCTCACATGGATACTGTTTTTGAGGCATTCTTCGGCTGAATGCCATCCTTCTGTTTCGCTTTCAGTGGGGAAGTGTCCTCTGATGTTCAAACCATGACCCATTCTCACCCTGGGGACCCTCACCTATCATTAAACATCTCCAAAGCAAGCCATCGCAGGAACACGGCATTCTTTATGGATCTCTGACTCAGAAGACCAGGGCCCTAACCACCATTTTCACTTTTGTAAATATTATTCTTGATTTTGAAACGTACTGAGTGGGATTCACATTGTCCCTGGGTAAAGGGCAAGGTGAGAGCTGGGTCCCTGCACATCGACTCCAACAGGAAAGAAGCAGCTCTGGGGAAATGAGGTCCCTTACCGGGTCCTCGCCTTGGTTTCTCCGTCTTAAAAGTGCAGGCAGGTTGCTGGGCACTGCAAAGCCCTCCCCTTTCTGTAACGAAGCCGCCACCGCCGTTTCTCAGCGGGAGGCCAGGCCTCCCTCCGGCTGGAGCTAAAAGGAAAACGTGGCCTTGGGGTGGAAGAGGGCCATGGTCAGCAAACCGCTCCCTTGACTAAAGAGTTTGCCAACCACTGAGAAAGGTGCTCAATCACAAGGAACAACAACAGCCTGTAATCATTGGACTTGAGAGTCTAGGTCAGTGGTCGGCAAAGTCGTTAGTCAACAGAGCGGCAAACTGTGGCTCACAAGCCACATGAGGCTCGTGAGCTGCCGTTTGCCAACCACTGGCCTAGGGGCTCGATGGTGATGGAAAAATCAAATAAAATAAATAAAAAGAAGGCTTAAAGCATCTGCTCCACACTCAGCAGATGTAAGACATGGGCGTAACGTGGCCTCTTTAAGCCTCATCTTTCCAACGGTGGGGAGCGTGGCCCCTGCCAGGCTGCCCCGGGCCAGGTGCGTGGCACAGGTGAGTGCCTCAGCGCGGGCCCCTCACGAGCGCTCTGGCACCAACTGCTGTTAGAGCGACGGTCGCCGTGTCCACTGCCTGTCTCCGAGCCCTGTCGGTTCTCCCGCTTTGTATGTGTGTTTCCCCACTAACCGCAGCTTGTGGGGAAGAGACCGAGACGAACGAAGACTGCCAAGGGGAATATGTGTCGGCTGCCTCTGAGGAGGAAAATGAAAACTTTCTGCCACGTTGTACGCCTTTAACAAGTGTATTTGACACAAATGCGGTGTCAGGGTTCGAACACTCTTCTCGGTGCTGTTCTGTAGGTTAGAATTTTGTCAGGTTTTTAAAAAGCACGAGATCAACAGCAAAACAACCGATGTCCCCCCCAGCTCTATGCGGTCAGCGTGAGCCTGACCTTGGCTGTGCAGCGGGAGCAGGTGCCAGGCTCTCAGGGAAGAATGGAGTGAAGCTACGGATGAGCCTGCAGAGAAGCTGCTGCTGCTGTTACAGGTGCCGTGGCTGTCGGATTTTACCGCCTGGCAGTCTCTGTCCCTGCGTGGTTTTCCTAATGCAAAGCATGCCAGCCTGCAGCACCCTGCTCCCCACTGCCCTCGACCTCTGCCCTTCCCGGAACCTGCAGTCTCCCGCCAGAGCACCGGGCATCAGCTGAAGCCTTCCCCAGCCCCATGCCCTCAGCCCCGTCTTTCTGTCAGGAGCCGGCTCGATCTGTCTTTCAGAGGAGCCTCCCCGTGCCTGTCCCGGCCTGACGAGGGCCCTGTCGGTGGCCCCAGCTCAGGCCCACTCAGCCCACCCGCCCTACACCGCGCCCAGATGCTCTGCCATCGAGCCTGCCCAGTGTTCCTTACTATGCCGCACACCTCACTCTAATTCTGTTCTTCCCTCTTTTTCTTTTGCAATCCTCACCTGAGGACGTTTCCATTGACTTTCAGGGAGAGCGGAAGAGACAGGGCAACATCCATGTGAGAGAAACACATCGATTGGTTGCCCCCTGCAAGAGCCCTACCAGGGCCGGGACTCGGGGAGGAGCCTGCAACCGAGGTACATGCCCTTGACCAGAATCCAACCTGGGACCCTTTGGTCCACAGGCTGATGCCCTATCCACTGAGCCGAACTAGCTAGGGCTGCTTTTTTTCTTTTCTTGTCTTTTCTTTATTTATTTTTTAAATCTTTATTGTTCATATTATTACAGATGTTCCTCTTCCCTCCTCCCCCGCCCGTTGCTCCCTTCCACCAGGTTCCCACCCCACCCTTTGCCTTTTCCCCACCCCCCATTGTCCTCATCCATAGGTGCACAGTTTATGTTCAGTCTCTTCCCACATCCCCCTCTCCCCTTTTCTCCGAGAATCGTCAGTCCACTCCCCTTCCACACCTTTGATTCTATTATATTCAACAGTTAATATTGTTTATCAGATTTTTTTTTAAATTTCCTTGGTTTTTAGATTCACTTGTTGATAGCTACGTATTTGTTGTTCATAGTTTTTATCTTTATTTACTTTCTCTTCCAAAAGAACCCCCTTCAGCAATTCATATAATTCTGGTTTGGTAATGATGAACTCCTTTAGCTTTTTTTTTTTTATTGGTGAAGCTCTTTATCTGGCCTTCGATTCTGAGTGATAGCTTTGCTGGGTAGATTATTTTTTGCTATAGATTCTTACTATTCATCACCTTGAATATTTCTTGCCATTCTCATCTGGCCTGCATGGTTTCTGTTGAGAAATCAGCTGACAATCGTATAGGTGCTCCTTTATAGGTAACTACCTGCTTTGCTCTTGCTGCTTTTAATATTCTCTCTTTGTCTTTTGCTTTTGGAATTTTAATTATGATTTGTCTTGGTGTGGTCTTCTTTGGATTTCTTTTGTTTGGAGTTCTGTGCACTTCCTGGACTTGTAAGTCTAATTCTTTCACCAGATGGGGGAAGTTTTCTGTCACTATTTCTTTCAGTATGTTTTCGATATCTTGCTCTCTCTCATCTTCTGGGACCCCCATAATTCTGATGTTGGTTTGCTTGAAGTTGTCCCAGAGGTTTCTTACATTATCTTCAACTTTCTGGATTCTCTTGCCTTCTTGCTTCTGCAGAGGAGTGTCTTCTGGCTCTTTATGTTCCAAATCTTTGACTTGATTCTTACGATCTTCCATTATGTTTTTAGGACTCTGTATAATATTTTTTTATTTCAGACAATGTATTCTTTATTTCTTGTTGATCCCTTATTATTTCTAGTTGATCTCTTTTCATATCTTCATAGCTTTCGTTTATTTTATTGGCCTTTTCTAGGAGATTCTTGAACAACCTTATAAGTGTGATTTTGAACTCTATATCCAGTCGCTTTTTGTCCTCCATTTCTTTCGTTTGTGATCTATTTCCTTGTCTCGGCATTTTCGCAGCTTCCCTGATGGTGCGGTGTTTCAGGGTGGAGCCTACAGCCTTGGCTTCCGTCAGCCCCGCCCTATGCGGCTCCTGAGTCTCAGTAATCCTCAGGGTCCTTCGGTACTCGCTGCAAGCACCTCTGAGACTGAGGTGCCCTCGAGTTTCGCCTGCTACCAAACAGCCTAGTCTCTCCCCCAATGAGCCTGGAACTGGGGTTCAGTTCAGTTGGAAGTGGGGTTGGAAGTGGGGTTCAGAGCAGTCTGGGGCTTTTGTCTCCATCCTGCCAGGGCAATCCTGCGGCACAGCCAACAGTCTGTTCTCTGCACACAATGTGCACACCTCCGGGGTCTCTGCCCTTCGCCGCTCCCCTGGGATTCCGCCTCACAGCCCAGGCTTCCTCTGTTTGAGCCTGGGTCCCTGGGGTCTGGTCTAGAACTGGGGTTCAGCGCTGTCGGGTCTGGGGTTCAGCACAGTCTGGAGCTTTTATCTTTTCCCCCGCTAGGGAATGCCAGCCCCTCCTCTCCGGCTCAGTCCTCTCCACGCGCGTAGCGTGTCTCCATACCTTAGGCTCTTACAGCTCCTCCGCTCCTCCTTCTGGTTTTCTCCTTGCTTCTCGTTGTAGAATTTCTAGTCAGTCAATTTTCCTGTAGTTCTGGGTAATGTCCATTTTATATTTTAGTTGTATTTTATTGAAATTGTTGTGTGTGGCTGCAGTTAGGTGTTTACCTGTGCAGCCATCTTGGATTCTCCAGGGCTGCTTTTTTTCTAAATCTACTTTGTCTCCAAAAGCCTACCTGTCCAAGCTCTAGGACTCCCAGTAAACTTTCCTCAACATATTTTACCCTTAATTTTTAAAAATCTAGTACATATCCTATATAATAAAGAGGTAATATGCAAATTGACTATTACTCCAACACACAAGATGGCCGCCCCCATGTGGACAAAAGATGGCTGTCACAAGATGGCCAGCGGGGGAGGGCAGTTGTGGGAGATCAGGCCAGCAGGAGAGAACAGTTGGGAGGGACCAGGCCTGCAGGGAGGGCAGTTGGGGGGACGAGACCTGCAGGGGAAGGCAATTAGGAAGGACAAGGCCTGCAGGGAAGGGAAGTTGGGGGGGACCAGGCCTGTAGGGGAGGGCAGTTAGGGGTGACTAGGCCAACAGGGGAGGGCAGTTGGGGGGACCAGGCCTGCCAGGGAGGACAGTTAGAGATGACCAGAATGGCAGGGGAGGGCAGTTAGAGGTGACCAGGCTATCAGAGGAGGGCAATTAGGGGCAATCGGGCCAGCAGGGGAGCAGTTAGATGTCAATCAGGGTAGTGGTTAGGGGCTGGGACACACACACACACATACACACACACACACACACACACACACACACTGAGTGGCCAGATTAATATGATCTCTGAATGCATAATAATCTGGCCACTCAGTATATATCCTATATAATAAAAGGCTAATATGCAAATTGTCCCCTCAATCAGGAGTTCAACCAGCAGGCAGGCCAGCCAACTGCCTATGTCGCCTCCCCCTGGCCAGGCTGGCCAGAATCACCCATACACTAATTCATGCACTGGGCCTCTATCCTACCTAATAAAAGAGTAGTATGCAAATTACCCATCACTCTGTTATACTCACAAGCCACACCCACAAGCCACACACCATCCAATCAGGGTGAATATGCAAATTAACCCCAACCAAGATGGCTACAGTCACAGAGAGCAGGAGGGAGGCTTGGGTTTCTCAGGCAATGGAAGAGCCAAGCTTTCTGCCTGTCCTTGCCCGCCTAGGCCTCCACTCAAAGCTATAGTTTCAATTGTAGAAGGTAAATACATTCCAGATACCAGAGCCTCTGTTTTGGTCACCAGGGGGCGTGGCTGGCCTGCAAATCACCAAAGGCCCCTTGCTCAGGCTGCCCCATGCCCCAAGGGAACCCCCACCCTGATCTGGGAACACCCTTCAGGTCAAACCAGCTGCACCACACTGAGTGGCCAGATTGTTATGCATTCAGAGATCATAATAATCTGGCCACTCAGTGCATATATATATATATATATGCACCATAACTCTTTAAGGTAGTCATTATTATTATCCCATTGTTACTGATGGGGAAACTGAGGCCAGAGAGATTAAGTGGACTTGGCCAAATGTGAACCGGATGGTCTGTTCCAGACTCCATGCACTTCACCACCACACTGAAACCTCTTTCTAATCAATACCTTTTAACTTCTATTCTCTATGATATCATTTATATTTTCATTACAATTTGTGCAAGTAATAATGCACAAATTTATTCTTATACTTTTTGGTAGCATCTAGCATACAGTTAATGCTCCATCAATACAGATTATTAGAAATTGAATCTTTATATGATTCTGTAAGCCCTGGGAGGTACTGGCATTTATAGCAATCGTGAGAGAAAGGCTGGTTTATTTAACAGGTGAGAAAAAGTGAGATGCGCCCTGGCTGGTTTGGCTCAGTGGATAGAGCGTCAGTCTGTGAACTGAAAGGTCCCAGGTTCGATTCCAGTCATGGGCATCTGCCTGGTTTCAGGCTCGATCCCCAGTAGGAGGCATGCAGGAGACAGCCAATCACTGAACACAACATTGTACACTAAAGAGCAGTGCCTGGCCTGAAGCAAGACCGCCCTCTCCAAGGTGGCATTTTTCTGTACCACCTTCTGGGTGTCTCCAGGGTGAAGCCACAGCAGGGGAGACACTTGGGAGATGGACAGAAAATGAGGAGCATAAGGAAAGCAGACGCCTCTATGAATACTTTTCCTTGTCTTTCGCATGTAACTTTCAACAATAAAAATACAGTTATTACCCTAACTGGTTTGGCTCAGTGGATAGAGCATCAGCCTGGGGACTCAATGGTCCTGGGTTCGATTCCAGTCAAAGGCATGTACCTTGGTTGCGGGCACATCCCCAGTGGGGGGTGTGCAGGAGGCAGCTGATCAATGTTTCTCTCTCATCGATGTTTCTAACTCTCTATCCCTCTCCCTTCCTCTCTGTAAAAAAATCAATAAAATATATTTAAAAGTAAATAAATAAAAATGCAGCTATTCTTGCAGGTGATAGCTCCGCTTATTTATGCACTCATTAATTCGTTCTTGTATGTGTCCTGACTGGAGGTCGAACCCGCAACCTTGGTGAATCAGGACGATGCACTAACCAACTGAGTTATCCTGCCAGGGCTCCTTGTCTTTTGCATTTTTTTTTTTAATTAAAAAAAAAACAACAAAAAAACTGTGACCGATAACCTGGCCCCCATTGTCCTTAGACCCATCTCACACTGCAGGGTGCTCCCCGTGAGCGCCCTCCGCCCTCACCCTGGTGGCACAGTGCCTGTCACCACTTAACAACACGCCTCGGAGACCCCACTGTTAACAAGCCGGTTGCTGACCTGCCGCCCGCGCCCTTGTCCTGGGCACGGCTGTCCTTGCTGGCCGCCTGGGCCGCCTTGCTGCTGGCTTCCTCCTCCGTCTCGCTCAGGCTGTCCCCCAGGCTGTCCTCCAGGCTGTCCTCCAGGCTGTCCCGCTCCATGGCGTTGTCCCGGGTTCGAGCTCCACGCTCGGCCTGAGAGGAGCCCTCCTGACTGAGGCTCTCCGAGTCGGCTTCCAGGGAATCCTTTGAAATCAGAGGTAAGTCTTCTTTCTTAAAAGGCGATGCTGCGGCCTGGGCCTCCAGGCTGGCACGATGCACAGGAGATCGAATGGAGAGCCTGGGAATTAACCTACCATGGCTCATCTTGAAAAAACACAAAAACCACCAGGAAACTCTTGTTGGCAGGCAGCTTCACGTTGTGGCTGAATATTTCGAGCTGTGGTTCACAAGAGCGTTACCTACAATAATGATGTTTCTGTTACTCTGTGATTAATCAAGTCTTTAATGCCCACGTTAGTAACCTGCAGACAGGACAGGAACTGTGTTCTATGGCTGAGGCTTGCTGTGCTCCCTCTGTGTGTGAGGAGGTCTGTGGAGCCCTCTCTATCCAGGTGCACGTCTGAGGCTGGGCTAACCAGCGAGGGTCAAGGGCAGTTCCAGGGCCCAGGGCCGGCAGGCTTGGGCAGGCCATGTGGTAACTTGGCCAGGACTGTGGCACCTGTTTCAATATACAGGGCACAGGTACAAATGTGCCCTATCCCGTTGTATGCCTGGAGGGAGAAACAGGTCCCAGGCTGCATGTGCACAGCAAGGGGTGGGGTAAGTGTTTCCACAGCCCTCACTGCCCGGAGGGAAGGACGCTGGGGCTTTGGCCCACGCCGGTGCCTCATTGGAAGACCTGCTGGTGCACAGGCTGCTGCTGACAGGCGTGTGTAACCAGGTGAGGTTAGTCACGGACTCAACCTCAGCGACTTTAGTGGAAAAACTAGAGGCCCGGTGCACAAAATCTGCATGGGGAGGGTCCCTAGGCCTGGCCTGCAATCGGGGCCAATCTTCCCTGGCTGCCAGGAGCTGGCCCCGCTCCCCACCGACCACATCTGCTACTACCTCCCCTCCGTTGTCTGTTTCCCATCAGGCAATCAGAGCCTGCCGGCCAGGGGGAGGAACCAAGAGCTTGGCCAGCAGGTCCCTATAGTGCAATCGAGGCCTGTGGACTGGGGATAGCTCCTGCATTGAGAATCTGCTCCCTGGTGGTCAGTATGCATCATACTGACAGGTCGTCTGCCATCTGGTTGATTTGCATATTATGCATAAATATATTGATATATATATGATTCAAACTGTTCAACAGGAGTGTGGCAGGTGTGAATGCACCACTGAGCAGTGCAGCGGGGCAGAGGCCCGCCTGCTGGAGGCTGCCCTGGGAGTGCTGTGGGACCGGCCTGGATGGCACTGGGATCTGCTCTAATGGGCGCAGGGTCATTCCCCCCCACCCGCGCCCTCCCTGTCTCAGGGCTGTCAGACCCTGAGGCACTCTGGGAAGGCGCTGAGTTCCCATCAGATTGAGGAGAGTTTGGAGGTGCTTCCTCCCATCTCACCTGGCACTTCTCGCGGCTTCCAGCTCTGCCTGAGGCCACATTGCTCCCTGCGGGTCAGGTGGCGGCACCTTCAGCATCAGGGTCCCTCTAAGTCGTTTTAAGGGCTTCCTCTTGTGTTTTGGCAGATCCCAATTTTAATGTAAACACATGGCCTTATTCGTAGTCTAGCGCTGCTTTGTTGACTCCGTTGCTAGGGAACACCATCTATTCCATGGAGGAAAGCACCTCACTAACAAAACAGACAAAGCCACATATTTACACGTTACTGTCTAACAGCAGACTGGTTTGCTGTATTGAGATTTATTTTAAAAACACATCTATTTCACTCTATTGTATTATTTTAATGCTGGGAAGCCGATCAACTGCTGCTTTTTTAGGATATTTTTACAAAGCAGCAAATGCATCAAGTAACTGAAAGTTTTAAAACACCAGTGTTACCCTAAGACTTCAAGTCACTGTACTTGGGATCTTAAAGAAGCTTAAGATAGTAAACGTTACATTTCAACTTGGAAATGCTCCTTCATGAAATTATTCTCTCCAATTTCCCTTCTTTTCTTAAGTGAGATAGATTAGTGTCTCCTGAAGTTAATCAATAAAAAATGTCCATAGAAGACCGCACTTTTTGGTTAAGGGATTAGGGAAGTTTGGGAGACACGAGGAGGCTGGCCAGCGGAGGGCTGTGCCTGGCCCCGCTTGGGCAGCGGGGACTCACTGGGAAGGGGTGGCCGTGGAGGGTAGTGGCTCCCAGCGGGGCACGTTCCCACTGAGTGTCTGACCTTCTGACCCAGAGGCCAGGGAACGGAGGACCCAGGCCGCGGGCCCTCGCCTGGGAGCCGCCAGCTCCGGCCTCAGGTGGTGCAGCCGGCCGGCCGGCCAGGCTCCAGGGAGGCGGGGAAGGCGCCCGCTGCGCTCGCCCCGGGAGCGGAGGGGAGTGGCTCTGCCCCGGACAGGCCCACGCGGCCACGGGCGCTCGGGTCTGTGCTCTCTCTTCGCCTCTGATGGGCACGGCGGGCGGCCAGGGCGGCATACGCCCGGGGAGCGCGGGCCGGCGGGTCTGGGGCCGGGACTGGCCGGAACCTGTCAGGACGAGCGGCTCGGAAGGGGGCCCCGGAGCCTCGGGCGGGCCGGGTCCTAACGCTCTGAGCCCTTCTCACCCCATCGGTTCCCTCCCTCCGGGCTTCCCGGGGTCCCACCCCAGCCCCGTGTGGTCGCCCTCCTCCCGGGGCGCGCCGCCCGCCTGTTCCGGTGCAACCGCCCGTCACCTGCCCCGCGCTCCGCTCCTGCCGCATCCTCCCGCGCCGCCTGCGGTCCCGCCTCCCCACCCCGGCCCGCGCCCCGCGCCCAGCGCCCCGCGCCCCGCTGCCCTGGAGACCGTGCGCCCCGCCCCGCGCCCCGCTGCCCTGGAGACCGTGCGCCCCGCCCCGCGCCCCGCCCCCCGCTGCCCTGGAGACCGTGCGCCCCGCCCCCCGCCGTCCCGGAGGCGGGCGGCTGGGCCGCTGCGGCCGCAGGGCAGCCCGGCAGGTGTGGGGGCGGCTGCTCGCCCCGACTTTCCCCGGCGCGCAAGACAGCGGCCGGCGCGCGGGAGGCACAAACAATGTTTGCGACAAACAATGCCGGGATCGGTGAGAACGGCAGGTAAAGGAAACAGTTCGGCGCAAGAATGGGCGAACACTGCGCAGGGACTTCACAAAGAAACCCAATGACCAGCGAACACTGGCTGCTGATGGTAAAGGCGCTGCACGCCGTACAAACCGGGGAGGACGGCCCCGGGTACCACTCCGCTCACCGAGGGCAGGGGCGTGGGGCGCTGGGCTCCAGGCGGAGGGGGCGGGCAAACCCTCCGCTGCTGCTGGGAGCGGGGGTGCGGCCACTTGGGAAAAGGGGGTGACATTAGCGAGGATATGTGAACCCTGCGAGTCAGTAATCTCACTTCTAGGTACTTACCCTGAAAAGTGTGTGCGCGCCGAAACCGGCTTGGCTCAGTGGATAGAATATCAGCCTGCGGACTGAGCATATGCCCTCTGGTGGTCAGTGCCATCATAGAGACTGGCCAGACCCGTCGTTTGGTCCTAATTGTCGCTTAGGCTTTTATATATATAGATTGCCTGGAAGGCCTGTCACTAGATCAGGCCTAGCACTCCCAGTGGGAAGGTGGCCTCACTTATCAAGGTCGTGCAGGACAGAATGGCAGTCTACTTTAAAGGGCAAGTGTGTTGGGGTAAAATCAGCACTGGAGCCAGAAGACTCAGGTTCAAGTCCTGGCTCAACACTTTACACCTGTGTGACTTTGCAACCTCAATCAGTGGGCCTTCATACCCGTCCTAGCTAGGCACAGGCTGGTACAGGAGGCAATCACATACTGGGCAAGGAAGCACATGGCGACCTGTAAGGTACTGTGCAAAGATGAAATGAAGCAAATCTCCGGCAAATACTCCTAAGAGTCCTCAATCTTTCTAACATTCCTTCTTCCAAACCTCTAAGCTATCACAACACATTAAAAACTCTTTTTTTATTTTTTAATTTTTATTGATTTTGTACAGAGAGGAAGGGAGAGAGATAGAGAGTTAGAAACATCGATGAGAGAGTCATCGATCAGCTGCCTCTTGCACACTCCCTACTGGGATATGCCTGCAACCAAGGTACATGCCCTTGACCGGAATCGAACCCGGGACCCTTCAGTCCCCAAGCCAACGCTTCTATCCATTGAGCCAAACCGGTCTTGGCAAAAAAAAAACCCCAAAAAACTCTTAAGTGTTTACTAATGAAAAGAAATGCATCATCTTTTAAGTAGTTTCAATGATTTCCCCTCAGACTGTAGAGTCTAAATCAGAAAATCATTTATATTTATGGCCCAATATAATTTCAAAAACTCATCCTAAATCTAATTTACAAATCCCTTCACTCAATGTGAGTGCTTGCAAACTACTTACATTCTTGGAATTTGGGCATTGCAAGAGCAATAAAAATAGATCAATTATTTGCATCTACACTGCGTAAAGCCTTCTATTCCCAGACTGTCAGTTACTGATCCCCAACTCTTTGATGTTTGACATTAGTATTGATCTAATTATAGAATACTTTAATACCATCAAAGGATAAAGCATTTTGTGCATTATATATTAAAAAAAAAAAATGAATGTCACAGCCCTGGCCAGTGGCTCAGTGGTCAGAGCGTGGGCCAGCGGACAGAAGGTCAGATCCAGGTCAAGGGAGGTACCTTCCTTGCATGTTCAATTCCCAGCCAGGTGGGGGCGCCTGTGGAAGGCGGCCAATGGATGCTTCTCTCTCCTCTCCCTCTCCCCTCCCCTTCCCACTCTCTAAAAATCAATGGAAAAAACATCCTCACTCCTTGGATGAGGATTAAAAAACAAAAAGAATGCCACGTTTATTTTGGCAAGTTGGTAACGTCTCTCTCACCCATATCCACACACATTAACTGGAGTGTCCCCAACCCGGAAAGAAGATCCCTGTGCCGGAGGGACGGAGGCGAGGCCTCCCAGGGAGACAGGCAGGGTTAGGAACGCAGTCCACAGCTCCATCCTCCCCCGCAGCGCACCCAGGGGCGGTCACCCACCCTCCCTCCCCACAGCGCACCCAGGGGCGGTCACCCACCCTCCCTCCCCACAGCGCACCCAGGGGCGGTCACCCACCCTCCCTCCCCACAGCGCACCCAGTGGCTGTCACCCACCCTCCCTCCCCACAGCGCACCCAGGGGCGGTCACCCACCCTCCCTCCCCACAGCGCACCCAGTGGCTGTCACCCACCCTCCTTCCCCACAGCGCACCCAGGGGCGGTCACCCACCCTCCCTCCCCACAGCGCACCCAGGGGCGGTCACCCACCCTCCCTCCCCACAGCGCACCCAGGGGCGGTCACCCACCCTCCCCTCCCCCATAACCCCTCGGGCCGCGCTCTCCGGCCACTTTCTCCCAAAGACACGCTCCCAGGCCCGCAGCCGTGCCTTCCCGGCCTGCAGCCTCCCACCCCCCTCCCGCTGCCCCTTCTCCTCCGCTTCAGTACCCGCCCGCCTAGTTTCCGGCCAGGACTGCGGCCCCGCCCGCCGCCTGCGCAGTTACCCTGGCACCAGCGCAGTTTCCTCCGGGAGCGGCCTGAGCAGCGCAATCAGCTCTCCGGGCGGAAACCGAGACCCTGACTTTAGGTTCCGGGCGCCTGCAGCGACCGGGGAGCCAGTGCTCCTTCCCTGGGCAAAGCCGCCCTCAAAGCCGCAAACCCAGGGAGCTGAGCCAATCACACTCTGTTCTGACGGCTCTTAATCCCTTACAAGGAAGATTGCCGCAAGGAAGCTCTCACGCTAACCTTGCACGGGGGAGGCACTGGGTTCTGGAGGAAAGAATGCAGGTTGTTGATTTAGCTCTGGGTTTCTAATCAAGGCTTTCCTGTTTCCTGAAGAATGGGAGCTTTCCGTGGTCCAGTTTTTAATGGGATGGTCAAGAAAGTGACCTTTGAGGCAAGGAAGCAAGAGTAAAGTCAAACATCGGGACTTTTTTTTTTTTTTTTTTTTTTTTTTTTTTTTTTTAACACATTGAGACTTTTTTAAAACACCGCAGGTGTTAAAAATCGGGGCTGTCCCTCCAAAAGCGGGACGTCTGTCACCTTAAGCAAGAGCCCTTTTGGGAACATCATTCCATGCAGAAGGAACAGTAAGTGCTAAGGCCCTGAGTCCTGAGCCTCATGCCGTGTCATTTAAGGATCAGCCAGGAGGGCAGTGAGTGGCTGGAACAATGAGCTGAAGGGAGGGAAGAAAATGTGGTTGGGACAAAATATGTTTTAAGGAATTTGACCTGAGCAATTGGGGAAGCCATTGGAAGAGTTACATGATGTGACTTATGTTTAAGTTACATGATCTGTCTGGTGGGGAAACAGACCAGCCTCTGTTTTGTGGCAAAAGTAGAAGTTGAAAGATACATCAGGAGACTTTTATAAAAATACAAACAAGTTGTAATGGTGGCCTCAACCCAGGAAAAGTAGTGGAGACAAGAAGTAGACAATATCTGGAAATACAGATTTTGAAGGTAGAGCCATAAAAATATACACTGAGTGGCCAGATTATTATGATCTCTGAACACATAATAATCTAGCCACTCAGTGTGTGTGTGTGTGTGTGTGTGTGTGTGTGTATCCTATACAATAAGGAGGGAATATGCTAATTGACTGCCACACACTCAAAGATGGTGGCACCCACAGCCAATAAGGAGGGAATATGCTAATTGACTGCCACACACTCAAAGATGGCAGTGCCTACAGCCACAAGATTTCGGCACCCAGTCCCCTCAGCCCTGCTGGGGTGGCAGGCAGCTGCTCTGTGCACCTGCCTTCAGAGTCCTCCAGTCCTCTCAGTGCCCCAGCTGACCAAGGCCACCCAAAGCTCAAGTAATCAGGGCCGGCTGAGGCTTGCACTGCCAGCAGTGGCAGCAGCAGAGGTGTGATGGGGTGTCAACTTCCCCTGATCACCGGATTGCCTCCTGCCCCTGAGGACTCCTGGACTGTGAGAGGGGGCAGGCCAGACTGAGGGATACCCCACCCAGGTATGATTTCATGCACCAGGCCCAGTGCATGAAATCATGCATGGGTGGGGTCCCTCTGGGTGGCCTGTGGGGATTGGGCCCCAGCTTGGGCCCCCAGGTTCATAGCCCCAGCTTGCACCCTCAGCCTTGTAATCCCCCAGCCCCACCAAGCACTCTGCTGTATCTGGGCACTGCCCCTTCACCAGCTCCACCATCCTGCTGTGGTCCTGCTGTTGTTGTTCTGCACACAGCATAGCACACAGCATAGCAAGCAGACGAACTCCTGGTAGAACAATGTGCATATTAGGCTTTTATTATTATTGTTATTTTACATATATTTTTAATTTATTTTGGAGAGGAAGGGAGAGAGAAACATCAATGATGAGAGAGAATTATTGATTGGCTGCCTCCTGCATGCCCCCACTGGGGATCGAGCCTGCAACCTGGGCATGTGGCCTTGACTGGAATTAAACCTGGGACCCTTCAGTCCGCAGGCTGATGCTCTATCCACTGAGCCAAACCAGCTAGGGCTAGGCTTTTATTATATAGGATACTAGAGGCCTGTGCATGAATTCATGTACAGATAGGGTCCCTCCACCTGATTGGCAATTGGGGGTGACTGGCAGGGAGGAGGGACCGAAGCCAGTGGGGGGCGGAGGGAGGATGGAATTGCAGGAGGTTGGCTGTGGGTGTCCACTGACCACTAGGGGGCAGCTCCATTGTTGAGTTCCTGCTCTCTGATGGTCAGTGTGCATCATAGCTATCAGCTGGTCCGCCAGATGGCTGGTTGTAACAGTTGCTTAGGCATATAACAAATGTACCTGTCATCCTCGCACAGGGGCCATGCTAATCTCTGTATTGTTCCGATTTCAGTACATGTGCTGCCAATGTAATATGTGCTGCTGGCTGGCATGGCTCAGTGGTTGAGTGTCAACCTATGAACAAGGAGGTCATGGTTCCTGGTCAGGGCATGTGCTCAGGTTGTGGGCTTGATCCCCAGTAGGGAGCATGCAGGAGGTAGCCAATCAATGATTCTCTCTAGTCATTGGTATTTCTCTCTCCCTCTCTCTTCCTCTCTAAAATCAATAAAAATATAGTTGAGAAGAAAGAGGAGGAGGAGGAGGTAAGAGAAAGAAAGGAGTCAAGGATGACTTCAAGATTTTGACCATGAGCAACTGTCAGGGAAAGGTGAAGCTGTCATTGACTGATTGTGGGCAGACTGTGGGTGCAACAGTTTGGGAGTGGGGTAGAGAAGAAAAAAAAAAAACACCACTTGATTTTGAACATATTGAGTTAATGATATCTAGAAGACAGCCAGGTAAGATGAGAAGGCAATTGGATATCAGAGGCAAATTCTGCATTGGAGTTATACATTTGGGAGTTATTTCTGTCTTGATCGCAAAGACACTAGATGAGATTCCCAAGGGAGTGGCTCTTAATTACATTAAAGACCCACTTATTCCAGGCAGTGTGCCAGCTGCTGGGAAATGAGGGGTGAACGGGTCAGCATCCCTGCCTTCAGGAGGCTCCCAGTCCCACAGAGCAGTCAGCCTCATTATTTTGTCCGGGAGCTAGATAGATGCTCTTCACCAATGGCGTCACTCCTGTCATTCACAGGCGTGGCTCTGTGCAGCTGCAGACTCTCCAAAAACACCTCACCCACCTTCAAAGCGTCAAGGATTGTCATATGAACAGCTGATCATAAGCCTTTTATTTTCTAGACCACCTCTGATTTTAAATATTGAAATATTAGAAAGGGGCAGTATTGAATGTCCAACTCAATAGGAGTTAGTCAAGCAGTGGTCAGCAAACCATGGCTCTTGAGCCACATGCGGCTCGTTGGCCCCTTGAGTGTGGCTTTTCCACAAAATACCACAGCCCGGGCGAGTCTATTTTGAAGAAGTGGCGTTAGAAGAAGTTTAGGTTTAAAATATTTGGCTCTCAAAAGAAATTTCAATTGTTGTACTGTTGATATTTGGCTCTGTTGATTAGTGAGTTTGCTGACCACTGAGTTAGTGCATTGAACGCAAAGAGCTCCAGACAGCAGGGATTGTGCCTTATTGTTTATTGCTATAAACCTAGGGCGTAGAACAGTTCTTAGTTCCTAAGCTGTGATCAATAAATATTTGTTGAATGGGTCAGTGACTTGGTAAGATTTTTATGATGCAATATATTTTAAATAGGTGACATATTTTGATTGGAAACTTTGGGCATGCGCTCACACAGAAGTGAGTCAGGTTTTTGCAGTGATTCCTTAACAAGAAATTGAGTGTTATGAGCAAAGAACATGTCTTCTTAGACTGTAAGACTCAGAGAGGACTGAGCCAGCAGGGAAGCTGTAGTGTGTATTGCTTCCAACTCAGCTCCTGCCATGTGGGGCCTGTTAGATTGGCGCAGAGGGTTCTTGTCTAATGGACATGATCAGAGGAGGAGACCTCCGGGAGGTGAACTCTGTCTGATGCTGTAGGTAAGAGTCAGTGTGGCAATACTTCTGGAAAACAATTCAGCTACTTACAGGTGATACGGTTGAGTAACACTGAGGCAATTCCAAAAAGAAAACAACATGGAAATAAAATTAGGACAGAAATAATAAACCATAAGATTAAGGGATTAAGAGCTCTGAGCCAGGATTTAACTTAATACCAGAGCCTGGTTGAAGGCATTAGCACATCTGAAGGAGGATTGTAAATCCGGAAGATTTGTTTGACTCTTCAAGCCCAACAGCACGAGAACCCAACCACAGCAAAGAGCCCAGCACTCCTGTGAGGCCCAGGCAGTTAACACACACACAAGAGTCCACACTTCTCCAGTGACAGACACAGAGCCCACTAACCACTACACAATTTGCCAATAACTAGGCCAATATTTGAAATTTTTGAGGAGATAAATAAATTCCAGAAAAACTCAAGTTATTAAAAGGTATGTAAGAAAAAAATAGGAAATATGAACAATCCTATATCTACTTAAGGAATCAACTCTGTAAGTAAAAACCATCTCACAAAGAAAACACCAATCTTAAGTGGGATATAGCTGATAAATTCTACCCAAATCTATTTTCTCTCAGAAAGTTCCAAACAAAAAAATCAGCAAATTGAATGCAACTCCTTTGTTGTATTCGGCAATATATAAATAAGATAATAAATCAAAACCAAGTTGGGTTTATTATAGGAATGCAAAGTTGGTTTAACATTACACAGTAATAGCAAATCAAAGAAATACAGATAGTGTGGTGCAAAGATAGACCAAAAGATCACTGAAATTGACCCAGAAAGAATATGAGATAACGTGTTTCTAGGAAAGGCCCAACAAAAATTCAGTGGGGGAAAGGATTGTTTTATAATAAATGATTCTTGATCATATGAATTGGGTATTCATATGAAAAAATATTTTGTTTTCCTTTCTCACAGTATACACAAAATTAATTTGAAATAACTCATAAACCTACTTGTGGTAAGTAAAGCCACAGAGTTTCTAGGAAAAAAATAGGTAAATATCTTTATGAATTGGGATAGGATAGATTTCTTAAAAAGTTCACAAAGAAGCACTGTGCATGGAATAAAAGATTGCTACACTGGACTTCATTAACATAAGGTAAACTAAAACCTGGGAGAACATATTCACAATATACATATTCAACAAAGACATATTCATGACAAATAAAAACCTTCTACAAATCAATAAAAATAATAACCCACTTAAAAACAGGCAAAAGACTTGAAGAGCTGTTTTACAAAAGGCTATCTAAGGATCAATAAAAACATGAAAAAGTGTGACTCAGTTGTTTGGAGTGTCATTCCATACACCAAAAGGTTGTGAGTTCAATTTCCAGTCAGAGCACATCCCTAGGTTTCAGATTTGACCCCTGGTCCGGGCGCCTACAAGTGGCAACCGTTAAGGTAGAATTGAAAACAACAGGAGATAGTACTGAAAACCGTTATGCAGTTGGATTTATCAGTTTAAGCGGCATCTGGACCATGTCTGAGGCGTTAGTTGGCTAAGTGTTAAGCACATCCCCGTTAAACCCTCAGCAATCAGAACACTTGCTTCACTAGATTTTGCCAAATGCCGATCAGACTGGACTGAGCTAATCTGCTCTTCCTGAAATGTCATGGCCAACAATGACCAGGACTTCCTGAATCACCAGCCTTGCTGCCGGAGAGATAGGACTCACAAGGGCTGGCGGGCTCTGATGCAGATGTGCCACAGCGCCTGAGGCTAGTGACCTCGCCACCTGGGGCCACACAAGGTCCCTGGCTCCGGTTTCAAACGGCAGGGATCTGGGTCAGGACAGAGGTGAACAGCCGCTGGAGGCGTGGTCACCTCGGATTAAGCAGGATTTGGCCTTGGAACCAGAGAAGAGTCCAAGGGCCGAAGGAACTGAATTTACTGGTTGTGACTGTGGGGCCATGTCTTCCACCTCCCATGGCTGGCCTGCCATCCGACACAAGAGTTCACCGGTGATCACTCCTTTGGATTAAGAAAGTGAGTGCAGAGGATCCTGGTAAAAGGGCGCTGTTTCCAGATAGAGTTGTGTGGCCACAGCATGCTCATCAGTGACCCCGGAGCTCACGGTGACCCCGGAGGTCACGGTGACCCGGGGGCTCACGGTGACCCGGGGGCTCACAGTGACCTGGACGGGGGCTCACGGTGACCCGGGGGCTCATGGTGACCCGGGGGCTCACAGTGACCTGGACGAGGGCTCACGGTGACCCGGGGGCTCACGGTGACCCGGGGGCTCACAGTGACCTGGACGGGGGCTCACGGTGACCTGGACGGGGGCTCACGGTGACCCGGGGGCTCACAGTGACCTGGACGAGGGCTCACGGTGACCCGGGGGCTCACGGTGACCCGGGGGCTCACAGTGACCTGGACGAGGGCTCACGGTGACCCGGGGGCTCATGGTGACCCGGGAGGTCACGGTGATCCGGGAGGTCACGGGGGCTCACGGTGACCCGGGAGGTCACGGTGACCCCAGAGCTCACGGAGACTCTGGAGCTCACGGTGACCCGGGGGCTCACAGTGACCTGGACGGGGGCTCACGGTGACCCGGGGGCTCACGGTGACCTGGACGAGGGCTCACGGTGACCTGGAGGCTCATGGTGACCCGGGGGCTCACGGTGACCCGGGGGCTCACAGTGACCTGGACGAGGGCTCATGGTGATCCGGGGGCTCACGGTGACCCGGGGGCTCACAGTGACCTGGACGAGGGCTCACAGTGACCTGGGGGCTCATGGTGACCTGGAGGCTCACGGTGACCCGGGAGGTCATGGTCACCTGGGAGGTCACGGTGACCCCGGGGGCTCACGGTGACCCGGGGGCTCACGGTGACCCGGGGGCTCACGGTGACCCGGGGGCTCACAGTGACCTGGACGAGGGCTCACGGTGACCCCGGAGCTCATGGTGACCCGGGGGCTCACGGTGACCTGGACGGGGGCTCACGGTGACCTGGAGGCTCATGGTGACCCGGAGGCTCACGGTGACCCGGGAGGTCACGGTGATCCGGAAGGTCATGGTCACCCGGGAGGTCACGGTGACCCAAGGGGCTCATGGTGATCCGGGAGGTCATGGTCACCTGGGAGGTCACGGTGACCCCGGAGCTCACGGTGACCCGGGGGCTCACGGTGACCGCGGAGCTCACGGTGAATCGGGAAGTCACGGTGACCCGCTAGGCCATGCTCCTCCCCTGGGCCGGCTGTGGCCTGCTCCACCTTCCACTGCAGGGGGGCTTTCGGAGTCTCCTGCGGTTTTCTGTGCTAAACAGCCTCCTCCCCAGGACCCTCTCCGCCCACAGGCCCTGCCAAGTGTCTCTGAGCAGATGCATTGGGATGTGCGAGATGGTTCTCACTGGGGCCTTGCTCACAAGTCGGGTTTAGGTCCGGCAGAGCTGGGAACTGCTCTCAAATGCCCACACCTCCAGGTTCTCGCGTGGCTCCCACTTTGAGGCTTCTTTCTCGCCCTGAGCTCACTGAGCCCCACACTCCACAGGCTCCAGGCCTCCGGGCTGAAGCCCTCTCTGCTGTGCTCAGCCCTGCAAGCTCCTGGGTCTCCAGGTTGCATGCCAGCTCTCAGTGCTGGCCCCGAGGCCGGGATGCGAGCGCCATCTCGTGGCCAGTGCCTTCATCACATGGCGTGCTGACCTTTGGCTAATAGCTGCCTAGTCCAAAGCATGGGAGGAAGACCTCTGCCCAGCCCTCCCATCGGATGCACTCCTCCCCTCTCCCCGGCTCCAGGACAGGCCGCTGGGGCGCCAGGGCCTCCTTCTAGGGGAGACTCGGTTAGCCCTTGGACAGGGCAGGCCCCATTGGTCCCATTCCTGCAGGTCCCGCCCCTTCCACAGGAGCTGGAAGTTGGCAGTGTTACCACCGTGAGCTTGAATAGCAGTCACACATCTCCTCCAGCGAGGTGACCTCAGCCCTGACCTGGACGTCTCCCCTCAGGCCCCTGGGCGCCCTCTCCCCTACACTCACCCCGCCCGGAGGGGTCACTGCAGGCACAAGGTCATGCCCACAGTGCCCAGTGCCCAGTGCCCGGCCTCCACCTGGGAGCCTAGGCCTGCTCAGACGGATGTGAGGTGGCAGGACCCTGACCAAGAGGCCCAGGGGGTGAGAGGGGAGGCCAGCGCTCCCGTGTCACAAGAGGACTCGTGTGTGGAGAGGCCGCGGGACAGAGCTCTGCTTCAGGAGGCGGCGCCCGGCTGGGGGAGAGCTGCAGGAAGCGTGCCGCCTGCAGGGCCTTGGCTGTGGTGCCGAGGCTCCAGGCCGCATCCTGGGGCGGGAGAGTCAGACCAGGCGGCTGGAGCCTTCCACCCAGGAGAACAAGCTTGGCTGGCCTCCCATGGAACTGGCCCCCCATGGACCTGGCCCCCCGTGGACCTGGCCTCCCGTGGACCTGGCCCCCCGTGGACCCGGCCTCCCATGGACCTGGCCCCCCGTGGACCTGGCCCCCCGTGGACCTGGCCCCCATGGACCTGGCCCCCCGTGGACCCGGCCTCCCATGGACCTGGCCCCCCGTGGACTTGGCCCCCCATGGACCTGGCCTCCTGTGGACCTGGCCCCCCGTGGATGCTGGCCCCCATGGACCTGGCCTCCTGTGGACTTGGCCCCCCGTGGACCTGGCCCCCATGGACCTGGCCCCCATGGACCTGGCCTCCCATGGACCTGGCCTCCCATGGACCTGGCCCCCCGTGGACCTGGCCCCCATGGACCTGGCCCCCCGTGGACCTGGCCCCCCGTGGACCTGGCCCCCCGTGGACCTGGCCCCCATGGACCTGGCCCCCCGTGGACCTGGCCCCCCGTGGACCTGGCCTCCTGTGGACCTGGCCCCCATGGACCTGGCCTCCTGTGGACCTGGCCCCCAATGGACCTGCCCTCAGAGCTGGGCCAGGATAGAGCTCAAGCCACCTGCCCCGCCTTGAACCCCTCTCCAGGGCTGCTCCGGGGAGGAGAGGTGGGCAGGGCTGTGCAGGTTCCCTGATACCCTCTCCTGTGTGTGTGTGTGTGTGGGGGAGGGGGCAGGCCTCCCTGCCTGGGCCCCAAATGTGCTCGACCATTCCCAGACTTTCTGTAGGGCAGGGGCGAGGCCTGGTCTAGCCAGCAACCATGGCAGTTTGGGGGGCATTTGTCTCAGCGCACCTGGGGCCTCCATCAGGAGGGATGGAACAGGCCCCCCATCCTCTGCTCTCCCAGGCCCCAGCACTGCCCCCCGGCTGACACCCAGTGCTCCCTCTCAGCCTCCCTCCAGCCACGAACACTCTCTGGTCTGGTCTGAACCCCCTGCCGCGCCCCCCCCCCACCACCCCCTCCGTAGCTTCCCTCCAGTGGTGGGGGCAGGTAGGGTGCCCTGAGTCCTGAGTCCTGGTGGCCTCCCTGCCAGGCACCTGAGGTTGAAGCCTGAGCTGCCAGCCGCTCAGGGAGCCCCAGAATTGAGAAGATGTCCACAGAACTTTTTACTGTCGGTGAAAAGCAGCAGGGTTGCTCCGGGCTAGGGAGAGAGGTCTGGAAATGCAGGACCCTCTTAAAGGGCCAATGCACAAAGTTCAGTGTGCAGCCCCTCACCTTGGGCTCCAGCAGAGGGAGGGCAGAGTGGACTGGAACAGTGTGAGCAGAAGCCAGGCTTGGGGGTTCTGGGGTTAGAGGTCAGAAGGTAGACACCCGGGTTTCTGTGCTGAGTCACTCTATCCCCTTCAAAGGTCATCTTTCTAAGACAGACTTTGGCTACCCAGGCGATTTTTGCCTGGAGGGAAGGCAGTTGACCCATCATATGGGTAAACCCCTTGCTCCACAGTGTGGAGTTTGTTAGGCCCATTAAGAGACTGAGAATAACAATTAGGCTCCAAGCAGAAGCAATTTGCCCCAGCCAGTTGGAAAACCTCCACCAGCACCTGTGCACGATTGTCTGGGGCTACTCAAGACTGAATCCAATCAGTCTTCAGGCAGAGGTGGGTTTCTGGAGGCTTTGAGTCTTTGCCAGAACTAATTAGGCAAAAACAGCAATTGACACTGTCCTGCATTAGAGGTTGGGAGGCATAGATCAACTACCGTAATCCCTTACTAGGGTGTTGTTCTCAGAACGTCCACAAGAGGGAGCAATTGCAAATCCTCCCTTACTGGGATGATGTTCTTAGCATGTTCACAGATGATCCCTTACTAGGGGGAGGGAGCTGTTCTCAGAAACTCTACAATTGTAAGGGGTGTTGCGACTCCCACCACCCTTACTAATTATGCTAAGTCATGGTTTTGAATTTTTGCTGAGTCCTGGTTCTGAGTTTTTGCTGAGTGGTGCTGGTGACATGCCAGCAGGTTTTCCTGAGTCATCCATTTCCTCTAAGCCCTCTCTTCATTCCAGAATCTCTCCATTTCCTGAGGTCTCTTGCTTCTTTCCGGAATCTGTTTTTTTCTGATTTCTTGTTTTGCTCATAAATCTCTGTTTTCTCTGATCTCTCAATCTTTCCGTATTCTCTCCATTACCTCTGAATTCGTGCTTCACTCCTGAATCTCTGTTTCCTCTGAAATATCACTTCCCCACGAATCTCTCCATTTTCACTGAACTCCGGCTTCTTACTGCTCTTCTCCAGAATTTCTCCATTTTCTCTGATGACTCACTTTGATCCTAAATCTGTTTTCTCTGATCTCCAGCTTCTTGCCTCACTGTCTCCACTTTCTCTGATGGCTCACTTATCTCCTCATTCTCTCTGTTTTCAGTGATCACTTACTTCTTTCCTTATTCTCTCCATTTTCTCTGAACTCTCACTTCTCTCCAAAATTTTGCCATTTCCTCGCATCTCTCCCTTCTTTCCTTAATCTCTTTGTTTTCTGTGATCTTTTGCTTATCTCCTGGATTTATGTTCTCTCAGATCTGGAGCTTTTCTCCTGGAGTTTAACCTCTGACCTTTATCATGTGAACTTTGACTTCCTATCCTAGACTTCTAACCTCTGATCCATGAGCTCTGAACTTCTATCTCTGGCCTTTGACTTTGACCACTAAGCTTTGACCTTTAACCCTAAGCTACTATCATCAGTCTTGAAATTTGAGCTCTGGCCCTTGACCCTTAATACCAAGCCATGAAGTCTGACCCTTAACCTTCATCCATCAAGCCTGAATCTCAAGCCTTAATGTTTAACAATTAACATTTAAATGTTGACCTTTGACCTATCACTTTGACCTTTGACCTCTGACTAAATTTCACTTTTATCCTTGACCATTGACTCTTGAATTTTGAACTTTGACCTCTGACCCTTAAGCTCTGACAGCTGCTGCCCAAGACTTGTGCCTTGGTTTTTGAACCCTGATATGACTGGGTTCATATTTTGAACCCTGATATGATTGGGTTCATATTTTGAACCCTGATGCTCAATCAATAGCAAACAGACAATAAGAAGAAATAAGAGGCATCCAAATGTGAAATGAAGAAGTAAAACTGTCATTATCTATAGATGACATGATAGTGTACATAGAAAATTCCAAAGACTCCATAAAAAAAACTACTACACTTAATAAATGAATTCTGCAATGTATCAGGATACAAAATTAACACCCAGAAATCTATGGCTTTTTTAAATACATCAATAATGAACTCACAGAAAGAGAAATTAAAAAAAAAATCCTACTTACCACTGCACCAAAAAAATTAAGATACCTAAGAATACACTTAACAAAGGAGGTACAAGACCTATACATGGGAAAACTATAGGACACTGGAAAAAGAGATAGAGGAAGACATAAATAAATGGAAGAACATATCATGTTCATGGATTGGTAAAATCAACATTAAAATGTCCATACCACCCTAAGCAATCTATAGATTCAATGCACTCCCCATTAAAATACTAACGGCATATTTCACAGATCTAGAACAAACTCTCCAAAAATTCACCTGGAATAAAAAAAAAAGACCCTGAAGAAACCAAGATGGCGGCATAGGGTAGACACCCGAATGCAGCCTACCACAACAAATTTGAATTTAGAACTAAAAAACAGGGGAGGCATTGCCCTGAAGCACCAGACGGCTGGCTAAGAGGAGGCTCTGCCATCTGGGAAGGAGAGAGAAGGCACGCTGAACCTCAGGAACTGTGAAGGTACGGAGAACTGTGTGCTCGAAAAGGCGCTGGCTTAATCCCGGTGCGGAGAGGAAGGGCCGGACCGAGAGTGCTGCTGGCTTACTCCCTGCACACAGAGAGGGCGGGCCGGGCTGAGTTCGCTATTGGCTTACTCCCGGTGCGAGGAGAGGGCGAACAGCTAATGCGGCAGGCTTTCTTGTCCGAGAGGAAAACAGAATCACCCTATTGCTCTGATAAACGGCCCCAGACAGGGAGAGGCCAGACTGTCAGGCAGTGGGCAGAGATCTCTTGGTGGTGTGTGAAGCCAGAGGCCATTACTGCGGGTCTTGGGGAGGAGCCGAAGGGAAAACAAAGTTTGTCTGCACCAACCTGAGACTCTGCCCTACCTGTGGCTGAGCACAGAAGCTCTCCCAGAGGCTGGCTTTCTCTAAGGAGGGACTTGCAGGAATCCAAAGCTTGTCTGCGCCTTTACCAAAGAGGTGCGCACGCGCCTGCAACCAATCTTCCAAAACTCTTCATGAACAGGACTTTTCTAAGGCGAGACTGACAGGGAACCAAAGATTGTCTGCGCCACCCCGAGACCCCGCCCTATTCAAGCAGAGTACGGAAATCCTCCTAGCTGAGACACTGCTGATCCTCACAGCCAATTGGCTTGGAGATCAATGCTTCCCAGTGATACCAACAATAAGCAAGGCTTAACAACAAGACTGCACACACAGCCCACAAAGGGCTACACCAAGACTGTCCACTGCAGGTAACTGGGAAGGCTGTGCTACTAGGCTCTACCAGAACACCTAGCACACAAAGCTATTCCATCAAATCAGGAAAACAACTAAAATGCAGACAAGAAGAAGGACACAAAGGAAGGAGATGGAGGAAAAGAAAAGATTGGACATTGAGTTCAAAACTACAGTTATAAGGTTATTCAACAATATCCTAAAAAAGGCCGATAAAATAAATGAGACCTATAAGGATATGAAAAGGGAGCAACTAGAAATAATAAAGGATCAACAAGAAATGAAGAAAACATTGTCTGAAATAAAAAATATTATACAAAGTCCTAAAAACAGACTGGAAGATCGCAAGAATCAAGACAAAGATTTAGAACACAAAGAGCCAGAGGACACTCCTCTGCAGAAGGGAGAAGATAAGAGAATACAGAAAGTTGAAGATAGTGTAAGAAACCTCTGGGACAATTTCAAGCGAACCAACATCAGAATTATGGGGATTCCAGAAGAGAGAGAGCAAGATACCGAAAGAGTACTAGAAGAAATAGTGACAGAAAACTTCCCCCACCTGGGGAAAGAAATAGACTTACAAGTCCAGGAAGCCCGCAGAACCCCAAACAAAAGGAATCCAAGGAGGACCACACCAAGACATATGATAATTAAAATTCCAAGAGCAAAAGACAAAGAGAGAATATTAAAAGCAGCAAGAGAAAAGCAGGTAGTGACCTATAAAGGAGCACCCATAAGATTGTCAGCTGATTTCTCAACAGAAACCATGCAGGCCAGACGGGAATGGCAAGAAATATTCAAGGTGATGAATAACAAGAACCTACAGCCAAAAATAATCTACCCAGCAAAGCTATCACTCAGAATCAAAGGCCAGATAAAGAGCTTCACAAATAAAAAAAAACTAAAAGAGTTCATCACCACCAAACCAGAATTATATGAATTGCTGAAGGAGGTTATTTAGGAAGAGGAAGAAGATAAAGATAAAAATTATGATCAACAAATACGTAGCTATCAACAAGTGAATCTAAAAACCAAGGGAATTTAAAAATCTGGTGAACAATATTAACTGGTGAATATAATAGAATCAGAGGTATGGAAGGGGAGTGGACTGACGATTCTCAGGGAAAAGGGGAGTGGGGGTGCGGGAAGAGACTGAACATAAACTGTGCACCTATGGATGAGGACAATGGGGGATGGGGAAAGGACAGAGGGTGGGGTGGGAACCTGGTGAAGGGGAGAAATTGAGGGGGGGGAAGAGGATCACATTTGTAATAATCTGAACAATAAAGATTTATTTAAATAAATAAATAAATAAATTAATTAATTAATTAATTAAAAAAAAAAAAAAGACCCTGAATAGCTGCAGCAATCCTGAGAAAGAAGAACAAAGTTGGAGGGGTCACACGGGTGGCTCTTCACAACTGTAGGGGATTTAAAAGTATTTACTTTGTACCTTGTAAATCTAACACCTGGGCTAATCACCAAGTTTACATGATCAAATGAACAAGAGATGTGTATGTCAATACACACAGAGAGAAATCTCACATACAAATGAATGCCAAAGACAATGAGGTAATGTTGGAAAATGGGGAAACAGGGTCTTAGATTGTAGAGGTGAAATGGGTGATATTTAGAAAAAGTACAGGATATGTGGTATGTTAATTTGTGTTGAGTAATCCCCAAAACTATAGGATGGGGGGTGGGGGGCAGCGGTAAGATAGGAACTTCAAGAAACTTCTGGTAGCCTGACCAGTGTTGCTCAGTGGTTGAGTATTGACCCATGAACCAGGAGGTCATGGTTCAATTTCTAGTCAGGGCACCTGCCCAAGTGTCAGGCTTGATCCCCAGATGGGGTGTGCAGGAGGCAGCTGATCACTGATTCTCTCTCATCATTGATGTTTCTATCTCTCCCTCTCCCTTTCTCTCTGAAATCAATAAAAAAAATATTTTTGAAAAGAAACTCCTGGTGAAGTTCTCTTCCTATACATATTTTTTCAAGTAAATCTTTTAGAAAGAAATGGGAGATCATCATAAGTTCTTTGTCATTTTTATTTTTTAACAATGAGCTTAAAATTAGTGTACCCCATGCAAAATTTTGGTCCTCTTCATCTCCACTTTAAAAATTTTAAATACAAGTTTACATCCACAAGACAAATTAGTAGACTGTTCCATATTTCAATGACATATTCATTGAGAATAAATTATTTTATTAATACTTCAATTGTTAAATCTTAGTTCAGCTCATTGGTGTGGCTCTGTAGACTGAGTGTTATCCCAGGCACCAAGAGGGCGCTGTTGGATTCCCGGTCAGGGTGTATGCTCAGCTGGGCTCAGTCCCCAGAAGGGGGCTTGCAGGAGGCAGCCAGATGATGTGATACCTCTCTCACTGATGTTTTCTTCTCTCTCCTTTCCCTTCCTCTCTCTTTAAAAATTATTGCTACCATATATTTTTTAAAATCTTAGTTCAGGAAATGATGATGGAAATATATTTCCAAAATGTCTGATTACTTGTTTATGTGGTGGAGAAACAAAAGTTTAGATTGATTTTTTAGTAATAATCAATAATCTTACTCTTTAAATATATTTTTATTGATTTCAGAGAAGAAGGGAGAGATAACATGCAGATAAATACATATGCTTTAAAACAGCACATGAAGTGCCAAAACCGGTTTGGCTCAGTGGATAGAGCGTCGGTCTGCAGACTGAAAGGTCCCAGGTTCGATTCTGGTCGAGGGCATGTACATTGGTTGTGGGCACATCCCTGGTAGGGGGTGTGCAAGAGGCAGCTGGTCGATGTTTCTCTCTCATCGACATTTCTAGCTCTCTATCCCTCTCCCTTCCTCTCTGTAAAAAAAAAAAAAAAAAATCAATAAAATATATTTAAAAATAAAAATAAAACAGCACAATGAAGTATATAATCAAAGAAAATATACAATGGAAACAAAACACATAAATGCCTAGGAATGATCTTGACAAAAACGCACAATCTGTATAAGAAAACTTTACAATGCTCCCCAATAACGGATACTTGAACAACTGGACGGTAACATCGTATTCTTGGGTAGAATTCTAATGTTGATTATAAATTTATTATGATTTGATTAAAATATCAGCAATATTTTAAAGACCAAAATAAGCTCATTTAAGTTCACATGTTAAAATGAATAACAAATAAGAAAATTCTGGCCTGGCCAGCGTGGCTCAGTGGTTAAGTATTGAGCTATGTACTAGGAGGTCACAGTTCGATTCCTGGTCAGGGCACATGCCTTGGTTGTGGGTTTGATCTCCAGTGGGGTATGTGCAGGAGGCAGTTGATCTATGATTCTCTCTCATCATTGATGTTTCTTTCTCTCCTCTAAAATCAATAACAATATATTTTAAAAAATAAAATTCTGAAAAAGAAAATTAATAAATAAATGATACCCCGGCCAGATATTGAATAGAATTGTATATGGTGTTATAAAGCTACAGTAATTTAAAAAATTGATAAATTGATGGAACAAAATACAAAGTCCAGGAATAGACTCAAATACATATGGAAATTTAGTATAATAAAAATATCTCCTGAGAACAGTGGGAAAATATCCTATATAATAAAAGCCTAATAGGCAAATTGACCAAACAGCAAAATGACCCGTGGAACATCTGATCACTATGATGCACACTGACCACCAGAGGGCAGACACTCAATGCAGGAGTTGGCCCCAGTCACCAGGCCAGCCAAGGCAGGTGCCATCAGGGACCCCTGACCCCCCACTGGTTGCCCCACAGATTGGCAGGGATCCCTGGCCAGGCCTAGGAACCCTGCCTGTGCACAGATCTCCTGCATCGGCTTCTAGTGCTTTATAGAATAAAAGGTGATGAGACAACTGAATGGGGAAAAATTCATTTCACTCATAAATAGTATAAATCTGAAAGCTACTGAAATGTATGGGTACAAAGAGATCAAAAGTGAAAGAATGGAAGAAGACTATAGTAAGCAAATGGTAAACCAAATGTCTATTAGATGACAGCACTGGAGAAATGAAGGCAAAAAGCATGACTCTAAATAAAGAACACTTCCTATCAGTAGCTCCATTTCACCAGGAAGATCCACATTCACAAGCATTTCATATGTGAGATCAAAGTACACAGAGCAGAGCTACAAGGGAAACTGGACACTTTTATAATCAGAATGAATTTAACACTCTCATTCAGAGACAGAGCATACCTCTGTGAGAACAGCAGCCACCCACAAACACTCAGCAAAGATGTCAAACACTTCAACAAACTGGATTCAACACTCAGATAACCAACCACCTTTCTGCTGAAAGATACTCCCATGTTGTTCCCAAGTTGCACACAAGAAGGCAGCAAAACACCACATTTGGAAATATTTTTTAAGTGATCACATAAATTTCAACAAATTCCAAAGAATTTAAATTATATAAATTACTAGAAGCCTGATGCATGAAATTCGTGCAAGGGGCTTGGCCTCGGTCCCCGCCACCATGGTGGCCGCCTCTGCCTCAGCTCCTGCCCACCACAGACATTTGGAAGGTCTGGAAGGACATCCGAAGGGTGTCTGGTCTAATTAGCATATTATGTTTTTATTATTATAGATATTTCTTGTTCTAATAGCAATTAATCAGTAACAAAAGGTAAGTAGAAAGCTCTTAGATTTTCAGAAATTCTTTATTGTTGAAAGTATTACATATGTCTTCTTTTCCCCCATTGACCTCTCCCCGGCGCTCCCACCCCAGCACAGGCCCTCACCATCCTATTGTCTGTGCCCATTGGTGATGCTTTATATGCATGCCTTTGGTTGACCTCTTACCTCCCTTCCCTTCCTTCCTTCTTCTGCAGTTTGATGGTCTGTTTGATGCTTCTCTATCTCTGGATCTGTTTTGTTCATCACTTTATGTGGTTCATTATATTCCACACGTGAGTGAAATTATGTGAGACTAGAGACCCAGTGCATAAATTTGTGCACCAGTGGAGTCCCTCGATCTGACCTTCAGGATTGGGCTGAAACTGGCTCTCTAATATCCCCTGAGGGATCCCAGATTTTGAGAGGGCACAGGCCAGGCTGAGGGACCCCACTTGTGCACGATTGGGGCTGAGGAGGGACATAGGAAGTTGGCCAGCCAGAGAGGGATCAGGGTAAAGCTTGTGGGCATGTCCAACCCATCTCACACAGTTCCCATCAGCCCGACCCCACCAGTAAGCTAACCTGGAGTGTCTGCCCCCTGGTGGTCAGTGAACATCATAGTGATTGATTGAGAGGCCTTAGCAATCATTAGCATATTACGCTTTGATTGGTTGAATGGGCAATCAGACAACCGAACACTTAAAATATTAGGCTTTTATTATATAGGATTTATCTTTCTCCAACTGGCTTATTTCGCTTAGCATAATGCTTTCCAGGTCCAGCCATGCTGTTGTAAATGGTAGGAGTTCTTTAAAAAAAAAATAAAAATCCTCACAGCAGTGAGGACTTTAAAAAATATATATCTTTATTGATTTCAGAGAGGGAGGGAGAGGGAGAGAGAGATTGAAACATCAATGGTGAGAGAGACTCATTGATCAGCTGCCTCCTGCATGCCCTCTACTAGGGATCAAGCCTGCAACCTGGGCATGTGCTATTGGCCAGAATCGAACCCAGCAGCCTTCATTCTGCAGGTGGATGCTCTATCCACTGAGCCAAATCAGCTAGGGCTTCCCTCCCCCGCCCCCAGCAGTGTAGTATTCCATTGTGTAGATGTACCATAGTTTGTTAATCCACTCATCTGCTGATGGGCACCTGGGCTGTTTCCAAATCTCAGCTTTGGTGAATTGTGTGGCTATGAACATAAGGATGCATATACCCTTTCTGATTGGTGTTTCTCATTTCTTGGGATATATTCCTAGAAGTGGAATCACTGGGTCAAATGGTAGCTTTTTAATTTTTTGAGGAAACACCATACTGTTCTCCACAGTGCCTGCACCTTGAGAAGAGCACGGGGGTTCCTTTTTCTTCACATCCTCACCAGCACTTGTGTTTGTTGATGAAAGGAAAGTCTTAGTTTTTAAAAGAGTCCTGTAATATACTCCTAAATAACATTTTTCAGCCACCCTGTCCTGCTGACATGCACTAAGGTGCAATTCCCAAGATACACAGATGGCAGCAGATGAGCACACTTCAGTTATTTTTAAGTGCCCATGCTGTACTCTGAGCCAAGTTTCAAGAAACTTGGAAGAATGGAAACTATATACAGTATGTTTCCTGTTCTCATTGTAATTAATCCAGAAATCAGGAACAGAAGGGAGCTAGACTCCTTATATTTTAAGTTATGAAATACACTTCTAACTCCCCAATACCTCACAATTCAAGTTAGACAATAAGTTGAACTGAATGATAATATCACATACCAAAACTTATGAAAAATGTGCAGCCCTATTAATCTCTCCCTTAATGTCCTCCAGCAGTTTTTTTTTTAAATGTATTTGGGTGCTCCTGTATTGGGTGCATATATGTTTACCAGGGTTATTTCTTCTTGTTGGATTGCTCCCTTTAGTATTATGAAGTGGCCTTCATTATCTATTATGTCCTTCACTCTGAGATCTAATTTGTCAGATATAAGTATTGCTACCCCAGCTTTTTTTTTTTTTTTTTTTGCTTGGAAAACTTTTTTCCATCCCTTCACCCTCAGTCTGTGTGTGTATTTTTTTCTGAAATGGGTTTCTTGTAGACAGTAGATATATGGGTCTTGTTTTCTTATCCAATCTGTTACCTTATGTCTTTTGATTGGAGCATTTAGTCCATTTACATTTACAGTTATTATTGATAGGTACTTATTTGACACCATTTTTATTCTATCCACCTGTGCTCCTTCTTTGCTTTCTATTTCTTTTTTTATTTTCACAGTAGACTCTTTACCATTTTTTGCATTGCTGCTTTGGTGGTGATAAATTCCTTTAGTCTTTTTTTGTCTGTGAAGCTCCTGATTTCGCCTTCAATTTTGATTGATAGCCTTGCTGGGTACAGTATTCTTGGATTCAGACCCTTCCTTTGCATGACTTTGTATATTTCATCCCATTCCCTGGGTTGGTGATCTCACTGCTTTGGCTGACCTTGATTGGCTGGGTGAAGGCTAGGGTCCAGTTACAAAATGGAGGATAGCTCCGCCCTGCCTCACAGTACAAAATGGAGTCAGGAGCTTGCCTCGCCACGCCCTGCACTCTCAGATGTAGTAACTATGGACACAGACAATAAGGTGGCAAGGGCCTACGGTGGGGTGGACCCAGGTGGAGTGAAGCTATGGGGGGAATAAGAGGGATATCTGTAATAACCTTAACAATAATGACTATATGTTTATATGGAAAAGAAAACAGTCCATAAGTAATCACAAACACTTGACATTCGTGGCAGCGAGTTCCTGTTAGGAACCCTTTTTTCCAGCCAGCTGAAGTGTTTATGCTGGAAGAGTCAGTACTTTTCAAATCAGTGCATCAACATGCACACCCCCACAGGGCACATGCTTTAAGATCCCGACTGAGTGTGCAGTACTGCTACAGGGCTGCAGGGACTGGTGGAAGCAGCACAGAGCAACCAGCACTGAGACCAGCACACCCTCTCACCTCCTAAGAGAAGGTGGACTGCCTTGGCCAGCACCCACCTGGCTCCTTGGAGACAGAGCACCGCATATGTCTGTGTGCAACGCTGCACATCCAACAGCACTCATTCCAATGTGAATGCTGAGCCTGGAGGAAGAGGTGGGAGCAGGGTCAGGTGGGGGCATGGAGCCCTTTGGAGGGGCAGTCGGGAAGAGAGACCTGCCAAAGGCAGACCTGCAGGACCAACAGCTGTGCCCTAGGTGGAAAAGTCATGCAGCCACTAGATGGAAAAAATGAAACTCTGAGGAACAGGAGCTGGAAGAGGAACCCGGAGGGAGGGGCATGGGAGAAGAGTGGATTCCAGGAGCTTCTTCAACTGTGGGGGCAGGGCAGCCCCGCCACAAAGATCAGAGTGTCACATGCACGTGCCACTGCTGAAGGGCAAACACTAACTGCTAGAAGCCTGCAGAGAAGGCGAAGATGGGCAGGAGGGAGCCATGACCTCACAGAGGCCAATGCACATAGACAGGGTATATTCTTTATTTAATATGTGAAGTCACAAGTGAACTCCCTATTGGAGCCCCTCACTAAAGATCAACCTGAAAAGCAAAGTATGACCACGAATGTAACTTAAAAAAGAGACATTAGCCCAGGGGCATGACTCAGTGGTGGGATGTCAACCAAGGAACCAGGAAGTGGGGGTTCCATTCCTGGTCAGGGCACATGCCCAGTTTGCACGTTCAGTCCCCAGTGTGGGGTGTGCTGGAGGCAGATGGTCCATGATTCTCTCATCATTGATGTTTCTTTCTCTCCTCTCTTCTTCTCTTAAATCAATAGAAATAGTTTTAAAAAACAAATTAGAATGCTGTAGTCACCAAGAAAAATTCACGTATAAAATGCTGTGGTGGAATGTTTTCAACACAGGAATGGACTGACTCAAGTCCATCAAATTTCCTCAAATGTATTGGATGTCTTCATATAAAATATAACTTAGCAGAGCATTAAAAAGGAGCAATACCATCCATGTTGCTGGAGTTGCATGAGTTGCTGGAGTTGCATGGAGTTACACAAGTTAATTTCGGCAGGACTCCCAGATCTGCAGAGACCTGATGGCTGATGGATCGATGAGCAGCAGCAGCCCCTTGAGGAACTGTGAGCTTGGGACACACTCTGGGTCCCACGAGGCCGATCCTTGCACCACAGACCTGGAGCTCATGGCGCCCCTGGCGTCACTTCCGGTGTCCATCCTGCCACGAGGAAGGCTGAAGGGCCCAGTGGGCAGTGACCTCCTGGCACAAGTCCAGGGGACGCCTGACCTGCAGCAGGTGGTCGGGTCCGTGGCTTTTACTCCCCGTCGGTGACTTTCTGTGTGAGCAGAACCCTTGGGCTGAGGAGGATCCTTTTTCACACCGAGGCCCTGGGCTGAGGAGGATCCGGTCCCACACAGAGGCATTGGGCCAGGAACACCCCGGAGCAGCACCCTGAGCGGCCAACACTGGGCAGAGCGGCCCCGGCTCCATCGGCCTATGAGGGGAGGGCGGCCTGGTTGGTGTGGAGGCGTCTTCCTCAGAAACAAAGCCCGAGTCAGAGGGCGCCCCCTCGGCCGCTGGAGCAGCAGAGCTGGGCCCAACGCCCAGAGGACCAGGAGCCGGAGCGGGGTGGTCCTCAGTCCAAGCCCCAGGGCCCCCCAGCCCTGCTCCCCATCTCCCTGCAGAAGCTGACTGACTCCCTAGTCTGCGCTGCGCCCCGTGGGGCTGCCCTCCGAGGCAGCAGGCGTGGCTCTTCGCTGGGCTCAAGGCCTCAGGGCCCGCCCGCTGCCCCCAGGCCCACATCCGCCTCGAGGCTCCCTGGCTTCGCTCTGCCTGAGGGCCCTCAGGTCACACAGTTCCAGCCCCAGGAAGCTGCAGTCTCTGAGAGCTTGCAGCTGACTTCCTGAAGGGGAGGGACTTCGGGACAGAACTCAGTGGGCAGTGCACTGCGAGGAGCCAATGGTCGCCCCCTGTTGTGCCTGTTGTCTCTAGATGTGAGAAAGTGATGAAGAAAATGTTAATAGTAAGGACGAAACCTACAAGTGTGTCCTGAGTGAATGTTATGGCACGTAAATGGTCTCTCTGGTTTTAAAAAAATGTCTGTACGCATTCCAGCGCAAACACATTACAGGAATGGAAGGACTTGGGATTGCACCCAGAAAAGCACTACTCGACTGAGCAGTCACTCATATCGTGAACAAAAGAGTGAGGATCCCACACACACCTTCCGCTTGTCTTACCCGCTAACGGGAGAGAAAGCATCACCCAACATTCTTGTGGGAACGACACTCAGCTGTCAGTGGAGGGCAAGCACAGCTTGGCTATAAGTATATCTGTTTGGCGAAAATCAATGAGAGCTTTTTAAGGGAATCAATGGGATGCGTATATGTTTATATGTGTGTGTGTCTGTATGCATGCGCACGTGTGTTTATGTGTATGTGTGCACGTGTGTGTGTGTGTGTGTGTGTGTGTGTGTATGTGCATACATATACATGTATTTCCTCCTCTTCCTCTGGTTGTTTGGTAAACATTATCTGGATCCTTCCTTCTCGAGGTTTGCCCAACCTGTTCCCATTTCCTCACTGTCCTGCTCTCCCAGGGGAATCCCCTCTGGGGCCACAGGTGACCCCACCCTCTCTGCAGGCAGACCTCAGTCCTGAGCATCACCTGGATGTTTCCCACCCCCAGACCACACAGCTCCCAGCCAGTGCAGGGTGGGGGCGCATGGAGGTCAGGAGGGCGTGGTTAGGGTGTCCTCTCAGCAAGAGGACCCTGTGGTACCGCCCAGGGGCCCAGCACCTGGGTTCATTGGTCTATGAGTGAGATGTCAGAATTGGAAGCAGCTGAGGGAGTGATGGATGGGACATGGGGAAAAGAGGGGGTTTGCCCAGCAGGGTCTGGGTGTGGGGGACGAGGTGAGAGAGCAGGCACACAGAGGCTTTGGTGGGAGGATGGGGAACGGTGTGCTGAGCATTTGGGGTTGGCAGTGTCTTGGGACATTCAAGCTGGAACAGATCTGGAGGCTCCCAGGGAGGCCTGGGCTAGAGGTGCTCCCAGCCTCTGGGAAGATTGCAGGGAAAGCTGTGGGTGTACACCAGCTGGTCTGGGGTTAGAGGAAGGGTGATAGCAGATGGGGTGCACTCTTTGGTGAACACCATGAAATACTTAGTCCCCAGAGGGATGGGAGTAGCTAGTGTGGTGGCTGAGGGAGGGAAGTTCAAAGAGGAAGGTCACTGGTGGATGCCCAGAGGTGCCATGGGGCTGAGGAGCTGTGGGAGGCAGGAAGACCAGTTGGCAAGTCCCTGCCAAGACCCAGGGTCAGGGGTGACTGGGATGAGAACAGTCAGCTAAGAGGGTGACAGATTCCAGACCCATTCCCAGTTCAGGGGAACTACCACCTGTGGGAAGCAGAAAGAGGAGCCCCCCCCCCCTCCCCCCTGCACCACAGGCTTTGGGCTTCTGTGATGGACAGCTGGTGCCTTGAGTAAGCAGGGAGCCCAGAGGAGTCAGGGGAAGAGGGGGAAGCCTGCAGCCTGGGCAGGGGGTCTGAGGCAGCCACCCTCAGGCCTGAAGCTCAGGAGTGGTCAGTGCTAGGGGAGTAGGTGGTCACCCCTGCAGGGGGGGGTTGTGTAGGGGAAATGCCTCCAGGGTGGAACCCGGGAGCCAGCACCCAGGAATCTTTCAATGAGTGTCTGTGGAGGGGATGGGGAGTGCCCCAGGGGCTGGCCAGTGGGAGCCCTGGCGAGCTGTCTCAGGCAGGAGAGAGTTGGGGACAGAGGCTGAGCACTCCCAGGGGGGCCTGGCAAGGGTCAGACCCTGCAGCAGCCCAAGGCCATTGGAGGTGGCCTGCAGGGCCTGCACTCAGTTTGGGTTCACAACGGGGAGGGCACGCTGAGTGCGGCTCCCACAGGAGCTGGGCCACGGGAAAGAAGGCGAAGGAGGGCGAGGAGGCACCTGCCAGCAGAGGCTGGTGAGGAAGGAAGGGTCACGCAGGTGGCAGATGGACAGCCAGCCATGAGGGTGGGTCGGGGGGATCTCAGGTGCCTCCCTCCCTCCTCTGCCTCTTCCCAGTGGAGTAGCCTTGGAAAATCCAAAGGATGGTCTGGAGCTGAGCTCCTGCTGTGCTATAAACCCTAAATCAAAATGGATTAAACTCATATTACTTACAACACACCCAGGCCTGGGACAGCTGCTGCCTGGTGAACAGGAAGCCTCCTTCCTCATCCTCTGACCACTGTCTGGCCCCGGGAGGTCTGCATTCCAGGGCCCAGGAACCTGGGGGCTGACTTGGGGAGCCCGGAGCCCCGACATTGAGCAGAGAGGAAAACGAGGACTCAATTCTACTCCAACTCACTTTATTAAAAACTCAATTCTACTCCAACTCACTTTATTACAACCCATCCTGACATTAGCACTAATGGCTGCTCAGTACGATCTCCAAGCACTCGGAAGAAAGTCATGTGAGCGGGCCCGCCCAGAGCTCAGCACATGAGCTCCAAAGGAAACCTCCTTCCAGAAACCCGTCACCAGGCCTACCCCATCCCAGGAAGAGCACCTCAGAAACAACAGGACCCGAACGTGCAGGCACCCGGCCACAGGCACACAGCAGGTGCAATTCCCACTGACAAAGACTGACACCAACTGATGTAAATACAGGCTGTCCCCCAAAACACTAGAAAGAGGTGAGGCTGCTGTCCCCCAAAACACTAGAAAGAGGTGAGTTCCCACTCAATGTAAACACAGCCTGTCCCTCAAAACAGGTACAGAGGTCAGATGGAAAAGGACACTCAAAGAATGTAAATATAGGGTGTCCCCCCAAAAAGGTATATCAAGGTTAGACACATGGTGGAAATTGCCTCCCACTGAGTGGAAATATAGTGTCCCCCCAAAATGTACACACTTTAACAACCGAGAAAGCACTTAATTTTCACTCCTTTTCAGGTTTAACCGACTTGAAGAAATGGGTGAAGACAAAGATTTGGATGAAGAACATTTCTCCATGAAGCTTTCTATGGGGACACATACAAGTTAAAGTTTAGGGACCCAACGCCCAGCAGGCGAGGAATCGAGTGCAGCTGCTGGAAGAGATGCGCACAAACCCCTAACCAAAGGAGCGATTCTTGATGTTTGGCCTGCATGGCCATGGTAGTCTGGTCCAGGCGCTGCTGCTAAGGAAGCAATGGAACCGCAAACAGTGAGAATCGCTGCTTTCGTGTTTCGGTGCATCCTGTGTCCACAGTGGCCCTGGATGCCTGGACTGTGGTCTGGGCGGGACCAGACCCTTCACCCTGTATGTGTCCCCCCCCAAAAAGTCCAGAGGATACATCTTCTTTGTTCAAAGTTTTGTCTGGCCCCACCCATCCCGTCAAATCCGTTAACCTGAAAAGGAGTGAAAATGGAGGTATCAGCTGTTAAACTGTGTGTACATTTGGGGGCACACGCTGGGTACATACATTTGGTGGACCCCCTGTGGTACATACATTTTGGGGGCACACGCTGGGTACATACATTTTGGGGGACCCCCTGTGGTACATACATTTCGGGGGGCATCTCAAAACACATAATTTCACGAGTGCCTATATGAGTGTGTAATATATTGTTTGGTTTTGTTCCAGGAAGTCACTCAGAAATAATGAACCACAGTCTCACCCTCGATGGGGACACTGGGCACTACAGCCCGATACCTGTCAGGCCATACCTGCCTCTCGCTCAAGCTCCCTCTGGGCACTGTGGCCACTGCACGGAGGGGCGGGCTTCTCTGACACAGGCCTGGCAGAGCCAGTGCTTGTAGAAAAGTGAGAAGGGGGCAGGTCCCGGGAGGCCCAGGAGCCAGCTGGAGAGAGGCAGAGCCTGAGGCCACCTGCCTGGCAGGCGCCTGGGCCTCGGCTGAGGGGCATGGGGACAGGCCTGGCTGGGTGATGCTCTGGGGTCACAGCGAGCCTGATCCAGGGCCACCCGGGGCCTCGGGGTCTTTGTAGTTTGGCTGGTCTAGGCTTCCCCTGGATTACATGCTTCTGGGGACAGAGTCAAGCTTAAGGACCACGAGGGCCCAGCCCTGAGAGCATGCGTGCATGTGTATCTGCTCACCCGCGGCCACGCACACACGCTTTCATGGAGGTCCGGTGCCTGACACGTGATCTAAGGGTCACGCTCAAAGTGTCTGCTCAGAGAAGTGGGTTAGTCATTGTCCTGTGTGCAGCCCCAGGCCAACGTGGATTTGATCCAAAGAGACCAGTGTCTGAGGGGCAGGTGCGTGCTGCCATGGTGGGAGCATGACCCTGGGGTGGCACAGCACTGTCACTACCAGACAGATGGAAGCAGCAGGTGCCCTTCCTTGTTCCCAAGGTGCTCCCAGCCCCTGAGGTGGATGGGAGAGGGGGCCCAAGTGGTTAGAAGGCTGGTCGGGTGAGAGCATCCAGGCCTGGAGCAGACAGGTCCAGAGCAGTGGCAGCCAGGCCCGAAGTGGCAGTAGTTGGCGTGGAGCAACAGGGGCAGGCCTGGAGCAACAGAAGCCAGGCCCGGAGCAGCTGGGCCCGGATCAGCTCGCTCCTCACCTGCCCATGCCCCAGGGCTGCCTCTCAGACATGGCTGGAAACTTTTGGGGGAACTTGAGGGTCTGCTGAATCAAGGGATGAAGGCTTAGATCTGGATGTGTTGAGTTGTTATAGCGCTGGGCTGTTGATCTGTGAGTGCCTTGTGTGGGGTCTGGATGAGGATGGTTGATCTATTTGGATGTGTCTTTTGTTTGAAGTGTATCCTTGGGCATGTGGAGGTATTATTGATTTGAGAAATTGCTAACTAATTGATTTGCTACCTGAAAAATTTAAAGTTCTGAAAGTTTAAGGTCTCTTGCCAACAAGAGGTTTTAAAGCTAACACTTTAATTTTAATGGAGAAAGGGGAGGACATGCCCTTCCCACCCAGAACAGGTAATCCAATTCCAGCCAGCAGCTATCTTTAAACAATGTGTTCATTTACATTTGAATGGCTACACCCTTTGGTAGCCCAAGGGCGAGTTTACATGTAAATAAGTTTGCTTCTCAGTTCCCAGGGCAGAAAAAATAAGGTTTAAAATTATTAGATTTTAAAATTTATTCTTAAAAATATAAAGGTTTATTAATTAAAAAACAAAGGAAATTAAAAAACCTGATGAACAATATTAAATGTTGATTTTAATAGAATCAGAGATACAGGAGGGGAGTGGACTGACAATTCTCAGGGAAAAGGGGAGTGCTGGATGTGGGAAGAGACTAAATATAAACTGTGCACCTATGGATGAGGACAATGGGGGGTGGGGAAAGGGCAGAGGATGGGGTGGGAACCTGGTGGAGGGGGATAAAAATGAGGAACTTTTGGAATAATACGAATGATAAATTTATTTATTTAAAATAAAATTGATTTAAAATAAAAATAAATAAATGAATAAATAAATAAAATAAATTAAAAAACATAAAGAAGGCTGGTCAGGGCTTGGAAGTTTCCAGATCTGCAGGCCCAGGAAATGAGTCACCACAGCCATGGTCCATCCTCAGACACTGTCTGCCGGGCCCACGCTGCTGTGGGGCTGCCTCCTGCTCTGTGTTGATCCCAGGATGCATGTCCTTAGGGACCCTTGGCGGGAAGCCCTGCCACGAGCCCTCTCTGTGGTCCTGCCCTGGACCCGTCACACTTGGAGAGGCTGAGGTCCGCTGGGAAGGGGCCACGGGGCCACTTGCCCTGAGTGTTGGGGCTGGGGCCGGTCCTGGAATCCGGGGCTGTGCGGTGCTGGGCTGGAGCCGCCTCCTCCTGTGGCCATGGCGGGCTGTGGCAGAGGGCAGCAGGGGAGCCAGCCTCTCTTCCTTTGGGGGAGCCAGTTAGAAGGGCATCCAGTCCAAGGGTCAGCAGTGGGGCCCAGACCCTGAAGGAGCTGGAGGAGGAGAGGCAGGGGGTGCCTGGCTGGTTCTCTGCCCCCTGAGGCCTCAGAACCTCCTGCTGAAGGGAGACTCCTGTTTGCAGGTTCAGGCCCGCGGGTCCCAAGCAGCTGAACCGAGGCCAGGCTGACAACCCTGTTCAGGGACATGCCCTCAGGCAGCTGTGTGGGCGGTTGGGCAGCCCCCTGGCCTATGGCTCTGCCCTGAGACTGGCTCTGGGAGGCGGGGCTGCCTCAGGTGCACTGGGTGGGTCTTTCAGCCTCAGCAGGTCTCAAGGTGGGCTTCACACACCGCCCTGCCTCCAGCAGCTTCGTGGAGGGGCTGGCAGTCCTCCTGCCGGCCCAGAGCTGGAGGCATCCTCCCTCCTCTCCTGGCAGCTGGGCCTGCCTGACCTCCGGTGGTCGGTGGTCGGGAGAGCGTGGTGGTTCTGACCAGGCACCTTATCAGGTCATCAGGCAACTGGGAGTGTCCTACAGAGAAGAGAGCAGGACAGAGAGTCAGGAGTGAGGACAGGAGTGTCCTTGTAGAGCCTCCCCCCACAGGGCAGCCCCTGCACAGTCCAAATGGTCACACCCAAAGCTCCCTCTCCTGCTGGGCCCAACACACACAGCACCTTGGTCAGGAAGCCAGGGCTGGAGCTGGGTCAGCAGAGGCATCTGTGCAGTCCAGGCTGCCTCCCCGGGAAGCGGGGGTCTCCCGTCAGTATTAGGTGCCCAGGGCCTGGGACAGGGAAGGACGGTGAAAAATGGGCTGCCACATCCCATGCCAAGGTGGGCGACCACACCGAGGCCTAGAGGAAAGGCAGCAGGGCACACGGAGCCCGGGACAAAAGCGGGGCTGTGCCTCACGGCCGTGGTCTGAGCGGGAGGCCCTGGCCGCAGACCTGAGCCGAGGCCCCGGGAGGCCGGTCCTCGCTCTTACCCTCGCTCACAGCACGGGCCCTGAGCAGCTGGGAGAACGTGAAGGACCAACTCACCAGGCTCCACCAAATGTTGGCACAAGGCCAGCACAGGAAGTCCTGGGCACAGCTGCTGTGTGACGCTGTGTCCTCAGATCCCTGACCCGTGTCTGCTCAGGACCACCGAGACCTGTGGGCCGGGCCTTCACGGGCCAAGACGGCACCCTGAGGACTTGACAACCAAGTTGGTGGCCACCCCAACAGCCTTTGGTTTAAGAAGTCCTCATCTCCGCGTGGTGCCTTTACTGCACAAGGAGCTCACCTTGTGTTTTGTGCTTTTCTGCAATCTGTGCTTTTAGTGCCTTGAACAATACTCTTATCAAAGGCAAACAGAACCCTAATTTTAAGAAACCATGAGGGAAAAACCCCTTAAAGACCTCCACCTACCTCACAATGGGAGGGGATGGGCTCTCCAAACACATGTGGCTAATGCACGTGGCTGGAGTTCCTGGAGCAGCAGGACAAGGCTGTTTTGCACAGCGTCTGGCTCTAGGCAGCCCGGGGGACTGTGGGCCCAGAGCCCTCCCACTGTCCGGATTGCAGGCTCTCTCCTCACTCTGTCAGGACCTGCCCCCTGCCCCTCAGCCCCTCAACGTCTACACCCACCGTGAGGTCGGAAGCACCTTGTGTTACTACTTGAAAGTGGGCATCCAGTGCCTCAACTCACCATGAGGAGAGCTAGGAGGAGTTGGACAGACAGCAGCCAAGCCAGAGACACTTCGAGTTTCCCAGTGCGCCCACGGGAGCCCGGCGGAGGGAGGAACAGGCCGAGGTAGCCCAAGAAACAGGGCCAGTGCTGGAGTCCAAGTAGAGGACACAGAAGAGATGGAGACAGAGCGATGGGGGCTCCTTTGCTTTGATGTGGCCTTGTTGTCATGGCGATAGAGGTTTCCATTTGCTACAGGATCTTTTTTCTTTTCCATAAGTACTGATTTTCTTTGGGCTTGTTTGTTTGTTGTTGTTGTTGTTGTTGATTTTGTTCTTTTTTTTTAAGTTTCAGAAATAAAGGGTATATGGTCAAGACAGGGATAAAGGGGAAGGATTATAAATCTCCGGGGTCGGAAAAAGGGAGAGGCTTGTTGGGGCGGGGGGGAAGGGGGGGGTTCTTATTTCTTGCAGAAACATAGAAGATTAGACAAAGTCGAGCCGGCCCTGGGAGACTTGTCTTTGACTTTGTCCTTCTTCTTCCTGCTCCAAAAGGCACTCTTTTGTTGTCTGGTTGCTAAATTGTTAAGCCAAGGGAGAAAAGATAAAAAACACAGAAAACAGCAAATGAATGAATTGAATAATGACAAATGATGCTACGTTCGCTAATTCGCTAAATGTACTTGAACAATCAGAATCCTGTCCGGCCCAGGAGAGATGCCACATTCCCTAGGTCCCAACTCCATCCAGGACTCGCAGAGTCCCTTGTGCTGGTGCTCTGTGGAGCTCCAGAGGAGAACTCTGTGTTGCTGGAGGAGATGACTAGTTCGACCACTTTCCCATGTCACCGGGTGACGTTATTAAACAAGGTGTTTATGGATTGAGGGCGCGGCTTTTCTTACTCCTCCATTTTTTGGTCCAATGTGTTTTTATTGATTGTTAGAGAGGGGGAGGGAGAGGGAGATAGAAACATCAATGATGAGAAAGATGGATCGGCTGTCTTCTGCACGCCACGTACTAGGGATGGAGCCCGCATCCTGGGCATGCACTCTGACCGGGAATCATAACTTGTTCTCCTGGTTCATAAGACTATGCTCAACAACGCAGCCTCGCCAGCTGGGCTTACTCATCCCTGTTAGTGACAGGCTCTCTGACAACTTGGCTCACACACAACCAACTCCTGCTCCTCCGCAAAGACCTTGGGACACTTAGGGCATGTCTCTGGCCTGCTGCATGCAGTGACGTAGTCCACCCAGACTACTCAGTCCTAATACTTTTTTTAAAAAAGTCCTCACGGGAGGGTACTGTTTTCATTGATCTATAAGAGAGAGAGTGGAAGGGAGGGCATAGGTGGAAGGAGGGAGAGAGAGAGGGAAACATGGATGTGAGAGAGGAACATCCACTGGTTGGTTCTCTCACAAACCCCAACCGTGGTTGTGGATCAATCCTGCAACCGAGGTATGTGCGCCTGACTGAAAATCAAAGTTGTGCCCCTTTGGTCCTGTGATGCTAGTATGAGCACTGAGCCACATGGGCAGGGCTCACTCAGGATTCTTTTTATTTTTTTCCCCAATTTTATTTTAAAAATATATTGTATTGATTTTGCACAGAGAGGAAGGGAGAAGGATATAGAGCTAGAAATGTTGATGAGAGAGAAACATTGACCAGCTGCCTCCTGTATACCCCCTACTGGGGATGTGCCTGCAACCACGTACATTCCCTTGACCAGAATCGAACCTAGGACCTTTCAGTCCACAGACCGATGCTCTATCCACTGAGCCAAACCCATTTCAGCTCACTGATGATTCTTAAACATCTAACAGCTTCTATGGCAGGATAACTGGAACATAATGAAAATGCCTATCTCTATTTTATGCCCAAACACCCTCAAAATTAAGGATTATCACAGTTTAGATCCTGACGCATCCTCTCCTCTAGGTTTGCCCTTCACAACCTTCACATCATAGTCTCATGAGAGTAGGCAAGTGGTCTGACTTCCTCAACTCCTCATGTACATGAATGAATAGAAGGGATTTCTCCCTGTTCTGACTGAGGATTCAAGGGCAAGGCTGTGCCCCTTTTATTTCTGCCACCACAGCACCACCTGCTGGCCACAGCTCACACCAAAGGAGAAGGGACCCACTATTCAGTTCTGGTGCCCCAAGATGGTGTAGCATCTTCAGGGAGCAAAGCAGCTTGAAGTGCAGGCTGTGCTCACAGAGGTTAAGAGTTTGGGCCACTAATCTGTCAGGCCCAGTTCGGAACCTCGCTCCAGCACTTGTCCTCTGGGCCAGTGCTCATCTTTGTCAAGCCTCACCTTCCTGGCTCTGAACAGGGGACAGGAAGCATGCCCAGCTCACCTGGCAGCTAGACTCAAGGATTAAGCGGGTCACCTACAGAAAGGCCTCTGAGCCCAGAAAGCACCATCGCTGTTACTAACATCAACCACAGACCTGCTCACTCATGGATCCAACCACAGATGGATCTGTCAAGCAGTTCTTTCTCAGAAAGTGTTGCTAACTCAATTAGGCTGATTATAGCTCACTAATCAATTTAGCCAATCACAGAAGTTGACATGATACATGTCAAAGAGTTTGAAGGGCCAGTATGAAAACCTGAGGCTACAGAACCCTCTAGATAAAACAATGTCAATAAGTCAATAAGCTTCATGATCATTTACCTGCACGTGAGCGTTTCACCTAATTCGCCTTCTGAGAGGCTGGGAATGCAAGCACCAGTCCCCAGACAGTGGGTCCGGGAGCGAACACTTCATGGCTGCATCTCGAGCCACACAGCAGGACCTGAAGTGGTGACTGTCCTGGGAAAAGCTGGTGTGCAAGTCACACTCACAAGGCAGCTTGTCCCAGGCCCTGGGTCCTGTCGGGTCCTGTAACGCCAGCCCCTGGGAGCGCATGAGTCTCAGGCCTGGCCCCGTCTTCAGAAAGTCCTGGTGTCCTTCAGCAAATTGCACTTTCCCAGGGAGCACGTTTGGCAGGTTTACAGGTGAACTAGAGGCCCTGTGCAGCAAATTCGTGCACAGGGGGCAGGGTGTCCCCCAGCCCAGCCTGCACCCTCTCCAACCTGAAGATGTTCGACTGCCTCCCAGGATCAGGTCTAAATGGGCAGTCGGACAACCCTCTCACAATCCAGGACAGCTGGCTCCCACTGCTTGCCTGCCTTTCTTCCTGATTGCCCCTAACTGCTTCTGCCTGCCAGCCTGATCACCCCATAACCACTCCCCTGTGAGCCGGGTTGAAGCCTAACTGCACCCTGCCAGCTTGGTCATCTCTTACTGCCCTCCCCAGTAGGTCTAGGTGCCCCCAATTGCCCTTCCCTGCAGGCCCAGTCGCCCTCAACTTCCCTCCTCTGCTGGCCTGGTCACACCTACCTCCCCTCCTCTACAGGCTTCATTGCCCACAAATGCCCTCCCTTTCAGACATGGTCCCTTCCAACTGCCCTCCCCTGCTGGCCATCTTGTGGTGGCCATCTTGTGTCCACATGGGGTCAGTCATATTTGACCACAATGGGGCAGCCATCTTGGGTGTTGGAGTGATGGTCAATTGGCAAATTATTCATTTATTATTAATAGATAAGAGGATTAGATAAGATAGAGGCCTGGTGAAAAGCTGGGGGTCGGCTGGTTTGCCCTGAAGGGTTCCCCGGATCAGGGTGGTGGTTCCCTTGGGTGTGAGGTGGCCTGGGCCAGGGGCCTTTTGTGGTTTGCATGCTGGCCATGCTCCACATCAATCCAAGAAGAGCTCCTGGTATCTCCCATCTACTTATCCTCTATAATTGAAACTTTGTAGCCTTCAGCACAGCCAAGCCTCCTGCTCACTCTGTGGCTGCAACCCAGTTTTGTTGGGATTTATGCATCTTCTATAATTGAAATTTTGTAACCATTAACAGGAGCCAAGGCAGGCAGAAAGCTTGGTTTCCTCCATTGCCAGAGAAACCCAAGCCTTCTGCTCTCTCTGTGGTCACAGCAACCTTGGTTGGGTTAATTTGCATACTTGGTCCTCATAGTCTGGTGTGCGTGGCTGGTGGGTGTAGCAGAGATACAGTCAATTTGCATATTATTCTTTAATTGGATAGAATAACCAATAAAATGATATTTCCAAGTGGATTTCAAAACTAAACCATGTTTACGGTAATGGCTCCGTTCAGTTGGTTGTAAGATGAACACTTCCCCGCCCCCCCCACCACCACCACACCGCACTTCTCTGAATCCAGGATGCAGCTCAGGGCACTCTCCCAGTCAATGTCAGCTATCTGGCAATGCTGACCAAACGGTCACTGCCATCGCCCATTCATTTTCTTTTTATGAACACGAAATCTGGCAGCTCACAGCTCCTAGCCTCTTAGGTCCCAGGAAATGGAAGCAGCACATGCAGCTAGAAATCCCCTGGAACCGCTGGCTCATGCTCGCCACAGCCCTGAATGCGCAACCCCTGGTGGGAGGACTCAGGGCCAAGTTAGAACCACACATGCTTTTAGAGGGATGGAAAGAGTAGAGCCCAAGCCTTGCTGAAGACCTGGCAGATGCCCATGACATGTTACATGCCCGGGACCTCCCTGCAGTAATGGCTAATCCGAGGCCTGGCAGAGACCAGGAACCCCACAAACATACTCTCCTGAGCTTGTCTCTGCCGTAACTGTCGGGAGATCCGCTCTGGATATTCCAGGACCCACCACATAAACATTCTCTACTTGGCTGTCCACACACGTAAGGGGGCCGATGTGGGTGTGTGCAGAGCACCCCGTTCAGGCTCTAAGCACATGAGTGCACACCCAGCTGGCTTCTCAATGCTTCTGCCCTGCCCACGAGGGAGGCCTGCCATCCTCCCCTTCACTGTGCTCCTGCTGCCAGCCCAGCGCCTCCTACCTTTTGGCCTGGGCTCAGTGGGGGCCTCTCTGCCTTCCCGCTGGCCTGAGCTGGCTGGGGTGGCCTCCGGGGACCCGGGAACGCTCTCTGCGGGTGACTTGGCTTGTCCTCTTGAGCCTTGTCTCTGGCGTTGGAAGAATCTGAGGAAGGCTCTGCCTCGACTCGGAGGATTTCTCCTAATAGAAGCAGAGGTTCAGGACATGCCAACCCTCACTGCCCCTCCAGACCAGGAAAGTGGCCATTAACCAGGGCTTCAGCACCAGGTTCCCAGGAACGTGTGTCACCGGCACCATGATCATCGCATGTGGCCGCAGGGCATGGGACACATTTGCAGTTCATGTGCACAGACCCAGAGAAGGGAGAAGCATTCCTGGTGGCAGAAACCACACTAGCCTCTCTCTCGGGAACCAGAACTTCACATGCAGCCTCCACTCTGGGTCCCTGGGAGGCACCGGAACAGGTGCCATGCTCATCCAGGTGAGCTGGCGATTGTGCATCCAAGGGCTATTTCCGGAAGAGCAGGACCTCCTCATTTCCGGCTAGAGCTAATAGTAGGTGGGGTCAGGCGGGCAGACTTTGCCCCTTCCTGGCACTGAGGAATTGGGGTGAGGGAGCTGGAGGGCAGGCCCAGTGGGCCATTTGGATGAAAAGGAGTGAACACTGACCGGCATGCCTCAGGGATTAGAGCACTGGCCCAAGCACGGAGGGCACCCAAGGGTCAAGGGTTTGATTCTGGGTCAAGGGCATGTGCCTGGGCTGAAGATTTATCCCTGGGCCCAAGTGGGGGTGTGTGTGGGCTGGCAAAGAATCAATGTTTCCCTCGTATCATGAGGACTCTCTCTCTCTCTCTCTTTCCCACCCCCAGGTGAGGTTTTAAAAAAAATTAAAATAGCCCCAGCCAGTTGGGCTCAGTGGATAGAGTGATGATGGTCTCTAGACTGAAGGGTCTTAGGTTCTCTTCTGGTCCAGGGCACAAGCCCCGGTTGTGAGCTTAATTCCCTATGTGGGATGTGCAAGAGGCAGCCCATTAATGATTCTCTCTCATCACTGATGTTTCTCTCTCTCCCTTCCTCTCTGAAAACAATAAAAATGTTTTTCTAAATATATATACTAGAGACTCAATGCAGGAATTGGTGCATGGGTGGGGTTTGGCCAGCCCAAACCGACATTGGGCCCCATCTGGCCTGTCCTTCCCTATCTGGGGGAGGGAACGCAGGCAGTTGGCTGGCTACCCCCGTTCCCTGGTCAAACACCCGGTTGAGGCACAAGTTGCAATACCAGCCTTTTATTATAGAGGATAAATAAAATGAAATAAAAGTAAATAAATGAATGCAGTGAAATGAAAGGATAGACCAGCCTCCCATAAAACTAACTCCCAGTGAATCCTACTCCTTAGCGAGGCATGGATGCCCCCTGCTCTCGCCCTCCCTCCTGCCACTGTGTGTGCCTTCCCTGCAACCAGACATTCTGCTCCAACTTCACACCCTCCCACTTCTACCCCACTGGTTGGCCCTGGCCCCATGCGGGTCAGCAGCAGAACCCCTACGCTCACCACCACACTTCCTTCTACACCTCCATGGAGCTCCTCACCATCTGTCTGCTGTGCACACACTCTGCTCACATCCCATCACCCCTGCTGGTGCGTGGCCACTGTGTCACAGGTCCTGTGCCCCTCGCAGGGCCTATACCACAGCCAGGTCCGTGTCATGTCAGCAGAGGGAGGACCATCACGGTGCACCCACAACCCTCTTTCCAGCTCATTCGAGGGAAATCAGACACAGAAAGGGCTCAGCCCGTGACCTGGAACTCTTTCCTAGGTGCCTCTTTTCACCTCTCATATTTTTTTAAAAGGAGCTTAACTCAAAAGCAGAGGAAGAAGGGGCTGGCAGTGGGCCATGTCTTGGAAACCAGAAAAATGTAACCACCCCTCCTTGCAGAAATCTAGACCCATTCCTGGGAAAGGCGAGGCGGGGGTGCTGGGAAGATGGTCTGTCCCCTTGCCCTGCCCTGGGGATGGCAGTGTGCCAGGGGGCTCTCTGCCTTGAATGTGAAGGCTGGGCATAGAGTGGGAAGACAGGAGCCGTGGGGACAGGTGTCGGTCACCCCACTCCCTTACTTATTCTGAGGCCAGGACCCCGCATGCTCTTCCAGGAGGGTCTGGTTCAGCTCTTTCAAGGAGTCAATTTGTCGCCACAGTTGCCTTCTCTCCTCTTCCAAGTCCTTCCTATAGCGGGTGAGCGACTGAAACAGAGATCAACAATGTGTCCCACACCAAGGCCGCTGTGGCTCCACTGCTGGGAAAGTGCTGCCAGAGAAGAAAGGCCACGTGCACAAGAGGGCCTTTTCGGAAGGAGCCACACCCATCGGCAGGACCAACACAGCCAATGACATGGGGAGGCCAAGTGCACCTGCCAATCGGGCAGCCACTACCTATGAGTGTCTGCTGAGCACTGAAATGAAGCCATTCTGAGCTCAGAGGCACCCTAAGTACAAAATGTACAGCAGGTTCTGGGGACATCACAGCCATTTTCAAAAGAAATGTAAACAATCTCATTAATAAGCTGCCCGGCAGGTGTGGGTCAGTGGGTAGAACGGGCTCCCAGGCACCAGGAGTTCACTGGTGAGATGCCTGTTCAAGCAGCATGCCCAGGAGGAGCGGTCCATCCGCAGGAGGGGACATGCAGGAGGAAGCCATCACAGATTCTCTCTCATCACTGATGTTGCCATCCCTCTTGCCCTCTCCCTTCCTCTCTTTGACATCAAGAAAACAAATGACGGGCTGGATAGGAATTGCAGGCTGAGGTGTTTCAACTCCTGATCCCAAATATCACCTGGTGGGAGGTGCAGGAAAGCCAAAGCTTTGGCTTCAATCAGAGTTCAGACCCACTGCCTAGAGGTCTGAGGACGGGCCCCGCAACTCACAAAGGCATCACGAGAGTTCAATGCAATGACTAGGGGAGCACAGAGCACAGAATGTAGCCCAAAGGACACAGAGAAAACTGCACTTGGCTGTCTCCATGCACCGCTTGACTCTGTAGAAGCAAAGGTCAGGACCTAACCGGTTTAGTGCAGTGGATAGAACATTGGACCAAAGAGCCCTGGGTACCTTTCCGGTCAAGGGCATATGCCCAATGTGGGCGGTATCCCGCGCTGGGGTGGTGGAGGAGGCAGCTGAAGGTGCTTCTCTGTCATCAGTTATGTTTCTATTTCTTTCTCCCTCTCCCTTGTTCTCTCTCAAATCCATAAAAATGTGCTTAAAAAAAGAAAACAGCAACGGTCTGGTGAAAGGTCTTTTCTGACACATCCCCACCAGCCAAGGTGCTTTTGCCTGTTAAATGCCTCTGGCTGCCTCCCGGCCACTGGGTGACATTCACACACAGTGTTTGGGCACAGACGCCAATGAGGACCCATGCGGACCTGGCTGAGCCCCCGGCTGTCAGCACAGGGCTCAGGCCCGGTGTCCTGAGGCCCACCAGCCCCAGTGCTCACCTCGCACTGAGCACTGAGCTTTGTCAGAGCGATTTCCTTGGACCGTTGCTCCTCCATCATCATGTGGTACAAGTTCTGTAAGATCTGAAAATTCTGCTGCTTGTTCTCTAGGGAGGCCTGTAGTTCCTGGTTTTTGGTGATCAGCTCCTCCTGCTCCACCTGCAGCTGCTCGGTCCAGGAGGTCAGTCTGTGGGTGGAGAGCCACAGGGCCCAGGGCTGAGGAGCACTCCCAGCCTCAGTCCCAGGTGTGTGCCAGAATCACACCCACCGCCTCTCTGGTCTTCAGGGTGTCCCATGTAAATGTGGGCTCAGCACAGTCAGCACTTCTCCAACTGTGTCCGCTGGGGTTCTATGTGGCCACCCAGCTGCCCCCTGTGGGCTGGGGACACAAGACAGGCAGGCTCGGACACTTCAACAGACAGCCTGTGACAGCCCTTCCCATGGAAGGCTTTGCAGAGCCTCCTCCTTGGAAAAACGGTTCTTGCACTAAAACACTTTTGGAAAACCTGGAATCAGAACATCTTTACTCTGAAACTCTGTCTTTGCCCAGCTTTTCTCCCCAGGCCAAGTCCCTTTCTGATTTCAACTCCTGACGCAAATAAAATGTGAGATTCTGGAGCATTATGTAAAGCCACTGACATCAGCATCATCATCATCATCAACATCATTGTCATAATTACCCAACTGGCTTTCTGAGGGTAAGAGTTATACCTGAAATCCCAATGACCAGAGGCTCATGGAATCAATGTGAACACAGAGGGCCCCTGTTTGGCCCACACAGTTTTGTTATTTAAATTCAATTAATTAGTTATTTAATATATTTTTTTATTTTTAAAATATATTTTATTGAGATTTTACAGAGTGGAAAGGAGAGGGATAGAGGATTAGAAACATCAATGAGAGAGAATCATTGATCAGCTGCCTCTTGCACACCTCCTATCTGCAACCCAGGTACATGCCCTTGACCAAAATCGAATCCGGGACCTTTCAGTCCTCAGGCTTCCACTATATCCACTGAGCCAAACCGGTTTTGACAGTTATTCAATATTTTAAAATGTCAAGTTTCACATCAACTCTCAGCTATCACCCTTCTCAGAGGGTGGGGAGAAAGCATAAAGCAAAGGCCCTGGCAGGTGTGGCTCCACAGAGACAGCGTCAGCCTGTGTACAGAACGGCCACAGTTTGGATTCCCAGTCAAGGCCATGCACCTGACTGTGGGATTGCTCTGTGGCATAGAGGGGTGTGTGCTATAGGTATCCAGGAGATGTGTCTCTCTCATCGCTGTTTTTCTTTCACCCGCTCCCTCTCTTTCATTCTCTATGAAGGTCAGTGCAAAAATTATCCTGAGATGAGGATTAATTTTTTGTTAAAAAGCAGAAATAAAAGGATAACCCGGCAGCACAGGCCTGCCTCCCAGCTGACAGCCTTCAGAGGGTGTGCATTCTCCAGGAGGCCTGGCCTCCAGCTGACACTCCTCCCCCACCTGCTGGACCTGCCTGCCCCCGCAGGCACCTGAGTTTGTAGCCCCAATATCTACTCAAACAAGGCTGCACAAAGGAAGGCTTTCTGTGGTCAGGCCTCTGGGAAGAGATAAGACCTGGATTTGAATCCTGACTGGCCACTACACTGAGGATTGACCCTAACATCTTAGTTACTCTCTCTGAGCCCTTTCCTCATCTTTATGGGGGGAAAAAGGATAATAGCGCAGTCAATTCTCACGATTCACGGGATAATGTCCCATGAAGCCACTGTGAGCACTGAGTCAGTGTAACTGCAACTGTCCCAACAATTTCTGGAGTCTCTGGCCACTTTTTTGTCAATCAATCAAGACCTAAAGACGCTTTGGTTACTATGCTCACAGCCAACAGCGCCTTACCTCGGGTCTGAAGGACCCTCAGGTGCCACCCGTATATTTTTCCCAAGGCCCAGCATAGCTTGCAACTGGGGACACTAGACAGCACTGTGGCACTCCATTCCGGGCCATTTCACACAGCTACATCGCCACCGAAAAGCATGAAAATAGAACCCATGGCCCTCAATGGACCGCGGAAGGGACACTCGTTTGCAGTGTGAGAGCTGAAACAGGCAGGAGGCAGAGGCCTGTTCCACCGCAGCTGCAAATGTGCACATGAGGCGACTCCCGTGTCTTCCCCTCTGGACAGGCCCCTGAGAGGCCACGGGGACTGATGTGGGGGCAACAATGCGTGTCAGCTAGGAGGTGGATTCACCCACAGGGAACGCGGGAATGAAATAGAACTAGCACACGTCCTTCCCAGGATCGCAGGTGTGAGAGGATGAAAGTGTCCATGTCTGACACAGTCATCACCATCGTCATGTGGGAAGGGGGGCCCTCCAACACTGGACCACGCTCCATCCCAGCTGTGACTAGTCCTCCCATCCTAGCCAAGAGCTGGAGGCATTTTCCCTAGACCATCAGCTGTTACCGTAATGTGGGGTGGGGGGGATGTGAGGGGGGATTAAGGAGGATGCAAGGAGGGGGGGAGGGGAGGGGCGGGGAGCGGTAAGAGTGCACCCTAACCAGGGGCCTGACTGGAGCTGGGCTCAGAGGGTGCTCAAGAGAGCTGCTGGGAATGAAACACGGCAGATGCCATTGTAGGGCCGAGGCGGTTACCTGGCCACCTCCTGTTGCAGCCTGTTGCAGGCCTTGGTCGCAGGCTCCAGCAGCACAGCCTTCTGGACTTCAGTCAGCTGCTTCTGCTGCTCCCCCAGCTCCTCAAGCTGCTTCTCCTCGGCCCCCTGCTGGTTCACAGGGAAAAGGTGAGGATGCCTCACTGGGTACAGTCCCTGGGGAGCCACAAACTCCCCATCCCTGCACCCACACACCCAGTGAGGGGCCAAGAGCAGGCAAGTGCAGACCCCAAAGAGCAGGGACCCTCGGGGCAGGCAACACCCCCCGTGCTGAGGGCGGTTCTCCCAGTGCTTAAGGAACTGTGCTGGGACGGCCCAGGGAATGAACGGACCATCACATGGGGCTACATGAGTCCCGTGTCAACTCCACACATGGGAACTTTAGGGCACATGAAGCCAGCTCTCTGGATCATTTCCTTGGCTGCCCTCTTTGACCACATTTAAAACCCTATTTTTTAAAGCACATGGAACCTCAGTAAGGATGCAGAATACCTGGACAACACTAACATCTAATTTACCCTGATAGTGACAGAACAACCATCTGCCCTGCACAGCCAGCAGTACCTCTCTTCTCGGCTCCCCAGTCCTGTCCATCAACAACAAGATGGCCAGTGTCCCTGGGAGCAATACTTGCCCTAGGGCCCTGCCACGGCTGAGAATTGCAGGTCTGAGCTGCAGCTGAGCTAGGGAACTGGTCACGGGGAATCACTGATCAATTATCGGGACACGGCTTTGATCCTGGATGCTCTCTCTGGCAGGCAGGGGCGCTGGGGGCCTGTGCTCTGAGGGCCTACCTGCAGGGACCTGGGTAGCGTCTGGCTTTCTACGAGGTTTATCATCTGCTCCAGATCTCCCTCCAGCTTTTCTTTCAGGCTCCTCAAGTGCTCGCTGGTGTCCTTCTCAATCCGTAGTTGTATCCCCAACTTTGCCACCTGCAGAGCCAAAGACCCAGCTCATGCCAGTCAGGTCACAAAGTGAACTTGGCTTTAAAGCAACAGGCAAACCTGTTACCCCACTGCACACCCAGCCACCGGCTGACCCATATGTTGGTGACACACACACACACACACACACACACACACACACTCTGTTACCTGCTCCCTGAGCTGCCGGTTCTCCTTCATCAGCTCCTCACACTTGCTGTTGCTCTCCTGCAGGGCCTGGGTGTCACCCTGCAGCTCCAGGACTGTGTCCTGAGGGGCCTGGGAATTTTGCCCAGATGCCAGGGTTGTGCTGGAGGCTGAAGAGCAAAGTGGTGTGAGAGCCCGGATCCCAGGGCCTTCGCTCCCCTCTCTGTCTCTGCCTCGGGACGGTCATCCATCCGAGAGGGTCATCCTTCTGAAGTCTAGGTCTGAAGACCAGGGATGGCCAGCTGGATGCCCTCTGTTGTTCACAGGGTGCTGGCACTGTGGGTTGTGGCCCCTCTGCTGGCTCCTCTTTTGTCCACTGGGGAGCCACCCAGAGTT